>NC_141240.1:6979955-7728080 GCF_054856555.1 Leptonotus elevatus | reverse complement strand
AAAAAAGTGGTATTCAACATCCCTACTCATAAGGTGCAGCGTCTGACCAGCATCACTGGCCTCTTCTTTCATTAGAGGCATGCACAGGTGCAGAGCGTGCTCCTCAAATGAAATAATTTATCAAAGTCGGTGGCGGCACTGCAACAAACTGTTTCGGCAAAAATGTCACCTTCAAAAGGTGCTCTTTACATTATTGTTTGATGGCGACAAAGCCCAGAAATTGCCAGGGGGGGCAATTGAATGAGGCTCCTATTATGAATGCCATGATTGAGTGTCCCCGGGTGCAGCAACAAATCCAGCGCTCACCTCCCTCCCACCTTCAATCTGTATCATCTTCCTGAGAAAAGGGCAAAGTCACTCTTCTCACATATCAAACTCACTCTTAATTGGTCTCACTTCTACTTTGTCCAGGTTTTCTTTAAAACCCTCAGAACAAAGCACTGACAACCTTGATTCACCTTCAACTATCACTTGTTTTAATCAAAATCCAATGCAGAAGTTACAGCAAAATGTCGATACAAGGTACATGAGGTACATGAGAAGGGACACATAAGAAGGAAATAGTGGAGAGGGAAAAAAAGACTGCAGTTAGCCAGGGATGGCGAGCTCAACTGAGGCGTTGCGCTGCTGTCAGAACTCAGCAAGGAAGCACATCTGTTGCCAATATGGCGGCGCAGTGGATGCCGGGAAAGATTCAGCATTTATTCTGATACAAAAGAGAGATAAACTTCTCAAGTCTAGCTGAACTTGTGAGGACCAGTTGCTTGAGGCTGGCATGTCTTCCGAAGGCTACAATTGATTAATTCACCATCTGCAACTCTAGTTTCCAATGCCCGAGGAGGTGAAATGTTTTGATTTCAGTCTCGTAAATGAGGCGCATGTGGCGTGCCGGGTACAAATATAAGTGGGGGGAGGCGGTGGTACTGTAGTGAAACACAGCAGCACCTTGAAGACATGAATTCAATCAAATGTGTTTCGGATTTCCTCCCACATGCCAAAAACACGCATGGTAAGTTAATTTAACGCTCTAAATTGTCTGTAGGTGTAATTGAAAGTGTGAATGTGTGTTTGTCTGCAAAAAGAAGGGTATACAATTTAAGGAAAAAATATAGTAAAATAAGAAAATTATTACTTCAAATAAGCAAAATTATCTGCCAACAGAAAAAGGAAATGTTACTTAAATTTACAGCGAGATTTTGAAAAATAAGAAAATAATACTAGGCCTATATCAACCACAGCGGTTTTGAAAATAGTGTTTTTAGACTAAAAACAAGTAATGTTGACTTTTTTCAAGCTGTAATAAATCGAACTATTTGCTTAAAATACATAAGTACTTTTTATGCTTGGATAACTTAGCCAACTTAGTGTCAACATGGAGATAACAGGTCCCATTTGTCTTGTCTTTGGTATGAGCCAGCCATGAATTGAACCCACAACCTCCAAGTCTCTGGGTAGGCAGTAGGCACTCTACCACTAAACCACTGAGCTGGTACTGGAACAATGAAAAATTAAAAATGAGCTTAGTAAATATAGCTAAACTACTTAAGCTATATTGCACTTTTGTCAGATTGTTTTCATACTTGTATCTGGCCATCTACTCGCCATAGTTAGTGGGTGTTTTTGGATTTCACAAACTAGCGCCGCACAAGACGTTGCACTGTCCATTAAGAAAAAAAAAACTTAGTTAAAGTCAATTCAAGTTTTTATTGACATTCACTGGGATTTTAGTATACGTCATTAAACGTTTTTGGTGATAAAAGAGTTAACTGGCTTTTTGGAACCACGGCCTCCAGCAGCAGTACACATAGACACACACATGACACCCATGATGCGATGTCACCACAACACCCAATTGGTATTCTAAATATTTATCAATATTTTTTAGCTATAAAGGCCAGAGTAGATCACTACAAAAGTTTTACGGGCACAACTCGGGGGTGAGGTGGTTGGAAGAAAAAAAAGAGGGGATGCTGCAGGCAAACACAATATCCGCATCAGATTTCGCTTAGCACATAATTAAAACTGTAAGGATTTGCAATTTCTATTAGCATCCGTCATTTGAGCCAATAGAATTAGCCTCACGATAAGCCGAGCATCCAGTTGACAGCGAAAAGTGTGCGTCCACTTTCAAAAGCCTAATGACAGGAAAATCATAGAAACAGAAAAATAAATTATTTCGTCAAATGGACCATACCATGTTGACCAAGATTATTCATCACATCAACGGTCTTGACGGAAAAGCAAATAAATAAATATATATATATATATATATATATATATATATATATATATATATAAATAATACTTAATCTATAAATAATTAAGCCAATTACAAATTAAACAGTAGAAACAAAATAACATAATGTCCTTTTTACTTTTAAACACATTTGTCATACAGCCTGTATGTCGTAAGTTTGTCTAACAATTGTGGAAGTGACACATGCGCTTTTTTCATTGACTAATTAGGGTGCGTTCTGGAAATTCAATCTGACGACCTAACTCTACTCTGATAGTGTTAGCGTTCCGAGAGGCAGAGCGGGCTCACTTTCTCTGAATTTACAAGCGTTTTGTTGTCAAATCTGTTCAAATCCCCCATCAGCACACAACCCTCGCATCTTTCTTGTAGGCTATAGCTTCCATCTTGTCTCTGAATAACACATGATTTACTGATCAGCTGGGGTGTAGCAGAGCATACTTATATTTCCAAACACACCCTTAGTGTGGATACCTTATAAGCATTGTCGATACCCAATTGATCGTGAGTATCGATGCCAGGCCATCGACCATCACTAACAGTTGGCAATTGACTGAAAACCAACCATCATATCCATTTTCTACAAAATGTTGTTCAAGTTACTTATTTTCTGTTTTTGCTGTTTGACTGATGATGGAACATAATAATCAGGGGAGCATGTAAGAATTTTGCTTTGGTTCTCAAAGGAACACCTGAGGATGTTGCTTGGTGTTCATTTTAACCAGACACACCAACCTCACTGCCAGTAGGGGGAGCTATCACGGGCTCACTATATTTTAGGGGTCATCCACTGCATTGTTAATAGATGTAGCCTATAGCAATATCTTGAAGTATTTTTTTTTATGTATTCACACTGTATAATTTAATATAAATGTTACCTAATTAAATAGATCCAACAAAATGAATATAATCTGTAAAAGATTTCTTGTCTGTGCATACAGTATATAGACAACGAGATATATACATGAACATTGCTACTTTCAAAATCAATTCATGACACTGAAATTGATTCACATTAGAGAATTTATTTGACTACATTGAACAGTGAATAATTGCCCCTGAACCAGAAACTTAAAGAAAATGATACCTACCAAATTCAGCAAATTAACATAGATGGGTTATACATTTTTTTTTAATGTAAAAAAGAATCTGGAGAAGTGTCGGGCCTCAACTCTAATGTAGGGTCACTGATAATACACTTATATCATTGTTTACCATTGTTAATATTAACAGTACATACTGTATGTATATAATTTGTAGCATTTACAATACGAGTCTACTGTTTCCATGCTGAGTGGCAAATTGTGACTCGATACTGTACAGTATTTTCGTATTCTGAAGTTGCTCAAGTACAATTTGATCAAAGTGGAGAGACATTTCTTTCAAGGGAAGCACTACTAACTAGAGTAAGTCATGCAATTTTGGAAATTCTAAATAGTTCATGAAAAACCCACCACCAGAGTTTTTGTGTCACATAAACATTAATGCAGGAATCCCTCAGCAGTTTTGTACCATCTGGTTGCCACATTTCATCAGCTTCTCTACCAACATTTTGTTATTACATCAAGTTATTATTTATTTATTCATTTTTGTCAGCAAAATGTTTTTTTTTATATATATGTATATATTCTAGCACATCTCCCATTCCAGTTACTACCACAATACTGTTTCCCACCTCAATCTGCCTTCATAGAGCTGTGCAGTAAAAACAAGCTAACTCTCCTCTCAAAGAAAACCAATTAGCCAATGACAAGAAATTATTTTTCTGAGGAGGGTGCGAGCCGATTGTAGCGAAGATTCCTGTGTGGCACACATTTCACGGCTGATCTCAATTGAAGTGGGAAAATAAGGTCATGAAGTGATTTAATTCAGTATGTTCACTCAAAAGATGCATTCGTTTGAATGAATCATTCGTGAACGACCGCAACACTACGAGCCATGTCTAACCCCCCTTCTCCCACCCCACCCCCAAAAAACAAAACAAGCCCCCCCCCCCCAAAAAAACAAGCACCCACCACCCCACCCCAAAACAAACAAGCAAAACACTTGGTATGCAAATGTGCAGTGACACACTTTTAATATTGCCATTATTGCTCTGCACATGCACACCTGCACATCACTTATGAGCACTCTTGGTAATAGTAAACAAGAATAGACTTGTCATATGCCTGTGTTACAGAAGCAACAGCAACAACAACTGGACAAAGTGCAATTTCTGCAGAAAATTGCGTGGGAATGCTGAACATTGAATGCTAGTAGCTGAATGCTAAGATTTGAATGCATGCAGAATGCTTATAAAGTAAATTGAAAGATAAATTGTGTGAAAATTTAAAATTATTATTTTTTAAACATAAACAAGAAGATTTCAGACATTTCACAACTTGCCTTAAATACATCTATATGCTTAATAATGTTTACAGGAGAACATTTCATATTTGTGTCTGTCCTATTGAAAATTAATGGGGAAAAGTTTATATTTAACGTTAAATTGCGTGAATACTGTAAGTTCTAAGGAATCAGACGATATATACCAGGAGAGGCGTGAATTTTTGAAGCAAGTTGAAATTTGAACTGTGTAAATCGGATGTTTTATGTGGGAGTTATTGCATGGCAAAATAGTGATAGGAATAATAAGTGCCTGAAAAAAATAAAGATAAGAAACAACATATGTGGGAATGCTGTTCCCAGAATAATATACACTGGGTCACATGTTTTTTACAAATGTTCAAGCTTGGTGGATGTCTGCGCTCCATATGTGTCCATCTTATATGTAAAACAATCTTCAAACCTCTGGGATTCATTAAAAACAAAAAGCCAATAACGCTTATCCCCTCAGCGCATTCGATTACAAAAGTTCAATTGAAAGTTCATTTCTGTGTTGTCTATATACGATCATGCATGAGTCCTCAACCAGGAGGATCAAAGTCAGTCAGCAGGAGGGGGTTCTTCCTTCAAAAGTCGTTGGTTCCTTGCTAAAGCTTCTGCCGGGAGTGCAGCTGAGTTTATGCCTCTGGCAATGCTCGGAGGGGGCCCAATTTAGCTCCACATGCTAAACATGACGGCCACTGTGACAATGTAAATAATAAAAAGCCAACAATATCTATAATATCATATAAACAACAATCTCATTTATTCAAAAAAAAAAATGACAGGGAGAGGATTCCTTGTATGTTGAGAAAAAAATGTTTCAAACAACCCCCGCACGGTGGCGGCAAGCACCTTGCAACTCAGGAGGTGAAGTCATGACTCAAAGATTCTTTGATGAGTTCCTGAAACACACGTACATACTTTCAAAAACAAAACACATATTTGATGCTGTCTGGTTGTTTTTTGTTGTTGTTGTTTTTTCTTTTTGTCAAATGGCAAGCCTGGAGGCAATACATAAAACATTTATGAAGGGCACAGAAAACGGATGGCAGGATTTTGCAAGTGCTTTTCATGTGGTTCGTTTAAGTTTTGTCACAGTCGGAGTTTAAGGTTGATTACTTGCATTGCGGATTTGTTTGACAAAGTGACAGTATAAAAACACTGTGAGGTGCTTCTAAATACATTCTAGAAAGGAACTAACTGGATTTATTCCTTTTTTTAAATACAGTAAAACCTCAGCGGTACAATGCACTCTCTTTCAGGAACTCTTCAAACTGACTTGTTTGAGTGTTCAAGAAGAAAACACTATTATACACTGCTGAATGTCCTGGAAATAATATCATGACCTTCAAAAAGCTGTAGTTCATACAAAGATGGCTTTGGGTATAAAGCTTACACCTAATGGATTTCATCAAACAGTGCTGCCTTTACATTAACCAAAGGATCTTGAGCTGACTGAGCTTGACCCCAATCTCATCCGAGGCTGTTCTGCTTGACTGAACATGCCCCTTTGCCATTATTTTCTCCATGGTGGTCGTGGAACATACAGTATCTGTCATATGAAAAACAACACACGCGTGAAAGTACTTACCAAATAGTAGATTGCTTCATCTCATAATAAGCAATTACATCTTGCTTTCTTTCTTTTTTTTCATAAGCTGAAAGCAGTTTTCTCTTTAGATGTCATAACCCTCCTTCCCAGCTGCCTTTGATTAGTACGCTAAAATGTTTAAGAGCTGCATGTGATTGTGGGTTGGCATATGTTCGGCATTCGGTTCAGATTGCAAAGGCAGCTGTCTTTCAGTTCCTGACAATAAAAGTGGGTTCAAATGTGGTCTCAGTGTTGGATAGCCTCGCTG
This sequence comes from Leptonotus elevatus, assembly GCF_054856555.1. NCBI lineage: Eukaryota > Metazoa > Chordata > Actinopteri > Syngnathiformes > Syngnathidae > Leptonotus > Leptonotus elevatus. Next base: position 7,721,600 of record NC_141240.1, on the reverse strand, counting down.
TTGCATTACCAACAGTTGGTTGGAGGTGTTCTATATTTTCTAACAGAAATGAAGAATTCAGAACTTTGAGAGGAGTAGTCCATGGGCCCTGTGGCTTTATGGTGTTGTTGTTTTGTGTGAGTGGGAGTCAAAGCTTTATGAAAATATTGGAAAAAGTTCAGACTTTCATACCATGGCTTTTCACACGTTGGAAATGTGCACATTATTTTAGAATAGTGTATTTTGTTTCATAAATTGATAGATATGCCGTTAAGATGGTGATATCTGTCTTGAGCAATGAGAAGCGCAACACAATAAAAATAAAATAAACTACAAAACATGCAAGATAGTGACTCTTAAGACGGACAAAATGGTATCTAGCGACAAACAATGTTGTCAGAAACGTTATTACATGTATTTTGGCTGGGGAAAAAAGCCTCTAGTGACATTCATCAACAAGACATGGGCTTGTTTTATGTAATATGTGCTTGAGTAGAAACATTTAAAGGGCAGTCAACGCAGGGCAAAGAAGTACTTGGAAGTAGTGTCGCCACCAAGGTATGTTTGTTTTGTTTAACTTGATCTTGAGCATTTACATAATTTTAATCATGGGTGAAAAATTTGGACTTTAACTCTTTGACTGCCAAGCATTTTCAGAAAAGAGAACATGTGGGTGCCAGCTGATTTAAGCATTTTGACTGATCTTTCAAGGTCCACAGACAATTTTGCGTTTGGACTATGGAAACTCAGATACTACCATATGAAAGATTGAACTCTCATCTTTCATCAGAAAAAAAAGTTTGTTTCTACCTTATTCCGTTTTTCAGTAATCAACAATAGAAAATAGGTTAGTTTCATCCAAAATGCTCTGTTTTGGACCAAAATACGGGGAAATCAAGCTTTTTGTGAAACGATATTATTTCATGCAATCTAGTGAATTTGACACCTTTTTTTCCCCATGAATGATGCCACAAACACCTAAACAGTGCTTTACTTTTGTAAAACACTACCACCAACAATGAAAAAGTGCTTTTTGATAGCAAAATAAGTTTATTTACATTTAACAGTGTAACAATTTGACAAAACAATTTGGCAAACTATTTACAAATGTGTGCAACTGTGGTACTATTTACAATTGCGTGGATGTTTCAACTATACAGTTTTTCTTTTTGTGTGGTATATTGTGTAAAACTCCCCTGCGTACAAGGGGACGCAGCAGGATTTGCACCACAGATTAGTTTCACTGGGATTGCCTCTTTGCGTGCACTTTCTTGCCGGCCTTTTTTTCCGGGGAGAAGCAGGTATATACTGCAGTGTGTGTTTGGCCATGTTGTCATCAAGTCTACTCTCAGGATCATGATACGGTGACCTGGTGTTACGTCTGGCTTCCTCATGTCCTTCAGTTCCTATACCGGGTGGTAAGAGATGTTCTGAACCATCTTATCCACTCCATTCATGGTGGCATCGTAGTCCAGAACCAGTGCCTTCTCCGTGATCAGACTGTACCCACTCCTCCGATGAATATGCATTGGACTCGGGGTACTCTTCATCGTCCAATTGAACAGCCGCCTGTGCAGAAGTGCTCGGTTGTGCACCACGTTTTCCGGCGTTAGCATCGCTAGCCGGTGAGGCTTTACGACGTGATCGAAGCCGCCGCGTCAACGCTTCCAACTTCGCCGTCAACCTCGGAGTCACCATCATCATCATCAATGTGCTCTTTAGCATTGGTCGATGCTTTTCGTCTTTGAAAAAAATGCTCAAGCGAGAGCTGCTTGCAACCGGTCGCCATATTCGCTTCCTCAGCCATTCTCCCCTCAACACTCTAGCTCCGCCTCACGTCTTCTACTGACGCCTACCTGATCTTGTCCAAAGAGAGTCATCGCTGCCATCTAGTGCCCATAAATAGTCATTATACTAACTCGATCTGCTTGATACTTTCAGCACAGCTGGCCAAGGCTTTCCTCGACCCCCCCAAAAAAAACATAGTTAACGTCTTTTAACGTTTTTGGCGGCACTCATTTGGATTTTACTAAACGTTATTAAATGTTTTTGGCGGTCAAAGAGTTAAGAGAGTCCCAGCCTGTAAGGGATATATTTGTATGTACTGTGAAATGTTAATTATTTAAATATTTCACATAATTAGTATTCATAATGTTTTATGTTCCAAAATGTGCATGTTTGTTTGTTTTTAATAATAATGAAATGAGTATTGTTAAGTAGAATGTGTGTTCAGTACTGTATTTAGGACCATCAAAAAAAGAAGCTTATTTATTGGTCATGCAAAATTTTGTTGCACTGTCTTAAATTTTAGGAGCAAAACGGCAACATTTACAGACCGACTGGAGCAATGCACCGGTACTCGCTAATGTGCAACATTTGGGGTGACATGTTCTTCAGAAGGTTTTTGGGCACATTTTTGCTAATTTTCACCTCCCATGGTGGTCACAAAACTTTAAAACGGAAGCTTACCCTATGGTCTTTAGCCAGTTTTGGAGTTAGTGATTTTCTCTTAACATGTTTACTTGACAGAGATGTGCGATCCTTTTCAACTGCAAGCGACAATTGTAAAGAACACATTAGTCTCGTACAGCCCAACAGGTTAGTTGCGAAATCATTAAAGTTCCTCTTTTAAGTTGCCAATTAGAGATGCCCCAAGAAGCCTTGGCACAAATTAGCTATTGTGCTGTGTGCAAGTATGCTAATTGCAACAGGCGCTGCACCAGCTCCCCTGCTGTGCTTGCAAACCCCATTTTGATCAGTGTTGTTAGCGCTACAGCTAATCACTCCGTAGATGACTTACCTCAGTGGCCCCCTACACATTCAAATGAGGTAATGATGATGCTTGTGGGGCCATAATAATGACACTAACCGATGAGGCAATTTCCCACTAAACGGGCTAGTTGATCTCTTGTTACATGTGCGACACAGGTGCCATTGGCTTTACGAGTTTAGATTTAATGAATGCATTAATCAAGTAAATGGAACTCAAATTAACAAGTTGCTTTCTGATTTGACTTCCAGTGTAATTGCTACACATTATTTGTCACTGAAAATTTTTTACCTTTTTTGACAAGTGGTAGCCAGGCAAGGATTCTGAATGTGCGGTACAGAAGCATCGGCAAAATGTCGAAGTCTCTAAAAATTCAAGATGGGGAATTTCTACTTGTACCAAAAGGTTACAGGTTGTAGCATAGAGTTAAAAGGGTATACTCTTTTAGCCATAGTGTTTTTTTGTTTTGTAGCCTCCATTCAGATACTTCCTTTGTTTGTGCTCTATTCCACGATTGGCTGGCGGACAGTTTAAGGTTTACACCCTCTCTCGCACAAAATCTGGGATAAGCTCCAGCACACCCGGAACCCTAAAGAGCATAAGCAATACAGAGAACGGATGGATGGATAGTTTAATTAATACCTTCATCGGATGTGAAAGCACAACAATGGGAAGTAGCATTACGGTTGATGTTTATAGTTTTTTTTTCTGTCATGAGAGTTGTGCAAAAACATATGTTATCAGGAGGGTGAAACTTGTTTTAATCATGGGCCACATCATAGTTATGTATAATGTGGTCACTTCTAAGGTGAAACCACAACTGTATAATTGCTAGTGGTGTAACGGCATTGCAAAAATCACTGTGCCGTATGTTCTTTGGTCCTAAGGGAGTACGCTCAGGGAGCAAAATGCTAATATATATATATATATATATATATATATATATATATATACATTGTCTTTTGTGCAAACTGACATATTTTAGGACATTTAAATGAAACTTCAGAAGCTTCAGTCTTTTATTTTTAGGGGCAGCGCGGTAGAGTGGTCGTCTCCCATCCGTGAGGTTCTTAACCTCACAAGCCAGATTGATAATTGTGATTCACTCATTCTTCACATTATCAATCTGGGACTTCACTTGGCAGATCCGTTCGGGAAAGGAGGGACTTGCTGCACAATACTTCGAGCTGATTGGACTATGCAGCATCTTTGCACGTTTGTTTTGACCAATCAAGGCAACGTTTTGAAAATGTCGCCTTCGGTCTTGTCTTAGTGGGAAAAAAATAAAATAAAATACGGACATCTTTGCACGAAGCGCCTCCTTCTGTACAACATTCAACAAGGAAACAGTGAGTAATTCTGCGAGAACGGAATTAATTGCAGCGTCCATTCGTCTGTTAGGTTTGTTGGTTTCCCCCAGCGTCGTCGCTTCCTGGTTTCGTCACAGCTGCATGTCCCGCCCTAAACAACGCCTGATTGGCCCGACCTAAAAAAGGTCGGGTGTGAACTTATCAGGAGTAGCAGGACTCGTAGTATTTGTGAACAAATACTGCGAGAATTCAGCTTGCTGGCAAAGTTAGTAGATAAAGCGATATATAAAAAGCAGTCCATTTACCATTTTACCTTTTTTTTCCTTTCTTTTTTTAGAAGAATGTGGATAAGGGGTGTCCAAACTATAGCTCGGGGGCCATTTGTGGTTTGCCATCTGTTTTTTTAGCGGCCCAAGGCATTCACAAAAATAAACAATTGCCATGGACTGTGTCATTTGCCTGTACTACTGTGTACATTTGAGGCAAGACAAGAAAACTGAAGAGAAAAAAAATGAAAGTCATCCTCATTTTGCATGTCTTTGTGTTTTACCAGTCACACATTATTCATTAAGACTGAATACTGACTAGTAGGGCACTCCGTTTGGTGCACTGCTAGAGGTCTTCACTACACTGTGCTATCAGTTATAATAAAATTTTTGTGCAGGATATGCTGCTGGTTAAAATCTGAATAAAAATCTACTTTACAGTGGGCCACATATGCTCTATTTAGCCTTCACTTTTAGTCGGTTGCTTCTATTGTATACGCTGTTTTGTTACTGATGTGTCCATCCATGCCTGATGTGAGAAATTGAGAGTAAACCAAAAGTACCCCGAGGCTACATCTCTGTTATCTTACGCTGGAATAAAAGAGAATATGAAGAGTTGGCATCCTTTTGAGGCATGTTCTGATTGTTTCTTGGAAGGCTGATACATTTAAGATTAGTCTTTAGAGTGCTGTGGAAGTAAAGTTTTTCTACTTGACACAATTTTTCTTGCCATTGTTACCTGATTTCTGTGCTATTACCCAATCTTAATGTACATACAAAACACCACACACCCACACCTCATAGTCAACCCATGAATACATGAACGACAACAACGACATTTTGGACAATTCTATATTCCCAACTTTGTGAGAACTTAAAACTGTCCATATCTTTGGAATTTCAGTGAATCAACAGTAAATAGTCTCTGATTTCTGTAGCCCTCCATTAAAGCATATTCACTTTATGTCTTAGCAAAATAAGACATTTGCAAAAAAAAATGTTTTAGCTTTGGAAAACAATGATCAACATTTTGTCAGAGCCCCTGCTTCCTCACCATGAACCCTGCCCATTTATTCCCTGTTTGTGTGTATGTGTGCGTGAGAAAATCACACTGCTGCGCGAGGTGAAAGAGACACAGCTGGAGCAGGAGCCAGGCGCACGTAATTACAATCAGCAGCCTACAAAAGCCAGCCCTGGACTTCACTTCAGCGCCAGATCAACTCTAACTGTCACACAGTCAGTTGCAAACAGCTTATTGCCTGCCTTTGAGTATAACAGATACGGACCCCATTCGCCACGCTCAGAACGCACAAGGAGTTCTATTGAAACAGCACGACCAAGCTCTTCACCTTCTCCTTGGCAAGGTAAAAGAGTTCTCTGAATCACTCGCCTCCATTCAGAGCCAGCTATCAGCACTGCAAGTAGCCAGACAGCACACCTCCTCACTGATGCACGCACCTGCTTCCACCTCACCGTCGCAAGTCTTTAGAGAGCCCTTTGTACCTCCTCCCACTCCCTACAACGGAGACCTGGGGTCTTGCCGGGCTTTTCTAATGCAATGTTTGCTGGTTTTCGAGCAGCAAGCACACAATTATAGTTCGGACAGAGCTAAAATAGCTTAGCTGATCGGCTGTCTTCGGGGAGCCGTGCTAGCTTGGGCGTCAGCTGAGTGGGAGCGTCAATCAGCAGTGTGTTCTTCTAGATTTACTCTTCATTACAACATCGATTAAGCGACATCATTGTTTTAAAAACCCAATGATTTCCACCACCCTGACTGCCTGGTGGAAGGCACTAGAAATTACAAAAGCCCAAGTGGAGCCCTGCGGGCTTTCTCCCATATGGCATAACCCCGACTTTCAACTTAACAACAAATCATTTTATTTAGGTGTGTGGGAGCAGAAAGGAATTACACATCTCCACCATCTCTTCTCAGATAATATGTTTATAACATATACATCCTTGCTCCAAAAATACAAAATAAAAAACGGACATTTTTTACATTATCTGCAAGTTAAAAGTATGATAAAGAAACAAATTCCAACACTTCGGGGTACTCTCCAACCGCCTGTTTTAGCTAAAGATATTACCAAGCTTTCTCCGACAACAACAAAAAACCTCTCAAAAATATATAAGTTACTTTCATATACTGATAAAATGTCTTTACCCATCTCGAAATGGGAGACAGACTTGTCTATAGCTCCGGAATCTGACTTTTGGATTCAAGTTTGTGAAAACGTATTTAAAATGACAAAACACACAAATTTACAACTTATCCAATATAAAATTATTCATAGAACATACATTACTCAATTTATGATGAAGAAAATGGGACTCTCAGACTCCAGTGTTTGCAAAACACTACAGACACTTATTTTCATGCTTTATGGTTATGCACTCCGGTTATGTATTTCTGGACTAAAGTCTTAGAAAAACTTTCCGCTATCTTAGACTGTAGGATACCTTTATCTCTAAACTTGTGTTTGCTAGGTGACCTAACAACAACTGACTTACCACATAAACAATTTCAATCTACACTTGTAGCCCTTACTATCGCAAAAAAAACAATTCTTGTTAACTGGAAAAATAAACAAACTCTGAATATCGACCAATGGTCTAACCTCCTCATAAATCACATTTTAATGGAAAAAATATCTGCCGCAAATAAAAACCAAATATCAAAATGTATAGAAACATGGTTGTGTTTTTATAGTCAGGAACCCAGTTGCTGCCAGCAGGATCGAGCAGACTACATCAAACGACACCTTAGTCACCAACTCCTCAAGATTCACCTCCAATGGGCACTAAGGATTAATATTCGGATTCACAGCATGCCGGTGGGTTAATTCTATAGGTGCTGTCCCCCCCTGGCTGGGCGTGGGCGGCTCTGCCCCTCTGTTGGCTGCTGGGTGGCGGCTGTGTCTTGGCCGTTCCCTGGGTCTCTCGGGGGGTGCTGTGTTGCGGGGCTCTCCCTGGTGTCCGGGGCGGCGCCGCCCCAGCGCGGTCCGTCGCTCTGGGCCCGGTGACGCGGTTTGGGGCCTGTGGGCCGCCCCGTGGTTCCCTCTTCCCCCTTGCTGCCTCTCCCTCCTCGCCTCTCCCCGCCCGTCCTCCGCCTCCCTGTCCCTTCTCCCTCGTCACCTTCCTCCTCCTCTCCCCCTCTCTCTGCGGCCCTGCCGCTGCCCCTTGCCCTTCTTGTTGTCTCCTTCCCCCGTCCCTTCCTCCTCCCCTGGGCCGGGGGCTCCATCCATGGCTCGGGGCTCCGGGGGCCGGGTGTGTGGGTGGGTTGGTGTTGTGCCCGCCCCGCTCCGGTGGACCTCCTGGCACCTCGGGCGGGCTCCAGTATCCGGGGGGCGAGCCCTATCCTGCTCCCGCCCGGTTGGGGGGGGGGGGGGGGGCGCTGGTCGCTCCTCTTAACTTACTGCACTAGTTTTGCACAATACACTTTGTTTATAGACATATAGGGCACATAACACACTTTGGGGGAGTGGGTTAGGGTAGCGACACCGTCTTCGCCCTACAACCCCCCTCCAATTTTAATGCACCACACAACGGGGGGGGCAGGTGTGTCGGGGTGGGGTGCCATCGGTTGGGGCAGACCGCAGTATAGAGCAGTGCTGCGATCCCGTGTCCGTGTCCCCGCCGCGCCACCGGTCCCCCCCTATTTATTTTTTTAATGCACCACATACACTCACTGACATGACTGGGAGGCAGGTGGATCGGAGCGTGGGGATGTGTGGGGGTGGGGGGCTGGGTGTGGGTTTGGGGGGAGACTGGGGCTGGGTTGGGGTGGATGGGGGTCGTGGGGGGAGCGGGGGCTGTGGACCGGTGGGGTGCCTGGCGGGCCTGCAGTGCCCCGTCCTGCTGCGTTGGGTTGGGGGCGCGGGCCGTGTTGGGGTGCGCTCCTGCTTCTAGGTTTGCTCTCCGGCCGGTGGCCCCTGTGGGGCCCGGGGGTTGTCCGTTGGTGCTGCCGTGGCCTGGGGGGCCCTGAGGTGTTGCGCTTGCTCTGTCCTGGCAGGGGTCGACGGCTCCCCTCTTTGGTGGAGATTTTCATGCATGCCAGATCCACCACACCAGCATCTATCGAAACTCAGACACAATCTGCTTCTTCATCAGGTCATTGAATCGGTGGAGGCTGGTGTCTGTGTATCTCACTCTGCTTTGTCTGTCCTTCCTTCCTTTCCTCAGTCTCTCCTTTGGTCTCTTGAGGTCTCCCTGATTTGTTGGAATTTAGATGTTTCTGGGGTTGGTGAAGGACTCTGGTTGGTGGCCCGGTGGGTGGTGGATTTCACTTTCCTTTCTTTTCTTTAGTCCTTCCTCGGGTCTCCTGACGGCCTCACGACTCTGGCTGGATTCTGAAGTGTTCGGTTTAGGTGAACGGTATGGGATTTTTTAAATAGGTTTTAGGTGAACTAATGAATACACACTCACCCACATACAAAATAAAAATGTATATAAAAAATAAAAAAAAAGAGCAATAATGATGACATGTCAAATCGGTAAAATTACCGAATGAACAATACTGAGCTCTCCAGAGAAAAAGAAAAAAAGCAGTGTGTTCAAATTATTCCAACTTCACGGAGGAATTGTGCAAAATATTCGATCACCCAGTACGCGGAAAAGAGGGAGCCAAAACACTGATGTCGCTCTGTCAAGTAGCGTTGCGGAATTCTTAGTTGGATTCCGAACCCTTGCCGCCGAGAGTGGGTTCAACAATGAGGCGCTCCAAAAAGTATTCCTCCGCGCTCTCAATGAGTCCGTAAAAGATGAGTTAGCCTCCCGAGACGAACCATCAAATCTCGACCAACTTGTCGACGTAGCCATAAAGATTCCTTGCATGTCCTGTCAGGCCAGCAAAAGGGCAGGCTCACCAATAACAGGGGAGGTATTGGTGAGCCAAACGCGTAGCCCCTCCTCACGCCGACTCAAAGTCGCTGCTACGCTGTTCCACAAAGACCAGTCCAGGGCGCTGTCTGCGCTGATCAACTGCGGGGCTGATGATCATTTCGTTGATCGCAACCTAGTCAAGCAAATAGGAATAGCCCATTGGCTATGTCTTTCAAGACCACAGCCTTTAATGGTCAATTACTGTCGCGAGTACAACAGCAGACAATGCCAGTCTCTCTCCAGCTCTCTGGCAACCACCGTGTAGTAATTCGCTTATATATTTTTGATTGCCCTCAGTCACCCTTGGTACTTGGATTACCCTGGCTAAAAATCCACAACCCCGATATTGACTGGATGGTGCCAAAGCTTACTGCATGGAGTGTTTTTTTGTCATAGCCCTTGTTTGCAGTCAGCCATAGCGCCAGCGAGTTGTGTCAAGGAACCTGACCTTCCAGACCTCACCTCCTGTATCTGAATGCTATCATGACCTTGGACAAGTTTTCTCTCGGGATCGTGCCATGTCCACCCCCCACCCCCACCGGCCTTATGACTGTGCTATTGAGCTCCTCCAGGAGCCACTCTCCCAAAAGGAAGACTCTACAATATCCCAAAGCCAGAGAGAGAAGCTATGGAGAAGTACATCACCAAATCCCTGGCTGCAGGTATCATCCGCCCGTCTTCCTCCCCTGTTGGTGCAGGTTTTTTCTTTGTGAGTAAGAAAGATAAGTCCTTAAGACCTTGTATAGACTACCAAGGGCTGAATAACATAACAATAAAAAACAATACCCCATCCCCTTGATTGAGTCAGAATTTGCACCTCTCCATGGTGCTGATGTATTTTCCAAGCTCGATCTACACAACTCCTATCACCTCGTCCGCATCAGAGAAGGTGATGAATGGAAAACGGCTTTCAACACACCACTAGGGCACTACGAGTACCTGGTCCTGCCTTTTGGGTTGACAAACGCCTCCGCCGTTTTCCAGGCCCTGGTCAATGACATCCTCCAAGACATGATTGACAAGTTTGTGTTTGTGTATTTTGATTTTTTTCACAGTCCCTGTCCGACCATGTGAGGCATGTGCGGCTGGTGCTCCAAAGGCTCTTGGAGAACAGGCTTTTTGTCAAGGCCGAAAAGTGCGAATTCCATTTCACCAAAACCTACGTCATTGCAAAGGTTGAGCTGCACATGGACCCAGCCAAGGTGACTGCTGTCTAAACCTACCGACCACAAACAGTTGCAGCGTTTCCTCGGATTCGCTAATTTCTATCAGAGATTCGTTAAGAACTATAGTCGTGTTGCAGCCCCCCTCACCTCCATTGCCGTTCCTTTCCGCTAGTCAGAGGGGGCTGACACTGCATTCAGCAACCTCAAGAACCGGTTCACGTCTGCTCCTGTCCTTGTTCATCCAGACCTGTCGAGAGAGTTCCTTGTGGAGGTGGACGCATCTGAGGTGGGAGTGGGGGCCGTGCTCTCCCAACGTCTACCTGAGGATGGTAAGGTACATCCATGTGCCTTCTTCTCCCATAAACTCTCCCCAGCAGAGCACAATTACAGCATCGGTGACAGAACTCCTGGCTGTGAAAGTGGCACTAGAGGAATGGCGCCATCTGCTGGAGGGGGCAAAACATTTATTTGTGGTGTGGACGGACCACAAAAATCTGGAATACCTGAAGACAGCAAAGAGACTAAATCCAAGACAAGCTAGGTGGGCCCTCCTTTTTTTGCTTGTTTTCATTTTCACTTTGACGTATATTCCAGGGCCTATGAACACCAAGCCTGATGCCCTGTCCCGCCAGTTCTCCCACCAACAAAACAAATGACCTGCTTGTGCCATAGGATCAGTGGAGTCAGAGATTGAGGCATTGGTGAAGAATGACAAACCGACCGCAGAGGTGGGTCCCAAAGAACTCTATTCGTTCCTGATTGTGTCCGCTCCCAGGTATTTGGATGGGCCCATGCTTCCCGTCTGACCAGCCACCCAGGAGTCAACCGAACCCTAGTCGTCCTGCGCCCATGCTTCTGGTGGCCAACTCTGAAAACGGACAGTCGGTCATTCGTCGCCGCATGCACAGTATGTGCCCGAAACAAAACGTCTACCAGGCCCAGTTCTGGTTACCTCTGCCCATTACAATTCCCGAGCCGTCCATGGTCCCACATAGCACTGGCCTTCCTCCGCCAAGAGGCAATACAGTCATACTTACCATAGAGGTCAGAAACCGATAACCTGTTAATACAACATGTTTTCAGTCTCCATGGCATTCCTCTAGACATAGTCTCTGACCGAGGTCCACAGTTTACATCCCTTGTCTGGAAGTCCTTTTGCTCTGCACTAGACATTTCTGTCAGTCTATGTTTCGGTTATCATCCGCAAACCAATGGTCAGACGGAACGCACCAACCAACGGCTAGAAACCGCACTTCGTTGAATGTCACATGCTAATCCTTCATCCTGGAGCACCCAATTGAGATGGATTGAATATGCCCACAATACGCTGCCTAACGCCTCCCTAGTCGTGTCTCGTTTCCAGTGCTCTCTGGGGTACCAACCTCCTCTCCTTCCGTCCCAAGAGAAGGAGATAGCAGTCCCACATACGGTGGTGCTCCAGCACATGGAAACGTGCTTGCACAGCTCTGCTCCGTGCTTCGGAGAGCTCCCGAACACATGCCAACCGCCATCGCTCCACCGCACCTCTTTACGCGATAGGCCAAAAGGTTTGGCTGAGCACTAAGACGCTCCCATTGAAGGTTAAGGAGTCCAAGAAGCTGTCTCTCCGCTTTATCGGCCCATATGAGATCGAGCGCATAATTAATCCATGCGCCTCAAATTGCTCGCCACTCTGCAAATTAATCCAACATTCCATGTTTCGCAGATCAAGGTGTACTCTACCAGACCGTTGTCCCCGCTCTTGCCTGCACCTCCCCGCCGCGGATGGTGGATGGGCACCCTGCTTACACCGTGAGCCGCCTTCTGGATGTTTGCCGCAGGGGCCGTGGCCTCCAGTATCTAGTCGACTGGTCTACTGTCAGGGGCCCCCGCTTCCTCCCCATGAACCCTGCCCATTTGTTTCCTGTTGAGAGAATCACACTGCTTGGCGAGGTGGAGGAGACAGAGCTGGAGCAGGAGCCAGGTGCACGTAATTACAATCAGCAGCCTACAAAAGCCAGCCCTGGACTTCACTTCAGCGCCAGATCAACTCTAACTATCACACAGTCAGTTGCATCAAGCTTATTGCCTGCCATTGAGTAGAACTTTATTCTGATCAGCACTCTTTGCCTAGATTTCCTGCACCTACCAAAGCCGTACCTTTGCCAGCCTGCCGAAGCTAACCTGCCTGTGAATCACCTGCTCCTCATCTGGACTCGACCCCTCAATTGTCCTGTTTTTTTATATTAAGGGATAGAAATAATTTGGATCCAATTCATCAACTACAAAAAAAAAAGCAACATGTTAATCAATTATTAAGATAATCATTAGTTGCAGCCCTCCAATGTTTATAAAGATTTGAATGTCTCAGCTGTTATGGCGGTAAAGTGGTAACCAAACATTTTCTTCCACTTCATTCTTTGTCTGTCTCACAACCTTGCGCCCCATTACTTTTGTCCGCTTGCAAGTGGTTCTAGATCTAGAGTGTGTATACTGCAACGCAATAGATGTAACCAAGTCTCAGTATTAGGGAGGTTGACAGAGGTTAACATCCGCACTTTATGCGTATAAAAGCCAGGTTAATGCCTGACATGAAAGCTGTTACATCTCCTTGCATTTAAATCTCACCAGCTTGTGGAACATCTTTTTATTCCTGGACTGGCAGGTCTGCTTTTTGTTGTCGTTGTTTACCTTTCACCAACAGCTGCCACAGCAAGAAGCACGCTCTGTCTCACAGTGAGCAGTAAATGCTGCATCAGGAAGTTTCTCTTCACCCCCTTCCTCTTGAAAATTGAGACACGCTTTCAGTTTCAGCATCGTGTGTGCTGCAGATGAGTTTACTGCATTTTAGAATTTCCAGGAATTATCATTGTATTATTTTTAGGGTACACCTTCCTGCCTGGCAGAGAAAAGAAAATCACCAGTCGTTTCAATGTAGCAACTTTTTTGTTAATTTCTCTCTTTTCCTCACTCTCGCCCTCTCTCTCTCATCATGTATTGATGTTCAGCTGAGATCAAGACAGCTATGATGTTATCTGTCAGCACTCTAAGGTGTGTCTGTCACTACTTTTCTCTTTCTTTTCTCACCCGTCTTGTCAGCAGTTCCAGCCCTCAACACTTCCCACTGTTGCAATTTAGCGTCCGTCAAGAGAACACTTATCGGCCACTTGGCTCAGCGCCACACGTCAGGAGGAAAACTCACTGCCTGTCAGTCACGAAGGGGTTTGAGGCATACTAAAATTAAGTTTGGGACTGCGGAAATGAGATAGTATCACCCCAATCAGGACAAAAATTGCTAGCTCTGTAATCAGATCAGTGGAATAATCAAGTCTTGTTCCTGATATATATATGTATAATTTTTGTTATGCAAAAAAAGTATAAAAGCTAGATTATAATAAAATGCTTTAAAAAAAGTTAGATAATAAAATGCTGCTCAAAACAAAGGAAACACTTTGTTCGTCTAATTTTTTTAAATGAATCCTTTTGTGCTAAGTTGAATAATGTTTCCATTATAAAGGTCACACATTTGAGACAAAATTGTCAAAACAATCACTGTTTAGATGGACATGCAACAACCGAAAATGTTTGCTATTTTAGGATCCAAAACAAGACATCGTTGTTGTTGCTGTTCTTCTTCTTGTTTTTATTTTTGATTGAAAACTTCTGTAAATATGAAAAAGAGCATCGAGCCACTTCTGCAGGAAATACAGCAGTTGAGGAGAGAGACACAAGAAAAAGATTGCTCTTTTGAGAGATCGCTACAAGCTTAAAGGTAAACATGTCTACGTCAATGAAAATCTTACTTAACGAAATGCTGACATTGCCAAAAGGGCGCGACAATTGAGAAAGAATGGACAAAAGACTGTCGGATCTTCATTCAAATAAAGAAAACTCATCTGCTCAGAAGAAAACATGGATCGTGAAAAGACGATAACTACAATCAGTAACTCACATCATTAAATTGTTAATGATGTCTTACCCAAATTAAATTATTGTAACATATTACTTGTAGCGATTAATTTGGTTGCCGTAATGGCGAACGAGAAATTTAGACGGTACTGGTAATTTCCTCAGCAACCTTTGAGGGCACCGTGTTGACTTTGCTTGTTTGTAGGAGCAAAATAAATGATAAAAATCCTATTATCAAGTATTCATAATCTGAAGTTGCTACTTTACTTAATTATGGAGTTCTTTGCTTTAATAAGAGAATTATTAATCCACTAAGAAAACACAAATGATTCGGCAGAAATAGAATTATTAGACAACACATTTATTTAGTAAACACAAACATATATCAGTCACAGCCTAACCTATTAATGAAACGGAATAAAAATGTGAATTAAAGATTAAAAGAAAACATGCAACCTAACTAACTAAGATAAAAAGGTAATGAAAGAGGTGGATGGTGAAAAAGAAAGGGAAGCGTTTTGACCTGTCAATCCTTTTTTATATTTGGATCAAAGCGTTGCGCCAGTGGTATGGTCAGAGGTGGGTCAAGCAGTACCTCTTACGTGCGCTTGAAGCAGACTTGGTCGACTGAGACCAAGCTTTTGGGATAGCATTTGATAATTTTTTTAATCAGAATTGACAAGCCAGATGCTTCATTTATCATTCTGAACACATTTCAAACATTACCGATCATAAAGTTATTGAATCCGCTAAACTTACTAATTAGCTAAACTTAGATGGCTGCAGAAGTTACACACATCATTCATTTGAGATAGACATACAGGTTGTGTACAAAGATAAACAACAAGTCACTTGATGTCAGTCAAGTACATAGAGTCCGTTAATGTCCCGAATTATGTAGACTTCAGATTAATTATGAGCGGCAGTGGTCTGGGGACTGATAAGCAGTCTTATCACTAGTTTTCCTGCTAAACAGGCTTTTAGATCTCGGTAGACGCTGAGGTATGTGTTTCCTGTGGGTTGTAAAAACAAAATCCAGTCCCTGCTGGAGGGAAATTCAAAGAGTTTTTCCTTTTTGAACTGTCTCTGGCACGCACACACATTCCCAAGGGGGAAATGTTTAAAAAGGCAAATAAAAAAAAATTGAGGGTGACGGACAATATTCATTACATACTCATTAACCCAAAACTGGAGTTGCTATGATTTAAATAATGTAAATATAGCATATGATTACTTGCTGACAGTGCCAAGGTTAACTTTTGTTTATACACCTGCATTGATAACATGTATTGCTGTTCCTGTAAAAATGAAAACATTGTCTGGCTCTATTTCTGTTTGGACATTTGTTGCAACATGCAAGGCTGTCGTGATAAGGTTGTATTGTGGCTGCAATGAATCTGCTGTAAATAGTTACAATGGGGTTGGTGAACATGGTTCCGGGATGCGGCTCTAGCGGGGGCTACTCCGCCGCCGGGTGGGCTGGCCTTGGTGAGCGCTCAGGAGTATCAATATCTAAGCATCATCAGATGCTGGCAACAGTGGTGGCTGAACTGACCAGAATGGAGTGAACATTGCTGTGGACGCAATGGCCAGAATGCAAGCCGATCTACACTTCTGGAAGCCACAACATGTGTGAAAGCTGATCAATTTACACATGGACATTCAAGATGAACTGAGTGAGGAGTGTGCAGACATAAGTCTGGGATTGAAGGACAATGATATGAATCAATGACGAGCCTAATCAATGTATATGGCTGATGCGTTTAGTAGGAATCGATGGGGACGGGTTACTAATAAGCCATGGCTTCTACCCGTCAGCTTTTCTTTCGGATGTCAATGTTGCAAATGATGTGATGTGATCCATGTAACCTGTAATAATGTGTCCGAAAGGAAAAAAATTATAAAAACAAATCAGTTCAAGGAGAACTGTACATCAGACTTCAAAATTGGCTTCAACATTATAAGTTCCGTACATGCAGATGCAAAAAGCTTTCCTCACTCCGTCCTTTGAAGCATGACACAACTTTAGTCGCCTTTGGTCTTATTTACATCAAGACCAATGTGCCAAAGCGAGCAGACAAGGGTTTTTTGTTCTTCCACTTTCATGATAACAGTGACCTCCCTTGATGGAACTTTACACCCTTGTCTGCATCCATCACCACTGATGTTGCTGCAAGTCAGTGTGTGGTGTTATTCCCTGCCCCAGGTGCCGCCTCCTGCACCGTGCCTTGCCCTTTTATCTGCGTAAAGACGAGTCAGCGTACCAAGATCCGACAACCGTTCGAGTGACTCCCCTCACAGGAATGCCAGCGCTCACACGCTGAATATGGATGGAAGGTGTCGTGTCTGTACGTGTGTGTGTGTGTGTGTGTTTAGTCAGAAGTGCACCGTTCTGCTGCAAACACTGCTGGCAGCTTTCCATACTGATCAAATCACACGTCACGAAGCGCGGCGTGTATGAGCTCAGTAGTTCAGTTAAGTTCAAAATCGTGTGCAAAACATTTGGAATCCATGTATGGGTTTGTGGTGTCTGAGTGACTCAGAAAGAAGCCCTTTGCTGACCCTGTGGAAGCTGTGGCACACAGTTTGTGACGGATGTCTGACAAGCCCCAAAGGAAACTGAGTGATGTGCTGGTACAGACAAAAATGCTCTCTCAGGAGGAGAGCAAAAACAAATGTGTGACGGAACAAAAACTAGTTGTAGAGTATTATGGATTTTGGATGGAGTCATCAGTTTAGACAAGTGTTAACCAATTGTTATATTAGGCCTCTTTGGCACGCATAGTTATATAGGATGTATATATATATATATATGAACACATAATTAGATAGATATTGTATATTTGTTACTTTCTCTCTTGCTATGGCCTTCCTTTCCCACGGCACTCTTCCAGTTGAGTCCAGTTAAAGGGATAGTCTAGTGTAGTCTAGTCTAGTCTAGTCACTCAGAAATAAACACTAGTTAAACAATGGATCTATACACATGAAATCAGTCTCATCAATACCTCTGGGCTTCTTTTAACTCACCCAAACCCAAAAACGCAGAAATACGTTTTTAATAATTTGTCATTCACTCCCAAAAACGTATTTATACGTTTAAAAGATAAATACATGTTTTTTAATGTTGGAACATACAGAATACTTTTATGCAGCTTATGACATGAAGAAGTCGCTTAAAGCAATAGTAGTTATTACAAAAACGGCCAGCATGTGGCAGCATAGTATAAGAGATCAGCCAGGGCCATGTTGCAACAAGCAATTTGTTCCCAGTGTTTTCAACAGGTTTGTGAATAATGATTAAACTTGCTATTGCTATATTCTAAAGCTAAAAGGAAACAGACACAATTATAATTTTTTTCCTGCTGAAAGAAGAGACTCTAATCTTTCTTTTGTTAGGTTCCATGTTTTTATAGCAATAGAACACAATATTCGGTGGGACTTGCAAAATCAATCAAAATCCAGTAAAACAGCCGGGAGCGAAGGGGGTTGTTTTAGTGAAAATGACTAGGAGTGAAAGAGTTAAGTCAGGAGTTGCGCATTGTTATCTTGGCTGGGTAAAGTTGCACCCTCCCCAACCTTGTGTGTGGGTGTGGCTAAGATAGTACAAGAATGGGAATAATTTTGTACAGGGCAGATTTTCTTTTGCAACTGCAGAAAAAGCTCCATGGCCATGTACTCTGTTCTTTCGGCATCCATTCAACTCAGAATATACAGTCTTCTTGTTATGACTGTGATTTGGTTTGGGTCATTGTGTTGTTATGATGTTGATGGCATCAGTTGTTATGCAGTTGCTATGTCCCCTGCAATGATATTTGTAGTTGCTATGTCCATTATAATGATGATGTATTTGCCACTCTTATTTTGTCTAGTCACTCTAACTTTCTTGTCTATGCAGTTGCTGTGTCACTCATGATGATGATGCTGTCAGTTGTGGAATTAAGATCAGGAGATGATGTTAATATTTGTCAACCGTGGGTGTGTGAAGTCCTTTGTGACTCTTTTGTGATTGAGGACTTTATAAATAAACTTGACTTGTCAGTTTCTATGCAGTTACTCGGGTCTTGTATTGTCTAATCTTAGTTTGTCTAGTCACTCTTATTTTGTCATAGAGGCTTTTATTGTGTCATATAGAATTGTGCCTTGCCCTGGCGAGAGTTACCGAGTGACACTTTTGTCAGTACATGGAGATTTCTCTCAGCACATCTGCATTTTTGTGTTCCAAGTTGCGCATGCATTCAACTCTGCTCTCTTAAACGAGGTTTCTCACTCTAGGTTTCTCCATCAAGTGTTTTCTTCAAAGCCATCTGAATCCAGGACTTCTCTCTATTGTTACTCTGTATTTTTGTATTTAAAGACTCTGTTTATCAACTCCTGTGTCCTGTCTGCATTCGGATCTTAAGTCACGTGACACTTCTGCTACAAATAGTATAGCGAGCCTTATAGATGAAAGGACAGGCAAAAGATCTCTCGGAACTTTTCACAATCAACAGATTTCTTGCTCCACTTTTTTGTTGCTAAATTCTTGTGAATGCCTCTTAACAACAGTGACAAAAAAAAATATCACAAAATGTGATGATGAAAGAATTTGTGAACTAAATTGCACAACCAAAATTGCTTCTTCTTTTTTTTTTTACTACCATAAACTGCTTTGCTTGAACTTTCCACCATGCTAAAAGATGAGTTGACTGTTCCTTGATCAAGACCTTTGTAGGTATGACTTTTCCGTCTTGTCCATCATATTAGTACATGTCTAAAGAGTATAACGGTGTTCCTCTTTCATCAATGTCCATGACGTTACACTACATTATGGAGTGATAAACAGTGCATATGGTCATAAAATCTCTTGCTTTATTCAGCCCTTGTGATGCTTTTGTACCCTCGTAATGGAAAGTACTCACTGAGGCTTATCAACCACATTATCCCTATGCATGTCCTTTTAGTCATTCTATGACATTACTCTATTTTGACCCTAATACCAAGCAGAAACCTTCCAATAAATATTACGTGAGGTTGACTCTTTGAAGCAGACTGCATTTGTGTGTTTGTCTTTCCTAGTATTGAGTACATTGTTTTATGTGTTTGAATGCCTGTGTAAAGGAAAGAAATGAAAATTATTCCACAAATGTTCATACACATTTTATATGTGATGCACACACGAGAATACAATAGTATGTCGATTATACTGTAGTTTGTTTAGCATGAGCTCTCCAAACATTCATTATTTTTGCAAACAAGTCAGAGGTAACATACAAATATAGTTCAGACTGCATTCAGCCAAATCTTCTGTGGATTCAGGGACACGAAATTGTGTGTGTATTAAATGCGCTACATTTCAAAACATACACGTTAGGATTAGGAGAAACAAGGACACCAGCGAGGACACCTTTCTGATTAAATAGAACATGAACCTTGAATATGGCAACGAGCCATAGTCACGCCAGTGTTTCACTAACTGATTGCAACCCAATAGACTTGTTATTCCAAATCATACCAATCTACTGAATGGCGATCCAATTAGAAATATAACGTGAGCGGGCTTCAGTGGCCAATTGGCTTTAGTTTAATCTGTCATTTGGTATACTGTTTCCAGTTCAATGTCTTGGTTTGCTACTTGATTTTCCACCAACGGAATCGAGTGAATTAATTCCATTTGACAAGCTTTCAAGAAAAACACTTTTAGTGCTACAACGCTGAAACCACAGGCGCTGAAGAACTGCTTGCACACCGCAGGTTGTCGCCGCACATTACATTGTTCCAAAATGATAACCCCTCCTCTACAAGAAGAAGAAATAAGATGTTTTGGAGTGCTAAATTTACATGGCAGTCCTCTGTTTTTAAAAGACACTGTCAGAATGCTTGGCTGTGATACATAATACAATGCTGGACTTTTGGAAATAGAAATAGACTTTTCGGAAGGCTTCCAATACAGCATGTATAAAATGTGGCAGTAATCCACATAGCCGCAATAAAGTGTGTAGCAAAAACCGAGTTGGGGGAGTTCACAACCATAAGAAACACTTATTGTGTGTATAATCTGCCATCCATCCATTGACTCTTTATATCGTTATAATGGAATCTTACTTCACCAGCTTGTGCTTTCAATCATATACCATAGCTCAAAATCAACATTACCTCTATCAGTGTGTGCAATATGATGATAGGCAATACTCTCTTGAGGAAAAAACGGAAGAAGCTCAAACATAAACAGCCACCTGGCGCATAAAAAAATGTGCATTAATTTGGGTGCTGCATTTTAAGCATCTCACTTTCCCTTCCAGCCGCTTTGTGCAACATATGTGAGGCATATTTGATTTTGAAGTGATTGTGGATTGTTTCACATTTCTGTCTAGTCTGGTTGGCAAGCACATTGAGTCTGCGCCAATATGGAGCAACTACAGTTTTTTTTTTTAGGACAAAAATTCCCTGAATGATGTGTGGCTGCTTAATATTAGTATAGAAGCTGCAATGATCCAATATGGCAAAATAATACACCATAATTAGTTTTAATGATTGTTCTACAAAGAGTAGAGTGCGGCGCAAAACCACAGTCAATACATAGTATTCACATGACGTCACCGAACCCCACCTATCGACCCGGTAGCCATTTGGTGAGTCAAACAATTTTGTGGCAAACAATTGCGACCAGCGAGACAACGCAAGCAAATGCTGATGAGTGCTCGTGTTGCTTACTTCAAGTTACTTTGATTCGTTCATTTGGTCATTTATTCCGGATTTTCGCGAATGGTGCATGTGTGCCATTCACGGGTGCAGAAATAGGGCGAACAAATATGTGAAACAAAGCTTCTAGATAGTATTCACGTGACGTCATTTGCCCCACATTGTGTGTCGTTCACGGGTTCATGGAATGTCGAATGGGAATGGACAAAGAAGTGTCAGGAATTGCAAAAATAAATCGAAAGGATTTCCAACCGACAAAGTCTACCAAAGTGTGTTCTGACCATTTTGGGTTAAGTTAAAGTGTCATTGTAAGATGGTAAAAATGCTTTTACCATGCAATCATGATATATGTGAGCCACTAGCTGTGGCTAGCTCTGGCTAAAATTTGATCTGGTGGTCAAGATGTTTGATTTTGAGATCTCACCAAATACACCAAAAGTTGAAATAGTTGTTTAAGTCTACAAAAATAAGTGTTGAATCAACAATGTAGTTGTTTTGTTGTAACATGCTAGCGCTAGTAGCTAACTAGCTAGTTTGGTTTAAAAAAAAACTGCTATGAGTTCTGTGTATAAATGGCTTGAGAGCTCCCAATTACATCTTAATTTATCAAAGACTGCATATGTATTTTACAAAAAGAGCGAGTAATGTTAGTAATCCTGATGTTGTTGTCAAAAACAAGAAAATTGAGGTAGTGCAACATTTTTAAATATTTAGGAGTCAGTCTTGACTCGCAGCTTAATTTAAACAACACGTAAAAAGGATTATGAACAGAATGAAGTTTAACTTGTCCAATTTTAGATTTATTAGAAATAATTTAACATTTGAGTCATCTAAGCTATACTTTGATTCAATGATTGTATCACATGCTATACTGTATATCAAGCTGGACAACATCCGGTGTAGCAATATTACATTTTGTAGAAACTGTCTATAAACAAGCCCTAAAAAGTACTCGACAGAAAAAACCCAACAAATTATCACTGTCATATCCTGATAAAGTATGGCCTTTTAAATTGGAAAAACATACTGATTGTGTCCTTGTTTACAAAATTGTTCATGGTAAAGCTCCACCACAATTAGTACAATTTGTCGAGAGGAACTCTAACAGATCCACCAGAGCTGGCTCTCGGGGTGACTGTAAAGTACCACTCAGGAAAACTGCTTTTGGTCAAGCTACCTTCTCTTATTGCTCATCACAAACATGGAACTGCGTACTGAGCACAATACGGGAATTGCCAAATGTAGCATTATTTTCCAAGCATCTTAGAGCATGGCTACTTGCAAATCAGATTTGTCAACATAACATGGACTGAAAGCAGTTTTCCAGCTGTCTGTAATGTAATCCTCTGTAGTGTGTGATTATCTCTGTTCTGTTATAGAAATGTAATACAATCAAGCATTTTATGGTGATGGCAATAATTTTTCTGTATTTTTTATGTACTTATGCTTTTACTCTTTTTTTTAATTTGCTTTTACTCACCCTCACTTTGGACACCTTATAGCCCAGGGGTGCTCAAGTTCGATCCTCGAAAGCCCCCTATCCAGCCTGTTTTCCATGTTTCCCTCCTGCAGCACAGCTGAATCTAATGATTAGCTAATCAGCAAGCTTTGCAGAAGCCTGATAACGATCCTGATCATGAATCAGGTGTGTTAGTTGAGAGAAACATGGAAAACAGGCTGGATAGGGGCTCTCGAGGACCGAATTTAAGCACCGCTGTTCTAGCCGATGGAACAAGGGATGCAAATTAGTCAAACGGCTATAATCCCATACATATTTACATTTGTAAATGTTCATTAATATCTTCTGTCCTATTTTTTTTAAATAAACAAATTAAGAAAAAAACTGAGATTCTTCACCTCAAATTCACAAATGATATATGCACATAGGAACTAATACTCAAATACTAAAACTCAGAGCATACGTGATGTTGCCATGTAGTCCGGTCCAGGCAGTAACATCGGCAAATGTTTGTAATCCAATCGATTCTACTAATCAAACGTTTCAATGTCCACCGCTGCAAGGAGTGTTAAGCTAAATCTTCCGCATATGTCTTGCTTACACAAGTAACGTTAGAGGAAGCTGGGGGTGACATTCATCAAAAACAAAAGAACACAATAGAAACACAGCTGAGTCCGCTGGAAAGTTGACCCACCATGAGGGACGGACTCGCGATCCCGAGACGTCAGTGAATACTATCTATGGTATTGAGCATTCTCTCTGTTTAGAGGAACTTGTGTGCTGGATAGTCGTGGCTGAATCAAAGGAGACTTTGGGTTAGTCCGAATATTTCCGACCACCCGTTGCTAAGCTCGTTATCTAGAAAATTGTACACAGTAACAACTGAAAATAACTAAGAGGTTGATCTCATTATTTCATTTCTATATCTCAAAATCCCCTTTCCTAGCCTTTTGACTTCAAGTCCTTTTATTTCTCAGTTACTGCTTGTTTAAATGTTTATACAGTTACAGCTCTGTATTGGGCTCATTATTGATGTTTTGGCAGTCCTCCATCTTGGCTGCTTGATGTTGGTACTCCATCCTTTTGTGATCCCTCCAATATTTGTATTCCAAAGGTATTTTAGATTATATATTTATATCCACGAGTAGTGCTTGAAGTCAGTCCCCATACCCATTACAGAGGGTAACCTTGTCACCGTGGCTCCTCGTCCCAATTACGGTGACTTGCAGTGCTGATGAAATGGCTGTGCAACATGGTGACTTGTCATTTGGCCAATTATTCTTAATGAAGCTCCAACAAAGAGAGGTATAACTTTGTAATAAATGCGAGACAAAAACAAAATGTTGTCTGATAGCATTTAATTAGCATCTGCATTTCCCAAGTCTTGAAAAGGGACACTCTTCCTTCTTTGCTGAGTGCAGTGATTGTACCATTTTAAAAGGTTGGGTAACTAAAAGGGGATGGCATGAAAAATAAAGCTTAACTGTTTCAAAATAGTGAGGGAGCTCAGAGGACACACGCAGCAGTCTAACTGTGAATGCTAATTGTTCTCTGACTGATTACCATCATATAACTTTCTGCATAATGAATGCTAATTATTGAGCAATAATGCATCAAATGAACATTATTGGGCCTTTTAAAAGAAGCTATTAGTACCTAAATAAGAATTTTAAATCTCTAGTGTTAGTTATGCTTTTATTTGCACTGCAGTCCAGCTGATGAATGTATTCCTTCAAAACGAGGTCATCAGACTCTCGAGAACTTCCCGCTATGAAAAATCCCCCCATCCCCCGCCCTTGCTCCACAGTTTCTTAAATTTGGCTGATTTATTCCTTCCAGTTGTGTTAGAAGTGCAGTCTGAAAGAAAGATCATCCCACCCACACGTGCGCTCACACTCAGCAGGAGTTTGTGTACGTTATCACATGCAAAGCACCACCCACCGAAAACACACTTGCCCACACACACACAAACACACTAACACACTAACACAACAAAGGGAATAGTGGGCACTGCTCAATGTGTCTCAGCTGCATTGTTTTAAAGAATAGAGAGGACACACGTGGGCTTTTATATAATCAAATCAAATGTGCAACCACCAACTCGGCCATTTTCGTCCTCGCAGTTGTAAAGGGAGCGTCATAGCATTTGGTGTTGACTGAAGTGAGTGAGGGGATTTGTTGGGACTTAAGTCCCAGGTGAGAGATGAAGGGACGGAGGTATGTCAGAATGGCCGGCAGCCTCCTTTTTCCAGTTAATTGATTTCTCCTTTGTAGCTTGGTCTGCTCTGTTTACGCATACATTTACGCCAACAAAAATCTGTCCCAAACACAACCAGTGAGGAGTGTGAAGATTGTTCCCTCTCAAAATTAATTGGTAACACTTAATAATAACGTTTGTTAGCTAACCATTTGTAATACATTAGGTAAAGATGAAGTCATGAGAACTCATGTTGAACTAATAAATTGTAAGTATAAAAAGATTAGGAACAAATAATTTACAAATTGTTAGCTAATAACTTGTAAATGCATTAACAAAAGATGAAGTCACGATGAGCTATTATCTGAACTCATGATGGATAATATATATATATATATTTGCAACTATTGGAGAATTATGAACTCATAACTTGCAAATATTAACTAATGATTAACTCATGATTAAGAAATATCCATTATTAATCATTAAAATGCATAAACAAAATATGAAGTCATGATGAGCAAATGTTAACTCATATTGAAGTACAGTAATTTGCAACTATTGAAGAATTATGAACCAATAATTTCCAAATATTAACTCATATTTAACTCATCATTCAAAATTACCATAACATGATGAAAAATGTGTATCTGTGATATTGACTGTAACACAAGCCTTTTTGCAGATCCATTCCAACGTTCAATATTGGTGATTCCGCCAATATTTGTAGAATGTCATCATTTACAACTTATATTAAAATGTGAACAAATTATCTGCAAATGCCTTACTACCTTTTGTTATCATGAACAAACTACATTTTCATATCAACAATTCATCTACGCATCTTTTTTCAACCCTATTCTAAAGTGGCAACACATTTTCATGTTTAAATGTTTACCATGTTATCTGCTACTATTTGTATAACATGAACAAGTATCTTTTCATGTCAACAACACATGTACTAATATTTTTCAACTGATAAAGTGACCACATACGTACAGAATGTTTCAAGTAATATTTTTATTTGTAAATGTCCTTTTAAATGTGAACAAGTCTTTAACTTCAATATGTTTTACATTGCCATTCTTAAATCACAACAGATTTTTCAGACCAATGGCTTTGACGATAACAAATATGTGTACTACCTTTCCTGTTACAGCGGTGGATAAAGACTTATAAAAGGACAGAGCAGAACGCAGACAAACCGAATCAAAACTGATGAATGTTTTTTCTACCCCTAATATATGTGTGTGTGCATTTATTATATATATCTATATATAACCTACGATTGGCTGGCAACCAGTTCAGGGTGTACCCCGCCTACTGCCCGAAGCCAGCTGGGATAGGCTCCAGCACCCCCGCGACCCTTGTGAGGACAAGAAAATGGATGGATCACTTTATTATGTGGTAACATAAAACACGAGTTTCCTCCCACATTCCAAAAAACGCATGGTAGGCTGATTGACCACTCCAAATTGTCCTTAGGTGTGATTATGGGTGTGAATGGTTGTTCATTTATGTGTGCCCTGTGATTGGCTGGCGACTGATTCAGGGTGTACCCCGCCTCCCGCCCATTGACAGTTGGGATAAGCTCTAGCATGTACGCAACCCTCGTGTGACTAAGCGGTTCAGAAAATGGATGGATAAAACATGAGTAAAATAATTGCTTTTAGGTTTACAACAGTCACCACAATACTTATATAGCACCATAGGTAATTATTTGTGATTGCAATTATATGGTTTGTGGAGAAAATGTGTGTTATAAATAAAATACTCATGGGTATGGTGAAACATATTGAGTTAGATGATGTGCAGAGATTTACAACCCATTAGCTCGTATTTGTCTGTTTTGCTTTTCCACGAGGGTTCTCTTTCCATATATCTCCCGTGTCTTAGCTACAGTTCATATCACCCGAGAGAGCATCTTACCTCATCAATTCCAGAGCAAATTTGACAATAGGGAGTCCCACTGCCTTCTTCCTTTCAATTGTGCTTATTTCTCAGTGTTACCTCGGTTAGTCGCTATCATCTTGAACCACATAAAGATGAATAAGGGATTCATTCCCAGTATAACAACTCCAGGTAAGCCTGGGTTTAAACCATGTATTCAAGCGTGCAGGAGTTTCTGTAGGCCTTGTCATCGTGACCCTCATAATATTTTCGGTATTTGCAAGTTTGAATGGGTTCCCACTCAATGATGGTGTAAATGTGAATGGTTGTTTATCTGTATGTGTGCTCTGTGAACAACTGGCAAAATGTCTAGGGTATACCCATCAGGTCACCCAAATGGGCTTTAGCTCACCCATGACCCCCCAATATATGTGGTGGGAAATGGATGGATGGAAGTTTGTATCACAGCCGCAGTGGTTCATTTAAACAGCATACATTCCAATGATGCACTTTTACAACTCACAACATCCAGCACTAGGGCTCTATTTTTGTTCGCTAGTGCAAAACGCAGTGAAACTGTGCGCAAGGGTGGAGTTTTCCTTCATTGGGTGTTTTCGTAGATGTTACTGGTCGAATTTGTGCAGTTGTGTGCCTTCGTAGGAAAGCACAAAGCCTTTTCCTGGGCTATCACAGGCATCCCTCATTTGCATTAAAATCTGGGTGGGTGGCAAGAGCGCAGTACACCAGGCTTGACATTGCAAAAACAAAAATAGACTCGCTAGGGTATGTGCATGACATTGGCAGCCGGTAAACTGCAAGATCTTCCACAGCGGATGATGTAGTTGTCTGCGCATATAATGTGGGCAATTGGAGACCACCTTGCACCCGCGACCATGCATCTGTGTTTAACAACCAACCCCATATCTCCTGACCACTCATAAGTGGGCTACGGGGTCAGTGGGGTGCTATTAGAATTTAGACTTAACAGAATTTAGAACTTTATTCATCCATCCATCCATTATCCGAGGTTGGGTCGCGGGGGCAGCAGCTTTAACAGCGAATCCCAGACTACCCTCTCCCCAGCCACTTCGTCCAGCTACTACGGCAGGATCCAAAGGCGCTCCCAGGCAAGCCGCGAGACATAGTCTCTCCAGCGTGTTCTGGGTCGTCCCGGAAGACCGCTCCAGGGAGGCGTCCAGGAGGCATCCGAACCAGATGCCCGAACCACCTCAACTGGCTCTAAGTCCCTCCCGGATGACTGAGTTTCTCACCCTATCACAAAGAGAGAGCCCGGACACTCTGCGAAGAAAACTAATTTCAGTCACGACAGCTCATGACCATAGATGAGGGTAGGAAAGTAAATTGACCAGTAAATCGAGAGATTTGCATTTCTGCACAGCTCCTTCTTTACCACAATGGACTGATAGAGTCCACATCACTGCAGATGCTGCACAGATCCGCCTGCCGATGTCCCGTTCCATCCCACCCTCACTTGTGAACAAGACCCCAAGATACTTCAAGAACTACTCATCCACAAACCGGATAGGGTAATCCACCCATTTCTGGCAGAGAACCATCGTCTCAGATTTGGAGGTGCTGATTCTCATCTCAACCGCTTCACACTCAGCTGCGAGCTGCTCCAGCTGAGAGTTGGCAATCACGGTTTGAAGAATTATCTGCAAAAAGCAGTGACGCAATGTAACCAAACCGCACCCCCTCAAAGCTTCGGCTAGAAATTCTGTCCATAATGGTTATGAACAAAATCAGTGACAAAGGGCAGCCTTGGCAGAATCCAACCCTCACTGGAAACGAATCCTACTTACTGCCGACAATCCAAACTAAACTCTGAAACCGGTCGTACAGGGGCCGAACAGCCCGTATCCTTTCTCCCTGAGCCAAAATTGACTGGCCTATACAAATATTTCATTTCCTTCCAGTTTATTTTGTCATTGTGGGTGTGTGCTCCTCCATCTTATTCCGCCCGTGGCCCACAAAAGAGTGCTGTGTGTTTAAAGATAAGTAATGCATGATGGACTTAGACCCTGATTGGACAGGAAGATTTCCCTCAGTAGTTGCTATTGTTTGTTTGTTTGCATTGCCCAGATGCAGCTGCTCTAGAGGACAGCCTTTTGCTGAAGTCATATTGTTTCATTTTGTTTACTTGAATGCCCTTTGGCGGTCTCTGTGAGGGTTATTTACATGTTACTTCACTGGCCTCACCTAGAGTAGGCTTCCCAAATCCTGGTCCTTGAGGGCCGGAGTCCTGCAGGTTTTAGATGTTTCCGTAATCCACACACCTGATTCCTATAATTAGATCAGCAGCAGGCTCAACAGAAACCTGATAACGACCCTGATCTTTAGAATTGCACTCTTTAATTATGTAATGTTAATGGTTGAACAAACGTGCTGATTTTGGGGTCTCCTGAAAATATATACACTATATACAGCACAGGTCAAAGGTTTGGACACACCTCATTCAATGTGTCAATTGCTTTATTCTCATTACTATTTACATTGTAGATTCTCACTGAAGGCATCAAAACTATGAATGAACACATGTGGAGTTATGTACTTAACAAAATGACTGAAAACATGTTTTATATTCTAGTTTCTTCAAAATAGCCACCCTTTGCACACTCGTGGCATTCTCACATCTGGGAACTCCTTCAATACTGTTGGAAAACCATTTCAGGTGACTCCTCTTGAAGCTCATCGAGTGATTGCCAAGAGTGTAAAAATAATAATAATAATCATCATAAGAATAATAATTTTTTTAAGTACATAACTCCAGATGTTGATGCCTTCGGTGTGAGTCTACAATGTAAATAGTCATGGATATAAAGAAAATGCATTGTATGAGCGGGGGGTCCAAACTTTTGGCCTGTACTATATATATAGGAATATTAGATATTATTGTGAATTGCCTAGTACCTGGCGATTCGATTCGTATCACGATTCATAGGTCACGATTCGATTCGATACCGATTAATCCCGATACGAATTTATAAATTGATTATTGCGATTTTTTAACTCAAATTTTGAAAATACTTATCAGTAAACTTCTACATGTACACTGTAAGATTTGCGCACTGTAATATCGCGATATATTGCTGAATCGATTTTTTCTAACAGCCCTAATATATATATATATATATATATATATATATATATATATATATATATATATATATATATATATATATATATATATGCTAATGCCATAATGCCTGGCGGCCGCGACTTCTGCTGCGTTCTGTGCGTGAGGTAAAATACCGAGGCTTCAAGGTGGCCGCAGCTACAATGCGGATTGCACGCGGGAGAACCTGTCCTTTTCCACAGGCATCTGCGGGCACTCTCAACACCCTGTGAGAGCCAAGAGCCGAATGGATACCGTCTTGTAACATAGAGTGATTCCAAGCCACTCGATCTTTTGATGCGAGGCGTATTTTATTCAGCAACTCCAGAAAAGTGCTAGTTAAGTGTAACATCGATCTGGTCTTCTGTTTCGTTGCAGTAAAGCAGCGTCACTAGTTCGTTGCAGTAAAGCATGACCGTCACGTTATAATGCGCATCTGAGAAGATAACAAAATAAAAGCATTCAACATCGTTCAAAAGAGTCACTATAACACAATTTAGCAGCAATAAATTAAATAATAATGCCTATATTTGTGGGGACTGGTGTCAAGTTGTATTTTACAGTTTTTAATATGTGCAGAAGTTCGCAAGTTAATTCAGGTTAAAAATTAGAACGCTCTTAATATGAAAAGACCAAACCGATCTCTTCCGAGTCATATGCAGTAAAGTTGCGTCATTTTTAATGCGCAGCCGTATTCCAATGGTGCCTATCCCAGCTGGCTACGGGCAGTAGGCGGGGTACACCCTGAACTGGTAGACTGCCATTCACAGGGCACACAGAGACGAACCATCCACACTCACAATCACACCTATTGACAACTTGGAGTGTTCAATTAACTTGACAATCATGTATGTCTTTGGAATGTGAGAGGAAACATGAGTACCCGGAGCAAACCCACGCAAGCACGGAGAGAACATGCAAACTTCACCCAGGAAGGCCGAAGCCCGGACTCGATTTCACGTCCTCTGCACTGGGAGGCGGACGTGCTAACCAGTCAGCCACCGTGCCACATGCGCATCCGCATTGAACTTAACAAAATAAAACCATTCAACATTGTGCAAAGGAGTCACTGTAACACAAGTTAGCAGTAATAAATTAAATAATGCATATATTTGTGGGGTCTGGGGTCAAGTTGTATTTTACAGTTTTTAAAATGTGAAATATTTCACAAGTTACTTCATGTTTAAAATTTGTCAGCTCTTAATATGAAAAGAAAAATGCACTGAGCTGTCACCATTGCCTTACAAACGCAAGTAGTGTAGTGCATGTAGTGACAGAAAAATTACACAATGAATAAATCAATGTCACACTCGTTTTTTTACAATACAGTGCCTATTTTTAATATTTAAAAAAAAGAATTGTTATGAAAATGCTACCATATTTCTATTAGGTTAACGTTTCTTCCCACTTTTATGTTAACGAGTATGAAAAAGAAAAAAAATTACACTTTATTATAAATTGAGATATAAATTTAGATATAAAATGTGCGATTATTTTGCGATTAATCGTGAGTTAATTATTGAAGTCATGCGATTAACTATGATTAAAAATTGTAAGCGACTGACACCTCTTAGGTAGATAGATAGATAGATAGATAGATAGATAGATAGATAGATAGATAGATAGATAGATAGATAGATAGATAGATAGATAGATAGATAGATAGATAGATACACAGCCATTCATGTTCTGCACAGAATCTCAGTCAGCAAAATGTCTTGAGTTGTTTCCGTCACTGATGGAGTGATGTATGATAATGTGAGCACTAAGCAGAACACAAATTCTAAATGTCAGGGCCAGAACAAAACATAGAAATTAAATTGCACTACACAACAACCAACTGATCACTTCCCTCCCCATTCCCCCCAAGGCCTATATTATTCAACTCAAACAAACTCAACTCAAACTCAATCACCTTGCCACAAAATCCCACAAGACCGACGTCTTGTGCATTTGATACCTTACTGTGACACAAGTGAACCCCAGCAAGCAGACACCAATTTTTGTCGAACGTAGAAGATATGTTACATTGCAAGGGGGCGGGGAGGGATTCTAGGACTTTTTATTATCCCCACTGAAGTTCCCAGGGAGATAATTTTGTGCTGTATTGAGCATGTAAGGAAGGAATTTGAAAAAAGGTCATGGTCGGTCAGTTGGAGAGAGCGCTTATCAGTTATCTCGAGACGCTTTCTGCCATGCAACTGGGCAGACAGGAGGCCTCTTTAACTGGGACAGCATATGTGTCACTCAGCAGGCATGCCTTCATGTGCAGCGCTTCCCTTCCCTCACTGTCAATCATAAAAATCTCACTCTGTATCTCGGTGTCTCTGCTTTCGGCTGCCTCATACCTTCCCCTGACTGACTTTACTGCTCTGCTCCATTGTCACGACCAGCCCCCCTCCCCTGCCCTCACACCACCACCACCACACACACAGACACACACACACACACAAATCTTGTAACACAACCTTACCCTCATTCTCTCTTTATGTACACCATGTTGCTTGAACTTCATGGCATCGCCTTCACTTTGATCAGATGTGGCTATTGTCTGCGCTCAGCATTGCCCCTTGGTAATGTGCTCAGTCTGGTAAATTGAGATGTGAGCCCCTTCTGTGTTCCCCCAAATACAAGGAGAGCTTTTGTGTCTAAGTGTGTGCGTAAGTGGGTGTGTGTGTGGTGGGTAAAATAGGATAGGACCACATTAGCATGACTTGCTTCGCCCTTAGCCACAGTAAAGTTTGTATCATTTCCAAAGATGACCAAAAGTACATAGTTTTCAGGTACAATTATGTAGTGGGTGGGTGCAAGTGCACCAAAAATTTAACCAACAAATTACCTAAATGTTACTCATCCATTCGAAGAATGAAATATAAAACTGAGGTGATCTGAAATTAGCATATGCCATCCTGTTTGTAAAATAACATGAGACAAAACGAATCTGATCCAAAATGGGGTCGAAACTTACCAGGCAGACAAATTAAATATAGTTAAAAACATGCAAGCTTGTTAACTCAAATACAAAATAAAAGTAAGAACTATTATTCTATGACGGCGTATTAGAGCCACGTATAAATAAATATATATTTTTAGAGGGTGGGGGCAATATTCCAAGAAAAAAACGTTTTATTAAATGGCAGATTTGCTAGAAAAAAAACTTACCACGAGAAATACACTCTACTACTACTACTACTATGTATGTGCCAATACTTTTCGGTCGGGTTTTCAAATAAGGAGATCGTAATTGCTTTAGCAGATTAAAACCATATGATGTTAAGCATTTGCTCTTTGAAGCGTTGGGTACGGCCAGCGACAAAGAAGCCTCGCTTTGCGAAGGCCCACACCCTGAGGATCAAGCATTTAAGTTAATTTGTTCAAGTGTATATTTACTTGTACATATGTTCCAGAATTATTATTTACACATTCATACATTTTGGTATCTTTTTGTACAAGTAGCTAAGTTGATGTGTCAAATCTGCTGCTCTCCATCATTCACTTGCATTTACCTAAACTACGCTAGCTTCTGATTGGTTAGTGTTAGTCAGCTGATAGGGGAACAGGAAGTGTTGTCGCTCTGGCTGAGTTTTATCATATAAATTTGCCACTTTTATTATAAAGTGGCAAATTTGCACGTTTATTTCTCGGAATATTGCCCCCATCCTCTAAAAAAGATATATTTATACGTGGCTCTAATACGCCGTCGTACTATTCTAATGTACTTTTTAGCTATTGTTTGGAATAGAAATCAACTTGGGAAAACATGCCAAAGAGGTGTTCGAGAAAAAGATTTAGAAACTTTTTGCTTTGGGTGAATTTCCCTCATATTGTTCCTTCTTTTTCTGCGGGCGAAAGAAGGTCATCTGTAAAGACTTGGGCTAGAATTGGAGGGTCAGGGTTGGAGTTCTTCTGGACAAAAAAAAAAAAGAAGAAAAAATTGATTGTTGGAGAGATGCTGGCAAGGTGCCCTTTAGCGAGACACCAACCACGTGCCCCAAGCTAGACCCAGCACTGTTTGTCTGCCCCATTCAATCTCACCTCTCTTTGCATACCTGCATGATGTGATCTAGTTCTCTGTGTGCTGTCTGACACAATTATGCAGAAGAGTGTAAATTATCCTTTGATGGTCCTTAAATGTAAAACCTAGTAATTATTGTTGTTAATGAATTAAAGGATGGTTTATAATTTGGTAAATTTAGTTCATGGGGTTATCCTCCAACATAAATTATTACAATGTAGCAATTAGAGATGAGGATTCACATATGTTGTTTAACAAGGAGGCCTTTCTGGATTTGTACCAGGTTAACGGCAACATGGA
The DNA here is from genome assembly GCF_054856555.1 of Leptonotus elevatus. Taxonomy (NCBI): domain Eukaryota; kingdom Metazoa; phylum Chordata; class Actinopteri; order Syngnathiformes; family Syngnathidae; genus Leptonotus; species Leptonotus elevatus. The sequence continues at coordinate 7,687,665 of NC_141240.1, read as the reverse complement.
AAACAACAATTATGAGGATAATACCATTCCAGCAATTGTGTTTCCTAGCTGGCTTAAATCCAAGAGGAGTAGTTTAAAACCTGGGAAGATGGCAGTTACATGATAAAACTTAAGCCAGCATAATCAAGCTGCCACATATTGGGACAGTTGGCTGCCAACAAAGAAAAAAACAAAACAGCTTGCAAGCAAAAATTTGGCAGCTGATTGTGTTATTTTATAACAAGAGTTAAGTGACAAGAATTATATCCATCCACCCATCTATCCGTTTTTTTACCACTTATCCTGCTCACAGTCACAGGTGAGTTGGAGCCGTCCTGGCTGACACTGGGTGAGAGACAAGATGACCTCTGTACTGGTTCCCAGTAAATCGCAGGGTCATAGAAGGACAACCGACCATATTTACACTTTCACTGTATGCAAATTATGTTCAATTAAATTAACATGCCTGGTTTGTACCCATCAGGCAAAGGGGACAACAGGCAAACTTTAACACTCCACCACAACAATTTGATAACACAGTATTGTTTTCTCGTCCAGCCGTGTGGTATCTCCTCCAAGCTGGGGTCCAACCCTGGGGGCTTGAGTCGCGGGACATTAGCTGTTCCCAGTATTGCAATCTTCTGCACAAAAATGTCAGCTGTTGTTCCTGTTATCTGCTGGAGCCATCTACCATCATCTACTCATCTTGAGGTTTATAGCCCCCAATGCCCTGATCGCTACTGGCTCCACTGTTGCCTTCATCATCCGCAATTTCTCCACTTCTTCCTTCAGTCCTTGGTATTAATTTATGCCATATACATGTCTCCCATTACTTCATATTGACAGATAATACATTTTGAGCTGCAACTGGTCTCTCACATTGCCAACTACTTCCTTAAAAGGAACCTTGACTGTAATGACAAGTTTAATTTATTTGGCTGTTAGTAACATAACTATGAGATTCATTTTTCAAAAATAATTTCCCATTTAATATATTTTGTAGAAACTTCATTTGGACGTACGCCGCTATTGTTATTTACTTCACAACACATTCAGTGCGTTGTGACGTAGAAATGTGGCAGGCTTTCTGCCGAGCAATGTGAAACGTCTATAAAGAGAGCAAGGTAAGCCTCCGTAGCGTTCCTAAGAGGACCATCAAAACTGATGAATACTTCTGGTGAATGATGAGAGCACAGCGTGGGGGAGGGTGACTCTCATGTGTTGTTTCTTTAGGAACGCTACGAGGCTTACTTTGCTGCCTTTATATGCGTTTCACATTGCTTGGCAGAGAGCCTGCTGCCATTCTACGTCACTATGCACTGAATGCGTTGCGACACAAATACCAATGGCGGCATATGTCCAAATAAAGTTTCTACAAAATATATCAAACTGGAAATTATTATTGAAAAATGAATCTCATAGTTATGTTAGTAACAACCAAAAAATAATATAGAGCAAACTTGTCATGTCGGGGTTCCTTTTTACACACACGGTAGAGGAATTCTGTTCTTTGGAGTGACAACAAATGCAGCCGCAATCTTGTGACAAATAGTTTGATGGATAGTTCGAGTGTCTAAAGGGAATTCTTAATAACTATCAGACATACTGCTAGCTTTTAGCCGCTCGCATCAAGTACAGTAGATGATGGCGGCACCACCTCTATGATGTCTCGCCAACGTTTACTTTCTTTGTCACTAGGGATAGGAATTTATAAGATTTTTATGATTCCGATTGCATTTTTGATTCTGCTTAACGACTCGATTCTTTATCGATTTTCTTTTGGAAAAAATATGAATAAACATATATAAGCATCTACTTTTTTATGTCTTAGTTGTAGCTGTAAACAAGAGACATGTTTAAAAGTAACATGGCCTGACAAACCCAACAGTAAAGTTTTAAGGTCCACATTTGAGGACTCATCAATGGGGTGCCATGGGGTCCCGAGAAAAAAAAGAAAAGAGAGAAAGAAAAAAAGAAAACACAACTTCATTTAAAAAAAATCATCTTCTGTATAAACTTACAAAATACAACCTAGATTATTTTGTGACAATAATGTCCAACTAAAATTTCAAAACTAAGATGAACTGTCTCAGTCAAAACACAGCCAGTAGATTGGTGTGTGACTCTCGTGAGCAAAATTCAGAATAAGTAGCGAGAGTTGCTTTTAAGTCATGATTTGTTCTTAAGTCATGGTCTTTGTACATTTTGCAACCTTGAATGAACCCTGATGAAAACAACAACACTCACGGGCAGCGGCGTTTACCTTTGCAAGCCGGTGCTGTTCAGCGAGATACAGGATTTAACATTAATAGTTACTAATGGCACGTTTCACATAAAGGCAAACTGGCGCTAATATAGTTACTACCAGTACCTGGAGTGTTGATAGGAGAACGCTTGCATTGCTGGCGGCCGTTGCTGCTCCCAAACACGACAGACAGTCATCGCATGCTGGGTGTGCAAATGGTTTTGCATAGTGGTAGTGTTTTCTCCCTTAGACGAAATATCCAATTTGCAAACATTGTAAGGTGGCCTGTTGTTAGCTTTTCTTGAAAGATGTCAACAAACGTTCGAGCGTGGCGCCATGTTTGTTGCTTGGCGCGCACAGAAATATGTGGTTGTAAACTTTTTTTTTTAAAGGAATACAGTGAAGTGCAAAGAATTAAATTCAATACAATAGAGCTTCAAGTAATTGATATCATATCTGCCATGTTAAGATTTCCTCAAGCTGTTTAGTGTGTGATCTTTCATTACATATTTTTTTGAAATCCATGCTTTTAATTTGGAAGGCTGCTCTGTATTTCCCTTTCCTGTTTCACGTTCTCGCTCATCTCATAGCAGTGCAGTAGTCAATGACAATATGCAATATACAAAGATCTGTCTGCACTTTAGAGCAAATTTAATTGTTGAGTTCAACTGAAGACTTATGTGCTTCTCTCCCTGTGAAGGTCAATAAATGGAAAATAACCATTTCAGCTTTTAGTTCCTTCCTGTAGTGTTGTTCAAATTAACGTCGAAGAATTACGCTGACTGAAGCGGCCGTAAACAGCACCGTTCTATTTTTAGCACGGTCAATGAGGCAATTAAACACGGTGAAGTTACATGAGCTACAAGCATATGTAACACACATTGAACCACAGATACAGGTGATATTACTCACAAGAAGCGCGCTTACTTATTCTCAGTAATGCACGCCAAAATGGCGCTGCAGAAAGAAATGAAATGAACAAGTTACCTCATAAGGAGACACATAGGAAACGAACGAGACGGAACAAAACGTTCGTTCAACCCCAGTCTTTCTGACAGTTCCTGACAAGGACTGACAGTTCCACAAGAGCGCGGGCCGAGACCAATATCGATATCCGTCGCGAGTACCGATACCATGAACTGTGCACAATACCTATGCCGATACCTGGTATCGGTACACGCTCATCCCTACTTAAAATACTAATTTTTCCACTTGCTGTCGACTGAAGACGACATCACCTGTGCTGAGGAAGTAGGCAACGACCAATCATGCTCAGTTTGCTGACCAAACCCAGAAAACAGGTGAGCCGTGATTGGTCATTACCTATTTCCTCAGCACAGGTGATGTAATTTTCAGTCGACTGCAAGTGGGAAAAAATCGTCTTTAAAAGTACTATTTTATGAAAAATAAGTTATCACATTGATTATAGACAAAATATCTTCTTACTGTTGAAAGTGGCTCAATGAGTCAAGTATCCCTTTAATGAGTGTGTTTAAGCTTTACTTCTCTTCTGAATGGTTGGCGTTAGCTAATTGCTTTTCACAGCAGCCATGAAGTATGCATCATTTGGATAACACGTCGTAAAGGTCTACTTACCACTTCCCGCAGCACTTACAAAATAAAAGTCTCTACACATTCCAGCAGTCAATATACCTTTATTGTGACGAGGTGCAACATAGCATTTAGCTGTGCGCAAATGATACTTTCAGCTAAGTGAAGCTTCTCTCTGTAAAGTTACTGTTGTCTTGCAAAACACATGCTCATCTTGATGTCAACCTTGGGGTCCTCAACAACTACCTGCAGTCATAGATGAATACGCCAAATCTAGAAAATAGGACAAAACATCCATCCCATTTTAATACATGCTGTATATTGTGAGCATGAACGACTGCAATACACAGAGATCGAATATTGAATTTCTGCAGGGCATTTGAGTGGAGCTATACAGCAGCCATCCACATTGAATACAAACCTGGCATTGTGTGTAATTAGTGTCCCATGTGGAATGTGTGTGCCAGAAAAGCTCCTCTCACCTCTGTGGCATCATGTGAATTCTTCATGTCCCATATTTACCAGATTTTTTCTTCAGGACGCCACTCTTGTACAGAAATCAAATTTTGGCTGGTAGGAGTCAGTTTTATCTCCTGATATGGGTTTTATTTTGTGCAGCCGAGCTTGCTGTGACACTCGTGGCGATGTTGATATAGATTTTCACCTCACTGCTTCATCACTTTGTCTATGGATACAGGCAATGTAAACCAGACTGACTTCCAGACAAAAGTCCATCATGCGGTAAATTGTGCCGACAAGGCTATACTGATGTAAATTCAATTTTATTTACAACAAAACCCAATAGCCTGAGTTTAAAATGGCATATTGTCCCTAAAATATGTCCCAGTGGCGTGCTTCAACATACCCGGGTCTCGCTTACTGCAGGTCATAAGTGGTTACTTAGAACCTGACACTGGGTGGGCCAGGCTTATCTAGGTGTGAAAAAAAGTGACCTCTGGTCTCTAAAGGTCAAACCCTTAAGGCTTCAACATTCAGAAAGGGAGAGCATTAAAACAAATAAAACTCGAGCACATATGCAGAATTTTCCAAGATTATTATGAAATTACATTATTGCACATTAATTATGTTTTTTTTTTAATCACTCTTAACTGCTTCTTTTTTTTCTGATGACTCCTACATCGGCACATGCAACAGTGGTGATGACAATTGGGGGTCGGGGGTTATAGAGGATTCATTGAGCACTCAATATGGTGCAACAGAAATCACCTGAGGCTCCGTATCAGCAAGATCAAGTAGTTGGCGGTGGACTACAGGAAGAACATTGCGCGCCCCCACTCCAGTTATCATCCAGGGGGAGAAAGTCAATAGGTTCCAGTGGATCTCCTGCCAGTTAATGTTGACGTCAACGACTCTTCTTTGCGGAGGTATGCTTGGTGGGGCAGCTGGTGAAATACACAGCGTCAACGAGGTGGTGTCATTTACAAGGAGCTGTGGACGACGGGCTTCTTGTTGATCCAGTGTGACATTCAACCCAGAAGCAGAACTTAGGAGCAAGCACTTAAGTCACCACCATCGGACTCTATAGAAGTGTGAGACACAGCTAGTCAATAAACCCCCCTCAGCACCAACCTCAATCAATAGACTCAATGCCTGTTTTTATTTGCTTCACTATTCTTGTCTGCAGCTCAAAAATAAAGATTGAACAACCAAATTTAAAATAATTATAACAAAAACGTGTCTTTAACAATCTGCTGTGTGCCACTGCACCACCAGAATTGCCCCTCTTGGGATCATTAAAGGATTATCTTATCTTAGCTGTATGGATGTACCTACCTCGAACCTTGAGGGAAAGAAATCATATCTGATTTTACTTCTATTTATGTTTGGGGGTTTTTCTTGTGCGGAAAATATGATGTGAAATTTCTAATACTCATCCACCAACTAGCAAAGGAAATTTCAAAGTTTGAACAAAGCCGTGTAATCTGCAAGCAAGTACCGGTAGATGTCGCTTATCCCAAAAAAAAAGCAAACATGAGCCGAACATCACTACAGAGAGCGAAACATCCTTGCCAACATCTCTTCTGATAGATGATTTGTCTGCATCCTATAGCAAGAAGCCATTGACTGCATTGATGAACTGAACACTACTGACAAAATGTCATACTGAACAGATTCCTTATATCGCAGTAGCCTATGTAAGTCTAGACTTCTATTGTCAAAGATTTGATTGCTATGATTTTTAGTCTGATTTTGCTTGTTTTACACCAGCCTTAGGACATTTCTCTCTTTAATGTCTACATTGGCTTTTGCATAAATTCCAGTCAGTGAACACAGGCAACGCGCATCTTCCATAACTTGTGCTGACATGACTTCTTGGTAAACACAATGTTTTTGGATCTGGATGTAGCTGAAAATGACAGATGAGCTTACGTAACCTAACTTCCCTTTGATACTTCATTAGGGTAGTTTTCTTAAGAAATAAATTGATGTGCAGTGTTTGAAATTCAAATGGCAAACAAAAGTAGTTACTTCTTTGCAGTGATATCTGCACGAAGAGTAAATAAAGCAAACTTGCCACTGGAGATAGCTAAATAGTGAAGATGAAGACATTTCATAGCAGTGGTGTCTGTCAAAGGCTGCTGTTGCCACAGCAATGTGGCTTTGATCGCGGACATTGAGGAATGGAGCTGACACTAGTATTACCTTCGATGGGTTTCCAGGACAACAGCAAATTTGTAATTTTGAGTTTATTATTTTATATTTTACATCATGGATATGTATTTAAATGCATATAAATCTTGATGGTTATGTGTTCGGTTATGTCTTGTTGGAATGTTTTATTTGGAAAATATTTTGTGAACAGTCGCTTCCTGTTTGGGTCACACGTGAGTCAGAAAGAGACAAGGGACTAATACAGTGTCGTGGACTTTAGTGATCTGTGACTAGTTTATAAGATGCACACAGTATGTTATTTTTTTTGACTATGTTCATTTTTTTAACAATTTATTCAAAAAGATGATAAACATGTTGAGTATGATTGCTTGGAATATATTTTCAACTTTAAAATTTTCATGGGCAATAAAAATGATTGTGAACACCAGTATGAGGCGTGCTTCTTCACTGGAATAGACGCAAGGAATGTTATGATTTTTATCACTTCCCTTAAATTGTTAGAAATATGGAGCTCAAAATATATTTGAATGACTTAACTATGCAGTTTCAATGTCTCCAACACTGTGGTGCAATTGACTTATAGTAAACGTGTCTGTTTCAGATGTGATGAAACTCAAAAGAACTGCTTGACATTCAGGCATTTAATAACTTTTTTCAACTTGAATCTTATTTGTTTTTTATCAGAGAAGTGGAAGCATGAAATTGTGTTTTACTCTTAGTATTTTCTTTTTTCATTCTCATTTTTTGAGGTGTAGATGTTAAATTGGAAAAAGATTAAAACTATCTAAAAGGCATTCCTCCTTATTTGCTTTATTGCAATTTTAATGGTGGATATGGTGCAGTGTGATGTCATATAAAGTGGAAGAGCTCATGTCAAACACAATCTGATTCCTTCAAATGAAGAATACCTTTTTTTTTCCTTATATACATAATGGATATGTGATCCATCCATTGCTGTAACATTTTCAGCACGACAAGGACGGTTTTGTAACATTGTGTGACATTCTTAAATGGTATTTAAGTGTAAAGAGAAATTAACCACTTTCAATAATAATAGTAATAATAATAATAATAATTAAAAAAAAATACAAATAATTAAGTACCAATAATAATAATGTAAAAAAAATATATATATATATATATATAATGGAATACCCTCCCCCATTAACTATCTCGATGACTGAAATTTCATTTCATTTCTGGTTTCATAACTAAACGCAAAAAATCTTCCCAGGACACAGCAAACAAGGAACATATTTCTTGATGCAGCAACAATGTTTACAGTTGTGTATATACATATTTAAATATATACTTGCAATTTGGCAATGATAAAAGTGTCAGTGGCTCAAAGGCATCGTGGGATAAATCTGACTTCACACAATGTTTGTGTGTTAAACATTGTCTTTAGGCGCACAAACACACAAAGCGTGCTGATAAAATATCCTTGACGTCAAGCATTGTTTTGAAAGTCATGTGCCGTACCAGTTGCCTTTTATACTAGGAACTTGTTTATCAGCGACTGGAGGTGCATGGTCTGTCTTCCAGAGCTCTTTTTCAGTTTGTCCCAAACACTGAAGTGGGGCCGCATTCCATTCCCAAAGCTCAGGCTGCTATACTTTTGAAAGTGTGCTTGACTTGAAGCAACAGCAGCCTGACTGGAAAACATCACTCCTATACATTGTTTTTGCTGTGTGTAGACCCCTCCATCATGTATATGGACAACAAATGTGAACTTGTCCTCACTTGTCAAATAATAAATGCATAACATAAGCACACTCTGTAGAGTACAGCGAAACCTTAACCTGAACTGCTTCTGTTTAAACTTGTGGATATTTATGACCTCAATGGATACCGGTAGACTATTTACTGTATTTAGGCTGTAGTTGTAGTAGTTGCGAGCTATGTAGTTCTTAAATACATTATTTCATGCATACTACTGTAACATAGAGTGTATCTACTGTGACATCAACATGTTTTTAAGTCGGCACTAAAGTAATGGAAGTCAAGTCGACGTAGACTAGTTGCTGTTGCTGTCATTGATATTTTTTCAGCCAAGTATTGTACTGTGTTGCAGTTGCCAAAAAAACAATTAAAAAAAATCCTCAGAATTTTGGCTCAGTATGCTTGCCATTGGGGCAACTTTGGCCCAATTTGGCCAACCAGGGCATCTTATCCTTGTTCTGGACATACCACCAAGTGGGTTTTACATGGTGGGAATTTGTGGTGTTTACAAATAATCACAGACCTTTTTTTTTCTCCTTCCACTTTAATAGTGTGGGTTGAACAATTGTTCAAAATCCTGCTCTCTGACTTTTTTCCTCTTTCATGTGTCTCCCATACCAAACAAAGCTTTGTTTTCAGAAATGGCCTCAATGGCTACCGGTAGACTATGTACTGTATATTTTAAATTAATTAAGGTTGACAGACTAATTTTATTCAGCGCACTCTGTTGAAGCATGTGGCGCTACCATCTCTTCAAGGAAAGAAGACGCGATTAGGGACTAGTCGACGTCATGCCCAGGGTTAGTATAGTTTTGGAATTTTCATTTTAGTTCGTTTTTATTTCGTTTTAAGTATTATTTTTTAAATTTAGTTAGTTTTAATTTAATTTAATTTACGGTGGTTCTTTTAGTTTTTTATTAGTTTTAGTTATTTAAAAAATGCTTAGTTTAATTTAGTTTTAGTTAGTTCCAGTATTAGTTTTCTTTTTTTTAATGTGTACCCTATTGTGTGCAATATTTAATAAACAACATGGTAAAATTAAAAAAGTAACTTATTTCTTACCTATCGTTGTATTTCGGCAGAACAAAATGAAAAAGCAGGCGATGCGAGCCATCGGAGCCAATTAGCACGCAAAATTGTCACCTACGAGCGACGTCATCTGAAGGTGCTTTTCTATTGGCTGTTGCCAGAGAATGTCACTTCTGTGAGACAGACTTTCAAACGTCCTTATTCCGGTTAGCGGTTAAATAAATATACTTAAAATCACATTTGAAATCCTCCCTAAAGGCTCATGCATTACATTAATTACCAAAGACTAAAATAAAGGACATTTTCACTATAATTATAGTTAGTTTTAGTTAGTTTTGTAAACATAAAATGTAGTTTCAGTCATTTTTATTTGATTTCGTTAACGAAAGTGTTTTGTTTTTTTCGCTATGATAATGGACAGGATAACAGACGAGGTTAGACAGGAATCTCCATGGACTATGATGTTTGCAGATGACATTGTGATCTGTAGTGAGAGCAGGGAACAGGTGGAGAAGCTGGAGGCGTGGAGGTTTGCCCTGGAAAGGAGGAGAATGAAGGTTAACCGTAGCAAGGCGGAGTATCTGTGTGTGAATGGGAGGGACCCAAGTTGGAAGAGTGAGGTTACAGGGAAAAGAGACCAAGAAGGTGGAGGAGTTGAAGTATTTAGGGTCAACAGTCCAGAGCAATGGAGAGTGAGGAGAAGAAGTGAAGCGTGTACAGGCAGGCTGGAACTACAAACCGTCGAAGACTTCTGTCAATACCCCCCCCCCCCCCACCCAAACCCCCTTCCCCCACGTCCATGGAGATTCTTGACAGTTCCGTGCTCGTCAAACTTCTTAATAATATTCAATAAAAATCTTTGGAGATGGCTCTATACCCTTTGGAGGTCTTGTGCAAATTATCGCAACCTTTGTTTACACAATTGTGACAAAGGAAAAGGGGATAAAAGGTGGCTTTTTTAAATATCAAAGTAATCATTCATTGGTTAATTCATTTCAATTGGGCACAGAAAAATTAGAACAGGGAATTCTCATTTGTGATTTACCAAAGGTGAGTCACAATGTGTTTTCATATTGATTTACAGAAAAGCGTGCCAATACCAGTGACAGAGCAAGTACGTTTTCTATTATTTCCGCCCATTGTTTATTGTTTTAAATTGTTTTTTAATCATTTGGTCTTTCGATTAAAAAAAACAAGTTCTCCATGAAAAATGTTTTTTTTTACTTGATTAATTTTTTTGAGAAGATATTCCACATTATGTACTTTACCTTCATGGGTGCCAATAATGGTGAGCAGGACTGTAAATGAAGTACCATTTACCAGAGTAAAGTGAGTTTAATTTTTAACACTGACTCTAGTGCAATACACTCATAAGCGTTTAAACACCAGAGTTAAATAGTTTGGCAGAATTAAATGTTTAACACTGAACCTAGTGTAGAGTATTTTCAATACTACGCAGTGTTTACTAATGTAGATTTTTAGCACCATAAAGTGTTGGACTAACCCTGGTGAAATGTGAAAAAAGTAACAATTTGATAAGTGTAAGTTTTACACTCATTGGTGTGGACACAAACACTGTTCTAGTGTTAGAATTAACACTCTCAGTGTTAGTCTAACACTGGTGATTTTGCTGTGTAGTAATTAGGCCACTGGCAGTAACAAACATCAAAAAATAAAATTTGCAAATCAGATTTAGTCATTAAGGCATCTCCATCATTACTTCTGCAACATGTGACTCTTCCTGCAGCCAGGCACTATCACCAATACACTAAAGGCCATATTCTCCCATTTGGACCTAAGGCCGCCTTGTGTTTGTGCATTCTGTATCTAATAAATCCAATAAAAGTAATTTAATTAGACTAGTCTGGTCATGATTGCATGTTTGGAGCAAGTGTATCAATACAAAGCGAGTGAGCCAGCCGTTTTTTTTAAAGTGATGCCCAGCGACCATGTTCGTGTGTTGCACCACACACCTGGATAGTAATTTCAACGAATTTCACGACCCGCATTCCAAATCTGTCTGACAATTTTTTTGTCAGCATCACTTTCAGACAAACTCCAAGCCACCAATCAGCAGCTGTGCTGTCACCGGCTCACCCGCAGAGCATGGAAGCTGTTAACTGAATCAAAACATGCAACATGCAATTTCACTTTCATAGGGCCAGATTTGACAGGGGAACGCCATCATTTGGGGATTGTGCCACGCAGAGTGCGTAAATGGCAAAATGACACACTTTAAGGCTATCGGTGCAGCCAAAAATGTGCGTATCTGCGCACCTTTTCTGACTTACTGTTTTGTGGAAAACACTACTTCACCTTTATATTTTTATGCAGGATCGTGAGTGGTCGGCGGCAACAATGATTACACAGAGACTGATATGCTTTGCTAGATAACTGTGCCTTTTATTCCCCGCAAACAGCAATAAACACTTTTATACTGTGCTAGAATAATCGTACGTTTTATTCCCCGCAGACAGTCATCAACATCTTTGCTTTGCTAGAATGATTGTACCTTTTATTCCCCGCAAACAGCAATATTCACAACTTGCTTTGCTAGAATGACTGTACCTTTTATTCCCCGCAAACAGCAATAATCACAACATGCTTTGCTAGAATGATTGTACTTTTTATTCCCCGCAAACAGCAATCAATACACTACAACGTTAAGCAGCATAATATGATCATTATCAGCGCTTACCTTGACACTAGACCGGGGAGCCTACGGTCCGCATGAAGCGAGCTGCAAAACGGCTGGGCAATCGTACGTGTTCCACAGCTGACTCCGTCCGGACCGTGTGCCGCTTCGTCTTTTATTCGCTAGCAAAAAGTTGTGAGCGTGAGAAACCGGGCTGTCCAAGCCCTCTCCCAGATACTCTCGAAAACATGTTTGCGAAGCAGGGAAGGCTGTAAACAAGGAAGAGTTCCCAGGCTGATCCCGCCCTTTATTTACAAATTGTTGGGCACCTGGATTCGTACAACAGTTCAGGACAACAACATATCCTTATATAAGAGGTTACATGAGGACATATTAAACCATTGGGTTTTTTCCCCTTCACTTACGTACATGGGAGAATATTTTCTACATGATTATGCAAAACACAAACTGTTCAATTTGTTATTACTTATTTGTTATTACTTGTAATTACTTTCATGGGGCAATGCATCCAAGAGTGCATAAGGATGCCGAACCTGCAGTCACTTCCATTTCCTACTGCTAATCAAAATATCTGAGGATAGTGCTGCCATGAATCACTACAGATGACAAGAGAGCTTCATGGTGGCATTCAAGTGCAAATTAACTTGATCTCCGGTTCAGCAGTAAGCAAAACTAACTCGAAAAAAAAAAACCAAAAAAAAAAGTTCCTTTTGTACCAAACCAAATGTCCTCAATGTTAATATCCAGAGTGGAACCTTCGCCTTACATGGTTCTTATCAGCTGTTTCCAATCACTGCAACTAAATCTTACTGTGTAGGACGAAATGAGATTTACAACTGATCATTGCCAATTGAAACCGGCACAGCTGTGCAGTTCTGCCCTGATTCCCTCTCCTGCATAGCCACAACTAATTTCAGATAGCGTTGTGGCTGGAAGAGCTAATCATACATCCCTTTTAAAATGAAACATATTTAACACTCACATAACACATTGTGGTGCTTCAATGGGGAGGCAGCTCTTCCAGGAGGATGGCTTACGGAAATGGAAAAACCCGGTTTGATCTCGTTCTATGATGTCACCTCACTTGACGTGTAGTCCATTCCATCATTCGTTTTTCGTCACAGGTCGTACCACCTTTCTGTCATCATCAGCCCGTCATTATTTCAAGCCGATCAAATCTATCATCGTTATTTTCACCACACAGCTAAATTACAGTTTGTCACAACTATTTTAGGACCTTCAGATCTACTTTTTCTTCTTCGTCGGCAACAGACGATCAACATCGAGAACGTACTACTTACTAAAATAGAAAATAATTTACGCAGGACATACAAGTTAGAACACAAAAGCATAGTTGTGGACTGAGTGAATGTTAGCTTGCTTGTTGGTTTTTGGGAGAGATTTGTCTCAAATGTATTCACACAAATATGTTTGTGATTATTTTTACGTGCCTTTTGTGATCCACAAATACATGTATCATTTTTCTTGTCTTTTTCGGATCTGCAAACTGCATTTGTGTGTGTGTTTTAAAGGTTTTTAAAACATTTTTTTAATTTTGTGGCCGCATTTTATCATGACTTACCATTTGCAAATATTCAGTTCTACTTGTAAGTTGTTGAATGTGTGTTTGTGCATTAAGCGGGCACAGATATTTATTTTTGTGACAAATGTCTTGCAGTGTCAAGACATTCACACACACAAGTTTAAACAGTCACATACACTGTATGTTAAAAGGCCTGTCCTTCTTCCATCCACTAGGAGGCAGTGTTGATGTCTCCACTACATGGGCACGAGCTATCTCACGTTTCTCGTTTAAAAATCAGAAATTGAAAAACAGAAAATTAGCCTATATCTGACTTTCCAGTATGTTTGTATTTAACACAAGTTGCATAACAAAATACGACCATAATTTACTTCTCTTGATCTTACATTGCCTTGATAGGAAGGCGTTCTTCTTCTGCTATTAGTATATTATTGTATGTAGATATTACACTATACATACAGTACCGGTATATTTTATACTATATTATGTTACTATGTATAAGAACGTCTTCTGAATTTTCGGCAATACAATATGTATGTGGATCTTAAAACGGCGTGAAAATCGTTCAAATATTTGTAGATTTCAAAAACACGTGAAAATCATGGACATATTTCTGGATCTCAAAAACATATGAAAATCACCAATATGTTTGTGATAATAATTTTTACACAAATCTCTCCCCATGGTTGTGAATGTTTGATGGTACTTCCAGCCAGAGAAAGAAAATCCTCTCGCTCATCACTAAAATTGCTTAGGTTTCTGTTTTTATTGACTAATAATCTGTATTTCTGTATGTTTTTTTGTTTTAATGTATTTATTAAGTCAACAGGCAAGGTTAAAATGTTTATTTACAATATAAATTGTACTCAAGAGATTGTCAAGGCTATAAAAGGTACTCATTTAAGGCAATTCATTTATAGTATATGGTAGGGTGACCAAATGTGTCCTATTTTGGGTGGACAGACCATTTTCTTACGTCCTGTTGGGGCGTCCGGGGGTTTTATAAATTCATGAAAATGTATGGTTGGTATTGCGTGACTAATAGAAGGTGAAGTACACTGTTTAACTGCGACTGGTACCACAATTTCAAGGCCGGGGCAAGTGTCCTCTTTTAAAAAAAAATGGTAATAGGGTCACCCTAGTATATGGCTTAAATACAGTAAAAGGATACACAAAACATACCGTTTGAGTTATTAATGGCAATTTTTGTTTATTTGTATTGTAGCTCTTACAGTGTGTTCACACAAAGGAAGGTTTAATAAAAGTTGTGAACCATCAGTTGGAGAGACCACCTTTATTTCAAACGAGGATGCTACAAAATGTTATAGAGCATATATATTTTATTTATTTTACATTATTAGATTACATTATTTACATATGTTATATTATATCGCATATATATTTTATATAATAATCGATTTTTATGACGTCTAGTCCAAATAAATATGAGATCATAACCTGGCACCCTGAATCTGACCTGCTGCTGCTGTTTACAGTGAAAGGTAGGGGGAGGGGTCGCGCATCGAGTGTTAGCGCTATTGATATATGGATGGCTCGCTTATGTTGTTGTCTATACATCAAAAACCTTTACAATGAAAAGGTCCAAGCCCTCAGGTACTGCATTAAGAAAGCGGCGAAAAGAGGAGGAGGAAAAACGGGCCCAGGGTAGAGGCATGTATGTCAGTCAATTAGAATATAAAAAGTAAACATCAAAAAACTTTAATTTTCATAAATTATAATATCATAATCATAAAAGTTTCCCGTCAATTGTTAAAAAAATGGCCGTCCGTCATTGACCTCATTATTTGTATTACTTTTTATATGTATCTGACATAAATATATTGCACATAGTTTGAAAACATTTTGTAGTTAATAATGTCAGCACAAATTGCACTAAACAGTTGTATTGCTCTGTACTTATGCTATTTATTTGTATTATTTGTAGTTGTCTTGGTGGGGGGGCTACAATCTACACTTTTGCCTCGGGCACCAAATCACCACCCTGTCACTAATAATGCTTACACAACTTGGCCAAACAGGAAAACTTGTCTTGTCTGTTCAGAAGCCACCACAGCAACAATTTTGGTGATATGCCGTGTTTCATCAGTTAGCCATATACAAAATTAATGGATAAATGCAAATAATCTCGGACGCATTTGTGTGCGGTGGAAAAAGTCGCCGTTCTCCTTCCACTCTGAGATCGTGTGTTGTTGTGGAATAGTCAAGTTGAACAGTTGACTAATTTGTGCATGCCCTACCATCCATTAAGAAGTCATTATACCCCAGTAGGGATGTAACGATATCTAAACATTACGATACGATAAATATCACAATATGAACCTCACGATACGATAATTATCACAATATTGTGGGAAGGTTGGCGATATAAAAAAGTCCACAATAATGTGTAAAATGTCACGATATTGTTAAAAAAGATGTTGTGTTTGGCTGAAACGGGCAAAAAGTAATGTTGTTTTTTTTGGATGGAGATATTGAAAAAGATTTGCTGGTATGACTGATTCATAGGAGTGATACCCGCAACAGAGGCCAAAACATTCCTGTTTAAAATTAAACTGCATTAATGAACTAACCACCAGAGGGCGCTAGAACTGCACAAATGCAACACAACCTTGCCTTTTTAACGGATATGCTGCTATTAATATCGTGACATAACGACGACGATATTGTGGCACTTTTAATATCACAATATCACAACATTGCCGTTATCGTTGCATCCCTACACCCCAGTAGAGCCAAGTTACAGGCAAGCCTTAGCAATGAGTGCTATGATGTCACATTTGAAAAACCCACGAAAGGCTTTGAACATGATTCACATCAGTGACAAAAATTGTATTTGACTCCCTCAGAAAAAACTGTAATATTCTTTGCTGATGATCGAGCCTTTTTTTATTTCTGCAAGTGTGCCATCAAGATGTAGGAATGTTTTCACTGCAGTCCTTTTGAAGATCGGTGAGCAGTGGGACTAAAATTGGAAGCAAATTCACTTTCTTGTTTTTAAGAGCAACCACACTCATAAGATACTAGCATGAAAGGAAACCAAGTCATGGGAGAAGAGAACACACTCAGCACACTGACTTGTTTACCTCCACACAAAAGATTGTGTCCTCAAACCCGGGCGGAATGCCTTGTGGCCTGCGCTGATGAATTGAACCCTCTAATTTGCATCATGCCACCTTCGCTTTGCAATTTCCTTTTAACCGCCCTGGGATTTCTCATGCGACTGTACCTTGTTTCCGCACGCAGTTTGCAGCACATCTTAAGAGGCACATCAACCAAATGTGCATCAGGTCAAACCTAGTCACAGTCTCTATTTTAGAACGCTAACAGTGATTTATTAAATCACCAAAATGTCTAAAAGCAACAAACGACATCAGTATTGTGAAAGTGTTGTCGACAATTCAAACAATACTTTTGCGTCATCCTTTCTGTTGCCCCACAGTTAAAAACGTGCCAAATGAGACAGATAATGGCTAAATAATGCATATTCACGGCCTGGATACTGCAGCCCAATATGTTTTAATGAGCTGGTGGCTCCCTGGGCGAGCGACTACATTTCTAATTTGAGCCTCAGACAGAGAAGGTGAGAGAAGCTCTTCTATTGCCAGAGCGGGAATGCTCCAAAGTGGAGAGCAGTGGCTTTGAGACACCAGCTGAAATATCCTGGCAGGAAATGAGCCTTTGTTCATGTTTACCTTGTAAAGACACATTTGTAAGGGGTCATTAGAAAGCTACTGCAGAGAAAAGGCATTGGACTGTCCTTGTATTTCTACCAGGTTATTTGCTGAGTTGGAGAATTCCTCATAGGGCAATGAGCTCTGTCTAATGTACTTTTATTATATTTAACCTTGCTGTCTGCTTTAATTAACAGCAGCTGCGACAGTGATCTAATTATGCATTAGCCAATTTAGCTTACTTCTTGATAGAAACTCTTGGTCCGGTCTATGATTAAAACCAACACTCCACATTTTACATTCTCTGAGTCGCTACCTACAGTATATAAGAACAAGTTTATTTCAGTCACGTTTGACAATCTTAGCTGGGTTTCCATCCACCCATTTTATTAGAATTGTCAAGAAATGTGAAAATAAAATTTAATGGAAACGCTAAAAAAGGGCCAAAATCTGCAACAACTTTTTTACGCTTGTCCAATATTTTGTAGCGTATAGAAAAAAGGAAAATGCTAATTTTGGCTATGGAAACAGGTTTCACGAATAAACGATGACAAGACAATGTTTCACATTTTATGTCACACATACGTCTATAGTCACAAAACAATGGCGGACGATACCGGGCCGGGGTGCGCCCGGCGTACCCTCACCAGCCACCACCGAATGTTTGTGGAGAGCCTAGTACTAAAGCTGCGTTCACACTGCAGCTCAATTCCAGTTTTTTTTTTACAAGTATCAGATTTTTTCATGCAGTGTGACCGGTACAATTCAGATTTTTTTCCCACCCGACCCGGGTCTCTTTCGTATGTGGATATAAATCGGATATGTATGCGATGCGTCTGCACTGTGTACGCTCATCCGCACGCATCCAATTCATACGTCATCAAAAGCTTGATATGCGCTCTGCGCGGGCGGGAGAGAGTGCTTGGAAGGGAGAGTATAGACACGACGACAAAACAGTAATATTTTTGTAATTGATTAACTCTTTTCCTGAATTAACGTTAATGTAAATCCCATTGAGTTCCGCTATCAACGTTAATTGACGTCAACTACGTTTTGTTTTTGTTTTTCCATTATAGCTTGGTGTCACTCAAATTCACAATTTTCAAATGGTTATTACTAAAGAACAGAATAAGGTAGATCATACTTTTTTTTCTAATGAAAGAATGAAATCCAATTGAATATGGTACCATGTTTGCGTAAGTCTTAGCACACAATATTCTGTTTGCCTTGAAAGATGCGTGAAAATGCTTGAAATCGTCTGGCACTCTCGTGGTTGTCTTTTTGGATAACGTCTGGCAGTAAAAGAGTTAAAGAAGCGAATATTAATGCAATTTTACATGGAAAACAGCAAAGAAACACTAAGGTTTATCAAAAAGTACATAATCAAACTCAAATGATGTCATCTCACTTTTTGATATTTTGGTTAACAGGTGCCTGCAGAAATTGGGTCTGCGTCTTGGTGCGAATGAATACAGGAGGCTTGTTTACCAACCAATGGAAGTGGTTCCCCTCATTCCCTTTCAATTCAGCACAGGAGAGGCGAGTGCAGTATTTGACATTATGGAAGCAGAAGTAGTCTCGCTGGGGTCCATGCAGAAGATTGAAGTGCCGTTTATACTGAAAAGCAAGCAAAACTCCACTTGCAGATGATGTTAAGTTGTCCACTGCTGCAAAGTGGCCACTTGGAGACCACCTTCCACCCCGATCATACGTGTTCAGGTGTGACTTCCCTTGCATAGCTATGTCATGGCATAGGGGTGTATTTTAATAAATACAATGAAGATGGTTGCAGATAATTATATTCATGAATGAAATATATCCACCACACATATCAGCGGGGCGCAGAATCTGTCTGCATGCACCTCAATCAAATTCACCATTATCGTGTTACACCACCTACGAAACAACTTAGACCTGGTTTTACCTGGTCTAAAGTCTAGTTTACTTTTAGTCACCGAATTGTGAGGTGTGCTGGGGACATATAAAAATAAAATAAAAATGCCCTCGGTCCACTGGAACATGGTGCAGTGTTGTCTGCCAAACTCGGTTTTTACACCGAGCACACGCACACTGTTTACGAAATATATAGTCCTACGAGTCTTGAGCTGCATTAGTAGCCGCTTTGGCAACCCCTCATCAAGAGTACTACATACATAAATATGTACCTTTATCTGTATCTGCATCAATTTTCAGAAGAAATGAAAACAAGCACATTTGTGGCTATTCTCTTGGCGAGGCATCCTTTTGAAGCGTTCTGCAGAATCCCTTTTTGATAGCTCCGTGTTGACTGAGCTGATAAAGCATATGGTAGACACGCACCACAAGGGCTTAGACTTGCAGCTATGGCTGCATTTCATCCAGGTTTATTTCACACCGCATCTCTGTGCGGCATAAGTTTGCTTGCCCTCGGCTTTGCATCAGGAAGCATCAGCCTCATCTGCTCTTAGCAATAAAAGGGAACAATTTGAACCAAAAAGCACGGCTTCTAACTAAAATACACCAAATGTGATGTCCTGAAAAGTGACATGTGAGCAGGCTTGGGAGGAAAAAAAACAAAAAGGCACAGGTCCAAATTTACTTAAGGCACTTTGTCCATGTAATTATTTTTAAAACAGCAGCAGTGCACACGCAACTGACAAGGGTGGCCTGCTCACAGTGGTAACACTAGAACTGATGTATGAATACATTTATTTATTTTTGTATTTTGCTTTTTGTTGTTGTTGTTGTTGTTGTTTGCTTATGTAAAATTGCATTACTAGAGAAACTAGAATTAGATGAAAATATTCCTGATATTGAAGCTGCCACTTGAGGGGGAAAAATCATTAGGGACAGATTACTTTGTTTTTCTTATTTTCCCCCCATCATTTATTTTAAATATTTGCTTAAGATAGTGGCTTTGAAGGAGTGTTGCATAATTCACTAGCACTCGACACATAAATCAATAACTCCTGGCTCATTCCAAGAAGATATTTTTTCCCTCTCTCGAGTTAACAATTTATTTATATATTTATTTTGTGTTGTTTTACATGATTTGTCAGTAGATGATGAATATAACCTTTTAAAACATGAATCACATTTTTAGTCAGATGGATGAGTGGTGGAGATTTGCCGGTTTGGAGCGGTCATTGGTAGGAGCAGCTGAGTTTATTTCTGTTTTTGTTTGTTAAGAATGTATTATATGTATATTTTACTTCTGTTCCTTTTTTTTTTTAGTTCTCTAATGTCTTTCTATCCATTTATGACAAACATACCTGTGTTTGCTTTCTATTTGCAGAATCACAGATTTACTGCAGATTATTCGCTAGATTGCAGTATTTTGTGGTGATTATTTTTCTACACTGACAATGCAGAGCAATAAGCGTGAGCCAGAATGAATGAGGGCATAGAAAACAGAGAATGTACAAAATTTGGGATCATTTCACACTTACGTGTGTGTGTACCTACCATCTCCCATCACCAACACAAGGTAACATATTAGCGAATCTCATATGCAGTAGCTTACCGCCACTCTTGTGAACATGCCCAGTAAGTGGTCAAATATAGACACAGCCACTGGTGCACTTCCAATTGCTTTAACAAATGGGAATAAAATACAGTTAACACAAGCACATTGGGGTTCAGTGTCTTGCTCAAGGACACTTTGACATGATCACCAGGGGTGAGGATCGAACCCACAACCTCATGGATGGGAGATGACCACTCTACCACTGGGTAACGCCACCCCATACACCCACAGTGGCAAACGGTTTCGCCCATGAACAGCTAGCCGACGCTACACTGATTTATTGAGTCCCACGTCGCTCAACAGGCCATGCCCCATCTTTTAAAGCCACACACATTCAGTCACAGATACGAAAGTACTGTGTAACGTGAGAATGGTGACCCCAAGTGGACAAAAATAATACTTACACCTCACGTGCATGTGATTTGGTATTATATGCACAAAGGTTTAAAATATATACAAATATTTGGTTGCAACTTTGCAGATTTTGTCTATTGTGGGGGTGTTCTGGAATGTAACACCTGTTATAAACGAGGGTTTAATGTAATGGAAATACTGCAAAATCGTCAATTTGATCAAATTATGTAGCAGTTTTGAAATTCAAGAGATCTGATAGGTAAGATATGAGTACATTTATTTTGATTGTAGTTAATATTATGTACTGTATTTGTTTTTTTATATTTGATCCTCACTCCATATCTCGTTACAAGTTACATTTCCCCAAAATATGACAGTCTGTCATATTGTAAATTAGAGTAAATCAATATCACTTATATATATATATATATATATATATATATATATATATATATATATATTATTATTATTTTTTTTTTTTTTTTTACATATCTCGTCAATCCTTTGGTTTTATCTGCTATTCATGATACCCCTACACTTGGCTGACAAATATTCCTTAATAATATGCAGCAATAACTAGTATGAGCCAAAAGGCCAAGGGGTTCTCCAAGTCGACGCGTCATAGTGACGTGATGTTTCAAACTGCATCACTAGCCCTGAAAACTCGACTCAAGTGCTACAAATGGGACATTATTTGTGTGAAGGGCAATGTGGGCACTAGAATAGGTCATGTACTTTAGTCATCAAGTGTTTTTTTTCCTGATTTTTTTTTTGTGTGGAGGATTTTAGGGGCCTTTGAAGTATTCATTCGATTTTTTGTTTAAAAAAATAACTAAATACAATTACATATACATTTGCAGTCATATATCAGGCAGCAAATTTAATTGGCCAATAGCAGGTTGATTAAAATCAGTTTTTCTTCGCTTTAGACATCAACATATTACAAAGATACTCCCCCCCCCAAAATGATTAAAAACCCAGACAAAATCTGACAACTTTAAATTAAGTAGGGTTATTCAAAGTATGGGTAAGGTTTAAAAGTAGGGAGCTTTTCATAGTAGGGTTTCAAATTAGGGTTAAGGTTTCAAAGTAGTGTCAGGTTCTGTTGGGGTATCCAAATGCTGGGAAGGTAATTTAAATTAACAAAAACAAAAAGGCAAACAAGATATTTCATTTTACATACTTGGTTGACTGATATATTTTTTTAGGGCTGATTAATAAAAAGCTACAACAACAAACACAAATCCACTGTGTATTTTTATGTACTTGTACTATACACTATAACAAGGTTAACGACAACGCTTTAATATGGTCACTATGATAACGCTTATCATGAATGATACGAGCAACACAAAAACTGGGGTATTTTGTAGATATAACAATGAAAATGAGAAGCCACAGTTTTATTTGACTATATTACCAGCAGCATTCTTAAATGCGGCAACATAACAAGGCACCACAAAACAAATATAAAGCCCATGAATAACTCACTGACCATAACGCTAAATCAAGAGCCGCTCGCCGCAGAGCGGGCCGCCGCCTCATGCCTGGGATTCACCTGTCGCCATAAGTCCATGCAACTTTCTTTTTCTTCTTGGTCATAGACTCTTCTTGTGTTGTCTCATCACTGAACCTTTACCCTGTTGCAAAAAAGCTTTATAAATTTGTCTGTTTTGACTTATTTTGCTAACTTGTTGATTTGCAATCAGCGCTATGCGAGTTAATTAGCATCTGGACATGCGTCAACAGTCCGTTGTTAAATATTTTTCAAGCCTCGGCTTATCAACTAACCAGACGTACAGTAGGCCTAAACTTTTTATTCTTTCAACTGTGCAGCATGCCGTGGCCCGGTCCAAAGTGGCCCACAGCCCGGTGGTTGGGGACCACTGTGCTCGTCTTTCCATTTCAAGCCGAGTTTATCTTGCCAATATCAATCTCCAACATGGCAGACAAACAAATGGCAATATCATGCTCCAAAACTATCTCTACATATCAGATCCACATTTGGACAGTCCCTGATTCTGATCTGAGGCAATTTGATTGCATTACTCCTTGTGCTGCCATGATGCAATGCATCAGAATTATTTCATTAAAAAAATCTGTAGGTTCACTTGAGCAGCATAAAATCAAGATGATGTTGGAGTGATTTGCAAAAACAATAAACAAGATCTTACCACGCTCAGCCTGGATCAGCTACTTTCAGGCACTATAATATTGACCAATGGGCCCTGATGCAACTCATGCTGTGTCTGTTACAAACCACACACCAAAGGTTAAATTAGGTTGTGTCTATTACAAGACAAATGAATTAGTTGTATGTATTAGCTTCTTTATCTGACCATGTCTTTGAAACTTAACAAATACATGTTTACTAATGATGGGAAAATGAAGCTTCATGAAGCACTTGCAATATATATATATGTATATATATATATTAGGGCTGGGACGATCCACTTCTGTCGCGATCCAATCCGGATCCCGATACTTTGGTGGCAATCCAATACGTATTGCAATACTTTTTTGTTTTATTTTTGGGCTTTTTTTTGTGTGGCTAGTATTAACCTTAACATGCGTATTTAAAAAACAGGATCATCCGGCCGGGATGGCCCCTATTTCACTCACTCGTGTTTTTTGATTTGTTTTTTAAATCAGGAAAACTATATTATCATGCATTATCAATATCAGCCATCAGTTTTGGTCATCCGTAAATAATATCAGTAAAAGTGGGGATCAGACTTAAGTTTTCCATTCAAAATCATTGCACATACTGCACATACATTGCTAAGAACATATGTTCTAGTCGACAGTTGACGTTGTTCAAGCGGCTACGGCAAGCGCCGGCCACACGAACGACGCTGAACTGTAAGCCTGCACTTCTATATACTTGTGGCCTTAAACATTTCTGGCAGAAAAACTGATGTTTTCCCCGCGATTGCTGCATCGGCGGCGGCGTTCGCGTTTGCTTGCTGCAGCCCAAGGCATAATATAGCAAGTAGTATAGATGTTACGCTCGAGCCTTCCTGCTCGAATCTGATTCGAGCAAATGAAGCGGAGGCGTGTCAAAGGATTAAATCTCCAATTACATGATACAAAATAGGAAAGGTTATGATCATTCGGCTCAAATATTTTTTTGCATTTTAGGATTATGGAAATACGTATACCATATAATAAAAACAATATCCCTGTTCACAAGCACTACACCTAAATTCTGTAGCGTAAATTTGACTCTAATTAGAGTGGGACCAAATAGACCGTTTTAGAGTAATATTTACACATGGAAGAGAGTAAAATAAAGAATTGGAGAAAAAAACAATAGTCAAAAGTTTAGGAATGAACTCACGACTTTCAGCTTGGGAGACAGCTAATCTACAACCTCAGCCACGCAGCTCCTGATGTGCATTAGTATATTGCTCATGTCAGCTGGAATCTTACTGACTCCAAGAGACAAAAAAGGATGATTGTGGTCTCTTGGAGATAAACAAACAGTAGGAGTGACATAGCTTAGGTGGTAGTGTGGCAGTCTCCAAAGCTGAAGGTCGTGAGTTCGTTCTTCAACCAGTGAGAGGCTTTTATTATTATTATTTTCAATTCTTTGTTTTATTCTCTTCCAAGTGTAAATAAATATTATCCTACTCTAAAAATACTGTTTTAAACAGCACAGACAAAAACAATGACACAGACTTGAAAAGTCAACATCCATTGAAACTTTATTGAACTTATGAAATGCTGAGGCATACATGATAGCAAGGTTTGAAGCTTTGTAAACAGTGATTCTAAAGATTCCATATGCACAGGTTTGACCAGCAGATGGAGCTCTTGCAGTGTGTCAAATGCCTCGAAGCAGTGCATCGTTTTAGGGCAATTGTCTTGAAAGTGGTTCATTGTTTCGGAAAGGCTCAGTTTCTCCATCCCGGGCTAGTAGGCTACACTCTAGTTCGTGCTCTTTTTTGAGTTGCCTCTAAATTGCGGTGGCGCAGTGCTGCCACCTATCGGCTTGGCAGATTAAGATATGACAGATGATTTTTTTTTTTTGTTTTACTGAATATTTTTTTCCTGTGCCAAAAATATTCAGAAAAACAGGCTGAAAAAAATTATTCCGAAAAACAGGGGGGGAAATTTATTTGTTTTTTAAACTGAATTTTTTTTTTTTTTATAGAAAAAAATATATAAACAACACTAGCTCTGTTTTTCGGAGTATTTTTATTTATTTTTAACTCCAAATGGCTTGTTGCAGACTCGCTAATAGCGGAAGCGGACACTTTCCCGCACACTTCCATATGCAATAAGATGGTCGTGTGGTTTGTTCTCTAATCTCTGAGGGGAAAACCCCTTTAAAAAATATTCAGAAAATCTGAAAAATAATTAATTCATAAAACAGAGAAAAATTACTCAGAAAAAAACAAACAAAAACAAAGCTCCCCCCAAAAATATGTCAGAAAAACAGGATTTTTTTTTTCTTCAAGTGAATGCAATACGCTTCCGTAATATCTTGTCTTGTTTTAAAGATAAAGTCAAATGGAAATCAATTACATTTCCACTTCATCTTTAAACCAAGAGTGCCATCTAGAGGGGTAAAAAAATATCTCAAGTGCTTCATAAAGCTTTATTTCTCTATCGCTAGTGTCTACCAGTGGCTTAGAAGTTAATTGCTCTTCATACCAGTACAGTCCACTTGCTCCTACTCCTTGCCGCTACCTAATATAATAATAATTTTAAGATAAAAACAGAGTTCTAAATTCAACCAGATTAGTTTAAAAACGTGCAATTAGGCCACTGGTGGGCAGGTTTTGGATGTTTCCCTGCTCCAACGCAGATGATTCCAATCAACAGGATCGTTATTAGGCTTATAAAGAGCTTGCTGATGAACTGATCACATATCAGCTGTGTTGGAAAAGGACAACATCCGAAATTATTAGGCTTATAAAGAGCTTGCTGATGAACTGATCACATATCAGCTGTGTTGGAGAAGGACAACATCCGAAACCTGCAGGACTCCGTCCCTCGAGAGCCAAGTTTGCCCACCCCTGAGTTAGGTCTTACAGTATTAACCTTGACTTTTTTAATCAGCAATATTGACAAGTTACTATCAAGTAAATGTAAAGTAATATCAAGTAAATTATGCATTTGTTTGCATTACTAATTCAATATTCTCCTCAGATAATATCCAAATATACTTATCTTTGAAATCCTGATCAAAACTGATGCATTACAATTCCCGTGGCATTGATATTCATGGCGATGATGAGCCCCAAGAAGGGGATTTATGCAGGAAACGCAGAGGGAGACAAATTGGTCAGACGAGGAAACTCGAGGACGCCCTTGGTCTGTCCCCTTTAGTGGACTTGTGCACGTTACCATGCGCGTGCACATGCAGGCTCACTTCTAGTGGCAATTTGTCATCGTCTCAATCCGTCTCCATGCTGATGAAGCTCCCAAAGACCAAAATATCAGTTGCTGCTCATGACATTCTTACTGTGAATTGGAAACACACTTAGGGTCATTTTTATCCAACCATACGCGTCAAAGACATCTCATTCAAAATACAGTGGACACGTCAAATGCCAGTATTGTCTGAGATCAATTGTATTTGCTCCCCAGTCAACTTGTGAAGGTAGGTCAGATGTCACTTGCAAAGGACAAGCCACATTTGCATATGCTTCTTTGACGCATGTACTGCACTATGGAGCAAATGTAACCAATTCCATCCTTCTTATGCCACTCGCTATCTGGGTCACATTTTGTGGCAGACTGGTGATGGTAAGAGACATCATTACTTCACTTGTATCACAGTGCTCTCTCACTTTTTGGCTCTCTCTGTATAAATTGTCCTCCTTTTTTAAAGACTTTGATTTGCAAGGACGAAGTTGCAAGGAGCGAAGCAATGAGGCAAGCGCAACTTCTGGCCTCATCTGAAGATCTGTTTCAGACATATATATCTGTGGCTGCATCACATTGTTTGATGTGAAGTGATTTGAAGGAACTCTGAAGAGGGGTCATGGGCTAGTCGACAGAGCATGTCTGTTATCCAAGAGATTGCAGTATGAATGGCAGCACAGTTTGAACAGGAAATGCCACATTGGGGCAGATGGAGAGCTTTGACTGATCACTCATGTATTACTTTGCACGTCTCAGATCCCTGCAACTGTAATGAAGCTAGTGTCTGGCAATAAAATGAGCTAAAAGGGAAGCTGAAAGTGGAGAAAAAAGACAGGACAAATAGGCTCGCTTGACAGTTTATTAGGTCCAGATGAATCGAAAGAGAGCAGTACTTGCCCCGTATATTCATGATATAGCCAGTCAGCATTGAGAATATACTGTATTTACTATGTCACACACACAGCATGCTGAAATAAGCAATGTAGGAATATCATTGCGGTCTTGAGATCGAAAGGTATACAACACAGCGGAGGATCAGGCTTGGAGAATGGTGAGTGAGGAAGGTGGCATATATTTATTTAACTATCAACTGAAATATAATTTTGCATTAGCCAAAGTTTGAGCACAACCACCAGATTGACTAGTGATGTTCAAACTTTTTTTTTTTCGCGTGAGGAACTTCCCCCCCCGCGGGATGAAGCAATATTTCGCGTTTGGTCTCAACGTAGCATAACCCTGATTCACAACATGTTTCTGCCAGTGATGTTTTTCAAGTTGGAGCCAAAAGTTTGTCAGCAACAAAAAAGTATTGATTATTGGTCGCACATGCGACAGTAGATGAAAAATGTCTCTGTCCTCGGTAAAATGTGACCATTTCAGGAGCAGTCTGAATCCCTGTCAGTATTGAAAAAAAAAGGCCGCTATTAGATATATTTTCTTAGTAATGCTAACTATAATGCCATTAAGTAAAGCTCAGACTGCTACCATGACTGAACTGTTGTCAAAGTTAAAGGGGGGAAAAAAAGCTTTGCATTCAATTTGTTTGTCCATTGTTAGTTGGCAGGCCAAACTCTCTGGTTCATGAGGTTGACAAATAGATAGGACTGCCATTATGAATCTGGGCGCTAAACACATTCATTGGTATCATACAGTGACTCAACTCTTTAAAAAAAAAAAAAAAGTAAAAAAAAAAGTATGCCCACTTCTATTCAGATTCTCAACATTTTAGTCTTCTTCCTTGCATCACCCATCAACAAGTGTACACAGTAATTTCTGTAGAGTATATTTGACTCTATTTAGAGTTGGACCAAATAGACCCAGTTTTAGATTAATATTTACACTTGGAAGAGAGTAAAATAAAGAATTGAAAAAATAAATAAATAAAAGTAACTCAAAGGTTGAGGAACGAACTCACGACCTCCAGCTTGGGAGATTGTCACACTACCACCTGAGCTATGCCACTCCTCCTGTTTGCTTATCTCCAAAAGGAGGCCTAGCACTTTGTTTTTGGTCTCTTGGAGTTTTGAAGATTCCAGCTGACACGAGCGATGTACTAACACACAGCAGGAACGTCTCAATCCTTGAGTGTCTTTTTTTCTCAGTTCTTTATTTTAATCTCTTCCAAGTTTAAATATTACTCTAAATCTGAGTCTATTTGGTCCCACTCTAAATAGAGTCAAATGTACTTGACAAAATGTACTGTGTAGAATTTGGCTTTGTGGGTTTCTTATATTATGTCAAAATTGAGTAAAAGATTAAAAAAAATAAAACTAGTCATGGCACCAGACATTTGCACAGTACTGTCTGTCAAAAATAGTGTTCACAAAAACAATAATGATCTGTTTTGATCGAGACTTTAAAGTATTCATTTAACAAGAAAGACGGCAGATACTTCTTACATCATATTCACAAAACGTGTCCTCTACATTTAACCCACAGCAAGAACATTTGAGACATAGAACCACAATTTTTTTTACAGAAGTCCATCTATTCATCCATTTTTCTATAACGCTTAAAGCAACACTAAGGAACTTTCAGTTTACCTTGATTATGGCGGCGCCATATGGACAAAAGCGGTAATGTTAAGCCTGAAGGAAGACCACATTTCCCATGAGGACAAGCGCATTGCGTCGTTTTTGAGCTCACGCCAGCGAGTGAAAGCCTGGCCAATGTTGAGCCTTGACTGTCCTTTTATTAGATTATTATTAGATTATTATTGGTAGATTCGCTTTTTCTTTTTTTGTCAAACATAACTTTTCTGTTGTTTTGCAGCTTCTGCCAGGAAAGCAGTAATCGTGCATCGACATTCAAATTGACTTTTTTTGTAATGAATGGGGAAAGGGGGAAGTGACGTATGCCATAAAGCAATCAGGACATTTGAAGTTTTTTTGTGTGGCAGTGTTCCTACTATCCTCCTCAAAGTTGCTTAGTGCCAGTAAAAATTATACAGACCCCCTCAGGCCATGGCAAAAGTACCATTCAACTAGTTTTAAGTCGATCTTTCAGCAGAAGAGTTATGAAAATATTTTATTACGTTTGAATAGTTCCTTAGTGCTACTTGTGGGTTACAAGTGAGGTGGAGCCGATCCTAGCTGACTTTGGGCATGAAGCTGGCTGGTACACCCTGGGGTGGTTGCCAGCCAATCGCAGGGCACACATGGACAAACAAGCTTACACAATCACATTCACACCTTTGGATAATTTTCTCATCAATGAACCTAAAATAACATGTTTGCAATGTGGCTGTCTTTGCAAATTAAACAATCCCAAAAATTATTTGGACTAAAAGCAGAACCCCACATCCCGTGTCATGGTTTGCGTCGTCCGTAAAAATGGCAAGTGTTTACAAAACAGACGTCTGTCCATGAGACAGCCAGATCTGTTTCCAGTCAGATCTATCACACGTGACGTGCTGCTCTTTGAATGCGTGATGGATGAGTGGCGGTTTATGATCCGACAACTTGAGTGAAGAAGTTCACCTCACACCTGCTACATGGTGTCCTTTTACCTGCATCGTGGAGAGAATTAAACCCAGGTGCAGTTTTGATGCAGCTTGTTTTGTCACATTCACACATGCCAAGTCAGTTGTTTAACCACTACCCCTTTGCTAGTAAACATATGATCTGATGACGGAAATGTTTTGCTAAACTCCTGAAACAAGACAGATGGTTCAATTTGTCTGAATCAAACTTTAGCAAATTATATCGTCAAATTTGTATCCAATAGCTAAAGACACAATGAAGTTATTTTTATGTTATATTTCCACATGGTGCTATGCGGAAAAAAACCAACAACAACAAAAACTGACGCTTGTGGGAAAAGTCTTCAGTGAGGTCTTTCCAGGAATAACAAAAAGTGGGTCATGGGATTATTTGCAAGTGTTTTTCCAACAATCACATTCTTAATCTTTAGAGCCCTGCAGGATTAAGCGGAGAATACAACCACACAGTAAAAACATGTAAAGAAGTTTTTAAAAGCTGCGATGGCTGATGAGAAGCACATTTTCTAAGCTGTTTACGTTTTACCTCCTCTCACCTTTCTCTACCTCTGTTGCAGAGGCCAAAAGGTCATTAGCTCGTATGTCACACTTGGACAGCCCCGCTCTCTTGTTTCAGCAACAAGATCCACACACTGTGGTCGCCGGTGGTCATCCTGCAGAATGCGTAGTCAAAACCAATCAGCTTTGTCATGTTAAAAAAAAACTCCTTGTGGCTGTTCAAAGTCAGTAAAAAGACTTGCAGGAATGCCACCTTATTTGATGGCATAAGTTTAGTTGGACTCCCATGGCGGTGAGAAAGTGGTTCAAGGACTAAACAGTGTCTAGAATATTATTATTATTTTAAACATCGCCTACATTCTTCATGCTGTCAGGCACCGGTGGCGTCAACAAGGCTAAGGTGGCAATGGAGAATGTGGCCAAATCTTCATTTGTTTTTCATACATGACCTAAATAAGTTGATCTTATTGCATTTAAAAAAAAAACATTGGTCCTTAATCACATCGAAGTAGATGATAGCTACTTGAACTACTTAAGGGGAAGAGACCACACGCCGCCTCATCCTACTGCAATGGCCCTCATGTGCATCAGTGTTTACCCTCTGGACACAAACAGTTACCTCAAGATGACTTTTTCTCTCTCTGGTCCTATTAGATTGCGACAAGCGTACCTGAGCTATCTGGGCCATGGTAAACCTTAGCAGGGCACTGTTTACTCTGCTGGCTCCTCAAACCATCACAAAATGTGAAGAAGTGCTGCAGCCCTCCCTTTGCTTGGAGCCCATTACGCATTTGGAGTCCTACTTGTTTTCATCTGTTACATTGTTTGTTGGACAGCTGTGTGATAGTACACACAATGATGATAAGCATCCGGGACAGGTTTTCCAGGTAAACCTGTTTCCTCAGGCTCAGTGTGTGTTTTGTTGAAACACAGTCCATGCGATTTGCTTTCTATTGTGGACAAAATACATAATTGTTCTTGCACATATTGATGGAACTGGGGAGCCATCATTTTGTGGCGTTTCAATGCTGTTTTTGAATGAGAGTTTTTCAACAGAAATTCAGTGGACACCAAATGCTAAACAATGATGGGGATTTTCTCGAGAATCTCATACAGCATAATCTGAATGTTGAATTTTAAGATGTGAACTGTGTGCTTCTAATCTGCACTAACTCCATTAAAAAACAAAACAAAAAACTTTTGACCTACAAACATGTAGCTCCACCATAACTTTTAGCCTTTTTAAAAACACAAACATATACAGAAATCTACGGAAGAGGGGAGGGGGGTTCGGGGGTGTGGCTGGGGGGAAGCTTGGCAGGGGGGAAGCTTGGCAGGATTCTGATTTTATTCCCAGAATTCTGATGAATTTTAATCACTTTATTCTCAGAATTCTGACTTTGGAGTCAAGCTAACAAAGAATTCTGAGAACAAAGTCAGAATTCTCACTTTAAAGATCCATGTCGCAAGATACAGAGTTTTTGCAGATTTGCGACCCCTCTGGCGAAAAGCGAAATGGAAGCCAGCGATGTCCTCCGTGGACAACTCCCGTTGCATGTCGCCAAACCTTTGGCCCCATGGCCGAAGAAAAGAAGCCACCGGGAGACGGAGGGTCGCACTGCAGTATTGGTTTATTATTATTTTGACACACTTTTATATCCGCTGTCGCACACACTTGTGTCTTTCCACGGTCTCGTCCACACAATCCCAAACACTTCCGCCATCCCAGCGCTTCCACGGAGCAAGAGAGAAAGAGTGCATGCGCGTCGCTTCGGGCAGTAGGCGGGGTACACCCTGAACTGGTTGCCAGCCAATCGCAAGGCACACAGAGACGAACAACCATCCACACCATCCACACTCGCAATGGACAATTTAATTTAACCTATGGACAATTTGGAGTGTTTAATTAACCTGCCATGCATGTATTTGGAATGTGGGAGGAGTACCCGGAGAAAACCCACGCAAGCACGGGGAGAACATGCAAACTTCACCCAGGAAGGCCGAAGACCGAACTCGATCTCACGTCCTATGCACTGGGAGGCGGACGTGCCGCCAGGTTTTTAATATTATTTATTTATTTACCAAAAATTTGATTCATTCATTCATTCATTGTGGTAGGTGTCTGCAGCCAGAAATTGAAGCACTGTAGTTAGCATCAGGTGTCACACAGCGGCACGGTGTATGTCAGATGCTTTACTATGCTTTGATGGTAGTAAATTTATATCTGCCGATGACTTTTACAACGCGGGAAAATAGAAAAGTACAGTTGCTCACACTACGTCTCAAATGAATGACTTATTTACCTGGCGAGAAAAACTCTGCTAGCCAACCCACGAGAATTCCTCGACTAGCAACTCAACTCAGTTCGTGTTTTCACATTTGCATGAACCCAAACTACTTTGGATGATAATGTTTTATTTAAAAATGTGTTGATGGTAATTGCAATGCCCAACTTGTGCAATTCTGCATTGCTGAAGTTTCTCTTGAGTTTGGCCAAAAGTGTTTCACATGAAACGGGTGGCGTGGTATATCTGCCATTAAGCCTTCAGCTGTGTTTTCATTATTTATCACACAAAAAGGTGCTTTAGGTGCATCGTCAGCTAAACTTGCTGTGGCTTATATTGAAGTGATGCTCGCAATTGTTCAAAATGTTGAGGGAGCAGCTCTGGGTGACATTGTGAACTTGCACTAATATGAACGATAATGATGAAAAAAGAAAACTAGGGATGTTGGATACCACTTTATGCAGACTGATACGAGTATGAGTACTCAACTTTTGAGTAATCACCGATACCAAGTACCGATAACACTAGTCATTTTGTTAAATCAAACTTTCCCCCCAAAACATCCATCCATCCATTTTCTTAACCGCTTTTCCTCACAAGGGTCGCGGGGGGCGCTGGAGCCTACCACAGCTGGCTTCGGGCAGTAGGCGGGGTACATCCTGAACTGGTTGCCAGCCAATCGCAGGGCACACAGAGACAAACAACCATTCACACTCACAATCACACCTATGGACAATTTGGAGTGTTCAATTAACCTGCCATGCATGTCTTTGGAATGTGGGAGGAAACCGGAGTACCCGGAGAAAACCCACTCAAGCACGTGGAGAACATGCAAACTCCACCCAGGAAGGCCGAAGCCCCCCAAAACAATGACAGATCATTTTAAAGAAAGCAATAGCATTTTCCTTAAAATTGTCAGAAATTAATGGCGATTTCTCTTGTTGAAATTTTTATTTTCTAGCTCCTGTTCATAAAATAGTCAAAAGAGGGCAGCCGATACCGGTATTGGCCGCCGTTGCGAGTACCAATACCTTGAAATAGGGCCTGGTATCGGCCTGATACCGATACTTGGTATCAGTACATGCACATCCTTAAAAAAAAAAACCAAAACACTTCTTCACCATCATCAAAAAAGAAATTGCCATCTTCTTTTTCAACAACTCGTTGTAGTGCTGTTGTTTTTGCTGCTAAATAAACATTCTTCCAATAGATTTAATAGATTGTATACTGAAAGCAATTTTCAGAGTCAGTGGGTCTACCAAATAAGGAATCGTGTAAACAGACAGAAGTCTGGTGGAAAGTGAAGAAATGTTGGTAACCCTTTTCTGATTTCAAACCTGGTTGATTTGGTCAAGTGATCGTTCGGTTGTGGTTGAGTTGTCGGTTTTTTATTCTTTCACTTAATTTTACAATTGATGCAAAGTAGTGAAAATTAGTCGATGAGTAGTAGTTGTCTTGTGCTTTTTTTATGTTTGCATCAATTTTCTAGAAATGTGCATTGTAGAAAATGTTTTGACTTGCAAAAATGATGCATTGCAACAGCCCTAATAAATGTGTCTGTTGGATAAATTACAGTAAATATCTAGGAATAAATGTCCTGTTTTATTTTTAATTTTTTAAGTTATTAGTATTATTATTACATTTTAAGCCAACTTCTTGTTCAAACTGTTGAAATTACACGTGTGCTTACAACTAAAAAGTAAAATGGGTGAATTTAGTTGGGCACACTTTGAAGCAAAATAATAAAACTAGCAAGCAGGAGAAGATAAAGAGGAGGAAGCGGTGCAAGCAAGTGTTAACGGCCACCATCTGGAATAGAACATATTGTTTATTCACATTTTGTTTATGTACA
The DNA here is from genome assembly GCF_054856555.1 of Leptonotus elevatus. Lineage (NCBI taxonomy): Eukaryota > Metazoa > Chordata > Actinopteri > Syngnathiformes > Syngnathidae > Leptonotus > Leptonotus elevatus. The sequence continues at coordinate 7,653,245 of NC_141240.1, read as the reverse complement.
GTATGTGCTGTGGCAGATGTTGCTTGCGCAGTGCAGGAGATGTAAACCTCATGAGTTCATCTAGGGGTGCTGCTCAGTAAGTAAGTAAGAACACATGCAATTGTATTTCTCTTTGGCATGGGCGGGAGGTGCAAATGATGATGATACTATATTTAGGGACCGAGAGAGTAGCACTCAGTTTATGTATCCTGAGGTTTGTACTTTAGAAATCACAGGACATAAATCTGTTACGAGATGAGCGCCACATAATCCCATTGGACACGTCTCCGACAGTGACCCGATGGAACTCCACGAGGAAAACAAAGATTCCACAAAAACAAATAGCAAAATTCCCTTTGTCTGGTTGGATGTCCCAAAAAGGTTCCACTTTCAGACTGCTATCACTTTATCTTTGCCAACTTAGGCTCACACTGGGAATCATGTCAGGACCAAGTGGACTGTTTGAAGCTGCTACTGTATTTGCATCACTTTTGACAACGTATGCTGATGCCTGCAACCCACTTTGAGGATACCAGCGTATACAAACTTCTGATTTTCCAGGCCTTGGGTGCTTTTGAGATTATTGAAATTCACTCTTCGGTATATTTTTAGACATCTAAAAATGTTGCAGTATATTTCATTCTGCATTGAAGTGCAACAGCATCATTCTTCTTCCTAAGAGAACTGGACGTGTAGGTTTAAGTGTGATATGCTTCACTACCATCCTTAAAGTGTATTTCCACATAAATTAGACATTTTGATTTGTAAATCATGAGTATGGTTTGTAAAAAATTGAATGTAATCCAAGCAGTATTCCAGCCATGAACATTCAGCAGAGTACATGAAAGATCATGCTATAGCATTTTGTCTTTCAAAAAACAGAACATTTGGCAGGCTACCTTTTGAAAAGATGATGCCTTGGAGGCATCAGGTACGTAATGGTGCAATCTCAACTCCAAACAAATTATCAATCTGCACGAAACCAGACTCCTAAAATAAGACAGATAACAATACAGGCCTTACAGGAAGTGAGCACATATTACGCATTTAGATATGAATTTAGCCTTCAAGGCAATCAAGTGGCCTTATTAGGACCATCTGCCAGTGAGAAAGCAACAAAAGGGCGATTGTGTTATTGGCCAATGTCCCCATGAGTCTTTTACACCATTTCCTCCTTGGCTATGGGGCTGAACTGAATGCACCAAAAATTGTTCATGGCGGCCAGAGGGGCGACTACAATTCTAACTCGAAGGTGCAAATTCTGACATTCTTGTGTAACTTCAACAATTTTATATACAGGCTCAATGCCTTTCCCAGCAAAAACGGAACATTAATCCTATGTTTTGTCACCTCAAGTGGATAAAATGCCTCAGGTTCATTATGAAACTGATTATAAATCAATAACCTGTCAATCAGTTAGACTAATGCAGAAGGGGGGTGGGGGGGGGGGGTCGATTTCAGCTTTCCTCAGACCCTGAACAGGATATTGTAGAAAATAGATTAATAGATAATGGAAAATCAAAAGTAAAAATTATTCCTCTCAAAACATTAAGCATTGGAGCTCAGCAACGTCTAATGCTACGCATAACATGAGCATCCAGTACATCAAAAGGCCTCAGTTCAGCGAGCATCAAAGCATTGACACTGACTAGGCTCAAAGAGGGATGTGAAGAGAAGAACATGAAATGAGAATAAGAACATTCGCCAGCCGTTAAGTAAGAGGCTCATTTAAAGCAGTTAAACTCTAGAATCCCAATGCACACCATCACTCGTTATCAAAGTGAGCTAGAGTGTTTTTACAATATAGTTATATGATAGTTAAGAATGTTAAGTGTGATGACTGTTTGCATTATAATAAAAACAATTCCATATTTAATATTAACAGTAGTTATTATTATTAAATTACTGTTTGTGTTTGGTGACCCTAACCTTAGTCATCTCCCACCTGTATTATCATGCTGTGTTTTAGTATTATTATTATTATTCCGATTATTATTATTATTATTATTACTATTATTATTATTATTCCGATTATTATTTATTTATCTATTTATGTATTTATTATTCAAGGCCAGGAGATAAATACATGTATGTACAAAATGTAAAAATTACCGTAATTTACTAATGTACATTAATGTATGTTAATGTATGTTTAAAAAAAAAAAAGTTTAAGCGTACCTTTATGTCTTGTTTTTCTCTCAGCTCAGGATGATGGGTAGCACATCGGTTAATTTAGCCACTTGATTTTGAAATTGGGTTCATTGTCAGCCGTTAACACAAAAAAATCCTCAATATCCAAGATTGTCTCTATTTCTTTCCAGTATATTAGTCTCTTTGCTCTTCCCGGGGGTAAATTGGGGGTAATGTGTTCTGTAACGGAAGTGTGTGCTTGATGGAAATTTTTGTCAGCCAGTAGAGCTCATCAGTAAAAATAGGATATGATGAACCTTGTTTTTATTTCTTCATTATCAACAGAATATCGAAAGAATAAGACCTTTCAAAACTCTTGTTACTGTGTCTACATGTGGATCAAATGTATTGTCTATGTGGTTTGGACTTTTTTCAGGTGGACAAAGTTATGCTAAACTGCCCATTAATGTTGACATTTTCCTTCTATATTTCTATATTAAATGACTTCTGATTTAATTAGCAGATATTACAAACCCAGTCTGGAGACCTTTAGAAGAGCTGGAGGCACATTGTTCACATACTTCACCCCTAGCTGTCCCAAACACACCTCCCTCCTGACCATGATTTTAACCTTTAACAATATTTCAGAATTGCTTTGAAATAATTTCTTATTAGGTCGAGCTGCAGCCTTTGAGGTGCAACAGTTTTTCTTTGTTGTCTATTTGGGCACAATGGGGGTTCTGAGCACACCAGCCGTTTAATTAATTAATTAATCCTGGTCATGGGGCAGCAGGGAAGTGCACAACACTGATGTCCCCTGCCACCTCCCCTAGTCCCACCAGTGTGATACAAAGTCAAATCCAGGCCACCAGTCAGATGTCTAGCATGTGGTAGCTCTACCTCAAAGCCTTTCTGGTAGTACAAAGTACATTCCCATCACACCTTGCAAAGGACGGGACCTGAGGCATTCACCATAACTGGCACCTTTTGATATGAAGGAACAACAGCTCTATTCTGAGTCGTGACGTGCCCAGACACCATGTGTCCACCATTGCAGCATTTTTAACCAAAGGTGACAGGGGAATTAAATTAATACCCCCACCCCCGACCAAAACCTGCTGAAGTTTCATAGCCACTTTCAAGAGACTTGTCACTGGACCTCATGGACGCACCAAAGCCAAAAGGTAAGCAAAGATGCAGTGTTATCACAGATTATCATTAACAAACAGTGTTACTAATTTCTGATTATCAGCACAATGCCATTTTCTTTGCCATTGACTGGTTCAGTTTTCTGTCTGTATTGTAAATGGATTCATTAGTTGAGCTGTAAACTGTGGACCGGTCTCTTGTGGAAAAATGAAGGAAAATAATAAATAACTAGCAGTGCACCAAAAGACACCGGCCCACCGGGCATCTGCCCTTTTATGCCAGACGGCCAGTCCAGCCCTGGTTGCCGTGTGAGTGGGGGGTATTTGTGTTTGCCGATGTAATTCGTCGCACAGCTACATTAATTGACAAGTGTTTTTTTGGCATCTTTGTGCTAAATGCTACTTCCACAAGTGACAATGCAATCAAATCTTTATGGGCACTTTCTTTATGTGGGGATTTGAATAGATTAGACAATGGAAGCCTGGGCATTCAAACACTCAAAGCTCAGAATGGCATTAGCTAAACGTGTTAGCTTTTGATAAGCAGCACTTACTTGATCTTCAACCGGTACTGCTCAATACGTGATAAACAAAATCTGTGCCTTGTTGAGTAGCCTTGGCCGACATCCCACCCTCAATGGAAACGAATCCAACTTACTGCCGGCAATGAGGACCAAACTCTGACACCGATTGTAAAAGGACAAAACAGCCATTATTAGGGGGCTACCCTATATTCCCGGAGCAGCCTCCACAAGACCCTGTTCCCCCAGGGGAAACAGTCAAACACCTTCTCCCAGGCCTCAAAGTTCATGCAGAGTGCTTAGGCTAACTCCCATGCACCCTCAAGGACCCTGCTGGGGGTCTAGAGCTGATCCACTGTTTCATGGGCAGGATGAAAACCACATTGCTCTTCTTGAGGCACCCTGATGTCCAGTATTTTCCCCACTGATTCACAACATCCCGAATTAATGTATTTATTTGTTTCATCTTTATTTATCCAGTTAAGGCAATTGAGGACAGAGTATCACTTGCAATGCCAACCTGGCAGTGACATGCCGAAGAAAATAAAGTAAAAGAAAACTGCAGTTTTTGTTTTGAATACACTTATTTATCATCATTGTTTTGCTTTTGATGAAACACCAATCTTTCTCAGAAAGCATCCAAGTGGGAACCAAACAATTCCCCCAACAATATTTTCTATTGTCTCAGTGTCTTCCATTTATAATTCAGACATCAGGGGCTCACGTCACTCCTTAATGCACCACCTCCAGCAAGGGCTCAAGCATGAAGTCCCCCATCTTGAAATATTTAACGTATTCCTCACGTTTTGTTCCATTCATCTTGAGTTATAGGACAAGACAGGGAGCTGGAGTTGGCCTTCCTGAGAAGTCATGATGACTCTCTCAGGAGGAGGAAGGTGTGACAAACTTTTAAAATGGATTATACACAGTGGACTACAGAGCGGCTCGTGTTGGAAAACAAAATTGTGTTTGGCTTTCGATGTAAAATACAACCACACCATCCCCAACCAATCGATTTGCCCACAAAATAGTATAGACTTGAGTTGTTGGAAATCCATTTTTGCTGCTTTTTCAGACTTTCCCACTTGAACATCAAAACACACGTTTTGAGCCCGTCCTCTTTCCTCCCCTCTCTTTATCGCAGTGTAACAGTGTAATTCCACTGCCTACTGAAAATGACTCCATTTGCATCAGCTTGATAAGAAAGAACCCCACCCCCAACTCCCAAGAAGCTTTTACCCCCGTGCAACACCCCCCCCAGTTTGTGATCCACCCGCAATCTGCATCACACTCCAGCGTGTCATATCAATATGGCACAACGCATGAACATGTCTGAAGGGAGGGTACGCACATTGTGAGGGGGGTGTCCAGACAAGTGCTACTTAGCCACTGGCTCGCCGGTCCTTCCGGGTCGGCACCAGGAAAAAGGAGTCGCGAACTTTCGGTGTACGTCTTGGAGACAGTGATGGCCATTGCTTGAATAACCCGTGACAGCCACACAACAGCACAAGGCCAAGATCGCCAAAATGCAGCTGTAATTATAGCTCGCTGTACAGTATAGCAGCAGTAATGAGATGCTTTTCATGCACTTATTTTTTCATCTTATCTGCCTTGCCATCCAGCCACAGAGTCTTCCCACATTAACGCTTCAGCTCAGAAGATAATTCAAAACAGTTCAACCTGATACTTTTGACAACATGAAAGTGGTGCTTTGACGCTGCATTGTCATATACTCGGAAGGAAAAATGAGTGTAAAAAATGCGCCTTTGAGGTCTCTAACTCTGCGTCCCATTAAAAATGATGGTATGCTTTGTTTGGCTTACTGCGCCAGTATCCTTACATCATCCACATCGTAAGGGTTGAACCTTTTTGTTATTGTGCCAAAAGGAAGTGTAAATTGAAGGTTGGTTGGTCCCACCCTCAGCAGTTTATTTTTTATATAATTTTTTTGCTTGAGAACTCAGTATTATTCATTCGGCAGCCTTCCCGAGTCAACATGTCATCATCATCGCACTCTCTCTCTCTCTTTTTTTTTTTTTTGCGTGCGTGTGTGTTATGGTGCGTGTGTGTGTGTGCGTGCGAGTTTGTGCTTTTTACTTCACCTGAAACCTGTTATAAATCCCAGACCCTTCACCTTAACCGGATACTTCAGAGTCACGTCAGAATCGTGAAGTTGTCAGGAGACCAGGGAAAGGATCAAAGGTAAGAAAGATGAAACAAAGTGAAATCCAGCACCAACCAGCCACCACCTACAGTTACAAAACCAGAATTTTTCACCAACCCAAGAAACTAATTCCAACAGATTAGGGAGACCTCAAGAGACCAGAGGAAAGACTCAAGGAAGGAAGGATAGATGAAGCAGTGTAAACAATTTCCAGTCTGCTTGGGAATACTTTCTTCAACATTTCTCTCTCTCTCTCTGTCTCTCTCTCTGTCTCTCTCTCTCTCTCTCTCTCTCTCTCTCTCTCTCTCTCTCTATATATATATATATATATATATATATATATATATATATATATATATATATATATAAAAATGTACCTGTAATCGGAATACAGTTACATTATTTTTTAAATATTTTGATTAACGCCGATACATGTATTTTGTTACTCCCCAAGCCTGCATATAACCTTAGTGAGGTCAGCGGTTCCTGATGTTGAACTGACGCTACCTGTGTTCTATTTCAGGTGTTTTTCATTTTCCACGCGCAACTCATACAAACATTTTGCAGATCTTGCTTTGCACACTGGGACCAGGGAGAGACTGAGAACAAAATTTGGCCTGGGAAATTATTCAGCGTTGGAGGGAGGTTGCGGACAAGATGATGGACACTTCCTATTCATTGATGGAGATCGGACGTGGCCGACATCTAGCGGTTACTATTCATCACCGGGCTAAGGGAGTCCGCACGGCAGGCGGTGACTTGTACCGATGATTTTTTTTTCAGCGGAGGCTGTGCTGGCCTGCCTGAAAATGGACCTGCTGTTTGGAAAACTCCTGAAATTCCCGATGGCCAGTTCACCCCTGACTGAGACACAGTGATGATGGAGCAGAAAATGGCATTCCTCAAACTGTTCCTACAAAGTTGAATGCATGAAATGCTACCAAATCTTGTGGGAACATGAATAACATTCGGTGGGAAGAAATGGCTAGGGGGTGTATGTGAATGTGTCTCTTTATAAAATATGACTCACAAATACTCGGTCAGAATCAGTGGGCTCCATAGTGTTTTATCAGCTTCAGCCACATACTATTGGTGCGTCGTGATATATAAAGTAGAACTTTTAACATACTTTTCATGAACTCTGTTGCCCACATTGTTCCTATCGCCACCTGAGGGTGCATTAACTCGTGTCTCACATTGCACTACTGATTGTGTGATTCACATGTGAATCAAAACTGCAGGCATCTCGCAGCCACACAATTCTCACATTATTATTATTATTTTTTTACCACTGCTGCTGATCAACAGGTTGAATAACCTCTTTGAGGAAGTCACATGTCTTGTTGCAGCAAGCTGAACTTTTCTGCCAGTGGGTGACATGTTGCTACTGAATGAACCAGATGATGTGTATTGAGAGACACATGAAATAAACTACATTTTCATTTGCAGTGTTACACAAAGTCATTCGGCCCTATTTTTCATAGACAGGCTCCTATGCGCTCGGCATAAAAACGGGCACATCGTCATATGTGCATACTGGGACCAGGGACAGACTGAGGGGAAAGTCTACTGTAGCCATCCATCCATTTTCTGTACCGCTTGTCCTCACAAGGGTCGCGGGGGTTGCTGGAGCCTATCCCAGCTGGCTTCGGGCAGTAGGCGGGGTACACCCTGAACTGGTTGCCAGCCAATCTCAGGGCAACTACTGTAGCGTGTTTGGGAATTAGGTAGAAAGCGGTACACCTTGGTAGATGTTCTGGCGTATTCTATTGCACAGCTCGGTGCACCTGGCAATTTGGTGACCAAAAGTAGATTTGATTTTAGACTAGCTAATAGCAGGTCTAAATTTTGGCACAGGTGTGGTGATGGGAAAATAAAGCTTCATAAAACTTTGTGAAGCAATGTTTTTTTTACTAGTCTTTATGGTGCTATTAGTTCAAAAATAAAGGCTAGCGCAATGGAAATTTATTAAATGTTCACTGCAACCAAAAGTGCCATTTAGAGGAGTAAATTTCAAATGATGTGATTACTTGAAACACTTTTACCACTACCCTCCTCCAGAGCATCCATGAGGTCACTAAGAGCAATTGTGGCTGGTTAGTTATAATGGTTGTTCAGTGACAGCGTGAAGTGAAGGGAAAAATGGTGACCTCACATCAACTCTTCACAGTGTTATTAACAAGTCTCTTGTACAGATGATTGTGCACAAGATCAACAAGATGTAACAAAGACTACTCGTCAACGATTAATGTGTCACACACATATGTACACACACACACAGACACACTTTTTCACATTCAAGAGTTGGGCCTCAGAGTAGATCTGTGCTTCTCTTGTCCAGTAAAAAGTTGCCAACTCTTAGCAACTTCACCTACAAACATAACATAACTAAAACGAATTAGCTTGAAAAACACATTTAAAAAAATCATGTTATCTTTGTGTAATGCCCAAAGATCCTGCCTAAATGTAATTTCTGGCAAACAGCCTAAGTGCAAGAAGGAAGTTCAGTTGAGGAAAAAGTTCAAGCATGAACGAGACTACTGTACAATATATACAGAATAATAAAATGGAGATAAAGATGACCGATGAAACTGCTGTAGTACTAAAATGGTTATGTTTGTGGGAGAATTCACAGATTGTATTACGGTAATTAATTAACTAACAGTATATGCAATTCTAAACATTTCTAGGTGGGTCTCCATTTGCAAATATCTGTCAGTTGCTTTGGACATGGTGCCCTTCCCACGGGAATGCTGAGAGTAACTGAAAGTTCATTTACAAATTTGTAGCAGAATGACTTCCATTATTTTCTCTCTCTCTCTCTCTCTCTCTCTCTCTCTCTCTCTCTCTCTCTTTGTGGTGCTGTCATTGAAAGCAGTTTGAACGGTTCATATCAATGTAATCTAATTGTAACTATTTACGACTGGTCGAACCGCCTAGCTGACTCACAGTGTTGCAGGCAAAGTATTTTTTTCTGACCATTTAACAAATGAGGAATACTGTCCAAAAAAGAACAACTGACAAAATGAACAGTAAGTAATCATACCTTGCGAGACCCCTGAAGCGGCAGGTGCTCAAAGAATAAAAGGGGGCACATGAAACTTTTTTTTTTTTCAAATATTGTTATATAAGCTTCAAAAACATTCACAAAAAAAAAACCCAGCCTATTGATAAAAACAGAATACTAAATGACACTTGACTTTAAGATCAGTGCAGTTTCCAGGAAAGGTGCACACCATTTGTTTTCCCAGTTGTTCATGTGAATTTTACCGACACATTAATATTTTGTTGCTTCTCTGCTCTCAATTATGTTGTGATCATTTTCACACAGAGTAACTTGAGACACTGATTTTAGCATCTTTACATTGGCTCCCGGTACAATTTAATGAGTTGATTTAAAAAATGTATTAATACATTTTAAAGCACTCCATGGCATGGCACCAGAATATATTAATGAGCTTTTAAATCCGTATAGACCAAAAAGATTGTTAAGATCCGCCAATCATACATTATTGGCAGTTCCAGAGTCCAAGTTAAAAACTAAGGGTGATCAAGCTTTTGCTGTTAAGGCCTCGAGACTCTGGAACGGCATTCCTAAGCATGTTAGAAATGCGGAGTCTCTAACATCTTTTAAGTGTCTTTTAAAGACGTAGGTTTTTGGGCTTGCGTTTTCTGATTACATTGTTTAACTTTTGTTGTATTAATTTGTTTGTTCGTTTAAAAATATATATATTTTTAAATATTCTTATGTCTAAATGTTTTGACTGCCCGTTGGCTTTTATGTGTTTATATTTTATCTGTTTGTAAAGCACCTTGTGCTGTGTTACTTGAAAGGTGCTATATAAATACAATTATTATATTAATATTATTACTTAAACGCCGTCAGTAGCACAATAATAAAGCAAAATCTCAATATTAAATTTAAATAAAACATAAATTAATAATAATAAATATAATTATATATATATATATATATATATAAAATTCTAATTAAATTAAATTATCAACAAATTATAAATAATATAAATTAAACTATCAATTATTGTGTTTTTAGCAAAACAAGACAATAACATAAAAATAAATAAATAAGATCAACATTTTTGTCCCTTTTTTCCTGACATGTTGTGAGTCAAACCCTAAGCATGTATGTATGTATGTATGTGTATATGTATGTAAAAGTTTTTATATTTACGTCCAATACATACGCTAGTATTTGCAAAGCAATGAGCACAAATTGTGAATAGAAAATAAAGAAAGCTTTGTTTTAATTTTTTAACTCGGTAAGTCATAATGTCTTCCTGAGCTTAGGGCCCTGAATTGACTTTATGACACACAGTGTGTTAAAATGCTATTAACTTTTCATCTAAAAGGGCTCGAGCACAGAGTCGGACGTCTCTCTGTCGGAGGGCTTTTCACAATAATGAACTCACGTCACAATATTCTTAAAATTGCCAGTTAATTTGTCCTCATTATTGACATGGAACAGTTCGCCTCAACCTAGGCGCTTGTTTGTTGTACAATGAGTCAGGATGCAGAACAGCAAACATCAGTAACAAAAGGAACAATCTGACAACTTCCTGAAGAGGATTGTGATTAGCATTCAGGTGTGTTGTGTCTCGTTGCTTCACCCTCCACTGGCAGTAACTCCAGGACAAGAAAGCGGGTACAAGAAAAACAACACATGGAGAACAGCGAACTGAGAAAGAAACAAAACAAAACTCGGAATGAATCACAGCAGCCTTTGTTTGCATTTGTCGATGTTTTATTCTGAGGTGAAGTGTCTTCATACAGCTGCTTTGTGATTCACCGAACAAGGGCCTGCGCTCATCCTTGAAGAGCACCTCACCTTGCAAACTTTGCCACCTTCATTTTATCTTTGAAAAAATGAGAAGGAAAAAAAAACAATTAAAATGCTAATTGAAGGAGATGCACAGGAGTGATGATGAAACCAGCATTGTCCTCTTTTCAGCAAGGGAAGTCAAGCCGAGAATGAAATCACTTAAAAGTAGATAGTTGAGAAAAGGACATATTGGAGTTTTTATTATTATTTTTATTTTATTTTAATTTTTACAGATGTGTACAGATGAACTCCTAGTAGAGTTCAAGTGCCTTTCGTGTATTTTTTTCATTCATCAACATTTAAAAGATATATATATAAATGAATAAATAAATAAAAGAGAACGTCTCTGTTTCTCTCTCTGCTCTGTCAACCCCCATCCCCAGCATTTTGATATCCGATGGGTATTTACAAACCTCAATGAAGTTGGGATGTTGTGTAAAATGTAATGAAAACAGAATGCTATAATTTGAAAATCCATTTCAACTTTATTTTTAATCCATTGAATACACTACAAAAGCAATATATTTAATGGTCAAACTAATGAATGTTTCTACCCCCCCCCCCCCCCCATAATTCTCTCATTTGGAATTTGATACCTGCAACATGTTCTTAAAAAAAAAGACTGAAAGTTGAGGAATGCTAAAAAAAAAAAACATCTCTGTTAGAACATTTCAAGGCGAACATGTTAATTGGAAACAGGTGATTGGGTATAAAAGGAGCATCCCCGAGAGACTCTGTTCTTCACAAGCAAGGATGGGGCGACTTTATGAGCAAATATTCCAAAAGCTTAAGAACAACGTTTCTCAATGTAAAATTTGAAGGAATTTAGTAGTAATGGTGAAATGAAACCCCGTGAAGCATCAACACTTTCAGCTAACTGTGCCGGCACATGTACTGACACTTCATTAGGATTCGTTTACTCCATGGCGCAATCAAGTGGGCAAAGAATCAAGCAGTAAAATATGCAGAATGAAATAAGATTGTTGACTACACAGAGACAAGATGCCGATAAGCAGGAATATTGCAGTTTTTGCAGCAGGTGTGTAGTGCAAATACGTAAGTAGAATGTTAATGGGTATAAATAAGAATGAGTTTAAAACTGTCAAAATCTAAGACGGGCTTCGGACCAAGGACATAGTGAATAAAAGAGCAATGTTTTATCAACTGTGCCAGCTGAACATAATGTGTGGTGCGGTCTGATGAGTCCACATTTCAGATTGTTTATTTCAGCAAGACAATGCCACAGCACATTCTGCATGTGTTACATCTTCGTAGTTAATGAGTGCAACTACTAATATGCCATCAGTCCAGACCCGTGGAATGGAAATTGTGTGGTGCATTATGAAGCACAAACTGACAATAGAGACCTCAATCTATTGAGCAAATTAAGTTGTACATCACACAAAAATGGGAAATAATTCCACCTACAATGCTGAGTTCCCAAATGCTTAGGTAGTATTATTATAAGGAAAAGTGATGTAACACAGTGGTAGATATATGCCCCTGTCCCAGACATAAAAAAAGAAAGAAGGAAGACTGTATATGTGTTTGCAAAAAAGAAATCATTTTGAAAATTAAATATAGTCTTTGTAATGTATTCAATGAACAAAGGTTGGAAAGGATTCGCAAATCATTGTAGTGGTACCTCGAAGTTTGAACATAATTCGTTCCTGTGAAGTGTTCAAAGTCCGATTTAAAACTATCTATGAGATTCGTTTTTTCAAAAATAATTTCCAGTTTAATACATTATGTAGAAACTTTATTTGCACCTACGCCACCATTGTTATTTACGTCGCAGCGCATTCAGTGCGCAGTGACGTAGAATGGCGGCTGGCTCTCTGCTGAGCAATGCAAAACGGCTATAAAGAAAGGGACGATCAAAACTTTTGAATGCGTCTGGTGAATATACGAGAGCACGGCGTGGGGGAGGGTGACTCTCCCGATTGCATGTTGTTTCTTTAGGAATGCTACAAGGTTGTACGAGTTTGTGCACATGCCTGCTAATTACACCATTTTGTTGCCTATCACACGTAAATTGGTTGGGAGCTTGTTCTGACATTGGGGAATCATCAAGACAATCAGTTGAAAATTGTTCGGTGAGTAGGGACATTATAGCCATATGGCCTCAACTACCTTGAATATTTATTGTCAAAATTCTTCTTTAATCTGTGTCCCTGCAGGGACACCTGAGGTGGTGTTGCTGTATGAAACCACTTAGAATACAATTGCTAATTAGCATAAGAGAACATTGTTCAAAGACACACACAAAAAAGATTGACTCGCTGCACATTAAAATTTTAATTTCATACTTTGGCACTGAACCACAAGGCTTGTAATTGTGAATTACATTGCAGCTGTTAGCCCTCTCTTCTCATATACTGTATTAAGTGGAGGAAATCTGCCAATGTCGTTAGTCCTCCTAAAACGCACCTGACAGCCGATATTGTCATATTGTGCTAATTCTGTTTTAGGTCCCGAAAGATGAATAAGTGTCACTTGAAGAAGTTGTTCAATGTGGACTTCGGGATTATAAAAATCCCATCTGGGACAGTATGCATAACCTCACATTTCATTTTCAGTATTCCAACTTCACACATTAGACATGAATTAGCACGAATGTGTGTACCTCGTGTATTTCATTTTCTTTTTTTAGCAATTCTGGATCATCTTACAATTTGTGATTAAAAGGCCACAGCAGTTTTAAAGAAGATTACATAAATGGTAAACGGAGTGTACCTATATAAGCGCTTATATCTCCACCAGCTGATGACCCAAATATCAACCACAGTCATTTGATTTAACCACAGTGGTAGACATTCGTTCAATAAGAGACACAGCAACGTGAGTCAAAGGAGCCAACACTCTAAAAACAATTGGGTGAAAAATAACCCGATTATGGATCAAAAATGGACCGATACACTTTATGGGTCAATTTGACCCAACTTTCTGGGTTGTTTTATACAAAATGACCCAAGTAAAGGATCTGGCCAATACTTATGAGTTGTTTTACACTAAAAGACCCATTTCTTGGTTCAAAGTTGGGTCAAATTGACCCAAGTAGAGGATCGGTCAATTTTTTTACCCATATTTGGGTTATTTTTGACCCAGCTGTTTTTAGAGTGAAGTTAAAGCCCGTATCTCACTGAGCAGCGCAGGCTTGCAAGGGTGTGTGCACGTAGCGGGTGTTGCTGTTTTGACAGGTTTCGTTCAATGTTGCAAAACATTGCAAAGATACTCGCCATACACTCTCAAGCCCTGTTTATACTCTCAAACCGTTTTTCTGGTCACAGGCAAATTTTGAACGTGTTCAAAATTTGATGGTGACGAGGAAAAAGGCCTGCACCGCTTAGTGAGATACGGGCTTAAAGGGGAAGTCAGCCCAAAAACTTTCTTGACATTATGTTCTATACAGCCACACTAGTGTAAACACGGTATTGTGATTAATATTGTGTTTGTAGAATACAAATTGACTCAAAAAACAGGCGAGGCGTGATTAGTTGTTACCTGAGCCCTGAGCAACTGTAATGTAATTTTCACTTGAAAATGGCAGGCCCCTGAGACGGATAAAAGCAGATGGATTTTGTTCATATTCCAGAAACGCAACATTAATCAGAACGCTGTGTTTAGACTAGTGGAGATGTATAAAGAATATTATTGTAAAAATAACAATAAATAAAAAATGGGTTGACTTCTTCATTAAATGAAGGTACATGTTAAACACTAACATAAAAAATTCTGCATATGGTGTCCAGACGGACGCGTACGCGGCGCATTTTAAAATCGTTCCACTCTGGGACCCAGTTTCAAAAGTGATCAGTTTCAAGCTCCGAAACCACGGCATCGTGTGGACGAACGGCCTAAACGGTAAGAAACTTGTGAAGATACATTGAAACTGGCTTTCGTGTGGACGGGGCCTAAATACATACACTAATTGACACAACGATACACACCTGGGCAGGATGCAAGTGGCAGAGGGTGCTGATTGGTTGACACATGAGGAAGAACAGGCAAACACAAGTGGACATGATAATACTTGACAAGACGAGGGAGGCACACAAGAACAACAAAACAAAACACAGAAGACTAAAACTAAGCTAAAATAAACTCAAACAAAACCCAAAACATGACAGAAGGAAATGAAACTAAACAAGACCCAACCAAAACCATGACAGATGACAGCGATAGCATGACAATGAGATACATTTTATTGTTTTACGGTGCAGAATTAACGTGATTGTGAAGTAGGTAGTTTGAAGTCTATGAATTATATATATTTTTTTGTATTCAGCAGTGAGGTCTTAAGACACACAATCCACTTTTTGAGACAGAATGATGATGCTCAAGATCAAATAAAAATGAGCCTAAAACATCATTGAGTATATTCACCTGCTCATTAATTGACCTCAGGTGCCTGCGTCCGAGTTGTCTCAACTGGTCACATTCCTGAGATTTAACTGCAATGATGAGAGTGAGCTCAGTGAAAACATCCCCGCAGGCTTTTGCAGTACGCAAGCCAACAGTGATTGACAGCAACTGTCGACGAGGACATCGTTTAAATGCCCGAGTGATTCAAACGTCTTAAAGTGAGGAAAAAGCTTTCAGCAAATAAACCTTAGATGTTGTGCAATCGTATCAGTGATCCCTCCAGGAGGGTTTGGGGACCGGCTCCTCCATAAGCACCAACGTTTCAAAGAGATTCGATCTGTAGAGATTTAGTCCCCTCTTCTAACTTTCTGAGGGTGATGCATGACTCATAATAACTTTCCAATAAAGTTTGAGGAGGCTCAGGCTCATTTCTCAAGTAGTGGCTAAAAATAGCTTGGAGGGGAATGGAGGAGAAAGGAACATTCTCCATGTAAAATGGCCTGGAAGTGAAAGAGCACTGGACATATAATAGTGTGCTGCCACATTATGTTTTGATAATGTAAAGAGAATGCATATTTACAATCCAATTGAATCGAAAAGATCTACACATGGACAAAATTGTTGGTCCCCTACCACTCAAGAAATAAATCATACAACGGTCGCTGAAAATACTTAAAATGAGTCCACACTGCAAGAAATAGTGATGGGGGAAAACATATTGAAATTTAATTATTGCAAATCATGTTTTTTTTTTTTTGTGTGTGTGGTACCACAGACTTATTTTTAAAACAAACTAATGACTTGGACAAAATAATAGTACCCTTAAAACCCTTAGATGCATAAGTGGGACGAAAAATGTTCTCACAATATCATTGCAATAAAATTATGATCATAAATTTACATTTCAAGAATTCCTTTAAAAAAAAAATCCTGCCATTTGAATTTTTACCTTACCTTTTATACCTATCCGGTCATCCAATTTCTACTGCTTATCTGATCGGATCGCGGGGACAGACGCTTTAATACTGAAGCCCAGACTTTCCTCTCCCCAGCCACTTCATCCAACTCTTCCAGGGGGATCCCAAGCTGTTTCTAGGCTAGCCAGGTGACATAGGCTGCGTTTATGATGTAATCATTGACTGTTTACAAAAAAAATATTTAATTAAAAAAAAAAAGTCTTGTGTGCACTGACAGCACTGATCCGCATAGATACAGATCAGCGGCTGACAGTCCGTGCTTGTGTAACATCAAGAAACAAGCAGTATTTGGCTAACTACTGCCGCCTAGAGGCTTGGCATGCATCTCATTGTCGCCCCAATTTGTGGAAGTGGCGTCGCCAGACAAAAGCGCACTCTGATTAGATAGGATATGGGGAACTGTTGCCACCTTAAGGTCTGGAATTGTTATGAACGTACTTAAAAAAACGCATTAAAGCGGTAAGCTGTGGATTTTTTTTTTTCAAACTTTATGGTGTGGACGCAATTTTTTTCTACACGGGGAGCAGGGAAATATCAGTTTTTAAAAATACCCTGCTATGTGTGTACATGGCCTTAGTCTCTCCAGCCAGTGTCCTGGGTCCTCCCCGGGGCCTCCTGTTGTGGAACATGCCCAGTACAACTCACCAGGGAGGTGGCCAAGAGGCATCCCGGCCCAAGCCACCTCATCTAACTTGACTCTGAGTCCCTCCTGGAAGGCCAAGCTTCTCACCCTATCTGTAAGGGAATGCCCAGATATCCTGCAAAGGAAATTAATTTCAGCGACTTGAATCTGGGATCTTGTTCTTTCGGTCATGACCCACAGCTCATGACCACATGTGAGGGTAGGAACGTGGATCGACCGGTAAATCGAGAGCTTCAACTTTCAGCTCAATTTATTCTTAACTATGTTGGGCCGATACAGTGTGCATCACTGTAGGTATTGCGATACGCTTGTCTATCTCCCATTTCATCCTCCACTCATTTGTGAACAGGAGCCCAAGATACTTGAACTCCTCCATTTGGGGCAGGATCTCATCCCCGACCCGGAGAAGGCACGCCAACCTTTTCTGACTGAGGACCATGGTCTCAGATTTGAAAGTGCTGATTTTTGTCCCAACCACTTCACACTTGGCTACAAACTGCTCCAGTGAGAGTTGGTGATCACCAACAGGTCTACATCATCTGCAAAAAGCAGAGATGCAATACTGAGGCCACCAAAGTGGGTCCCCTCAACACCAAGACTGTGGCTACAAATTCTGTCCATAAAGGTTCTGAACAGAATCTATGACAAAGGCAGCCTTGGTGGAGTCCAACCTTCAAAGGAAACGAATCAGACGGTGGCAATGCGGACCAAACTCTGACACCGGTCGTACAGGGACCGAACAGCCTGTATCAGGGGGTTCAGTACCCCATATTCTAAAAAGCAACCCCCACAGAACTCCCTCACGGACACAGTCGAACGCCTTTTCTAAGTCCACAAAACACATGTAGACTGGTTGGGCAAACTCCCATAAACCCTCGAGGACCATGCCGAAGGTATAGAACTGGTCCACTGTTCCACAGCCTAATGGGAGAGCAGGCAAATAAGTTTTGCCCACATTTATTGGTTTAATTCAATGGATATTGTGCTGCTCCTTCTATTGCACCGTAGCCACCTGCGGGCAGTATACTACAGACATAACTGGAGATGGTCACAACTCCTCAACAGGCATCGTTAAGTTTTTAGTTTTATCTGACATTCTTCGCATAGGATAAAGAATATATGTCCCATTGCTGCTCCGTGGCAGCTGCAGGCTCCTGTCCAGCGGCCACCACCCAACCCGTTGTTCCTGGGGCCACCACCTGACACTGTCTTGGCAACAATCCCAATCAGACTATGGCCTGCATGGACAGGCAGGACAGTTACTTGTATGCGGCCCATGTTTGGCGGCCATCAAAGCATCATGTGTGGCCCCTTGCGATGCCATTAAGGCTGGGATCACGTCCATCTGAATGTCTCAGTGTCCCTTGTGCTTGGTGCCCTGGCCGATCGCGTGACTGGCCCCGCCAAGCATCTCACCTCTGGCAATACGAAAGCCCACCAATGGGTAGCCCCTGTAGCTTACATCTCTATAAGACAAGTTGTGTATATTGGCTGCATCACGACCGGACTTAACAAACTAAACCAAAAAATTATGTTTTTGGTCTCCTCTTGGAGATAAGCAAACAGTAGGAGGGGCATAGCTCAGGTGGTAGTGTGGCAGTCTCCCAAGCTGAAAGTCATGAGTTTGTTCCTCAACCGTTGTGTGACTTTATAAATTGTTTCATTTCATTGTTTATTTTACTCCCTTCCAAGTGTAATTATTAGCCTACTCTAAAACTGAGTCTATTTGGTCTCACTCTAAATAGTCAAATTTACTCTAGATATTTTACTGTGTACTTATGGTTTCCCTTGGAGGGACATTATGACTGTGAACCCATAAAAATGTGTGATCATTAATCATCAGATACACAACAAATGGATGGATAACTAGCTTTGTAATCAAAAAACAGTAAATAATTGTTGGTTCAACTATTGGTATTTTTCCATTTATTTTAAAGGAGGGATTGCCAACAGAAAATGCTAGCAATATCACATATCTCAGTGTTGTTATGTAAGAAACATTAAAACGATGTACATGATTTGCCTTTCCGCGCCACATGAAATTATGTCATGGGCCGGACTTGGCCCTCGGGTATTGAGTTTGACGTTAAAGGGATGGAGCGTTAATGCAATAACGTGTTCATTTTGACACCCGTTAGACAATATGTTTTATTTAAATTTGATGTGTGTGCGTAAGATTTTGTTTCACGTTTTCACGATAATCAACTGAGAATCTGTGAGACTTATGCACCTGTTGACACTCATCCTAGCAAACTGCGTCTGCTCTCTCTGTTTTTCTCATTTGCTCCCAAAAACGTTTTTATACAGTTTTTTTTTTAATGCTAGAACATATACAGAAGGCTATGATGCAGCTTCTGACCTGAAGAGGTCGTTTAAAGCAATGGTAGTTATACAAATAAGTAAATAAATAAGCAAAAAAATAATAAAAAATGTAAGCGGCCAGCAGTTGGCAGCAGAGTATAAGAGATCAACCAGGGCCATGTTGCAACAAGCTCTTTTTGCCAGTGTTTTCAACAGGTTTGTGAATAATGATGAAACTTAGCTAAATTGTAATGCTAATTGCTGCAAAACAGAAACCGAAACAAATATACTTTTATTTTCCTGATGAAAGAAGAGACTTTAATCTTTCTTTTGGTAGGTTCCATGTTTTTATAGCAAGAGAACACAATATTCTGTGGGCCTTGCAAAATCAGTCAAAATCCAGTAAAACAGCCGGGAGCGAAGGGGGTTGCTTCAGTGAAAATGTCTGGGAGTGAATGAGTTAAAAAAGACTGCATTTTTAAGCTTCTTCCCCAGATGTTTAATCGAGTTTAGATCAGGGTTTTAAAAAGTTAATTTCACAATAGTCCAGTTTTTGTTTGTGGAGTTAGCAGGTGAAACTCCAACGGGGGGCTTGCAGCCTCTTGTTTCTCATCCTGACAGCACACGCAAGGCTCCTGCTAAGAGCATGAACAGTTGTGTCCTGTTGATTCCTTGGACATATGAAATAAACCCAAGTTGGAAAAAGAGAGGCCAGAAATTGCTCCAAGGGGCTTGGGCATGATTCACCATGCCAGCCAGCCTCACTTCTATATTTTGCCTACAATGCTGTTGAGGGTCTTCATACAACGTGCACATAAATTCACGTGTGGTCGGACCTGTGGAGGCTTGCAGTTATTGATCCATTGCAGCTGACTGCAAATACATAATTATCACCACACACCGACAGCAAACAATATGCTAATGAGATGAGCTGATTCGCGGCAAGGCCGGTCAATGTGTGCAAATGTAGGCGTGTGGGAAGTTTTCAGCAGGCACAAATTAGTATTGCCTTTGAGAAGTGGTGGGTAGTATAGAAAAAGCGCATAGTGGCCTCTGTGAGGGAGTGGCATGCTCTTTCACAGAGATATGATGCTGATAAGAGCACAAAATGTGGGCGTCACATTTCTGCCATCATTCCTAAACAGGCCAGGGCTTGCTTGTATGTACACAGTGAGGCATGCATGGAGTTTCAGGCAAGCAGTGCCATCTTAAAGAACTTTTTTTTTCTACGTAGAGGTGCCATTCTCCCTGTGTTTTTGATACACAATGAATCCCTTGGAGGTTAGAAAATGAGTAGGAAGTAAACAGAGTGTGTGCTCTTGTAAAACAAACTACCCAAAGCAAACAGCTTGTGCAGTACATGAAGTGCTGCTTGAGCTTACCAGCTGACTTGGATTTTTTTATGCATTTTTTTTTAACCATCAAAACATATTAAATAAATATTTAATATGTCCTATATCCCCACCCACCCCCCAAAAAAAAGAGAAAAATTGCAATTTTGGTGAAATACTTGTTCACAAAATTGCAATTTTTGTGTGGAAGTGCACGCTTGTTGGTCCCCACATAGTACAGGCCTATGGGTGAAGAATGACTTAATTGTTTTGACTTGTAACGTCAAGAGTACAAAATCAGCAATGCACGAAGCCCAGAGCAAAGGATGTTCATATGTGAGTCTTTTGTGTGAATGTAACATTTCCCTAAGGATAAAGGGGAAAAAAGCCAAATTTGTCATCTTACTTTCAGAAACTTGCAATAGTTGAGTGATGAAGGTAGTTTTGCTCGCAGATGATTATTCGTTTAAGGAACAATCAAAAAGAAGACTGAAAACAGACCACCCTTATTTTAATTGATTCCCCCTCCCCACAACACTTAAATCTGTTTTCTTTTTCACTGAGAGCAATCCGCTTCGCCATAATCCTTAAGATTAAGCACTGGCTATAATTCCATTTAAGCGACTTCAGAATTAAGCGATTCCACCAAGGGAGGCCCCTAAGCCCAAGACCCACGCTGTGAGTGGATTTCTATGACTGAGAGAGTTCCAGACATGTGGGACGTGACCTGTGAGTCACATCTGTTAGGTCACGTTCAAACCTGGATTGACTCTTTGGACGCATCTTTTGGTGTTTGCCAGGAAATCCACAAACTAGCAGATTATATAAAACTTCGGTATCTCTTGAATACATTGACCTGCAGGGTGAAGGTGGAAGTTTGTGATTGGCTGGCAAAAAGCCCAAAGTGTACCCAATCTCTCTCCCGCTTGAAATCTGGAATGTTCTGGATTTTACTCAGTGATCATGCAATGTTTTTTTTTTTAATCTCTTTTTATTTTAGCATTTATTAGTTTTCATCAATAAGTTTTTCCTTACATTAGTCACTGGCAATGAGTTGCATTGAATACACTAGCATTTGGATTTGAATTAGATATAGGACTTTGAGGAAAAATTTGCAAAAATAGCATGAGATATATTTTTGAAAATTTGTGTAATTAGTAACAGAAAAAAAATTAAAAAAATAAATTCTTAACTTCTTCAATTGTATTGTCGTGGTTGTTTTAAGTTTTTAGTTTAATATTAAATAATGTCTTTACATATTCTTTTGCTCTTTATTATGAAGTGTTGTTTTACTAAACAGTTTTTATTTAAAATTTGGTTATTCAATCATGAAATCATTTAATTTTCAGAAACCATTTAAAATACATTCCACTTAAAGATTATTCAACACAGATGACGCACAGTGCGTAAGTCGCCATTCTCACAATCAAACCTATTGACAATTTGGAGTGTTCAAGCAACCTGCCATGCATGTCTTTGGAATGTGGGAGGAAACCAGAATACCCGGAGAAAACCCACACCAGCACGGGGAAAACATGCAAACTCCATCCAGGAAGGCCAAAGCCCGGACTCGATCTCACGTCCTCTGCACTGGGAGGCGGACGTGCTAACCAGTCACCCACCGTGCCGCCGTCAAGTACCCCTTTAACTAAAAAAAAAAAAAGAATAGAAATATGGCTGCATCTTTTAGTCATTGGTACAGTAATTTCATAATAAATCATAAAATTTAGTTAAAATTAAAAAGATGTACTGTACTGTAAAAAACGAGTGTGATATTCATTTGTGTTGGTCATTTTTCTGCCACTCGATGGCAAAATTGCATTTGTAAGACATTGGAGACAGCCCACTGCATTTTTCTTTTTATATTAATAGCTATCCAATCTTTAACATGAAGTAACTTGTGAAATTCTGCACATTTTTAAAATTGTAGAATACAACTTGACCCCAGTCTCCACAAATATATGCATTATTATTAAATGTATGACTGCTAAATTTTGACGTGGACGTATCTGCTGAGTTGTGACTGGAATTCTCCCAGTACATCCTTTCCAAGTCAGGGGCGGTCATTAACCACGCGTTAAAAAGGAACTTTAACTCAAAATGAATGCACTAATTTTGACACCCCTAATCCACACATTTAAAAAAAGACATACAAGATAGCTAGTTTCTCATTTTACCTATTGTTCCAAGAAAGGTCCTTTCTGAAAGTGCAGCAACTGTACTTTCAATGCAGCCTCACAGCATTGTGACTCACCAACTGTCTCTGTGCTTAATCGCCATTGGTGCTGTCATCTTGCACTTTCAGACTTCTCATGGTTAGAAGTCAGAACTATCACGGGAAATCATGCAAGCAAATGCTAGTGCAGCAACTGTTTGATTTCACTTCCTGTACAAATTCCGTCCTTGCCATCGTTTTACATTCCGCCACAGGCTAACGTCACTATTTTGTCAATGTGTTTTTTTTTTTCTGTGCCGAAATGGTTTAAATTCGCAGCTTGTGAGATGACATGAGTAAAAAAGATTAGAGTGCTGTCACCCGTAGCCCTTGAGGACTATTGTCATAAGGAATATGTCACATCTGACACGTTATTTCAGCACACATTTACTGTGCCCTTTGTAGCTCCAGTAGGCCACACTGCACTTAATTTTGGAATTTATGACTGTGTTTTTATGTGGCTGTAACTTTGTTGTGATGGCTGGGCTTGAAAAAAAAAAATCATCCTGAGAGTCTTTAATCATTTGTGCAAGATAAATATGGCATATACTGGGATGCAACTGTGTGTATTTTGATATCAAACAATCTATCATGGTAGCCATTTTTTATTGTCGTCCCACTGGATTTATTACATCCCTTTTGATCACTGACAGACAATCGCTCGAACAATTTTGCTTCGCAACAAAGTAGGCTTGGGTTTGTTGAAGTCAGCCTCTTCAGTGAGATTTACAGTTTTTTTGTTTGTTTGTTAGTTTTTTTGTAGAGGGGCTTCTAGGCTCAGCTCTACTTTTGGAATGACAGGACCAAGTAGAAGACAAAGGTAAAGTTTGGAAGATGGCAGGACAAAAGAAGAAGACGGCTTTGTGTATGACACGTCTTTGAATGAAATTGACACAATATAATAGGGAGTTAGCACAGCTGTCAAACTTTTGCTGGTACAGGATGGAAAATTTTTATCACACTATTTTCCAGCGCTGGAATGAGTTGGTGGCTCACACTGCTGTCTAGTGTCATTTAAAAACCATAAAATACCTCACTAAGCCTACTCAATGGTCCAAGGGAGCCAAACTAAAACGGGTCATTATCTTGTAATATTTATAGAATGATTATTTTTTTTGAACAGCACAATTACAACATGAAATTTGTTTCAAAGTCAAGAACAGAAGCAGCCTCTTGAATATGTTTTTTTTTTTTTTTTAATCACTGCCAGCCTCTCTTCGTGCTCAACAAGCTCATACTGTGTGTTCAACCAATAACACTGTGCTCGCTTATAGGATGTGCACTGTGCGTACATTACATCTGCATGAGTGTGTTTGTCTGCTTGCATTTACAAAAAATGGATTTCTTGGTTATATAGTTCATCAAGTCCTTTTGGAAGATTTTGTTTTCTTGTGGCACTGTTTAGTGGATGATTACAGGTACATTTAGTAAAAATTGGCCTTATTACACAGAATTGTAATGTTATTACAGGGAGAGGCTGGTTATTGACCTGAGACCTGTGCTTCTTTCAAGCAAGTCAGCTGAGCAACCTTGTCCAACATGAGCAGTGCAAGTGGTTAAGTTGTCACAATATACTGTAGCTGAACATGCCACCATAAGCGCACTCACACAATCATAGCTGCGATATTGTGAGCAAGCCTGATTTTCATTTTTTGCGCATTAGCATTAAAGTTATGTTGATGAGTAAAGACCAATGGGACAAAAGTTGCTCATTGGTCAGTTTCTCAAAAGTGGCCAGCTTAAAAGAGGAATTATTCATTTGAAATAACATTTACAAATGCGAGGTGTCATAATCATTTGGACTGTTCGATTGAGCTTGCAGCGACTGTCACACTGCTGGCTGCTCATTTGGCGTAGTATTTTATCGGCCATCACAACTCACCCACAGCTTTACACGGGCATTTTCAGACCTTATTTCTCGGTTGACCTCACGTATCATCATCATCATCAATGTATCTTAGCCATAATGAGGATGAGGAGGAGTGTGTGGACTCTGGGGAGTTGCAAGTTAGATATTGCTAACTGCAAAGGCTGTCTTCATAATCTTAACTTGTCCTATTTTTTTGCCATTTTTATTTATTATAACACACACTGTGTTGTGTGTGTACGTTTTAAAAACATTGCTATGGTGCTGGGCAGAAGAGTGGACCAGAACATCTGACTCAGAGTTATGAGGTTCTGGGTTTGAATCCCAGTGCTCTGGCTTCCTCCCACATTCCAAAATATGAATATTAAACAGACAGAACAGATCAGTTGATTATATTTGAACACATATTTTGTCTTTAAAAATCATTCAAACCCCAAAAAACGTGTAAATACGTTTTTTTTAAATATATTTTGTCCTTCACTCCCCAAAACGTATTTATACGTTTTATTTGGAGGGTCATGCAAGAGCATACAGAAGGCTTTGATGCAGCTTCTGACATGAAAAGGTGACTTAAGGCAATGGTAGTTATAAAATAAAAATAATATTAAAAAAGCTTAGCAGGATAAGAGCAGCATAAGAGGGCCATGTTTTAACAAGCTCTTTTTGACATTGTTTTCACCAGGAATCTGAATATCGATGAAACTTAGCTAAATTGTAATGTACTTTTATTCTCCTAGTGAAAGAAGAGACTCTAATCTTTCTTTTGGTGGGTTCTATGTTGTTGTTTTTTTATAGCAATAGAACACAATATTCCGTGGGCCTCTGACAAAATGCAGTAAAACAGATGGGAGCGAAGGGGGTTGCTTCAGTGAAAATGGCTGGGAGTGAATGAGTTAACAACATAATTGGAATTGAAGCAATCAAAATGTAATCTTACTTTAAAATTTTAATACTTGGAATATATTATTGACTACAGTTTTTAACAGGTAACTACGTATACGTATACCTGTATTCCAATACTACTGTACTGGAATAGGTTTTTCAAAGTAGCTCTCAACACCCTGGAAACACACAAATACAACAAAAAAAAAATAGGTACACAATATAAGCTAGGAAGGAAATGGAAGAACATGATAACAAAAAAAGTGCAATACTCAAGCACTGTCCCACTGTAACAGCAGCACTTCAATACCAGGTGTGTCACCAGAAATTCCGCTGATAAACAAGTCGGAGGAAATTAAGAGGCAGAGAAACAGGAATGTGATTGAAATGATCTTTGCTCCTTTGACCAAATGAAAAAGTCCAAAAATATTCAATTATTTCAGAGAGCAGACTTTTCCTTTTCAGCACAGTTTTTATCTGCCATGCATTCATGGCCACTTTTTTTTTCTTGACAAAATAATTTAAAGTACATCCCATGACTGAACACCTTTGATGTCGTGAAGCAAACTGGGTCACCGGTTTGATGTTCCAACTGCTTGCCAAGCGAACAACAGAATCGGGGTGAAATCCGTGAGCTTTATAGCAAGCTGCGCAGCTTGGCAGCACAAGCATCAGAAGATCACCCGGGGAAGAACGGAGGTTTTGTGGAGAAGTGTAACACCCTATAACGTCATAATTTCCTCAAAATTAAATAACATTTGCAATAACCCCATCAAAAATGTAATAAAACATAATAATGTTATAATTTCACCAATATTGCAATAAAAGTCCTGACTGATATTGTAATAACCTTTTTTTTTTACCGATAATGTAATACCTTATTTCATTATTGGGGGTTGTTTATTTTTTTCAAAACTGCTCATGCAGAATTTGACAGATAATGTAACATGTTAATTTTCAGTCCAAAGTTTAACATTTTGTGTTTTGAGATTCTAAGACTGTTACATACATTCACAGCAAGTTAGTTCAAATTTTGGAAAAGTTTCAGTGTATTTTTAACACTCTCTGATTTCTGCAGAGAGTTAATCAAAGTAAGAGCTGCCCACTGGCACGGTAGGTGGTTAGCACGTTCACCTCCCAGTGCAGATGTCGTGAGTTCGAATCCAGGCTCCGGCCTTCCTGTATAGAGTTTGCATGTTATCCCCACACCTTTGTGGGTTTTCTCCGGGTACACCGGGTTTCCTCCCACATTCTGAATAACATGCATGGTAGGTTAATTTAACACTCTAAATCGATAGTATTGGAAGTGCAACTAAATCTAGATGGAATTGAGGAATTAGAATTTGGACCTTAACAAGTAACACATTGAACACAGAGCCACTGGATACACAAAAAGTCCTTTGATGATGATCATTTTTGTATAATCTCTTTAAACCACTTCAATAACGCAAAGCCAGAAGAAGCCTGCAGGATTGTTGATGACATACAGTGGAACCTCGATGTCAGTGACCGACCATCCTACCAACAGACTTCGGATTTAATGGAAAAAAAATAGTGTCCAGTCCACTCAAAATGGCCCCTTTGTACAGACGTTATGAAATTCTGTTGAGCTACATTGCCAACAAACAGCATTGTGGAGCTACTGACTGTTTTTTGTTCCTTCATCCACTAAAGCTTTTTGGGCCTGTCTGCTGTGTCGAACAATTGTGATATCTGCCTACTTTTGATGACGTTTATGTCAGATGAGCACAACCTATGGGTGGGTCCCGGAGCCATTTTGGGTGAATCACGGTTTCAGACAGTAAAAATTTGCAGTGGCTCCTTACTTTACAATAGGAGAGTCTTACAACATTTCATTGTTACAGAAATGTATGTTAAGGATACATTTTGTATTTGCAGTAATGTTCATCTTTTTTTTTAAGAGGTACTCTGAAAGACACTTTGAATATGTAGCCTTAGCATGCAGAGTTATCATATGATTTTAAGTTTTTAAAGGGTTGTTGTTTTTAACAGTACATTTTCTTAATTGTTCTTTTAATGTGGGTCACAACTTACAGTATTTGTAACAGGAAAATTGGGGTCTCAGTGTGACAATAGGATGTGAGAGAGGGAAAGTCTGTGCAAATTTGCCAAATTGGTGGCGACATGAAAGGAGCGAGTATGGTGGGGTTGGTGGTGGAGAAAAAGGATGGATGATGAGATGAGTTTGAAAGATGAAAGACTTGGGGATGGAGGGAGAGAAAAAGGGAGATGGCACAATTTCCCCCAGTTTTATGATCAACACTAGGCAACTTTTATTGAACAAGTTATAGTGTTCCCTTGTTTTCCACTGGGGGTAGGTTCCAAAAAATGCTCGCAATAAACAAAATCCGCAAAGTAGTTAGCTTTATGTTTTACATTTAGTTATAAATGTTTTAAGGCTCTAAAACCACTCACCACAACGTTTATACACTTTTCTAATTTACTTTTTCTCACATTTCTGTCTTGTTTAAACATCCTCAATGTTCAAATCTTCATAACATTTATAAATTAGGTACATTACTGTAAAAAAACAAAAATGCATGCAAAATTGCACTGGAAAAAATCTGAGAAACAGCGAGATTGCGAAAAGTGAACCGCGTTTTAGCGAGGGAACACTGTATTGCCAAAACTGCTATATTCACATTGAATGTGCTTGTTTTTAGAAAGGTGCAACATCCTGAAATGCACACCTATGTGACGGCCATCTTACCAGTGGTGACTGTCCCAACAAAGGTAATGGAAAGCACTCACATTAGTTTAGCATGCTCAAAAGGAATGTGTCATATATACCTTTTCACTAAGTTGTTTTCCTTTTGTTTCTCTTTTTTTCTTTTTGTCAAGCTCTTAATCTATGGATTCCACTCATAATGGAGATGCTAAGATCGAATAATAATAATAATAACAGAATACACTCCTAGGTATGTTCAAACTGGCATGGACTATTGAGTCAATTGTGACACATCTCTCCTTGAAGCCATCCATTTTCTGTTTGTGCTGCACAGGCATTTTCAAGGCAGTTTACGAGCAAACCCTTGAGGCTAGTTTGTGAAGCAGTTTGAGCACACAAGGTTAAAAGAGCTCCAGGTTAGAGACTGAAATGATAAACATGCTACAACTGAACTGGTGCATGTTTTTCAATCTAAAATTGGCACATAGTTACTGCCGAGTAGTTTGCAGTAGTGATGGGAAAATGAAGCTTCATGAAGCACTTGTAATATTTTTTGACTCCTCTAGATGCCACTCTTGGTTGAAAGATGCAGTGGAAATGTAATCAATTTCCTTTGCACTAGCCTTTATATTTAAACCAAGAGCACCATCTAGGGGAGTCAAAAAATATCACAAGTGCTTCATGAAGCTTCATTTTCCCATCACTAGTTTGCAGGTAACGAGGAATTGCCCCAGTGATGTCATTCGTGAGTCAAAATACTGTGCTGTCTCATTAATATGTCTGAGAATGCAATATTTTCAATATAATATTTTTTGTTGATAAATTTAGGACAATCCGCAGATGGATTCATTTAATTTCTTGGTGATAGCTCATGCACACTCCTCGGGTTTATTTGCTAAATTTCTGTCAATGTTGGAACTCCTATTTTTTAACTTCCTCTTTGGGCGGAAATGTATTTTTGAAGAAATGCGGAAAGGGAGAATGACGTAAATTGAGCGAGACATTTGAAGAGTTTTTTGCACGACAAATCCAACATTTTAGGATACTTAGCCCGGTTTAAAAAGTGGCAACAGGTAAATAATTGAGCTTATCTTTAAAAATATTTATGCTTGTGTTTACCTTTTGAGTTTAATTAGCCTGAATTTTATGTGTATACAGGAAATGTGAACATGTCTGGTTGACGGTGTCATGTTTGTTTTATTTGCCAGCTATTATGGTTTGTGTATGATTTGAAATACAGTAGCAAGGTGTCAGTTCTCTCTAGCAGCAAATTTTGGAACAGCTTATTGCATTGCAATGGAGGAATGTCAGCTTTTTGTGATTAAAACAAACAGACAGAGATATGTTTCCCCACATGTTGGTTAGGAAACTGTGTTATGGTCTGATAAAACCATAGTTGAATGTTTTGGTCTAATTCCAAAAGGTATGTTTGGATTAAACACAGCCCTTCTTATCACAAAACGCACCATGTACCATACACCTCCAGTGAAGCACAGTAGATGCAGCAAAAAAACAAAAAAAAACTAAACGTTATTTGGGTTTCATTAGAGGCACTTTAATTACTGGCACATGTGTGCTGTCTCCTATTTAACATAAATTTGAAAGCAATTTGGTAAATTTTGAACACAGCCACATCTAGGGTTGCCACCTTGGATTTGTGAAAAAAAAGAGACACCTGACCAAGCTCGGGAACTTAACAGTCAAGCCCGAAATTTTGAATATGTGGACATTTTAGCATGACAAAATCCCAAAACACACAGCAAAAGTGGTTAAGAAATGGTTTGTGGACGAAAATATTAATGTTTTGCAGTGGCCCAGACAGTCCAGACTTGAATTCAGTTGAAAATCCGTGGAGGGAACTAAAGATCGGGGTGACGAGAAGAGCTCATCGTTAAAGATGAATGGGCAAAAATATCAGCAGTCGTGCAAAAAAATTGATCAGCAAATATAGAATGCGTTATATGACAATACTTTTTCTGTAAGGCACCGCTTAGCTTTTAGACACCATTGGAATTTTTCAGATAGCACAAACGGTGCCAGACGGTGCCAGAGTAATCCGAAGTGCACCTACGGAAATGTGCCGGCGGCGGCACGCACGCTAGCAAAGCGTTCCACAGTAGCACAGGGATATTTTCAAACTACTGAATTTAGGAAATCAAATTAGCTTTTGGCATTCTTCCTAAGAAACAGGACACATTGTGTCCAGGGAGAGATTTTTATTTTCCCAGGACAGCAGGTAAAAAAGAACAATTCTGGAAAAAAACGGGCGGGTGGAAAAAACGGGCGGGTGGCAACTCTAGCCACATCCCCAATCATAAGAGGGTATTTTTGGCATATCAACACGGGTGTGTAGACTTTTCATATTTACATCACACTAAAGTTCCCAGTTTCACTTCATTCATGTCAGTTCCATGATATTCCCATCTGTGTAATCTTGGTGATTTCATAGATTCTTGTTAGCATTCAATGGAAAACTCAGGACTTTTAAAATTCCCCGAATTGTGTAACCATCGTGACCAGTTTCACTTGAGGACACAGGATGAGTGTTGGTTGTGATGGAAAACAACAGGCAAACGGCTGCAATTGGTTGCCGATATGCTGTTTTGGCCACTAGTTTGTAATCTATCGGAAAATGGGTCTTTTGCGCTTGGTGTAATCTTTTTCTAAGTTAGCGCCAGTCACACTTGAATAATGTGAAGAAGAATGATTTTTTTCCACATAAATTTAGTGTGTGTAATTACAGTGAATGAGCAGAAGAATCTATGCAGCTGCTGCCTTGACATGTTGCCTCTATCAGCACAGCTTTCCATCAGGTACGCTAAAAAGCAGAACTAAGCCCTAATGAACTGCAATTTTTCATCAGCACTTTGCATATTACGCAATCAAATATTATATCACATTATCTCCTCTGTGTCAGGACCATCACATTAACCATGAGGCCACTTGATCTTTCACCAATAAAGAGGGGTTTTGAAACATTAGCAGAAGGAAAATAAACATTTTATTTAAAGTAATGTTACATGTGTGACCACATTTTGATTTTCAAAAAAGAGGACGCTGGGCCCAACCTCAAGATACTTAAAGGGACTGCACCATGGTATTTTAAGCCTTTCCACAGTTAACCATAGGCATATAATGATGAAATCTTACGTTTGACACAATCGCGATGTAATTTCTTATGAAATATGAGTTATTTCTGTGGCTATTTTTCTTACCCGGAAGTCAAACGCTCGGTTCAGTAAAACCCCGCCTCTCCCCCCTGTAGCTGCCGCGCCCCTCTCATGACGTCGCAATGCCCACAAAACATACAGATAGCTTTTTAAAATGGACTCAAAATTTCGGGCTGATAGATCTCTGCGTTTGGTCACGCAAGCAATCATTTCTTGAATGAGCATATGAAACAAAACGGGTCTTTGTCGCAAGAAATTGTGGAAGAGGAGGGGAGCAGACAGGTTAGAGGAAAGAAGGACGAGAAGAAAACAAAAAAAGCACCACAGCCAGTCGCAAACCTGCATCTTATTGCTCATGGGGTGAGCGCACTATCCACTACACCATCCAATATTTTATTCATCGGTGCAAATGTTTTACTTGTAGTTTAGACCACTGTCGGCCAATGGATTTTAAGACAGCCAATTGTCATTTCATTGCACTTTGGCATTGCAAATGTGAAGAATAATTGATTGCTTTGAATTCATTTGGACAGAATGTTTATTGATAAAGGCTACTTTTGTCATTATCCCATGGAGAAAGGTGTCAGAGAAAGTGGGCGTGCGTTTAGTTCGCAGAGGCGGTGCGGGGGTGGGGCCGCAGGCAATTACGTCAAACCGCGCCAACAGCTCAATTTCTCAGGTTGGGAGGGGCTGGTGCTTGGAGAGCAGCATCACCTGGAATTTCTCATACAGGGGCGAATGGAGGAAAACACAACATGTTTTTGGTGAGGAATTAGCATTTTAACATGGCTAAAAGCTCCAAAATTTTTCATGTTGCAGTCCCTTTAAATCAGGTGGGCAATCTCGGTCCTCGAGGGACGGAGTCCTGCAGGTTTTGGAGGTTTCTCACTTCCAACACAAGCTGAATCCAATCAACAGGATCGTTATCAGGCTTATGCAGAGCTTGTTGATGAGCTGATCATATATCAGCTGTGTTGGAAAAGTGCAAACAGCAAAACCTGCAGGACTTTGGCCCTCGATGCCCACCTTTGCTTCAAATGATATGCAAAAGTTTACTCAAAGATGTCCTACATTATGACTATTTTAACATATGCCTCCCCGCTATGGGTAGAAAATAAAACAAGCATATCTCTCTGTCGAAGTCTTACATGACAATTGAATAAATGATGACATAATGAAATCAGGGTTTCCAACCTTTTTTGCCCCCAAATCTGCATTTCAAGATATATTGCTTGTGATGTCGCGGATTAAACTCATGCTCTACCAATTGGTAGTGCGGAGCATTTTCAGTGAGCTAAACTTCTTGGCTGCTGACACAGCTCAGCACTTTATTTGAACGTTCAGGGACAAAATGACTGCAGTTGTGTGTGGTTCCTTCAACCAGTAACGTAACTCACCTCTCAACTTCAGCAAAGGCCCTGAAAGACAGACGAATGAACGGGATGTCATATTGCTTGCATTATAATGGTATTGAATTATATATTAGATTCCATCCCATTTCAGCAGCAAATATGCAGTGTTCTCTGGCACTCACGTGTCGTAAAACATTCTATCTGAGTTCAAATATCAGCATATTTAAGTAGGTAGGTATTGACAGGGTGATATCTACAAAAAACATTATTTTTTTAATTAAATGATAATAGACAGAAAATACATACTTTGAGCCGAAAATGAACGCAAATAGGCTAATTACCATTGCATACTTAGTGAATTCGGGAATCACAAAAATCCATCCTTACACAGGGCCCAATCACTATCTCCAAGTTGCTGTCCCCTAGTCACGCTCAGCACTCAGTATCCCTTGTCTACAATGACTTTAAGCCTTGGATGGCAGATAACGAGATACAATGCCAAGGTTTTAAAGGATTTGCAGCCAATAGATTTGGTAGGATCGCAGACCTTGCTAAGGAGTACCTGTCATGCTGTGAGACCATCCAAGCGTTTTTCAATGCAGTTGTGGACACCTACAGCAACAAGCTATTTCTCGCAGTCGCTACATTCTTTCAGAATGAGCGGATCACATGTTGTTCCGAGATTTACACAACGATGGGCCATCTTATCTTCCCAATGATGGAACTGCTGGGCATTAAAAAATTGTAATGTTGGACCAATTAATCAGAAAATTAAAACATATAAATTCATAATTTCAGCAATCCTCAGATGAGCAATGCAACTTCTACACGGAATTGACCTGAATGTCATTATTTTCAGAGGTGGGCATCGTCATTGACTGGAATTAATGATTGATGGAAGTGCCCACCTTTTGGCTTGTGCTTCAGCACTTTCAGTGAATGCTTGATAAAAGCAAAGCCTTGAAAAAATGCACAGACTGAGCACCGAGTGAAGCAGGATTATTCTATCGATTGCGGTGAGTAAACATGGTCCTTCTCAATCCGTGTATTTTTGTAAGGCTTCGCATTATTAAACATTCGCTGAAAGTGCTGAAGCACCTGCCAAAACGGTTGGCACTTCCATCAATCATCAATTCCAGTCAATGATGATGCCCACCTCTGATTATTTTACACATAACCTAAAGTTCCGGTTTGGTGACAAAAAATTTAATAATAAAAACATAGACCAACATAAATCAAATTAATGTGCCGAATACAACACACACGCTAAGCCTAACTTCAAAATAACGTTTGCCAAATAAAGTAATACATTGACGGCAAAGCAAATAGCCTTAGCACACTTTTACTTTGAAGTTCGCCCACGTCGTGACGTGATGGCTAGCTTGACTTCCCTTTTAGACGTTTCATTATCATAGTTGATTGATATTGTAGTTGCGACCAACATCAATACAACTCTATTCCAAACTCATGTTCAATCGCTAATTTAAATTAATTACACCGTCATTGTATGATGCGGCAGAAGTCTCCGACGTAAGTGGCTAGCTGTTAGCATTGCCAACGAGTGACTGGCTGGTAATTGGGTTAAACAGCTGGTATCTCGCTTACTTTAATTATTTTGTTCAATATTCTGGACCAGGCTACTTTGCAATTCACTCTCCATGTTTAAAGGAAGGGATATATATATAACTTTTTCTTCATTTATTTTATAAAACATTTTTGCCCATTAAAAAAAGAAAAACATTCAACTCAAAATGTCAAACTTGGCTGTTTAGATTATAGGAACACAACTTTAAGCCATTAATAGTTATTGTTATTTATGTAAAAATAAGAATGTTTCTGCCTCATATTGCACTTAAAGATGTGTTCCTAAATCCCAAACGGCTATATTTTGAATTGATTATTATGATTATTATTTTAATGGGGGAAGACATTTTACAAAATAAATTAAGACAAAATACTATATATATTATTTTTAATTATTATTATTATATTTTTGGCTGATCCGAAAAACGATCCAATCTGAACAGTGACTTTTGTGATCCGTTGCACCACTAATGATAACTGGACATGTTCATGAATTTATTTAAAAATTAAAAAAATAATAAAAAAGGAGAGGGAAAAAAACGGCCGCCTGGATAGGGTGTAATTAAATGAACATGTGCGGGCAAAAGAGGACATTTGGTCTAATATGAATAAAAAGATCAACAAAAGGCCTGTACTTTTCTAAACCTTTTTTCTGAGTAAAACTAAATCCCAGTCTCCCACTGCCAAAGTACTTTTGCAGCATGATCACAAGACCCTAGAAGGATACTGTTGCACCACATTAGACCTATTCCTACAAATTCTTTCTTATAAATCATTCAGTCCACATGAAAATGGAAAGCGGTGCTTTATTGGACTAACCCCCCTCCCCCCACCACCACCACATTAGTGCACACTAGTCTAGCATTTTATTTTATTTTTTTACCATTTGTGTGGCACTACAGTACCTCCTCCATGCCTTGTGCGTAATGCACACAAATCCATAAACAAACATCAATCCCCCAGTGCTGTGGTGTTTGTATGCTGGTGCCGTTTACGTATATGTGTTCTCATGTCCCCTGCTGTGAGGCTGCATGTGCTGCTCTCGCTGAGAGCTTCTGCAGCATCAATTGTTGTTGAACGTTGCTGGCTAGCTACAAGCCCCCACAGCCATTGTTGTGTGATTAAGGACTAGATTTGAGCCATTGCGCAGAAAACAGGGCTACAACAGCAGGGGAAATAACCAAATTATTGTTGAAGTATGAGCCTATGTTGTCGGAAGCTGATTGGAGGGGGAGGAGGAAGGGGGATCAAGAAAGCAAAGACTGAGGATGTCCATTCTCAATACTTAACCTCACATTAACACATGTCCATATTTATGATGTATTCTTTATTTTCTCTGTTCATTACTTACAACTTCGTTTCATGGTCCATACAGCACTGAAGGCACACAAAACCAAAATATTGAATGCAACATGACTATTTACAAGATGTACAGAATAAATAATTCAATCAAGTTAGGTAAAAAAGCTACAGCGTGTGTGCTTGCGTTGGATCCTGAATAATGTCCAAGTTTAGAAAGTCAGTCGCTGACAGTTTCGCTTAGAGTCACAGAAGAGAGTCACAAAAAGGGAAATGCATTCTAATGCAACATTCCAAATCAGTCCAGTTTGCAACATATGTTCAGTTCAGACAATTTGGGGCTGTTTGTATATTTGGCGCAGGAAGAAAAACAATTCAGCAGGACTCGGTTGATTGTCATGCACCTCCTTGTGGCATCTGATTAGTGCAATGCATTTCACAAGACAATAGTACTGTATAACCGACTGTGCTTCTAAGTGCTCTATTTATTCATTAAGACAAAAAAAACTATGTGATCTATCACATATTTGTATAAAAATAAATAAATATTCTGTGATGTTCAGTGTATAGGACAGGAGAGCTGACAAGAAAAAACACTATACCCATGCTTGTGTATTTCTGATGTACAGTTAGCATGTTGCTAACCCTAAAAGCCCACCACCCAACATACACCCCCTGGCCCACAGCACAATGAGCATTCCGGTTCGAGCAATCCAGCTGGCTTATGTTGACAGAGGGTGTAATCAGGTCAGACCCGGAGTGAGGATAGACTGATTAAACAGCAATTCTAGGTCAAGTGGTGATTCAAATTCACTGTTTTCCAACATCTGCTTTATCCTGACCGAATGGGCGGGGGGGGATGGTTGAGGGTGGAGTTTTTACCGATCAATTCATCTAGAAGCCGGGCATACTGAATGGGTTAAAAAAAAAAAGGCCTTTATGTTACATTTGGCGGGGGGGAAAGTACATCTTGCACTGGCTACATCACATGGCTGTCAATAGATAAAACATCTGCGCAGTTACATTCTGTGCTACAACTTGACATTAAGTGGCGTGCCTGTTACAGATATTATTCAATAAAAATATAAATGCAACACTTGTTTTTGCTCCCATTTTTTTGTGAGATGAACTGAAAGATCGAAAACGTCTTCATGTGAGCAATTCTCCTTTGCCGAGATAATCCTTCCATCCATACAAGGCCACTCTGAAAGGTGCAATTTTGTTTTATTGGGGTTGAGGTCTGACTGTTACTGATACTGTTTTCTGAGTCACCAAACCCACTCCCAAATAAAAGAAAACTGCACCTATCATAGTGGCCTTTTATTGTTAGCAGTCTAAGACACACCTGTGCACTAAGCATGGTGTCTAATCAGCATCTTGATATGGCACACCTGTGAGGTGGGATGGATTATCTCGGCAAAGGAGAAGTGCTCACAATCGCACACAGTAAATTCTGTAAAGTAAATTTTACTCTATTTAGAGTGAGGCCAAATAGACTTGGTTTTAGAGTAATATTTACACTTGGAAGAAAATAAATTAAATAATTGGGAAAAAAAGAGCTGAGGAACAAACTCACGGCCTTCAGTTGAAAAAATTAACCAAGAGACCAAAATGATGTTTTTGGTCTCTTGGAGATAAGCAAACAGTAGGAGGGGCACGGTTCAGGTGGAAGTGTGGCAGTTTTCCAAACTGAAGGTCGTGAGTTTGTTCCTCAACCCTTGAGTGACTTTTTCCCCCAATTCTTTATTTTACTTTCTTGCAAGAAAGTTAGTATAACCTACTGTAAAACGGAGTCTATTTGATCCCTTTTCTAAATAGAGTCAAATTTACACTACAGAATTTACTGTGCAGATTGAGACTGGTTTGTGAACAATATTTGAGAGAAATGGTGATATTGTGTATGTGGAAGAAGTTTTAGATGTTTGAGTTAATCTAAAAAATAAAAAAAAAGAGCAAAAACAAGTGTTGCGTGTCTAATTTTGTTGAGTATAGTTCACACTGAGGAAAGTAGAGGAGGGCAAAGAGGGCAAGGCACTTGCTTCAAAACATCACACGGGGTTTCTATTTCGGATGGAGCTCAGTTATATGCCGGTGGATGCTCAACAATCTCCAAGTAGTCTGGCTCAGTATGTAAATTGGCCTTGAGTTCAAAGTACTCATTCTTAGTTTGCTCGAGCATGACCTTGCGCGGCCGGGAGTACATAATCGTCTCCATTAACTTTAACTCCTCCTGGTGCCCTGGGACCTGCCTTTCTCCAGCAGGCTGAAGATGGGCCATGTTCTTTCGAAGGTACTCAGTTATTCCAAGCTGTTGCAACTCTTTCTCCCGCTCCAGGATATTCCTATACAAGGAGTTGGGGTCTCCAAGCGTAACAAACTCTGCCGGGCATTCCCCTGCCATGGGTTTGAACTTGGAGCTCGGGTTTCCTGTAAGTGGGGAGGTGTTCTCTTTCTCCATGATACTCCGGCAGACGTGACTCTTGGAGCCGGATTGGTCGAGGCCATAATCCAGATCGGTATCGTGATCTTTGTGCTGAGAGCAGTAGGTGGGGTTGCGACATATCTGCACGATGGGACTGTGCGATCTCTCCTCATAAAGTGTGGCGGACCCGGGTCTTTGCGTCAGAGTGTGGTGTGTTGTTTTCTGCCCGTACATACTATAATGTAAGTGGATGGGGCTGCTGCTGCTGTTTTCTCTCGGATGATCCCCTGCTACTTTCCTTTTGGCTCTGCGCCGCCGCCTGTGCACCACAAACACCACCAGCCCGGCTGAGCAGAATATAATCATGAGGACTAAAACAAGAAGGCTGAGGATGAGCACAGAGAGTGGGACGGTGTCTGTGAGAGAGTTGAGCAAGCCTCTGCCAGCGCCATCGGGGCCCAGCGTGGCGGTCACGCTTTCCTCTCCATCTGGAACCAAAGAGTGGGTGCCCAAACCGGTGCATAGCACTTCGTGACGAAGGCTTCTAAGATCAGCCTGCATCACTTTCTTTGGGGTGTGGCACAAAATGGAACCCACTACTGTGTCTTTTCTGAGTTTTTCTACCCACTGTTTCAGGCTAAACAAGTCACAGCTGCAGTCCCAAGGGTTGTCCTCTAAATAAATCTGCTGTAATGAGTCGAGTTGATCAAGCACGTTGCTCACTGGCAGGTGCATAAACAGATTTTTCCTCAGATTTAATTTGGCGAGGGGTGCATTGCGAAATATCTGTGCAGGAAGAGAGCTGAGCAGGTTGTTGTTTAATGACAACAGATTAAGGTTTGGTAGGGGATTAAATGTGCCTGGAGCAATGTCCTTGATAAGGTTATATTCCAGATATAAATATTCCAGATTGTGGAGACCCACAAACATG
Source organism: Leptonotus elevatus (assembly GCF_054856555.1). Taxonomy (NCBI): domain Eukaryota; kingdom Metazoa; phylum Chordata; class Actinopteri; order Syngnathiformes; family Syngnathidae; genus Leptonotus; species Leptonotus elevatus. Next base: position 7,614,435 of record NC_141240.1, on the reverse strand, counting down.
GTGGAGTGCAGTTTTTCGATGCGGTTGCCATTCAAATGCAGTTTCTTCAAACTGCTTAAGCTTAGGAAGGTCTCATTGTCAATATAATCAATTCTATTGTTTGCCAAGTTGAGCAATTCCAAGCCATCATGTGTAACAAAATCATACCTGTAGAGTTTCTGAATCATATTTCCTGTCATGACCAATTTAGTTGGGCTTTGAGGAGGTACTCCGATATCTGACACCTTTTGAATTCCTCGGTCTTGACAATGCATCAAAAATCCTGCCACCGGGTAATTGTGACACGAACAATGCTCTACACAAGGACTACCCGGAATGTGAGATGGTGTTGGTTGCTTGGCGTCGTCTTTGGCATCAGTCAATTTGGGGATCTGTGCCCCTTTGGAAGACGGTGTAACAACCATATCCAGTGACTTGGAGGGCTCCTCCAAATTGATATCTGCGTGAGATGGACAGAGAACTTCTCGTTTGACTTTAGCTAAAATGGTGCCCTTGAAGTTGTGCGGTGTGCTACAAACCACCTCCCCGATAGCAGACTGGCCCCTCATATTCTCCATCCAGATTTTTAAATGCAGAATATCACAGTCACACACCCAGTCATTGTCCTCCAAAAGTAATTCCATAATCCGTCCGATGTGCTCTAAAAAGCCAACAAAAGGCAGTGTCTGCAGTTTATTGCCTCGTAGGTCCAGGTGTGTGAGAGGCACGAAACGAAAAATGTTGTTTGGTAAAAACTCTATGGAATTATCATTGAGGATTAAGACCTTCAGGCGGATCAGTTTGTTAAAGGCCCCTGGTTCGATGACCCGAATGAAATTTGTGTCCGCTTGGAGAAACTCCAAATTCCCCAGGCCTTGAAAAGTGTCCTCTCTGAGTGTGACCAGGAAATTTCTGTTGATGTGGAGTTTTTTCAGCGAACCAAGGGCACTAAAGACTCCCGGTTCTAACTCCTGAATGCTATTACCGCCGACGTGTAGAGAAAGGGCATTCTTGAGCACTTCCATTTCTTCTCCACGAAGCTCAACCAAGTCATTTTTGTAAAGGTTCAAATGGAAGGGCACATTTGACAGTACTTTTATTTGGGAGATTGTACTGATGTTTCTCTGCTCACAGTTAATATAGAAGATACCGTCCTTTGCCTCGCAAGAGCACAAGGAATCACAAGACTCGCTAATGGAGGTGGAAGGCTTTAAGGGATGGGAATCTTGGGATTGGGCCACCCTTAAGAACAAGATGACAAAAATGACGCAGGGTAACATGATGGTCTGTGATACCTGTAAAAACAAAAAGTGGAAGGGGAGCAGAGAGGAGAAAACAATATTAAATGTTTAAAATTGTTTCATGTTTTAAATTCTAAAACAACATTCAGTTCCAAGGTTTCATTGTAATGTAGCGTGTGAACAATAGCAAAATGTCTTCAAAGGTGTACTACAGGAATGTTTACTAGTTGATGGGAACCAAAATAACACACTTTAAAAACAGTTACAGATAATAAATATACTGTATACTTCGAGGCTGAGCGATGGCATCTTTTTCTTATGACTCACAGTGGGATAATGGTGCGTTTGAAAACATGTCTCCTCTTTGACTCAGTGTTTGGCCCTGCCTATGACATGCATCTATATGACTCACATAGAGCGACTCAGTTCAAATGTCATCTCATGTTTAGCTTAAGAACACAATTCATAAGAACTTTTTAACCAGTTATCTCTCAACTGGACTGAATAGATACCAACAATGGTATGAGCATTGGTGCAACATTAACAAGACCTATCTATTAATCAGATTTAAGTGACAACAGATCAAAGGCTGAATCATATCAAATGAACTGTTAGTGTGATATCTTGAGTCATGAGTACATAACAATGACAGAAATGTGTTCTTTACAAAACTCAGCATCTGGAATACCTCATGGAACAAGACTATGCAAGTGTTTATGCTTCAGAGATTAAAACCTATGTTCCATTCATAAATACAGTATTGTTTGACCCTACTTCCTTACTATTATTTAAAATTACTAAGACATGCGAGACTGTGTTTACCCCACCCACACGCTCTAAACACATTTTATTGAAACACACTTAAACTTATTAAAAACACTTTTTGTAGTATTACTTTGCACCTGCCCTTACTCTCTCTCTCTGTCAAGCAATGGAAGACTACTGCACATCATACTGAGGAAACAAAATTAAGTTTCATACAGTTCTCCAAATAAGATGCAAACATGCATCCTTCAAGCTCTTTATTTGTCACTACAGGTTGGAATTTACTCTAAAACTGAAACATAAAACAAAATTCAATACTGTATATTAAAACACAGTATAAATCACCAGTCTCTAGTAGGAACATTCAAGTTTCAAGCATTGCCAAGTTACTGGGGGGGGGGGGGGGGAATCAAGCAAGTCCCACAAGTCAAGTGGTGTCGCTAGCAAATATCAAGCCAGTCAAAAGTCAAAGAAATGAATTTACTTGCATGCTGTTTTATTTTTTTTAATTAACCTTTTGCATGAATGCTTACAGCTACTAATGTATCAATGTAAAACACAGTTCCTGAGATGAATATTAATAAATATGGAAATATTCTGTATGTGGGAGTAAGCATGTAATCATCAGATTTTAAAAAACTACAGACGTTGTTTTTAGTGCCAATCTGTTTCCCAAATCTATGAGTGTGTGTAAATATGTGTGAGAGGCATTAACTTTGTAGGTTGTCGCTTTATGAAGTTCCATTATGTTGACGTAAATTAGTTTAGGGGGGCTTTGTCACATCAAATATGTTGGACACATATATACATGTTTATGCTTGAATAGTGATTGTTATATATTTTCAAGATTGCAGTCATACACTAGTGTCTAATCTATCACTTTATTGTCTTCTAAATTAAATGCATAACTGACCTGAAATTGTGTTCATATTTGACCACCTACTGCTAAGCTAAACTGTCATGCTAACCTATAGCTAGCTTAGCTTCACCGTTTGCACAGCTATTACCTGTGTTTGGCCGATGAAGGTTAACGTCGTAGATGTTGTATCTCTTACCTTCGACTTGCATGTTGCTATTGTTTTTTCCCCGATTTCATCAAAAATAAAATCCTTGAATGAAAATGTGTTCACCTTAACAAGCCTCTCAGCCCTCGTTAAATTAAGGTTGCCTGGTATACGGCGCGTGTGACACACACAATAAAATATTTTCTTTCAAAAACAAAAGTCACAAAAAAAAAAACTTTTTTTCAAATGTGCATATAATGACTTGTCAAGTCATGTAGTTCTAGTCAAGTCCAGTCTCATGAATATCACGTCAGAGTCGATTTGAGTCAATTTCAGAAGTTTTTGCCAGGCTAGTCACAAGCCATAAAATCACCGACCCAAATTGACTGAAGTCCAGATCATATGACCCGAGTACCCCACCTCTGACTTTTTGTGTAACAAAAGTCTCCGTGCTTCATTCTAACATATAAGGAAAAACACCTAATTGGCTAACATTTGCATTGATGTTGTAAAATTATAAACCTTAAAACAACCACTGCTATAGCAAACTACGTAGTTGTAGTGTTTTTTTTATTTACCCAAATATATATATATTAAAAAAAAGATCATTTAGGATTTAGGAGCTGTAATTTTAAAACTGTGATTCCGTGATATTTTTGCTCACGGTTTTCATACTGTCAGAATCTAACATCTACTATCACTATCTATGACTTGCATTAGACCTTAGTGCTTCTTGACAATTGTTGCCACAGCATGTCGAAACGTAGACTTGCCTGTATACTGTAAAAAAAAAAACATACGATGACCTCCACAAGATAGTAGGGAGGGACACGAAGAATAAAGCACTATATGCCAGCGTTTAAGACGCTGTGATGAGCTCCGCTTTCTCTATCATTGTTCAGCACCTTTCTGTCTCACAATGCAAACATCCTTGCCACAATTGATGTATTTCCAAGGTCACTTTCCAGACACAACTCAGAAACTGAAGCTCAGCAAAAGTGTGAAGCGCGGTTATCACAGAGGATATTTCCAGATAAACATGAATGAAACACCAAGGCCGGAAATCAAAGATGACTCCTCTTAACGAAAGCAGACAAGTGAATAAATAACCTTGTCGGTTACAGTTTATCAAGAAGGATGGAAACGTGTACATGAAATTACAGCGTAGAGGTGTGCAAAGGGTGGTTATTATTGGAGGGTGGTGGCTTGGGAGGAGAGGACCACAGGGTATCCTCTTAAAGGTGGGCATCCACAGCACATTCCATCCACCCCCAACCCGGCAAAAGAAAACTTTCAATGGACAGCTAAATGTCTTTTGCCGAGCAGTACACATCAACCAGAAAAATCTTCCAACCGTACACCCGCTATCAACGAAAAATTCAATGGGGCATCCGTATTAAAGAAGAGGACATCCAGCCGAACAGACGGACGGCAGCTATATCTCGCCAGTAGTGTCATTTTTCGAGAATCACATGCACTCAAATATATGCACCCTAAAAATAGCCCTTTATTGTAGTCATGAATACTAGCCTCCCTAAATGGTTGTTGGCTGTGTGCTACTTACTCCGTAGGGCTGGGAGAAAATAATATAACTCAGATGAGTCGACTACAAAAAACAGGTTGACGCGGAATCTCTGCCTTGAAGTTGGCGCCATATTGTTGACCATCTTCCACACACATTTACAGTCTACGTCCAACTGTGAAGTTTATTCACACTCACAATGAACGTTTCACAGTTTATTAGCACTCTGTAATGGTGGAAATTGATACTGACTCTCTATTATTCTGACCAGCAACCAACTGCTGTGAGCTCCAGCTGGACCACAAGGTTCGTTTAACCACCATTGCACGCTTGTGAATAATCTCATTCATCTTGGTTACTTTATTATCAGGGCATTGGATTGATCACAACTGGATTGTTTTGGTCGTCTTAGAGGACATTTCGCCTCGCATCCAAGAAGGCTTCATCAGTTCATGCAACAAGGATGCACCCTTCTGAGTTTGCAAGTCCATGAAATTGATACTCACAAATTGAAGTATTATCCACATAGTCATTTGTATTTTATTAGGTTTTTTTCAAATAAATATTAAAATTTCTTGGAAGTGCAGGAAACCGAAATTGCCTGCACATGCTGAAAACACTGATGCTTCTGCGTATGAAAGCAGATCCTTACTCTATGGAATTATAATGGCAATACGATAATTACACGCTTAAGCAAATTACTGTATATTACAAATTCACAAATGGGCGTTTCTTCTGTCTAGTAATGTAAGACGTTAAATCCAACGTCATGTTACATCAAACGGACAAGGTAGCGACAGTTCGGAGGCTCTGAGGAAAATAAACAAAAAAGAAACCAGACGTCCAAGTCAAAACCACCCCATTATTATATCACTGGCATCGCGTGGAAACCACATACCTCCAAAATCATCACGTTTCATGAGACCCCAAAAAGGGCAACTTGAATATTGCATCGCCAAAGAGTACACGCTATTTTCAACATTTTAGATCGGTCAATTAATTGTAAAAATAACACACACACACGTGGGGATTAACTAATAGTATTGAGAAATTTCTCAATTCTCTGTAATTTCTTGAGAAATTACAATAAATTTCAAAATCTAATGTCCACACAGCCTTCACACCCTATACGCTTCTCATCGACAATCCTTTTTAGGGGGCATCAAATCCATCCACCATTAATTCTAATCTTTTAATGCACTATTAACGTGGTTCTGCTTAAAGGACAACCTATGAGCACAGTACTGAAAAACAGACTGTAATATTGGCAAATGCTAATGCCGAGCTTGTACAGCAATTCATCCTGTGAATGCTTTTGGTTTTGTAGTACTTCTTCTAAGTGTCACAAATTTGAATACTTGATTGTGGAACTGCAATATTAATTTAGACCTGGTCCACTTTGTAGCTTTGGGTTGCCTTTTCTATTGTGTGTGTTTTCTTTGTGGCACATGGAATGGCTCAAGCAACCTCAAGTAATGAAGTAATGAATGCCGGAATAACTGTTAAGACTCAAAGAGCAGAACTAATAAAACCCATCTGTGACATGTTGTCAAGTCAACACACCATCAAATATTTTTTGAACCGATATTTTCCACAGTTTTTGGCTCATTTGTTTACGCTCGCAGCAATATCACATGCTGATGGTACAAATGGACATTTTATGAAACTTTCCAGAGTGGTGTCTCTGTTGAATCAACCCTCTATTGTGGTTCCATTAGTGTCAAGTTTTGGAACAGAATTCTACCTTTTAACCAAAAACCTAAACTCACTGGAGCTCAAAGATGGATTCTTTGGCTGGGTATTCCAAAGACAGTTTTATATAAGACCTAAGCGGATAAGCAGTCGGTGCACATAAACACAACAGTCTAACATCGAAGCAGTAAAGCAATTTCCTTTTAATATTTTATTAGTATTTTTGTCCGTGGTCCTCATACCCAAGATGTTCACCTAAACACGAAATAACACCCCGACTATGATCCAATGATATCTGATGATGAATAATATCACAGCAGAAGCCAAATATAGAAGAAGTCACTTTAGCCTCACACGCTTTCCATCTGCATTTCAGACTTTGTCAATATTCTTTGTATTCCCAAGAAAATCCAAGTTGCATGGGACAGCGCGTCACAGGAGCGTGAGATAAAATGTCTTTCAGCACTCGTCTTTCTGCTCCACATTCAACATTCAAATATGCATCACTTTACTGTTTGGAAGATTCAGTTTGTGCCTCCGCCGAAGCCCGGTGAGAGCTTCCCTCATGCATGTTTGCAAAGTCACTTAATGCTTAAATGTTCCCACCTCTACATTTACCTTATTACAATTAACATTTTGACTCCTATTACAACTTTTTAGTGCAATTCTGACATTAACAAACCTCTACAACACACAACTGCTCATTGTTACGTTGAAAAGGGGGCATCGCAAAGCATGTGATCTTTACTGACGGCATAACACCCTTGTTTTCTGTTCATTTTGTACGCCTTGTGCACAAAATGCCCCACATGTTAGTGTTATTTTTATCCTCAGTGTCACACTTTGCAGGGAATCAACACAATAGACAAATCTGAATTCAGACAGTGCAGAGTTGGGAGCATCCAATTACAGTTGTCATCATGCATTGTCGCACAAACTGGCATTCAATGAAATACATATATGAAATTCATTCATGAAATTCACATACTGTGAAGCCCAATTTCTTTTGCTCTGTCAAACATAATCTTTGGATTCCAAATCAAAAATGCATATCAAAAAAAAAAAATACCTGTATACATGTTGAGAACGTCATGATTCTGGAATTTGCTTGGTTTTCAGTTCATCTCCAAAATCTGCACCGTCATTTCTTCACTTTTTATTCATGAGCTTCACCCTCATTAACAAGTTACTGTACCTGCATTCATGGTGATTTATCGAGCTTGACAGCACCCACGTTAAGGAAGTACGCTTTATTTGTTAAGTTCCCAAGTAGAATAACCTTTGGAAAATAGGATCAAACACAAGCTGAAAAGTGGTGCAGAATTTTAAACACATGAATGTGGGAATGATGTCATCCTAGGAAACGTTGTCACTCAATTACCGCGTACGTTTACAATTGCCATTTGGTAGACTTTAGTTTCTAACTGCAAACCTGCATGAAAAGCACAATAATACTTGAAAAATAGCGTGAAGTTCCACCTCTTGGTGAAATATTCTACGTGACGGTCCTCCAGTTCCTTCAGGCTTCATCTGTTCTTCACTACTTGAATTGCTCGATTCAACACGGCAACCACAGTCAGCGAGAAAGGCCACAGGGTAGTGGCAATGATAGTCTTATGATTCCCTCCATAAATAGGTGTTGCTGCTGTCTCATACTGTACACAAAACTCTCAGCGAAAGCAACACTTGCACACAGCAATACTGATTATAAATGGCATAACTAAATCATGCTGACACAAGTATTGAAGTACGGGAACTGGGTTTGCCAAAGGAAAGATATAAATTATATAAACCAGCTTCCCACTCTTTTTTTAGGTTAAAGCTTCTTCTGAAAGTTTTACACAACAAATGTATCTAACAAGCCTTGATTGACTTACTATGAGCACAAAATCAAGGGGCAGATGTGGGGCACATCAATGAATTTTGAGCATCTGTCATAGTCAATCCATCAATATTTCAAGCCGAACCACATTGTAATGGTCAATCTGACATTCGTCCTTCCTCAGTGAAATGGGCATCTATCAAAGTTTTCGTCATTCGACAACAAAATGGGCATTCCGTCATTGACGGCTTGATGATTACATTGACGGACGAAAACCCACTTTTCGCAATGCTTATGCTGCATTTGCGGAAAGTCTGAAGTCGGACTTATCTCAGTTGACTTTTACCAGTTCCGACCTGAAAGTAAACGCCGGATAGTGATCGTTTTTTTATTCTCGTCCTCAAAATTCATTTTGACCTCCAGCTAACTTGCCTCCTCGCAATTTTGCTTCATTTATTGTTTTTATCTTATTTCATAAACAATCCATACAGTTAAGTTGTTCACAATATAATTTCATGCAGGGAGATAGCGGCATACTGTCACGTATGTTGTGTTAAGTGAAGTTATGTTGAATATTTATGAATGAAGAAAGCTATTTTTATACTCGAGTAAATTATGTTTTACAATTCAGGGTCTATGTTTCCAAAAAGGTCGCCATTATAGAGTGACCGTCACATTGTAGTCGATCGTTGAAATCGGGGTACTTTTTTTTCCCAACTTCGCAAGTGGGATTTTCGAGTTCAAGGGGGCGTTCCCAAACACACTTCCTGGTTTGAAGTCGGAAAAGTCAGAATTCCGACCATCCTCGAATGCAGCATTAGTCTGTCAATTTTCTGAAGTTTTGCGCCATTCGTTAATCGTCAACAAAACGGTGTATGTCATTATCGGATTGACGGCCCTTCAGTCAATATTGATGGAATGCCCACCTCTGTACTTCGCAAACACCACTCCCATGTATGGAAACAGTATTGTAACAATAATTTTGCTGTCCAATGACAACCATGTGTATCAGGTTTTTTCAGGAGCAATAAAAAGAGATTTACAGCAACATATGTCAATAAAACACACCACAAACAACTAGGGGTCTGGTGTTGCCAAGAACTTGGGGCACAGTAAAGAAAAAAAAAAAGCACTTTGGGGCCCTCCACATCAAGGCTGCATATTGAAAATACTATTGTCAACGGGCCAGTTACAGTATTGGGTCCTAAGTCTACAGACCCCCACCCTGCTTGCTGTTTGTGACAAGCTAGTCTGTTTTTGTTAGCTAAGGTAGATGATTTATTTCCTCCTCCACCAAATGCAGTTTGTTTACTATACATTTCCATGATTCATGCATGCTTCATGAAGCCAAGTTAGGAATTTGACGACACACTAAGTAAAACAAATACTGCAGGCTCATTGGAAAGCACACATTTGGGGTGTGAATATGACTCACAAAAAATTACAATATAATAATGCAGTCAGTGAAATGATAATCATGCCCAAAAGTGCTTACATTTAGCGCTAATGACGTTGTCAATGGAATCAGTCTGAGCCATTATGGTGAATAAAGCAGCAGCACGGAAGCTTTAAGGCTGAGTAGGAAGAAGGCCGTTTACTGTACATCATGTTTACCCCCCTCGGGCATCGCAGGAATGAACTAAACGTTCAGACTCAGCTGGCCTGCACTGTCTACCCAGAGGAGAACACTTTAGTAAGAATGTAAAGTTAAAAACAATTCAGCCTATGTCAAGACATGTCAAAATAACAGCGCTGAATCAACTAATGAAAACAAAACTCCCAACGCTCTTCCGGCCCGTTTTTGGATGGCCTTGCCTTAAAGGCCGCATGACAGTATAGACATTAACTCTTTGACTGCCATAAACGTTATAAAACGTTTAGCATAAACCTAGGGAAGGGCGCCGAGGACGTTAAAAGACGTCCCCTATGTTTTTTTTGTTTTTTTTTCAAAAACGGGTGCAGGAAAGCCTTGGGCAGCTGTGCTGAAAGTATCAGGCATATCTGAATAGTAAAAGACTCGTTTTGGCCCCTAGAGGGCAGCGATGACTCTCTTTGCACAAGGTTGGATGGGCCGCCCACCGTGGGCGTCAGTAGAAGACGTGAGGCGGAGCTAGAGTGTTGAGGAGACAATGGCTGATCCAAGCCACAATGGCTTGACCAAGCAACCGGTTACAAGCAGCTCACGCTTGAGCATTTTTTTCAAAGACGGAAAGCATCAATCAATACTAAAAAGCGCATTGATGTCGACGATGATGATGACTCCGAGCTTGACGCCAAAGTTGGAAGCTTTGACGTGACTGTTATGATTACGTAGTAAGCCTCACCGGCTAAGCGCGGCTAGCGCGGCTAGCGCTGCTAAGGCCGGAAAACGCGCACAATAGCCGGCCGGTTACTTCTACACAATCGGACATTCGATCGGGCGATGGAGAGTTGGCATCGACCAATGCAGATTGATGATGATGATGATGATGACTCCGAGCTTGACGCCAAAGTTGGAAGCCTTGACGTGTTTACGATCACGTAGTAAGCCTCACCGGCTAAGCGCGGCTAGCGCGGCTAGCGCTGCTAAGGCCGGAAAACGCGCACAATAGCCGGCCGGGTACTTCTGCACAAGCGGACATTCGATCGGACGATGGAGAGTAGTCGAAAAGCATCGACCAATGCACATTGATGATGATGATGATGGTCACTCCCGAGGTTGACGCCGGAGTTGGAAGCATTGACGCGGCCGTTATTCTCTCGTCATAAAGCCTCACCGGCTAGCGCTGCTAACGCCGGAAAACGCGGAGCTGCACAAGCGGACATTCGATCGGACAATGAAGAGTACCCCGAGTCCAATGCATATTCATCGGAGGAGCGGGTACAGTCTGATCACGGAGAAGACACTGTTTCTGGACTACGATGCCACCATGAATGGAGTGGATAAAATGGATCAGAACATCTCCTACCACCCGGTATAGCAACTGAAGGACACGAGGAAGCGAGACGTAACACCACCGTAACGTAACCGTAGCATGATCCTGATATTAGACTTGACACACACTGCAGTATATACTTGCTATTCCCCGGAAAAAACGGCCTGCAAGAAAGTGGAGCTTTTGCACGCGAAGAGGCAATCTGTTGTGCAAATGCTGTTGCGTCTCTTTGCACGCAGGAGAGTGTTACAAAAAGAAAAACTGTCGTTGAAACATCCACATATTTGTAAATAGCACCACAGTTGCACACATTTGTAAATAGTTTGCCAAATTGTTGTCAAATTGTTACACTGTTGAATGTAAATAAACGTATTTTGCTATCAAAAAACACTTTTTCATTCTTGGTGGTAGTGTTTTATAGAAGTAAAGCACTATTTAGGTGTTTGTGGCATCATTCATGGACAAAAAGAAGTGTAAAATTCACTAGAATGCATGAAATAATATCGTTTCACTAAAAGCTTGATTTCTCCGTATTTTGGTCCAAAACAGGCGAAATTGGGTCAAACTAACCATTTTCTATTGTTGATTACTAAAGAACGGAATAAGGTAGAAACAAACTTTTTTTTTCTGATGAAAGATGAAAGTCCAATCTTTCCTTTGGTAGTACGTGTGTTTCCATAGTCCAAACAGAACATTTTCTGTGGACCTTGAAAGATCAGTCAAAATGCTTAAATCGGCTGGCACTGACGGCATCCCTTTTCTGAAAACGTCTGGCAGTCAAAGAGTTAACAGTCAAGCACTTCTCAAATAAGTGAACATCACTATACAGGACGCAATGTAAACTAAAGTCATCTTGCTTAACTCATTCAAACCCAAAATGTATAAATACATTTTTAATACTTTGTCATTCAATCCCAAAAACGTATTTATACGTTTTTATGCTAGACCATAAAGAAGGCTTTGATACAGATTCTGACATGAAGAGGTCGCTTAAAGCAATTGTAGTTATTACAAAAACGGCCAGCAGGTGGCAGCAGAGTATAAAAGATTAGCCAGGGCCATGTTGCAACAAGCTCTTTTTCCCAGTGTTTTCAACAGGTTTGTGACAAATGATGAAACATAGCTATATTCTCTTGTTAATTGCTGCAAAACGGAAACAGATAGAAATATACTTTTTTTCCTGATGAAAGAAAATACTCTAATCTGTTGGTAGTATCCATGTTTTTATAGCAATAGAACACAATATTTGTGGGCCTTTCAAAATCAGCCAAAATCCAGTAAAACAGCCGAATGAAGGGGGTTGCTTCAGTGAAAACGTCTGGGAGTGAAAAAAATATGCAAATACATCAATCCCCTGTATGCACCTTTTGGAACTGCATATATTTACAGTGTGCAGCAAAAGGCTCATCAACCTCACTAAACACCATAATAAATACAGTTGCTTCAAACTAACCTATTTCTTTAACTGCAGGGGAAAAACAAATGGAAATTTAATGGAATGGTTGTTTCGTGGATGCAGCCATCCATTTTGGTGCCCAAAGGAATGAAACATTTGTCTTTATTTCTATCTGTGCAATGTATCTCTCTCCACAATGTCTGGCAATTACACAGGCATGTGTCGCTGCAAAACATGACCTGCCTTAAGAGCAGTCATCCTTCGACCGAGTCCCTTGGAGGTCAAAAGCCAACGGTCGCGCGTGGCCACTATTACATCAAGTCCGAATGCTTTTGCTTGCAGGCGCAAACGAGAAGGGAGTCAAAGACAGCGTTACTTGTTGCATGCAGCCAGCCGCGGTTTCGTTTCAGACACACACACAAACCCCTCCTCTGCTCTACTGCTTGACTGTGCAGAAATGTGAGTGCATTTTTGTGCCTCTTTTATGCACACGTGCGCACTCTCAGCGTCGCATGCAATAGCGCCATGAAGTGATCCCGGGAGCCAATTACTGAGAGAGTGAGGGTCCCTTTTTCATCCGTAGTAATGGAAGTGATGTGGCTCACCCTACAGGGGTCAACACCACTGCTATGCCCTCGAACGTGCCAGAGCAAGAGAGATTCACTCCAACGCAATCCTGATTTAATGATACGTCCGACAACCGAGGAATATCCACTTTTTCTTTTGCCACGCAGCACATTCTGCCAAGCGCATGCGTGTTTCTCTCTATGGCAACCACTGCTGTGCCATTTGATAACCCAATGAACACTACTGATGATTGTCTGCCTTCTGTGATTAATTGATCAATCCGTTGCGTACTATGAAACCTTAAAAGCTCAAATAACAGCACGGCGAAGTGGTCGCCGACTCTGGCTTCCTCCCACATTCCAATAACATTTAGTTTAGCTTCAATGAAAACTGTAAATTGTCAACTCTGTATGTGAAAATGTGCCCCCCCCCCCTCCAAAAAAAATTGTTTTGCCTGCGATTAGCTTGCAAACAATCCTGAGTTTACCCTGCGTCTCGCACAAGCTGCTTGCATAAGCTCCATCTCACCCCTAACCATAGTAAGCACTATAGAAAATGTATGGATGACTAGCATGGCAGAACCACCACATTTTGGAATTATATATTGCCTCTAACTACATACATAACTGCATAGCCTGTAAATCATAATGAGTTTTCAAATGCTTGAATACAGAAATGAGAGTCTTTGAAAAGCTTGCACATGTGAAATTACACAACCAAGTACTTCTTTAGTGTGTTGCCCATCAAAAAATGTTGTTTCGTTCTGGATTATAACATCACGAGTCATCTTATTTAGATAATGCTGTGTCCACACAAGTTTACCAACTCATGACTTCACAACAAAGATCCACCTTTTTTTTGTTTACTTCTTTCCAGACTACATGATGAAAACACATCATTTTTAAGCGATAAGCTATGCAGAACTGTCGTAAGTTTGACGCATTATCATTAGCTAACAGCATTATCAGTGTTGGCTTTATTAGTGGGGTTTCCATCCACCCATTTGTATTCAAATGTTCAAGAACTACGAAACTAAAATTGAATGAAAAACCCTAGAAATTCAAAAAAGGGTCCAAAATTCCCCAAAAAAAATTACACTTGGAGGGGGTGGATTTTGAAGCGTATTGAAAAAAGGAAAATGTTGGCTAAAGAAACAGGTTTTGCAAATAGCCGCTGGCGAGACCGGATACACGTCGCACATTTTGACCGGATATTACGTCACACGTACATTTGTAGTCCCAAAGCAAAGGTGTAGGATAAAGTAAGGTATGTTTGGGGGGACGACAAAACAAAAATATTTTGGGAATGAATTAAAGAAGCGAATATTAATGCAATTTTAGATGGAAAACAGCAAAGAAACACTACGGTTTATCAAGAATTAGAAAAGCGAACTCATACGATGTCATCGCAGGGCGCAGTCGCTTCATGTTCTTCTTTTAAATTACTGGTAGATCACGTCTCTATGGTGTATACTGTCCCCTCTCATTATTCGCAAAAAAAGAACAGATGGAAACGAGCATAAGTCGCATGTCCGTTTTGCGCATTTTCAGTAAATTTGCTTTAAAATTCTAAACAATTGGATGGAAACCTGACAAATGACCAACACTTTGATAACTTCAGAACGGAGGTGAGGTGAGGGTAGTTGTTTGACGATACTTCTCCTGTCTTCATAGTTACTCTACTCATTTTTTTCCTTCAGATTTGGGGCTGCCACTTCAGCAAGCAACTCAAAATTTTGTTGCAGACGCCTCCAGCTAATTTTGCGGGCGGCTAACAGCGTTAGCGTGCTAACAGCGCCAGCGGCTACAGCGAGAGCCATTAGCTTACTTTTCAAAGGCAGTTTAATCGCCCTGACGACTGCACACTTCGATGCTGACAGCCTGACACAGTTGCGGTTCCTAGTGATCAGTTTAACAAACCGGGTTTACTCAATTGTGCAGTTGTAGTCTGCAAAATCAAAACTGTGGTTCTGACGTCACTTCGTCTCAGACCAAAAACTACTCAACCTAACTTCATTTATGAAGCACTTTAAAACAGCCATCGCTGCGTACAAAGTGCTATACAATGAACAAAAATCAGTCAAGGAATAAATACAGGTAAAACAAAATAACACCAAATAAATAAATATCATAAGTGGATCAGTGAATAATTAAATTAAATAATAAATAACATAAGTAGGTAATTAAATAAGTACATACAATAAATATAAATGAATTAATAAAACAAAAGACAGCAGGCACCATAAAACACTAAAACAACGGTAAGTCTCGTACTGAGTCAAACGCCAAAAAACAAAGATGTGTTTTAAGAGAGGTTTTAAAAGTGGATAGAGAGGGAGGTTGCCTAACATTTTTTTTTCTTTTTTTTTTTTTCTTCTTTTTTTTAAGAGCTCAGTATTGTTCATTTGGAAATGTCATCATCATTGCTCTTTTTTTTTTTTTTTTTTTTTTTTTTTAAATATATATATATATATATATATATATATACACATATATACATACATATATACATATATACATACATACATACATACATTTTTTTTGTGTGTGTGGGTGAGTATGTGTGTGTGCGTGCGTGCGTGCGTGCGTGTGTTTGTTAGCTCACCAGAAAACCTATTAGAAAAAAAAATCTCATACCGTTCACCTAAATCGAACACCAGGAGACCCGAGGGGACCGAAGAAAACCAAGGAAGGTGAAATCCAGCACCGACCAGACACCCCCCACCAGAACTCCTCCCCAGCCCAAGAAACATCCAGACCCCAACAAATCCAAAAAACATAAAATCAGGGAGGCCTCAAGAGACCAACGGAGAGACCGAGAAAAGGAAGGAAGGACAGACGAAGCCGCGTGAGATCCGAGACACCAGCCTCCACCGATTCAATAACCTGAGGAGGAAACAGATTGTGTCTGAGTTTCGGTAGATGCTGGTGTGGTGGATCTGGCATGCATGAAAATCTCCACCAAAGAGGGGAGCCGTCGACCCCCGCCGGAACAGAGCAAGCGCAACACCTCAGGGCCCCCCAGGCCGCGGCAGCGCCAAAGGACGACCCCCGGGCCCCACCAGGGCCACCGGCCGGAGAGCAAACCCAGGAGCAGGAGCGCCCCCCGCCCCAACACGGCCCGCGCCCCCGGCCCAACGCAGCAGGACGGGGCACTGCATGCCCACCAGGCACCCCACCGGCCCCCAACCCCCCCCCCCCCCACACACAACCCCCCGCCCCCCATCCACCCCCGCCACCCACCCCAACCCAGCCCCAGCCGCCCCCATGCCCCCAATCCCGGACAGCGGAGCGGAGCGGGCAGCCGCGCCCACCCCACCCCCCGCCGTGTGGAAGGACGGAACACCGGGGGCAGAAGGGGGAGATGGGGGCACCGGAGGGCGGCCGACACCCCCGAACCCCAGGCCCAGCGGGGGAAGGCCCCGGTCGTCACCCCAGCGTTCTTTGTGAAAATTAACCCCTGTTACTGAGTCCGCCAGCTTGTAGCAGGTTGCCTAACATTTAATGGAAGGCCATTCCAAAATCTATGGAGATAGATTTGTCTAAAATCTCACTAATGTTTCTAGAGTTTTGAAGTAAGTGTAAATGTAAAAAAGAAAGAAAAAGTTGATTAACTAGAAATCAAAGTTGGTTGATTATTATTCAGTGGAAATATGCTTATAATGTCTTCTGTATTCATAATTGTTCTTTCACCAAGCAAAAATATATTAAAAAAATTATCAGAATACTCGATTATGGTAGTGCACACACTTCCAACTTAGGTTTCTGCATTATATTAGTTCACCACTAGATGGTGCTAATTTCGACACAATGTAACTTTAATGTGGATTTTTTTTTCAGAGGTTGTTTTGCTAAAAAAAACAACAACCCCAAAACGCAACGTGACATGCCATACGTATACATGGTGGGGTAAATATTTCAAAATTGTCCAAATGTATTCTTATTTGTGTATTATTACTTATTGAATCAATATTGAATCAAGTCGAATCTCAACCTAAAGAATCTAAATCGATTCAAATCTTGAGTTTTTTTACAATACCCAGCCCTATGATTTGTGCCTAAGATTCATGTAGATTCAGAATTGCCACTTATCCTGTTCAGGGATGGAGGGAGTTGGAACATATTCCATCTGACTTGTGACAAAAGGCACACGGGACTGGTCGCCAGATAAACTTATTCACAACCACACCAGCTAACCATCTGTTTTTTATACTGCTTATCCTCAATTCGGTTCGAGGGGGTCAGCTGGATTCTGCCCCCAACGAATTTGGATCAGAGGTTGCCAGTGGCCAGCCACATATACAAACACCCCTTTACACACAATTCCCCAGCTGACAATTTAGGGTCTTTAATGAACCTACAGTGCATGTTTTTGGAGTCTCTAAGCGAAAACCCACACAAGCACAGGGAGAACAACTCCACACAGGAAGGACGGTTCCGAGATTCAAACTCAGAACTTCAGATTTGTGGGCAGTAAATTTTGACCGAAAGCAGCAACAACACTGTTGCTACTTTCCGATTGGTCTACAATTACCTGAGAAGCCTCAGGTCAAAGCAAAAAACCTACTTCTGTACGCATAACACGCCTAATGCACAGTGAGCTTGGAAAAAATGAGAAATTTCGCGCGGGACTAAAAACACTAGTGAAATGGCACAACATAAATACCGTCGACTGTGTCACGTGGCAAACATCCAGGTGGGCTCAAGGTTAGCTGTCAAGTTCAAGCTTTTCTTTTTTCAACACACACATTGGGAAATTGTGACCGAATCGTGTCTCTTCGTGATATAAAATGGTCTAAATTGGAGGTTAGGACAGTTTTTAAGGCATGATGCATTGGATGTAGTGCATGCACATTCCATTCTTATGGCTAAATGGTCAATTAGCTTTCCGAAAGTTTATCTAGCTCACAACTACAGATGTACTATAATTGAATATGGTTGACACCAAATGAAATGACAAGGAGTTCTTACCAACAAAAAGTGATGTGAAAGAAGCTATTCCAAATGATAGCGCGCAAGGTCCATCGGTGCGCGGAGGCGAAGCGAGTTTCTCAGCGGTGATGAGGATGAACTTCTTCCTCGAGTCAGGTCTCCGCTTGCCCCGGTCACTGACACGCTATCACACGCGTGGAAAAAATGCTCTCTCTCCTCTGATACCGGGGCGATGAGCGACACGAGTCCTCCGCCACCTTCCCCGGAATGAATGGGTTCAAGTTCACAGCGTAATGGCATACCAAAAAAAAGTACGGTGTGGGACAAAAACGGCTGTTGTTTGTTTTGTGTTTGTTTCTTTTTCTACACAAGCACACACCATAATAAGCAAAGGTGTGGTCCGTAATGTTCTCTTGCAACGCCGTGTGCGTTGTAAAGCGTTAACAACTCTGCGGCGCCTTGGCTCTGCTTCATTTGCATGCCGTGGAGGTGCAATACAGCGAAAGGGGAGTTAGATCAAGTGCAAAAGCAAAAGGCAACTACACATCCGGTGAGGCTTAGCAAAACAAGAGCATTGAGCTATATAAAGCCTCATAACTGGGGCTTTTTTGACAGCTGCAATATTATAGCTAACAACTGTCTGTGAAGATACTTTAGTATTATTTAATTCAATGTAATATTATAGCGGGTATAATAAAATAATCATATATTAACCCCAAAAATTTACACGAATTGCACGTCTTGGAAATGACGAACTTCCGGTATTTACCAATCCAAATGTGTGGTCTAATCATACAGTAGGGAGCTGTTAGACTCAACTCCCTCCTCTTGGAGTATTTTACAGAGGGGGGCTGACATGAATTGATGTGCTTTAAATAGCTCGGCTGCAGCGCCATTCAAATGGTTGCTATTATATAATAGACAGGTAGCAAAAGAATACAGTCAACATATTCTATGATCCAGTGGAGGATAACAAAAATGTCGAGGAGATAAAGGAAAAGTGTAGAATGCAGAAAAGGTTAATCAAGTGTGTGCATGTTTGTTGGTTCAGCTCGGATGGCGTTCTTTGAGGCTGAGACAACCTTTGACCTCACCCATGTTGCTATCCGTTATTCCAGCTCATATGTGAAAAACCCCAAATACGCATTCATCCCCCAATCTAAATTCTTTGCAGTCTTTACGGCAGGGGTGTCAAATATACATACAGCAAGGTGATCTTGTAGAGTAAAAAAAACGGGAAAAAAGGAGTAATTTCGGACCAATTTACTCATTCACTGCCATTGACGGCTATAGACGTCAAAAATTAATTTGAACTATTTTCATTAGTTTAACATTTTTTCCCACTTTTGTTAACAAAAGTATGAAAACCTAGAATTTTTTTAATTGTACATTTAGAACAGATATAAAATGTGTGATTAATTTTGAGTTAACTAGTGAAGTCATGCGATTAATTATGATTTAAAAAAAATAATCGCCTGACGCCCCAAATTTGTAATAATGTTTTCTCTTCTTCTTCTTTTTTTATTCATGCATTGCCATTGACGGCTATAAACGTAAAAAAATCATTTAAACTTTTTGTATTAGTTTAACATTTTTTTCCCACTTTTGTTGACAAGAGTATGAAAACCTAGAATTTTTTTATGATACATTTAGAACAGATATAAAATTTGTGATTAATCGTGAGTTAACTAGTGAAGTCATGCGTGCGATTAGTTACAATTGTTGGGAAAAAAATAAAACATTAAAAACATAGACCAACATAGATTAAACAAACGTGCTAAATACGACACACATTCAGCTACTGCTAACACAAACAAAAAATGACATGGTTTAACGTCCTATAATGTCATTGACTGTGACACTTAATGCATATTGGGAACAATATACATATGCAAAACAGGGAGATATAACACACCCTGAACTTATATAGGCAAAGTGTTGCCGCATTCCATTTGCATTTGTGTTAGTTTTTGGAACAATATATTTACAGTTGAGCCCCGCTATTCAAGGCTGGCCTGCAAATAGCAAAAATTTATGTAGTACTGATGCCAATTTATTTTTATTATTTTTTATATATGATTTTACCGGTCCTGCCCACTTGGTAATATATTTTCCTCCATGTGCCCCCTGAGCTAATATGAGTTTGACACCCCTGCTTTGCAGGCTGATCACTTTCAGATAGGCGGTGATGTGGCTTTACACAGCTTGGAGCCCAAGTGGGTCTGTCACCAGATTTAGGGTGAATTACGTTCCCATCTGGAGCATCACCAAGTTTCTACAGAGCTTCATTCGTGACCCAGTCTGAGCATAGAATCAGTGAGTGAATATTTTGTCCAAATTAAAAGCTTAAAAGCAGCACTTTGTCTATTTTAGTCATTGTTCAAATGCCAACGCCACTGATTCAATAAGAATGGTGTGTTTAAAATGACTTTGCAGAACTGCTCTTTAAATAACTTGCAGACGCGACTCCTTTAGAGTAAATATACTGTACCGTACTCGATCCTCTTAGTGGCGCCTTATGAGAGAGAGCTCTTAAGCTTACTCATTTCGTATGGTAATGAAAGCAATGAAGCTGTGTGCTGGACTAGGATTTCATTGGGTCAGCAAGGTTCAGTGATGTTTTCAACATCATCATATTTATGATTTGTTTGTATGTGGACACAATATTCTATCATTGGGCTTTTTAAAAATGTTATTTATGGTGTGTTATACAGTATAATTTTAAAGTGTTGACGAAATTATTAACACAACAGATGCTGAAGCTAAACACACATGCGGCTTTACTTTCCTAATGTAGCCTCTTTTTCCACCCTTATATTCTGTGATTACTATTACTATTACTATTACACACCAAACTAATTGGTGGCAGAAAATAGCCTTAGACCAGGTAAAACCAGGTCTGAATTGTGGCACAGATAGTGTAATGGGATTTTGGCGGATTCGATGCAGACGCAGGCAGGCATTTTATAGACTGCTGATATGTGTGGTGAAAGTCGTTTTGTTTTATTTATAAATATCAGCGTGCTGGATTATTAAAGGATGACCAAAACAGGCCCCCGCCCCCTCCGTGTTTGCTCCTGACTGCCCGCTCTCCACCTCGGCAGCGTTCGCCGCTTTTTCACCCAGACAAAGGTGGTTCTTTCACGGTTAAGTTGGCATGAATTTGATCAATTTGGGAAATGGTCAAAGTTTGACAGTAATTTGACCATTTTTTTGTTCAAAAAGGCTGGTCACACACAGTTTTACGCCTGAAACTAACCACGGTGGCAGCATTGCCACAATGAGCTAGCATATGCTAGCAAGGCGGCATTGTGAGGCTCATTGACAGGTAAGTTGGCATGGATTTAACACTACTTTGACAAAAAAAAATGTCCGTAAAGGGTGGTTGCTTAACCAGAATGTACCTGACGTTCACACCGACCACCGGTAGCCCCGCCCTTCAAACTAATAGGGAAACTAACCCCTGGTAGCCCAGCCCATTCAAATGAATGGACTGTTTAATTGACTAAAGCCAGATTTTTACTACTGCGTTTGCGTTAATGATCGCCACAAATCACCTGATTTACGCTGAGAAGTGTGCCGCAACTCGCGGCCGTGATGTCACCAATTCTTGTACGCCATATATAGCAGGGTGTAACATCACTCATGATTGGTCCGTTTAGTGACATGCTGTGATGGCGTACTCAGCTTTTTTGTCTTTTTTCGTAGCAGCGTCGCCGATTTGTACAAAAAAAAAAACACTCCGGGCACTTCATCGGCAATCCAACAATGACTGTCTATGCTCTTGAGCGGAAAGTTGACGGATGAACGCTAGTTTTTAGAATTAATTGAACTACATTTTTTCTCCTGATTGGAATATATATATATATATATATATATATATATATATATATATATATATATATATATATATATATATATATATATATATATATATATATATATATACATATATATATATAGTAAGCTACCAGGTCTTGCTCAAATTTTTCTCTCTTTAAAAAAAAAAAACAACAACTTTTTTTTTAACGTACAATTATTGCAGCAAGTATGTGTTTTTTTTCCCTGTATGGAACTTTTTTTGGTATTTATTCTTAGATGGACGGAACATTTTTGTTGATATATCTGGCTGAACTTTTTTCTTTTTCACCTGGACCTTGTGGTGCGAGTCCCCCTTCCTAGTGTTGGACAATTGAAGCGTCATGAATCACTTGTAATACTTTTTGACTCCTCTAGATGTCAGTATTGGTTTAAAGATGCAGTGAAAATGTAATCAATTTCCATTGCACTAGCCTTTATCTTTATGCCAAGAGCACCATCTAGAGGAGTGAAAAATATTGCAAGTGCTTCATGAAGCTTCATTTTCTCAACATCCCCTTTTTCTTTAGTTTTTCCTCCTTTTTCTCTCTTTTTTTCTATAAAGAATTTGAGTTGAAGGACTACGATTATTATGTTTTATGTTATTAGTTGTTTTTTTAAGTCCAAAAGGGGAACAATATGGGAGTAGGAGATCAGGAGTAGGACAGGACAGGAGTAGTTTATTCCATTCAAATTATTATTATTTTTTTTACTGTGGTCCAGGACTGGGACGGATGGGAATTTTTTTCTGTGAGAGTAGGATGGGACGGCACTAGCGTCCAGTCCAATGTGTACGCCTCTCACCCAAAGTCAACTGGGATTAGCTTCAGATTAGTCCTAAATGAGGACAAACGGTGGAGAAAATGGATGGATAGAATTTTTTTGGGGGCATCAGTTTCTCCTATTGGTGTATGATAATGCATATTTTGGTATTGATTCAATACCACATACAGTGGGCCATTATTGCCGATAACGACACTGATACCGATACCCTTCTTTATTAAGGTAGATGCAACATCGAATTGCTGAATCTCAATGACATTTCATAACCTTTAAAGCAACACTAAGGATATTTCAGTTTACGTTGATTGTGGCAGCACCATATGGACAAAAGTGGTATTCTTATGTCTGAAGGAAGACCACATTTCCTATGAGCACAATCACATTGCCTCGATTTTTTTCACGCTGGAGAGTGAAAGCCGTGCCAATGTTGATCCTTGTAGCTTCCATTTTTCTTTTTTCTTTTTGGTCTCCTCAGACAAAACTTTTAAGTTGTTTTGCAGCTTCTACCAGGAAAGCAAAAATCGTGCTGCGACATTCAAATTGACTTCTGTCTTTGTAACGAATGGGGAAAGGGGAAATTGACGCATGCCATAAAGCAGTCAGCCCATTTGTAGTTTTTTGTGTGACAGTGTGCCTACCATTTTCCTCAAAGTTGCTTAGTGCCAGTAAAAATTAGACAACGGGGGCACAGGCCATGGGAAAGGTACCAATCAACTAGTTTTAAGCCGATGTTTCTTCAGAAGAGATATGAAAATATTGTATTAAGGTTGAAAAGTTCCTCAGTCCTACTTTAAAGATGAATTGCGGAGTTCATCCCATTTTTAGTCGAGACTGCCATCTCTGGCCTAAAGCGTAACTGTGTTAAGCTGGTGCATGGTGCGCATGCGAGTACGTGCACTCAAACTCTTCGGGTTGTTTTTTTTTCTTAATTTTTTTGGAGTCTGACCTGGAGTTTGGGTAGTGATGGGAAAATGAAGCTTCATGAAGCACTTGTAATATTTTTTGACTCCTCTAGATGCCACTCTTGGTTGAAAGATGCAGTGGAAATGTAATCAATTTCCTTTGCACTAGCCTTTATATTTAAACCAAGAGCACCATCTAGGGGAGTCAAAAATATCACAAGTGCTTCATGAAGCTTCATTTTCCCATCACTAAGTTTGGGTTGTGCTTGAAGTTGGCCTCTTTTTTTTTCAGTTTCCATCCCAATTGTGTCGTACTAGCTAACACAACACTACATGTCCGTGGGGACGAGTGCATGACAGCACAGTCCACCGCTCCACTCCTCCCCAACCCCAAGCTGAACACTCCACACCAAAGCGAAGATACAAGCTGATAGGCGCAGTCACAGTTAAAAAACAAACAAACAAAATATTCAGGGCTCTTTGTACTCACATGGGCATTGGTAGAGCATGCATGATGTAGAAAAATCTTTAAAATTTACATTTTAAACTTTGGAATGCATAATTAAGTGTTTTTATTGATGTTTACTTTTTTATTATTAAAGAACAAAAGACAAAGTCAACTGGTAAATCGAAAATATTACTATCACCCTTACATTGTCATGTCTAAAAGAAAATTCTAAATAAAGTGCACAAAATAATCACCGAAAAACAAAATTTTTCTTTCTTTTCAGGTACTTTTCAGAAACTACAAAATACATTATACCTTCTTTGCGTTATTTAAAAAAATATTTACTTAAATAAACAATTTGTGCAAGATTATCACTCCATAACAAATATTATAAAACTTTTAAGAAAGCAATTGTTTTTCAAATACAATGTGTGTTAATATGGGGAATATAATACAATACAACATTTCTCTCCAAAAAACACCAAAACAAACTGGTGAAAATATATATAACAAATATATGTGTATACAATCAAACAAACCCTAAAGCCTTTTGTTAAAAAAAAAAAAAGCCACCCTGTACATAACAAAGATTTTAGGTACCTCTTAGTTTTGTTTGTGCTGTTTCTATTTGTGTTACTACCAACAGTAAAATTGGCAGGCTTTCTTCTCTCTCATAAATTTTAAGTGTGAAATGTTTGGCTCATGAATCAACGTGGCCCATGCATGAGTGCAACTTATATACCATGGACTCAATCGACTGCATTTGATGATATTTCTATCGTTAATAATGAAATGTAAATATTGGAAAAGCAATGTCTTATCTTATCCGTCTTTTAAGGTCATTTTTGGGTTTTAGCAAAACTCGTGCTCCACATGCAATCTTGCCTTTGTTTGGACCCCAAGGCCTTGTCTTCTTCTTCATTTTCTGCTTCTTGTACAGAGCTGCATCCGCCACGCTCTTACTTTCCCTACCTCTAATGTCACTAGAAGTCATCTTCATGAGAGCAGCTTAGTACCTAAGGAGCCAAAGGAGTAATACACAGCTACATGATGGGATGTATAAGACAAGACAGCTATTGGTCGTCGACAAAATGCATTACTTCCTTTTTGCATCAGCATTTTTTTCCCCCCTCTCAGTCTCAGAGTGTACGTGTGAACTGTTGAGGTAATTTCAGGTCATACAGATATAGTGCTGTATTATATATAGAGGCAATGTTGTGCTCATTAACAAAAAATAGTAACTAGTTATAGTTGGGAGTTACTTAATTTTAAAAGTAACTCAATTACTTTGATTATTTAAACAAAAAGTAAGGCATTACTATTAAAAGTAGGGATGTTCGATACCACTTTTTTAGGCCGATATCGATACTCAAATTTTCAGTACTCACCGGTGCCAATACCATTAGTACTTATGATACTTTTTTAAAAGAACTATATATCCCAAATTATAGCAAATTTCCTTAAAATTGCTTGAAATTAATGGCAATTACATTC
This sequence comes from Leptonotus elevatus, assembly GCF_054856555.1. Taxonomy (NCBI): domain Eukaryota; kingdom Metazoa; phylum Chordata; class Actinopteri; order Syngnathiformes; family Syngnathidae; genus Leptonotus; species Leptonotus elevatus. The sequence continues at coordinate 7,589,116 of NC_141240.1, read as the reverse complement.
TTTCAATTTTCTCATAAGTTGTTTTGCATAGAGCACATAATAAAATGAATTTCCAAAAATAGATAAATGAAATGAAATAAATAATCCAGTGGCCAGGAAAAAAAAAGTCCCAATGAAAATATGTGGTTGCACAACTTCATTTTAAGGACTATAGTAGGACTGCAACTATCGAGTATTTTAGTATTCAAATACTCAACTGAAAATTATTTTGAGTACTCAAGTACTCGGATGAAATAAATTTGTGCTTGGATAAAGAGTAATTTAAAGCACACAACAACAAAATAAAGACATTTTCACTTAATAATGAAAAACAAGTTCAATGGTTTCCTTTTTTTTAAAACAACAATTAATTTTTTCAAAATGTACACTTACATTATATGCCAGGGTAGTGATTGTGTATTTATGAATTTGGAGCAGTTGACCAGTAGGCTTAATAAGGCAAATTAAATAGGGTATTTTTAAGGCATTTTATTATTTCGCGTTACAGGTAAAAAAAAAAAAGGGAAAAAAAAGCTTGTGATTAATCTGCAGACACGAAACACATTAGCTACTGGAGTATTGTCCTGCAGGCCACATCTTAAATCGAGAGCCAGTTGAAACATAACGTGGCAGACTTCCCTTCACGCTAAAATAACATATTCACATATACATGTATCGTGTTGTTCACTCTATTCATGGTGCCATTCATGGAAACTTACCCCACGCCAGTCGCGGCGCGGCCTGGACCAAGTTGAGTGGACATGTGGCAGGAGCGGCGGCGGCGGCCCCGCGGGGCGGATGGTCAGCCGAACCGCCACCACCTGCTCGCCGCAAGCACCACTGCCGGTCGTCCCGCAGCCTTGGGCCAGCCGTACTCCCGCGAGTCGGACGCACCCTCGGCCTCGTTCGCTCTCCGAGGATCTCACATGGATGGCTGCTCCAAGCAGGTCAAGAAGGCTCACCAGCGGCTCTTTTACTGAGGGAAGATCCACCTGTCCTCAAACATCCTGGTGAACTTCTACCGCTGCACTATAGAGAGTATTTTACCAACTCCATCACAGTTTGGTATGAGAACTGTTCTGCCATGGACCGGAAGACTTTGCAGAGGGTGGAGCACCACTTACTTCTATTGAGGACATCTACATGAAGCAGTGTCTGAAGAGGGCGAAGAAAATCAGTCATGCAGTCATTTATTTTTTTAATTTTGGCCGCTTTGGTCCTCCATACTAGAAAGGAACCAAACATTCGAATAAACTGTAACAAATGTCTCACTGCTACTTTCGGTGTCTTACAGGAAGTCATGCCGATAGCCGTTTCTACATCATAGCCCTCAGTAATAATTTGGGTATGCTATGTGATTGACTGGCAACCAGTCTCAGGTGTACCACCGTCACCAAAAGTCAGCTTGGACAAGCTTGAGCTCTCCTGTGACACAGAAGTAAAAAAAAAAGTGGTTTAAAGAATGGATGGATTGATATCCAGACATTACTTGTTCAATAAGCACTTTGTTTAACATAGATCATTTATTTTCCCAGACATTTCATTCATACCTGAGTGCCTTAGTCCCCTACCTCCTCTAAACCAGACCACTTTGTCGCCAAGCGTTCCCCTGGTTGCTGTGAGTGTCCTTTCCTCAGCCTGCCTGCTGCTTTGCTATGTTCAAATGTTCCTGTAGAAGCCAACTGCGGTACTCCAGATTGTTGACATAATCTCAATTTATTCTTTCACATGTACAAACACGCAAGACTACACTTGCAGATGTGGTTAAATCAAGGTTGCGTGCCGATGCGTATGCATGCACTCTAATCTTCAGATAACAACACACTGAGAATCTCAAAACACAGTTGAGATGTTATGTGATACATACAATTAGTTATTGGAATCCAAGGTAACTGTTGTACCCTTTCCCAGACTACATTTGTTTTCTAATCTTTAAAAGTCAAATCAAAGTGTCAAGGGGACAACAACTTTAGCTTTGAGAGACAAGTGATTGTATAATAATGTTTTTTTTTTCCTCAGAAGAGCTCAACTTTCAGTCAAAGCACTTTTCAAGAATGAGGTCATCTACTTTTCCGTTTGTTGCAGAGACATGCAGACTGCAAGGGTCAGCCCCCGACATAGAGGGAGTATTCTTTGTCACTACACTGCAGCCTTTTTTGACAAACACGCTAAGAGGCGGCACTTTGTGATGAAGGAAGCATGCTAATTTCCCTCGTTGACTCACGTCCAGGCTTGTGTAGCATGCTTTTCGGCCACCCTGTCAACTGACCCACTGAGGGGTCTCATCATTGCCTGAGATACACACATCTGTGTTGGTACAAATCATGTCATGTACACTTTGTGGAAAATGAGTTGTAGCTATTTTATTTTATTGTATTATTATTAATTTTTATGTGTTTTTATGTATTTTATTTATGTATTTTATTTATGTATTTTATTTATGTATTTTATTTATGTATTTTATTTATGTATTTTATGATTTTTATTTATTTATTGATTTGTATTATGGGGTGGTGCTGTCATAGTAATTATAGCATGATGGGGAAAAAACATGTGCTCTGATTTGTGACGTTTTGACTGGCATCACAAGCCATGGCTTGCTCTTTTGGGCAATTTATTTTTCTAAGTGAGCAGTTTGTTTTCTACCACATTGATCTCATAAAGCTTGTAATGAGATACTTTGTGGTTTGCATGTAATCAGCGAGGGGAAAGAAAAAATATGACATTATTAAAGCAACTCTTCATGCCATTAGGTTAGCAGTGAGGAGGTGCTATGGATCCCTCTGACATTCCAAAAGCACACAAAAAAATGTCCATAGCGTGAGCGTGAATGCTTGATTGTCACTATATGCCTTGCCCACCCAGGGTGTCCAGCTGGAATGTACTCCAGATACTGCGTCACCCTGACGAGGAGCAGCGGCACACAAAATAGATGGATGCATGCCATCTCATTCACTCCCCGCCATTTTCACTGAAGCAACCCCCTTTGCTCCCCGATGTTTTACTGGATTTTGACAGATTTTGCAAAGCCTACAGAATATTGTGTTCTATTGCTATAAAAACATGAAACCTGCCAAAAGAAAGATTAGAGTCTCTTCTTTCATCAGAAAAAAGTATATTTGTATCTGTTTTGCAGTAATTAGCATTATAATATACAGTAGCTAAGTTTCGTCAATATTCACATTCCAGGTGAAAACACTGACAAAAAAAAGCTTGTTACAACATGGCCCTGGATGATCTCGTATACTCTACTACTACCTGCTGGCCGTTTTTTTGTAATAAATACCATTGCTTTGAGCGACTTCTTCAGGTCAGAGGCCGCATCAAAGCCTTCTGTATGCTCTAGCATTAAAAACATATAAATACGTTTTTGGGACCATGGCAATATTTAAAATAGAACGTGTTTATAGGTTTTTGGGAGCAAATTAGTTAAAATGCATAGAGCGCAAAATCCACCTTCCCTGTTTGTCTAAATCCTCATTTTACACACTTCTTGTATATTCAATGTAACATAAGCATAAGCAACTAGGCAGAAGGTTGACAAACACAAGGCAGCCAGATGCAAAAGCCCCAGCAGGATAGAAAGTATAGCAGGTGTCTGATCTGAGTGATAGACAATTCACAAGATGAAGCAAGTGCTTGTGGCCTCCTGATTTGACAGAAAACAAGTCCTGTTGTATTCCCAGTTGTGCTCTGCTCTGTTGTTGAAGAACATGCCGGACTCATTGCATTAGCCTAAGATGCATACAGTGCTCAGCATAAATGAGTATACCCCCTTTGAAAAATGTTTACGATTTTATTGAATATCTCAATGAACATAAGAACAATTTCCCAAATTTTTACAAAATGTTTTCTGTAGGAATATGCGCTTAACTCACAACCTGAAAGTAAGATCAATAAAAGATTACAAAATCTTCAGTTTAATCAAATTAACTAATCCAAAAAATGAATGCAACCGACAACAAAAACGACTACATCTAGTATTTTCTATGACCTCCATGACTTTTATGGATAACAAGTTGACAGTTGTTTTTTTCGGAGTCTACTTATTTGTGCAAAATGTTCTTCAATAAATTTAATTGTAAAACTACCTTTTGTGAGTGTACTAATGAACAAATCTTGTTTGCAATCAATGGCCCATATTTGTGGGAGTATTTTTTAGTATAGTATCCCATAAAAAATATCGATATTATCAATACCATGTCAGTATCGATATCGGATCGATACTGGCACTATAGTTTAATTTCAGTTTGGGTCTTTTATGCACTGCTGCGGTTTTGTCAAACAGATAACAGGCATGTCACAGTAGCCACAGGCAGACTTACTCCCGCTCTCCCGCCTCCCCTCCTGTGTTTCGATCATGTGCCGTCACGTGACTTGATTAGCATCTCATCTTTGTAGTAGATTGACACCTGCTTGATTTGTCTTTGCCTCTTTGAGTTTGAGGCCGAGCTGTCTAAAGTTTCAATGTTCTCCACCAGACCTCCACATTTATTACACACATGCAAACTGCACACAGAAAGTTTTGAACATCAGATAAGAGCTAGTGAGCAAGTATGCCATGCTAGCCTTTCCAAGGGGGACGGAAACTGATCTGGCAAAAACACCCGTGTTGCGTCATGGACCCCATTGGTCCATTAGTGAGCCTAAATCTGATTAGTTATCTATTTGTCTTCCTCTCAGCACCACGTCTTTTCCCAGTGTGAGTCACAAGTGTCACATGAACCTTGCTGGTGATGCGGCGGCCCTCGTCATTTTCTAGTGTGTGAACACCTGTCTGTTTGTGTCCCCGGAGAGGTGTTCATCTGACGCCGCTCTAGTTTATCTCGAGATAACCCTCATCTTACCCCTCAACGGAACAAAAGAGGCAATATCCTGTTTGTTGTTCACTTCTAAATTAACATTGCTTTTGTGTCTCAAACAATGCACATGGGAGGCACCTCTGCTTTTGTGTTGACTCCATCTATTGACTGTTGATCTGAGTCACTTCCAGGTAACAGTAAATGGTGGGCTTGCAAAAAAAAAAAAAGAAGACAAATCCAGTGACAGCTGGTGAACAGTAGTGCTCTAGTAAGAGAGGCCTCGGGGTGCGAGCCTTCCTGTCGCATGGTCCATGGCCCATTGCGCTCTAATTTGAGTTTTATTGCACACTAGCTGGTAGTCGTTCTCCATGTCTTCACTGACTTTTTTTCTGCCTCCTTTTTTTGTGCTGCAGCTTTTAGTTTGTACACAGTACATTTCGTAGAGTAAATTTTATTCTAAAAAGACTATATTTGGTCCCACTCTAAACAGAGTAAACTTTTACATTTGGAAGAGAGTAAAATACTAAAATAAATACATAAACTAACAACAATAAAACGCTCAAGGGTTGAGGAACGATTCCACAACCTTCAGCATGGAAACAAGGTTATTATACTTTTGGAATTTTCATCTTAGTTAGTTTGGATTTTTCGTTTTGAATTAAACAAAAAAATATATATATATAGTTAGTTGTAATTAGTTTTAATTCGTTTTCAGGGTGGTTCTGTTAGGTTTAAGTTGTTTAAAAAATGCTTATTTTTGAATTTTAGTTAGTTTCAGTATTAGTTTTAGTTTTTAAAAAAAGTGTGCAAAAGTAATGCACGATATTTAATAAACACCATGGTAAATGTTTTACATTTTTACAACATTAAAACTTTTACATTTGGCCACCCCCTCTGTTGGCTGCTGGGTGGCGGCTGCGTCTTGGCCGTTCCCTGGGTCTCTTGGGGGGTGCTGCGTTGCGGGGCTTTCCCTGGTGTCGGGGGCGGCGCCGTTCCGGCGCGGTCCGTCGCTCTGGGCCCGGCGACGCGGTTCGGGGCCTGTGGGCCGCCGGGGTGCCCGGTGGTTCCCTCTCCCCTCCCCCTTCCTCCCCCTTGCTGCCTCTCCCTCCTCGCCTCTCCCCGCCCGTCCTCCGCCTCCCTGTCCCCTCTCCCTCGTCGCCCTTCCTCCTCCTCTCCCCCTCTCCTTGCGTCCCTGCCGCTGCCCCCTGCCCTTCTTGTCGTCCCCTTCCCTCCTCCCTTCCCCTTCCCCGGTACGCCTTCCTTCCCCTCCCCTGGGCCGGGGGCTCCATCCATGGCCCGGGTCTCGGTGCTATGGGGGCCGGCGGGGGTGGCTGGGGTTTGGTGTCGTGCCCGCCCCGCTCCGGTGGGCGTCCTGACACCTCGGGCGGGACCCAGTATCCGGGGGGCGAGCCCTATCGCCCCGCCGGACGGGTCCCATATGCCCGCCGGGGTCCTGGTGGGGTGGGTGGGGGCTTGGTGGGCCGGTGCGCCTCCTGCCCCCGCCCGGTTGGGGGGGGCCCCGCTGGTCACACCTCTTAACTCACTACACTAGGTTTGCACAATACACTTTTATAGACATATAGGGCACATAACACACTTTGGGGGGTGGGGTAGGGTGGAAACACCGTCTTCACCCTACAACTCCCCTCCAATTTTAATACACCACACAACTTGTGGGTGGGGGGGGGGGCTTGGGGGCTTGTGGGGGTGCCATCGGTTGGGGGCCGCAGTATAGAGCAGTGCTGCGGTCCCCTGTCCGTGTCGCCACCCCCCCCCCCCCCCCCCCCGCCCTATCTATTTTTTTTAATGCACCACATACACTCAGCAACATGCTTGGGTGGCGGGTGGATCGGAGCGTGGGAATATCATTTCCATCGGCTCCGGTTCACCTGCTCCTAATTTTAATGCACCACACACACACACTTGTATATACACTGGGTGGGGTCACATTCACGGTTTAGGGGTAGAGTTCGCCAGTCCGCGAGCTGGCGGACTCAGTAACAGGGGTTAATTTTCACAAAGAACGCTGGGGTGACGACCGGGGCCTTCCCCCGCTGGGCCTGGGGTTCGGGGGTGTCGGCCGCCCTCCGGTGCCCCCATCTCCCCCTTCTGCCCCCGGTGTTCCGTCCTTCCACACGGCGGGGGGTGGGGTGGGCGCGGCTGCCCTCTCCGCTCCGCTGTCCGGCCCCTCTTCGGCGCCGGTGCCTGGGTGCGGGTGGTCCCCGGGGGCTGGGGGTCGGGGGTTGGGGGGCTGCCGGTTGGTCGGGGTGGGGTCGGGGGGGGGGGGCGGCTTTGTTGGGGGGGGCGGTGGTGGGGGTTGCGGGGTGGGGGGGTGCTGGGGGTGGGGGGTGTCTGGGGGATTGGGGGCATGGGGGCGGCTGGGGCTGGGTTGGGGTGGGGGGCGGGGGGTGGATGGGGGGCGGGGGTGGTGGGGGGGCGGGGGTTGGGGGCCGGTGGGGTGCCTGGTGGGCCTGCAGTGCCCCGTCCTGCTGCGTTGGGCCGGGGGCGCGGGCCGTGTTGGGGCGGGGGGCGCTCCTGCTCCTGGGTTTGCTCTCCGGCCGGTGGCCCTGGTGGGGCCCGGGGGTCGTCCTTTGGCGCTGCCGCGGCCTGGGGGGCCCTGAGGTGTTGCGCTTGCTCTGTTCCGGCGGGGGTCGACGGCTCCCCTCTTTGGTGGAGATTTTCATGCATGCCAGATCCACCACACCAGCATCTACCGAAACTCAGACACAATCTGTTTCCTCCTCAGGTTATTGAATCGGTGGAGGCTGGTGTCTCGGATCTCACGCGGCTTCGTCTGTCCTTCCTTCCTTTTCTCGGTCTCTCCGTTGGTCTCTTGAGGCCTCCCTGACTTTATGTTTTTTGGATTTGTTGGGGTCTGGATGTTTCTTGGGCTGGGGAGGAGTTCTGGTGGGGGGTGTCTGGTCGGTGCTGGATTTCACCTTCCTTGGTTTTCTTCGGTCCCCTCGGGTCTCCTGGTGTTCGATTTAGGTGAACGGTATAAGATTTTTTTTTCTAATAGGTTTTCTGGTGAGCTAACAAACACACGCACGCACGCACGCACACACACATACTCACCCACACACACAAAAAAAAAAAAAAAAAAGTATGTATGTATGTATGTATATATGTATATATGTATGTATATATGTGTATATATATATATATATATATTTAAAAAAAAAAAAAAAAAAAAAAAAAAAAAAAAAAAGAGCAATGATGATGACATTTCCGAATGAACAATACTGAGCTCTTAAAAAAAAAAAAAAAAAAAAAAAAAAACTTTTACATTTGGAAGAGAGTAAAATACTAAAATAAATACATAAACAAACAACAATAAAATGCTCAAGGGTTGAGGAACAATTCCACAACTTTCAGCATGGAGGCAGGGTTATTATACTTTTGGAATTTTCATCTTAGTTTGGATTTCGTTTTGAATTAAACAAAAATATATATATATTTAGTTAGTTTTAATTAGTTTTAATTCGTTTCCAGGGTGGTTCTGTTAGGTTTAAGTTGTTTAAAAAATGCTTAGTTTTGAATTTTAGTTAGTTTCAGTATTAGTTTTAGTTTTAAAAAAAGTGTGCAAAAGTAATGCACAATATTTAACTCTTTGACTGCCAGACGTTTTCAGAAAAGGGATGCCGCCAGTGCCAGCCGATTTAAGCATTTTGACTGATTTTCAAGGTCCACAGAAAATGTTCTGTTTGGACTATGGAAACACACGTACTACCAAATGAAAGATTGGACTTTCATCTTTCATCAGAAAAAAAGAGTTTGTTTCTACCTTATTCCGTTCTTTAGTAATCAACAATAGAAAATGGTTAGTTTGACCCAATTTCGCCTGTGTTGGACCAAAATACGGAGAAATCAAGCTTTTAGTGAAACGATATTATTTCATGCATTCTAGTGAATTTGACACTTCTTTTTGTCCATGAATGATGCCACAAACACCTAAATAGTGCTTTACTTCTATAAAACACTACCACCAAGAATGAAAAAGTGTTTTTTGATAGCAAAATACGTTTATTTACATTCAACAGTGTAACAATTTGACAACAATTTGGCAAACTATTTACAAATGTGTGCAACTGTGGTGCTATTTACAAATATGTGGATGTTTCAACGACAGTTTTTCTTTTTGTAACACTCTCCTGCGTGCAAGGAGACGCAACAGCATTTGCACAAGATTGCCTCTTCGCGTGCGCCACTTTCTTGCCGGCCGTTTTTTTCCGGGGAATAGCAAGTATATACTGCAGTGTGTCATCAAGTCTAATATCAGGATCATGCTACGGTTACGTTACGGTGGTGTTACGTCTCGCTTCCCCGTGTCCTTCAGTTGCTATACCGGGTTGGTAGGAGATGTTCTGATCCATTTTATCCACTCCATTCATGGTGGCATCGTAGTCCAGAAACAGTGTCTTCTCCGTGATCAGACTGTACCCGCTCCTCCGATGAATATGCATTGGACTCGGGGTACTCTTCATTGTCCGATCGAATGTCCGCTTGTGCAGCTCCGCGTTTTCCGGCGTTAGCAGCGCTAGCCGGTGAGGCTTACTACGTGATCGTAAACACGTCCAGGCTTCCAACTTTGGCGTCAAACTCGCAGTCATCATCATCATCATCATCATCAATCTGCATTGGTCGATGCCAACTCTCCATCGCCCGATCGAATGTCCGCTTGTGCAGAAGTACCCGGCCGGCTATTGTGCGCGTTTTCCGGCCTTAGCAGCGCTAGCCGCGCTAGCCGCGCGTAGCCGGTGAGGCTTACTACGTGATCGTAAACACGTCCAGGCTTCCAACTTTGGCGTCAAACTCGCAGTCATCATCATCATCATCATCAATCTGCATTGGTCGATGCCAACTCTCCATCGCCCGATCGAATGTCCGCTTGTGCAGAAGTACCCGGCCGGCTATTGTGCGCGTTTTCCGGCCTTAGCAGCGCTAGCCGCGCTAGCCGCGCTAGCCGCGCGTAGCCGGTGAGGCTTACTACGTGATAGTAACAGGCCAAAGCTTCCAACTTTGGCGTAGAGCTCGTTGTCATCATCATCGTTGACATCAATGCGCTTTTTAGTATTGATTGATGCTTTCCGTCTTTGAAAAAAATGCTCAAGCTGAGCTGCTTGTAACCGGTTGCTTGGTCAAGCCATTGTGGCTTGGATCAGCCATTGTCTCCTCAACACTCTAGCTCCGCCTCACGTCTTCTACTGACGCCCACGGTGGGCGGCCCATCCAACCTTGTGCAAAGAGAGTCATCGCTGCCCTCTAGGGGCCAAAACGAGTCTTTGACTAATCATATCTGCCTGATACTTTCAGCACAGCTGCCCAAGGCTTTCCTGCACCCGTTTTTGAAAAAAAAAAAAAAAAACATAGGGGACGTCTTTTAACGTCCTCGGCGCCCTTCCCTAGGTTTATGCTAAACGTTTTATAACGTTTATGGCAGTCAAAGAGTTAATAAACACCATGGTAAAATTTAAAAAAGTAACACATTTCTTACCTAATGCTGCACTTCGGCTGAGTGAAATGGAAAAGCAGGCAAGCCGAGCCATTGGAGCCAAAAGTCAAGCATGAAAAATTGTGGCCTCGAAGTGACGTCATCTGAAGGTGCTTTTCTATTGGCTGTTGCTAGATGACGTCACTCCTGCGTGACACACTTTCAAACGTCCTTATTCCGGTTAATATAAAAATAAATATAATTAAAATCACATATAAAATCATCCCCAAAGGCTCATGCATTAAATTAATTACCAAAGACTAAAACGAAGAACATTTTCGCTATAATTATAGTTTTAGTTAGTTTTGTAAACATAAAATGTATTTTCAGTTAGTTTTTTTTTTTTTTTTAAGCATTTTCGTTTTTATTTCGTTTTTCTTTTATTTTTATTTTTTTGTTGTTGCTAATTTTCATTAACTAAAATAACATTGCATGGAAGACAGCCAATCTACCACTTGAGCTATGCTAAACTTATTGCTAGTTAACATATTGCTGGTGTGTCTCAAAGGAGGCCAAAAATGGAGGCACGAGGATTCCCCCTGACACCTACGATATATTGAGACAGAGTAGGAGTGGCATGGGTCTGTGGATAGGTTGGTTCTCTCCCAACCTGAAAGTTTTGTGATTGTTCCTCAAATGTTGAATTATTTATTATTAGTATTTTTTTTACTCTCTTAACTCTCTCTCTTCTGAGTGTAAAGTTTACTCTGTTTAGACTGGGACCGAATATAGTATTTTTCTAGAGTAAAATGTACTCTAGAAAATTAACTGTTTAGGATCCATTTTACATTACATTATAAATAATCCAAAACAAGGGATAAACACTTCAAACAAACAAATCAAAACATTACACAGTATGGAGAATTATATATATATATGTATATATATATATATATAGATGTTTTGTTTATTGTTTACAGTGAAACATAACATCTATTGTATGATGCATTGTAAAGCAAATTATAAATTAAGGTTCTTCTTGATCTCCGTTGTTTTTGCTTTTACTTTTGTCTCTGCATTAAGGTCAAAATAAAAAGACTCAATGAGATGCATCTGTTTGGAGGGCCTGTGCCATTGTAATTGTTAGTTTAGGCTACCACCTGGTGGTGGTCCAATGTACCAGAAGGGCAGTTTGCCAATGATTTCAAACAGGAAAGGGAAGAAAAGACTACACGTGAAATTGTAATTTGATGAATTACCTCCTCCTGCATATGACATGCATCATTTAATGCAGTGGTTCTCAACCTTTTTTCAGTGACGTACCCTCTGTGAAATATTCTTCAGCCAAGTACCCCCCTAACCAGCGCAAAACATTTCTGATTGTCCCTCCCCCCACCCCCAAAATAAAAAACAAAACAAAAAAAACAACAAAAAAACAAACAACAATTTAAAACCGTACTGTACCATCATTGTCAGATTATTTTAAACTTTGGAACGATTTTTGCATTTATGTGGTCTCTTCAACTATTTGGAAATAAAAATATAACTAAAAAAGGAAAATAATTAATTAATTTAATTATAAATAACATTTTGTGCACATACAAATTATTATCAACATTAAGTGTCTTCCTTTGGGCTCATAGTAAAGCTCTAAAAAAATAAAAAATAAAAATAAATACGTTTTCAAGTGACTGACAGGTTGAAAGGTGGCATGTGACAAGTTGGGTCGAACCATTCTGGTATGGGGAGATGCTGGGTTTTGAGGACACTTAAATTCTGAATATAAAATTATTTTCATGAAATTATATTTTTCTGAAATATTTACATACTTTTGAAATACATTTTAGTATCTCCCATACCCTCTGGAGTGCATTGCTGTACCCCCAGGGGTATACATACCCCCATTTGAGAACCACTGATTTAATGGGCCACCAGTAGTGTAACAGGTCACAATGTTAATATCCAACATCCAGGATGTATTCCAGCTCAGTGACTGTTGCTGTGGACATGAGTAGTGATGGCAAAACGAGGCTTTCTGAAGCTCTGAACCTTTTTTGAACCACTGTGTCATAAAATGGTTCACTACCGCTGCTCACCGGTATTTTGAGCATTTTAACCATTTGTATTTTATTACTTTTAAACTTTTTGTTTTTTTTAATTCCCTTTTTGTTCCTGACACCTCCTTATACATCTCTTAAGTTGCACGACAGTTTGTGTGAAACTACATTATTGACACACCTCGCTGTCCGGTTTGATTCCCCACCGACACTACCTTAATCGACATCCATAATGTGGTTTAGCAGAGCATACATCCACCTGCCAGTGTCGGGCTCCCTCCCAGTACTTCTTTTGCGCCGTCCCCTGCCTGGACCCGCGACACCGCCTTTCCACCTCCACCCGGACATCATCTTCAAACCCCGCCGCAGATATATCCACCGCGGGTCCCGCCGGTTCTTCCACCATAATGAATCAACGCCTATACAGTCTATCTGGTCACATGCTTGCCGTCGCCCCCCGTTTCACCTGCCAAGCTGTTGACCACAGCGTATTAGCTAGCCTAGCTCGGCTGGTTAATGCCCCTACTAGCGCCAACACCACCTCCCTCAACTTCGGTCTTCTCAACATTCGCTCACTGTTAAGTAAGGGGCATCTTATTCATTAACTCATTATTGATCGTAAGCTTAACTTTTTCTGCTTGACGGAGACCCGGCAACAGCCTAACGACTTCTCTCAGCTGATTGAATCCACTCCGCTTGTTTACATCTCTTGTCCCCGCAATTCTGGCTAGGGCAGAGGTCTCGCGATAATTCACTGCAAGACTTTAAAAGTTTCGCCGGTGCCTGGGATTTCGTCTCACACGTTTGAATCTGCAATCTACCAACTGTCTGGTCCCACTCCAACCATCATTGCTACTGTTTACAGTCCTCCTAAACCCAATAGTATATTTTTACATGACTTTGCTGCGTTTTTCACCAATCTAGCCACTCTCTCTCCTGACATAATCCTGCTGGGCAATTTCAATATTCACATGATCAAAAAAGGCCAATCTACCGCTTACCAAATACTTTACTTCCTGTCTTGACAGTTTTGGATGCAAGCAATTCCAAAGGCCATATACTTGACTTAATCTGCTGTTCTGGCGTCAACTCCTCTGAACTTGCAACCGATGAACTTAACCATAACTGACCACTTTCTCCTCTCATTTACCATTCAACTTGCTCTCTCCATTGCCAAAACTCCATTTATAATCTCGTTTCGTAATATAAAGAATGTAAAAACTGACAATCTCACTGCAATAATTGACTCCTCCTCTCTCCCCAACATACAGTTTCTCCAGCCCTGATGATCTGGTCACACATTACAATACTGGTCTTCATAACATCTTGAATACACTTGCTCCACTAAAAAAACAACTTTTTTCTTTCTCGCTCTCTGCTCCTTGGTTTACCCTCGATCTCCGTCTCCTGAAATCAAAAGCTCGACAACTGGAACACCTCTACAGGAAAACTGGACTAACCATTCACAAAGAAATGTATGCTAATCACATCTCATATTATAAGGACTTCATTACCAATGCCAAAACTAACTATTATTCCAAGATAATCAGAGACAATAATGGAAATGCTAAGTCCCTGTTTGCTGTTTTCAACAATATCACCCATAACCAGGACTCTCTCCCTCCTCACGTATGCACAACCGCCTTCTGCAACTCCATCTTGTCATTTTTTCATGATAAATTTAAGGACATTCATCACAACCTTGGGTCGAGCATTCAACCTACCTTTTCAGCTGACTTTCACTCATCCGCACATTCATTTTCCTCCTCTCAGCTCCCCTCTCTCTCAGAAATCACGGAATTCATTCAGAAATCCAAACCATCCACCTCTCAACTGGACCCAGTCCCCACTCAACTTTTCAAAGCCTGCCTCCCCTCCCTTATCCTCCTTATTTCTGCCATCATCCACTCCTCCCTCACTACTGGAACTGTACCAAAATCATTCAAAACTGCTGCCGTTACTCCCATCTTGAAAAACCCCGGCGCTGAACCCCCATCTTCAACAACTACCGTCCTATCTCCAACCTTCCGTTAATATCCAAAATCCTTGAAAAATCAGTTGCAGCTCAACTCCATTCCCACTTATCCTCAATCATCTGTATGAACAGTTCCAGTCCGGTTTCCGCCCACTCCATAGCACCGAAACAGCCCTCATCAAGATCACAAATGACCCTCTCGTGGCAGCTGATTCTGAACTCCTCACCATCCTCATTGTCCTTGACCTGAGTGCGGCCTCCGATACCATCAGTCACACCATCCTCCTCAACAGACTTTCTTCCATTGGCATCACCTACACTCCGTTGAACTGGTTTTTATCCTACCTCTCCTGCTGCACTCAGTTCATCCAACTCAAGTCCCTTAAATCTGTCCCCTCCCCTGTTACTTCAGGTGTGCCCCAGGGATCTGTCCTGGGGCCCCTCCTCTTCATCATCAACCTCCTCCCCCTAGGCAATACTTTCCGTATATTTAACATTCAATTTCATTTTGAATTTCATTCAGACTGAATCTCTGAAATAAAGACCTGGTTCAGTCAAAATTTCCTGCAATTAAACAGTATCAAAACTGAATTTCTACTCATCGGCACTAAAACCACCCTTTCAAAAACAGCCAGTTTTTCAATCACTATTGACAACGCCTCTATTCCACCTTCCCCCAAGTCAAAAGCCTAGGAGTTATCCTGGACAGCCCGCTATCTTTTCAATTCCACAACAATAACATTACCCGGTCTGCATACTTCTACTTATGTCATCAACGTCTTTGCCCCTCTCTGACCCCCTACATTGCTGCCATCCTGGTCCACAGTCTTGTCACCTCCCGTCTTGACTACTGCAATTCTCTCCTTTTTGGCCTCCCTCACAAATACCTCCATAAACTCCAGTTGGTCCAGAATTCAGCTGCCCGCATCATAACCCGAACTCCCTCCAGCCAACACATCACACCAATCCTCAACCCATTTTTTATTTTATATTTTATTATTTTAATTTTTTCCCTCTCTTAACCTACTGTACGGTGTCCTTGAGTGCTAAGAAAGGCGCCTTTAAATATATAATTATTATTATTACTACCTGAAGCTTCATTCAGTACCCTTGGGTGACCTCTAGTGTTAGTAGGAATAATTGTGCATTTGGGTTTATCATCCAAAATAAATATGTGACATACTTCTTGTGAAAAATTAATAAATAAAACTGTAAAATAATAACAATAATAATTTATTTTATAAAACAATCAAACCTAACATCGCAATTTTTAACGTGGCAGTTACTCAAATGACTTGGCAATGCAACTGTGTTTTATGAATTTGAAATGTGTACCCCATCGCAGAAATTACACCCATGAAGCAACACCTAAAAAATAAAAAATAAAATGACTTTGAAATGTTGATTGTCATTCATATTTTCTTTGATATTGTGCTTGGTGTATACTGAGCGTTTATAGTTGACATTGTGCACTGCTTAGTGCACTGATGCTTGAGTAACTCAAGTTGTTTTTATTGAAGAACAAAATTTTTTGCACAGAAGGGCCCATTCGATGTCTTTTTTTTCTCTTTTTTTTTGGAAACAACTTCCCCAGCCTTAAAAAACCCACCATGAATCGAACGTGATTAGATGACGTCAACACCGTCAGCGCGATCTCTGACTTAGTTGTCCTATTAATTTAACAAGTGGGAATTAATTGCTTTCAGTAGCGCTTCAAAGATAATGCATAATATCAACACAAATCCTAATTTGCGCGAGCATGTAGCATTAAAAGCTCCGCTGAATCAGACAATGAACACGGAGCGTATTTGACCTTATTTGGTGGCACCAAATAGAAATGCTCCCACACTTGAGAACGCTTCCTGGATGGCTCCATCAGTCAAAAAGTCCCAAACTCCGAATGTTAAACAACAAGCGACGGCAAATTGCAACATGCAATACGTGTAGAACACGGGCATGATGCCGCCGCGGTGTTTTAGGCAGTTTAAATCCACTGAGTCAGCTGACTCGGTCGGAATAAAGCAGTGAAGTCGTTCGAACGTCATCAGTGACGTCAACGGAAGCAAGCTCCGGCCCACTGCTTCACTACAAGCCGCCTATCAAATTTGAAGCGTGCTACGGAGCTTCAGTGTTAAATGTAGCATCGCTAGACATGAGTGTGAATGGTTGCCTGTCTTCATGTGAGCCTGGCATTTCACTGGCAACCTGTAGTCTGGCTCCAGCTTTCTTCTGAATAGAATTAGTGGCATTGACAATGGACTGATGACAAATCTTAGCATTGCCTCGGGAGGCATCAAGCAAGAATTCTGTTTTACTTTTTGTCAGGTATGAAGGTGATAACAAGCGACTGCAGTGAATTGAGTGTGTGTGTGTGTTTAGGTGTGTCAATCATATCATGGGCCAGCTGTTAGCTTCATGTTAGTCAGAGCTCAGAGGTGCAGTATATTAGAGGTATAGGCCAAGTAGGGAAAATCAGCTGCCCTGGATGTCATGCATTCACTTCATTTCTGGGCCTCAGCTGCAGGTTGTCCTCCACTGGCAATTACTTTCATCCACAGAGCGCGACCAGGAGCCGTTCCCCTTGGGGTTGGCACACACACTTGCACACCTCTAGCCTGCTGAATGCTAATTTGGGGCTTCTGCCAGTGCAGCTTTGGTTTGAGCTCCTAATCCCTTCCTGTATGGCAGCAATCCTGCTAAATGTACCCTGATGGTTGTGTGTTCACCAGTCCATGCCCGTCCATGCTGGTCAAACACATGGAAGACATGCTAGTGAGACGCATAACAGCGTGTGCACAATGAAAACACACTGTTGGCCAAGGTTTGTAGCACCACTGAATAAGCAATGATGCGTTTGTATGCAGGGAAATAGGAAGCCACTCATCCACTCCAGTAAAACAGCAACTGGGGGCATTAACCAGCATGAGCTTGGTGACTTGAAGATGATAGAGAAAGCAAACAGTGAGTGGGGGGGAGTGGTGATTAGGGTGGCAGAGTTTGTTTTAGTTGATGGTTACAAGGGGGATAGGTCACTCCCCAAGCAGAATGAGTCCTAAGCAGGGATCAGAGGAGATCTTTTGTGGCAGCCAGGTAGAGCAGAGCTCAATAAAATGTTGACACTGCATGTGTGGAGGACAGAAAAGGTTTAGGACTTGTGATGCTTGTTACAGTACGTTGGCTCTACAGAACAAGTTAAGGCCGGGATGGGCAACTTAGTGCGGAGGGGCCCGCAATTTTTTGGTCTGTGCTACTCAGGGGAACGTATACTTCCGAGCCAGATGTGTGACAAAAATGCTTGTAGAAAACAGTACAAATGAAATGTACAAAATGAAGCTTCATGAAGTGCTTGCGATTTTTTTTTTTTCACACCACTAGATGGTCCTCTTCGTTTAAAGATAAAGGTTAATGCAATGGAAATTGATTACATTTCCACTTTATCTTTAAACAAGGGTGCCATCTAGAGGTGTAAAAAGCACGTGCAATATTTTTTGACTCCTCGAGATGGTGGTCTATGTTTAAAGATACAAGCTATTCCAAATGAAATTTAATAAATTTCCACTGCATCTTTAAACCAAGAGTGCTATTGATAGGTGTACAATATATATATATATATATATATATATATATATATATATATATATATATATATATATATATATATATATATATATATATATATATATATATATATATATATATATATATATTTATATATAACAAGTGCTTCATGAATCGTCATTGTCTATCACTAATTTAATCTTTATCAGAATTTTTTAAAATGATTTTTCTGGGTTTACTGAATTTTATGTTGCCCATCCTTGAGATATGGAGACTGATGGGAAAAAAAGAGGCTTTTGTGATATATATTTTTTTAACAAACTTTTGTCAGTGAAAAAATATCAAGGAACACCACACATAGAAAATGTAAAGAAAACAAAAGAAAGAAAGGAAGGAGAAAGAAAAAAGAAGAGAGAGAGAAAAAAGAAAAAAAAATCTTTGCAATGGCGCCGGAGTTTCATTTTTTAACATTTATATCTATATAATTATCATCAATATGTCTGGAAGCTGTGTTACCTGAGCGAAATGTCCGAGCATCTAATTTACAGGCGTAAAGTATTAATTTCTCTGCCCCATTGTGCCATTTTTATTATTATTATTTACTGGTAGCTACAAGTTCAGCACCGTGGTAGCTAGTTTCATTTGTTTACTTTTGTGTTTTTTCTCTTGAAAGTTGCCAGTTTCACTGGTTGTTCATGCAGGAGAACAAAATAATCCTATTCTTGTTTTGAAGACGGAGTGCACACGTTTAGTCTGCTGATCACGAGAAGGCATGCAGCATAGTTACTCGGCACACTACTTGCGGATAATTAATTTAAATTTAATTTAATTGTCACCAATTAGGTGGAATTGGACAATTTCCCTCGGCACACTAGAATATAGCGGTCTTGGTTTAAAGATAAAGGCTGGTGCAATGGAAATTGATTACATTTCCACTGCGTCTTTAAACCAGGAGTGCCATCTTGAAGAGTAAAAAAAAAATCACAAGTGCTTCATAAAGTTGCATGTGTCCATCACTAAAGGAGACAGCAGCACTCTCATGATGGTTTTAACTTCAAATTAGGCAGTACCAGCTCAACTCCCTCCTTACTCTGCCACTGGCCAGCACTCACACGCCGCTGCCTTTCCTTCACTTCTTATTACACTGCATTACTACAACTTTATTACTTCCTGACTTTGTCAATTATTGTGAATGATTCTGTTTTTATTTCTACTGTGCAAGGAGGTGGTTAGAATTCATAACTGGCACGGAGAGTAATCGCTTTGATTATACCGCACGTTGAGCCTGGGTGGGTGCTCATACACATGCTCATGCATGAGCAATCATGCCAGAACCTTCTCTTTGATGTGTGTTTTTGCCAGGGAAAAGTACCTATCCTGAGCCCAGTTAAATGAGCCAGATTCTTAGGTGTGTAGCATGACAGAACCGGGTATGAATTGCCAAGTGTTATGCACCCCAATTCTCTTAACACTGTAGTTTTTGGGGAACAGTTTCTAGCTTGTGTCTGACCGAGGGACGGACTGAGAACAAAACTTGACCCGGGAAATTTTTCTTCAATGGGGGGTGCGATTCCTATATATAGAACAGAACTCACAGAAATATTTCAAGCCTAACTTAAGATTTATGTAATTTTTTGTACATAAAAAATTCCCGTTTACATTTTTTTAAAGATAATTTTAACACAAACCTACCAAATAAACCTTATATGATACATATTCATTAGTCTAATAAAGCCTATTTATGTATTTAGTAATAATAACAAAAAATGGACATAAGTGTTTTTTACATAGCATCGACAATATGCTATTTATCGTGTATAGGTAACCTGATTATTATGCAATTCAAACAATATACTTTTTGTATTTTAAATACATTCTCTCATTATTATTAATTTAGAGTAATTATACTTTATTAACTCATTCACTCCCAGTCCTTTTCTCTGAAGTAACCGCCTTCGCTCCCGGCTGTTAGACTGGATTTTGACTGATTTTGCAAGTCCCACAGAATATTGTGTTGTATTGCTATAAAAACATGGAAACTACCAAAAGAAAGATTAAAGTCTCTTCTTTCATCGGGAAAAAAGTATATTTTTCTCTGTTTCCACTTTGCAGCAATTAGCATTAGAATAAAGCTAAGTTTCATCATTATTCCATAAGGGTCTAGCTGCAGACGCTCAGCGAGTGGAGCTCCACCGAAACACGTAACCTCTACCGGAAACATGTGACTTCAAGCGACGCAGGAAATGCTTTTTTAGCAAATATTTTTTTTAAACAAATAAATAACATTATGAACTAAATATTTAGTTAATTTGAAAAAAACAGAAAATTTAATATGAACAATGTATACAACATCAACAACACAAATCCATCGCGTTCCCTTGGAACGAAGCCTGACGTACAGACAAACTTACATAGTCTGTGCACCTACAATGTCCTCTAATCAACCGTGATTTAAATGTCGAACTTTGTTTTTGGATATTTTTTTTAAGAAATTGAACGTTTTGGAAGGACATTGAGGAGGGTTAAAACAAAGCAAACCTTCTTGGTATTTGATAATTTGAAGAATTTATTGTCTGATTAGACCTTTTTTGTTTTCTTTTTGTCTTATTCGAATGTACGGTTTTATTTTATGTTGTGTGCTCAGTTTGCAATTCTATGAAGAAAGATTTGGATGCTGGTTTTTGGATTAATAAGGGTGGGGGGAGTCGGTTGATTTTCTCTAAAAATGTCTAATTGTTTGTGTATTATTATACTATCTCGCTACTGGGTGTTATCCTCAAACTTGTTTTCAATTGCATGTGACACGTTATTTATTTGTTTACACCTAACTAAAAAGTTATGAGTACTTAATTGTGAGTTATTCCTAAGTTTTCAAGTACTTGCATTTGTTTTAAAATATTTGAATTTGTCGGAGCGGGATTTCAAATGGAAAGGTGTTGTGCCTGTTAATGCCACCAATCTACAATGTTCAATAACACAGAATTTACGTACAATACTTCTTCAGCATTCACCTCAACTGCCGTAAAATTTAAAGACGCGAGGGCTGGATATAAAGGCAGGGAAATGGACAGAAATTTTTATTTTTTATTTTTAATATAACTATGGGCTTTTATGCCACTGAAGACTCAGGGTACTGCAGCATGCTTAATCCAAGAATCTTGCACAATTGATGAGAATGCTTTCTAGAAGCATAAATGTATTATGTGTAAACCAACTTTAATAAATTGAAAGGAAATTTGACATCTTCGCTCAATGTTCATTCAACAGTTATAATTTTACAGCAATGTACATGACTGCCAAATTAAGTGAACAAAAAAAACAGGCTTTCTGTGTTCACTTAATTTGCTGACTTGTCTAGTACAGCACAATGTCCTTATGTACGGTATGCATATTCTAACTGACTTCAAAAACGCTTTTGTTATTTAATATTTCCATCACAACATAAATCAGATTCCATCCACCTTTAATTGTTCAGACAAATCAACGTGAAGCGTATATCGCATGATGTACTGCAATTACGCTACGTTGCATTCGCCATTTGTGCTGCGCCACAACTTTGGTGTTCAAATGGGGGTCACGTGCTTCTGGGGGTGACAAAAGCGCCAACAGTCGTTTTGTTTAAAACAGCAAAATATATTCCAAAATACAAATAATACTACTTAACGTTAGTTTGAATTAAGATTATGGTTATGTTTAGTGTTATAGTTACATTTAGGCTTAGTAAAAAAGTAAGACAGAATTGGACTTCACGTGTTTCCGGTAGAGCTCCACTCGCCCATGGTCTGCAGCTAGACTCTTCTCATTATTTACAAATTTGTTTAAAACAGTGGGGGAAAGAGCTTTTTTGCAACACGGTCCTGGTTAATCTCTTATACTCTGCTGCCACCTGCGTTTTTGTAATAACTACTATTGCTTCAAGCATTCTCTTCAGTTCAGAGGCTGCATCAAAGCCTTCTGTATGCTCTAGCATAAAAACATTTTTTTTTTAAACAAACAAATGTATAAATACATCTTTGGGAGCATGATAATATTTAAAATAGAAAGTATTTATAAATTTTTGGGAGCTAATGAGTTAATAGTAAATACATAAACCCGAGGATTATGCATTTCAAATTAATAGGCTTCATTCGACTAATGAATATGTATTATATAAGGTTTATTTGGTAGGTTTGTGTTAAAAATTATCCCCCCCAAAAAGTTTTTAAAAGTAAATGGGAATTTGTCATTTGAAAAAAAAAAATCTTAAATTAGGCTTAAAATATTTCTGTGAGTGTTGTCGTCGACGGTGTGTGGGGGGCTGACATCCAGCCATTACTTTTCGTCGGCGCACGTCAGCTGACGACATGCGGCAATTAATATTCATCAAAGGGTGTTGGCTTACTATTGCTTCAAGCATTCTCTTCAGTTCAGAGGCTGCATCAAAGCCTTCTATATGCTCTAGCATAAAAAAAACATTTAAAAAACAAACACACGTATAAATACATCTTTGGGAGCAATGGACCGGCCGTTCAGGAGCCTTCCGAAGACCGCTGAAGTTTTTTTTGTTTTGTTTGTTTATTGAACATATAAACAAGTAGCAGAAAAGAAAAAGTTTAACTTTGAACTCAAGCTTTATGACAGCACCACTCCCCGCAACGGACACCCCACCCACCGGAGTACCTTGAACTATATTCTCTTCGCATGAACATGGACTTCAAGTTAGATGTCTTCATTTTTTTAATTACAGCTTGCAAACACCTGCCGATGAGGACGCCTGCCGGCCCCCCATCATGATCCTACGCAAGAGGCCCATTGCGTTGGAAACAGCCGGCCTTGTTTAGCACAAGGGACAAGGTCGTTAAAGTGATAATGAAGTCGTCTCATTAACGTAATGAGACACATTTTTAATGAAGGTGATTTTGGGGGGTGAAATGTGCCCACACAATGAGGAGAACATGCAAGCTGACAGATGTAGCAAGCATGCAAGTAAATGTATTCCCTTAAAGTGCACAAAACTTGGTTTGAAGATTAACCCTGCACGTTTGTTGGGCTTTTTTTTGTGACACTTACTCTAATTGAAAACAAAAGCCTGCAGCATTCTAACCACTGTGAATCTGAAGGATGCTCCTTTGAACTTGTGCACATAATCCCTCTATCTCCTCCAAGCAAAAGTACCACTTGAAATGGATTTCATTCACTCAGCCTCCATCAAAAGCTCACTTTATCAGTTTCCTCTCTATTCCTGGGTAAACACAAATAAATGATTTATTTTATTTTTTACCTCAGCAATAACGGGTTGTTTATTTTGGCTATAAGGGCACTGGTGACTCTCTCCGGTAAAGCCACTTGGTGAAAGCAACACATACTCTGCCACCTCACACTGTATAAATATTGAATAGTGTCCAAAGTGCATAGCGTACAAAGTGTCTTGTCAGTGATTAGTGCCAAGAGGAAGAAACAGTAATATTGGAACCACAATGTCATACATTCAGCAGTTATTGTTTAATTTTAGCATGTGGCTTTTTATTAGGGGAGACCGAGGCTAGTTGTATCACGGGTAATTTGTCACATTGCAACAAAAAAGTGGAATACTCGTTGTCTTCGTATAAATGGTCAGGGGTTGTGTACTGTCTTAGAAGAAAATAGCACATTGTAGGCTGAGATGAGTGCCAGTTATCTGTTTGGCACAACCCAAAGTAAAAAAATATTTAGACAAATTAGACAAATTCTAGCAGCAAATCATTTGGGCTCGTTAGAGAGAATCAGGCATCTTGTCATGCCTCAGTCACTGCTCTGTTTAAGCTAACTTTAAACGAGAACAAGTATTAGCCAACACCATAGTTTGGGGCAACTTGTCTCAGTCATTTTGGGGTTTGTTGTCACATATGCAAAGAATTGTCCAATGAAAAACGCACCTCTGGCAGAATTCTCCTTCAGATGATGAATCTGAAGAGTGAGGAAATTAGTTTGCTAGGTTTTGTTTCATTGTTTAAAAATAGATTTTCCAGTTGTTGAATTGGAACTACAGTATGCCCACATGTCAGGACGGGTTTAAGTTTCTTGATGAACATCAATCCATTAACCGAAATGCTTCATTTAAAAAAAATTCAATGTAATCTCAAATTTCCAATTTAAAGGAATCAAAATTGGCAATTGAGGCTGAGAGCTATGACCTACGTGCCGACTTTAATCTGTTTCATAATATATGTTAAAGGTTGCTCATTGACTATGGTAAATTTTCAAGATCAATGATAAACAATGTATCTGTCTGTAAAAACAAACAAACAAACAAAAACAGGAACAAAGATCATTTTGTCCTTGTTTTATTATTAGTTGAAAAATCCAGTGTGACAATTTACCTATGTTCACTCCCTCTATTTGATGGCTTATAACTCGGCACTGACACAAAGTATGAAAATGACATGAATACAAAAAAATATACCTAAGACTTTGGTCTTTCATCTGGTTTACATTTTGTTTATGTATGATGTATTGATTCCCAAACAATATATAAAAGTATAAACAGTGATACAACTAGCGCTGGTCTCCCTACAAGAAGATGGCTGTGCATGTGCAGTTTGTCTAGCTGCACCCTTTAGCTTTTGTACCTCCATAGTTGTGTGGGGAAGGGGACACCACCATTACTCACGGACAGTCATAAAGGCTGCCGATGGGACATCGGTCTCAAATACACACTATAAGCTTGTCAAGTGTGGTAAATAGACAAGTCCTGGAGGAGACATTTGTCTCCCCAGCTGGGGAATAGTTGTCCATCTTGTTGCAAAGCATGACTTCACAGAGAATGTCTTGTACCTGTCAAGGAGCGGACAGACAAGCACACACGACAGCTAAAAGGGGGTCCAAGCTTATATATTTGTAATGTTGCACGCTTACAAATGGACTTTTGTGTGCGTACGTCCAGCGTGACTGCTCGCACCAAACATATTCATTAATCCCTGCTTGTCTGTACTTGTCCTTTCCTGCATCCCGCCACTTTCCAATCTGCACACTGAGAGGCTCCCACCGTCCATACCAATTAGCAGCAGTTAACTGGCCATGCCACTGGGCTACAGATGACTACATTTCCCACAGCGCAAAGAGGGAGATTGCCTCCTATTATTAATGACACTGCCAGGCAAGAGACGGATGCTGAGTGCTACCCAGTGAACCTGCAGTTGGATTTGTTCCATCTTCTTTCCGCAACCTACACATCTCTCGCTAAAGGTCAACTCTTCATTTGCCCAGACATTTTTATCCACTCGCTGCATGTTTGATCTCGCAGCTTATTTATTTGTCCCCCTTGCCTCCCTGTGAAACGCAAAGTGATTGAACGCATATTATCATGCATCTCCTCACACATGCGTATGCCCTCTGAAATCAGGGCGATGGGGCGGAGATGAAGAGAAGGTGAGCCGGGGTTGACTGATCGATCTTGGCA
This sequence comes from Leptonotus elevatus, assembly GCF_054856555.1. Lineage (NCBI taxonomy): Eukaryota > Metazoa > Chordata > Actinopteri > Syngnathiformes > Syngnathidae > Leptonotus > Leptonotus elevatus. The sequence continues at coordinate 7,563,897 of NC_141240.1, read as the reverse complement.
TTGTGTTAATAGTTTTAATGGAGGAATACATGACTTCCTGTTTGCCTGCCTGTGTGTGTGGGTATGTGTCTTCCAAAGCGTTATTGATCAAGTGCCAGCAGGGTGGGTTAATGCAAAGCGTTTTTGAGTGCTAAGGGCACATGGCAGCCAAAGTCATTTCAGGAAAAAGGGCCGCTGGCGAGGGATCTGTGAGTTTAATCCTCAAATCAAGAGGAAGGGGTAAAATGTTGCTTGTCACCTTCATCTAAAGTGACTCTTGGCGGCCTGCAGCACTCATCTCAGGGTCAGCTGGTCTATGCCACGTCTGGAGACATTTCCTGCAAAGTGCCGAATAATTAATGTGAGACTTGAAGCACAAATATGTACAGTAGGATATTCACCTTTAAACACAAGCTTCAAACACTACTATGGCACATTGGGAAAATGAAGCTTCATGAAGCACTTACTTGGAAAGCCTCTACTGGGGGAAAATCTAAATTTAGCAGTAACAAATCTAATAATAATGCATATATTTGTGGAGACTGGGGTCAAGTTTTATTTTACAATTTAAAAAATGTGCAGAATTTGACAGGTTAATTCATGTGAAAAATTAGATAGCTCTTAATATGAAAAGAAAAATGCACTGAACTGTCACCAGCGTCTTACAAATGCAATTCTGCCATCGAGTGGCAGAAAATGACCAACGCAAATCAATATCACACTAGTTTTTTACAGTACAGTATAGTACATCTGTTTAATTTTAACTACATTCTATGATTTAATATCAAATTACTGTATAAATGGCTAAAAGATACAGCCATATTTATATTAGTTTAACCCCCCCCCCCACACACACACCCACACACCCCTATGTTAACAAGAGTATGGAAACTTGGGGGGAAAATGTTATTGTACATTTTATTGTACATTTAGAAAAGATTTTAAATTTGCGATAATCTTGAGTTAACTATTGAAGTCACCCCAACCCCCCCCCCCCCCCCCCCCACACACACACACGCACACAGACAGACAGACAGACAGACAGACAGACAGATATATAGATAGATAGATAGATAGATAGATAGATAGATAGATAGATAGATAGATAGATAGATAGATAGATAGATAGATCGATCGATTTTAAAAGCCAGAGATCCTACCACTGTTCCTTTTCAGGGCACTGTTGCTGATCAAGACCCTTGCTAATGATATGTTACAGGCATTTTGTACAACGATAAGGCAAAGAGCCAATTCAAATGGCCTTATAAAAAAGAAAAAGTTGAAAGGCGAGTTTAGCGATCCATGTTTTCAGGTCATGGCCACGAGCGATCTTTCTGAAAGTCTCTTGTAGGCTTCTGGGAGTTGCCTAAATGCAAATCTCAAGCAGCAGTGTTGCTGGCAGCGTACACTTCCACTTCACGGTGCTCATAAAATTAACAGTGGCTATAAAAGACACACTACCAAAGTATGCTTCTAATGACACCTGGAAGCCCGCAGGTCATTGGCAGAGGACATTATCCAGTAAAGTATTTTTGAAGCATCACAGGATCAGAGAGCTTGCAGCATCCGACTGCTTGTATTTGTTGACTTCACATTCAGCATTATCTCAATAACAGTCAGAGGACCTAAGAAATCTGGTGATCATCATTAATTACCCCCTTTGGACAAAAAGAGGCCCAGTAGTTATTTTTAAATCTTAGGATATAGTGTTGCCTTTTATGTTATATAAGAACTGCAGTGCTCCCTGCAGCTCATTATTTTATGTGAAGATATGTGGTTGCCTGGAAGCTGCCCATCAAATTGCCAGTTTCCAAGGCAATTGCTGATGTGTTGTTTTTTGTTTTTTTTCTCCGTGCACTGTGGAAGTATACATATAAATCTGGGTCACATTATCAGACAGTTCAGCAATAAATTAACATTGCAGCAGGATATAATTCAATACAAAAGCAAAAATCACAGCTGAGCCTTTCAGATGATTTTTGGAGGAAGCTAAAATTGGACAATTTACTGACTAATCACAGTTGGAAAGAAAGGAGGTGAAACACCGTCTAAAACCAAACATTGCCAATCGTTGTTTCTGCATCAATAACTAATTTGCATTATTGATTATTATCGAATAACTCTGAAGGTGCCTGAAGCCCAGGGCGCCTTCAACATGGATAAAAGATTTGAGTAATAAATTGATTTTGGCAAAGCAACGAGGAGCAAATGAAGCTATGCACAAGGTATTTTTATGGCTGATTTATGATCATGTTTTTTTATTTTTATTTTATGTTTAATTTGAAGGTGTTTTCATTATTTCTGAGATTGCAATTTGTAGTAGTTCATTATTTTATATTGTTCCACAATTGCTACTCTGTGGAGTAAAAGTGTTGTAATTTTCTATGTATGTTTCTATGTTTTAAATATATACTTTATATGTTAATCAAATGATGAAGTACCCTTAGTTTTCAGTGCAAATGCTATGAAATGGCTATTTAAAAAGCAAGTTAAAGGTGTGCTGATAATCTTTTTTTCTTTTCTTTTTTTCCCCACCCCCACGTCAGCAAATAGTTCACGTACTTGTATGAACTGGTTCAAGGAAGGAAGAGGGGAAAAAAGGGCCAACACCCAGCAGCATAACGTTCATTATTAGAAAGCGCAGTTTTCAAACTGACAGCAAGAGGGCGTCAAAAGCTTGTTGCACACGTGAGAGCGTCTCTCCAAGGGATGGTTATTATGTCATTGTGTTGAGCTCCAGGAGGCTGCATGCTGAACAGTATTTAGACTAGAGAAACATCAGCCTGAATTGTTTGAATGTTTTCTTTAACTATCTTTAAGGCACTGCTCCATTTTCTAGTCTAGCCCTCCTACACAACAAGCATTGCAATCAGCTCTTAAGAGGCCAACATGGAGTCAAATTAAAGCACCAACTTCCACCTCGAAGACAATGAATGCTGCAAAATGCTTCCTGGTCCAATGTTGAGACATATAGTGCGTTCAAAGACTGCACTTAATTATGCATTTATAAGAAATCATGAGTGTAGAACTACAAATTAAATGAATGTATTACCAATAAACGAGATCTGAAGATGTGCTCTTTTTTTCCCGTTCTTGAAATAAAAGCAGCTGAAATCGATTGTGGTAGGCGAAGCAAAGAGTTTGTTGTTGCTCACAGTCAAGTACAAAACGCTAGAATCTCAATCTATCGATTAAAGAATGTAGCCACACATCACGAGAAGTGCAAGGGCATTTCATTCTCCTGATGAAGACCCCCAGGGTGAGGATTTAAAGAGTACCACAGTAATCACTCTTTTTCCGAGGAGCAAGGTTATTTATAACACCTCTTGTTGCAGACTTAACACCCTCACTGTGTCTTTTAGAGGACACTGGACCTTGGCCAAGTCACTGGACTGTTCCACATTGCATCTCAGTCACAGTACTCTGTTCAGCTTTTATTCTGGGGGCGGTGTAATGTGGTTCTTTTACGAGTAGAGCAGGGATGGGCAACGTAAACGATGGAGAGCGCCACAAATTTTCATCAGCGCTACCAGGGGGCAATGGCGGCTCGAGACAGTTTTACCTGGGGTGGCGAAAGGGTGGCAGGAGGTTCAATTGGGAGGGTGGAGGTTACAACCCTCTGCACATGCACACACACGCACACTAAAATGAGAGTGCAACTTAAATTGAAGGCGATACTGTGAATGGTGTGAATTGAAAACTGGTGATTAAAATGTTTATACACACAATGGAGACAATATCAGGAACATTTTTAAAGCAATTTCAAATTTATTATTAACAGATTCATTGCCAGCTGTAGTTGTGGTAATCGTGTTGGCAAGGCGGTTGGTAAACCAGATATATGATAAAAATGCTATTTTATAATTGGATAAGCTAAGTGCATGTCTGCTTTTTTAAACTGATCCAATGTCCAGTGCATCACAGTATTTGAATATATTCCATGTTTAACTCATTCAAACTCAAAAACGTATTTATATATATATATATATAAATTTTTTTTTCTTATGCGAGAATATACAGAAGGCTTTGATGCCACTTCTGACCTAAATAGGTCACTTAAAGCAATGGTACTTAAAAAAAAAACGGTCAGCAGGTGGCAGCAGAGTATAAGAGATCAGCCATGGCCATGTTGCAGCAAGCTCTTTTTCACAGTGTTTTCAACAGGTTTGTAAATAATGATTTTGCTATATTCTAATGCTAAAACAGATACAGATGTACTTTTTTTCATGATGCAAGAAGAGACTTTGGTGGGTTCCATGTTTTTATAGCGATAGAACAGAATATTCTGTGAATTTTGCTAAATCTGTCAAAATCCAGTAAAACAGCCTGGAGCGAAGGGGGTTGCTTTAGTGAAAATGGTTGGGAATGAATGTGAATCCACTCGTCAGCAACTAAAGGCTTGAAGCAAACAACAGAATAACCACATTTGTTTTTTCCCCAGTGCAAAGTGCTCTCGTGCATAAAAAATACCATTCGATCACGGCAAGCGGCTTAACAAAAAAAAAACACTTATTATAAGAATTCATAAAAGGACATTTCCAGGGTTCCGGCTCACGTGATCTTCATGTATAAAAGGGGATCGTAGCCGGAACAGAACCTTCTCGCGCAAATAAACACGAGGGCTCTGAGTGACAAGCAATGCTGGCGGTCGTTCGGGACTCATAGAACCGTAGTTACATACGTTACTGTCGTTCTATTTTGTCCCTCCCAACTGCCAGGTGGCGGTGCTGAAACAGCACGGAACGCCGAATGCCAGCGATGTCACGAAGACCCGGGAACCACATCCAGTGGATGAGGAGAGGTGACATCCAAACTGTAGAATCTGGAGAACATGCAAGGCGAAGACCAGGAAGCAGCCGCACAGACGTCCTCCAAGGACACTCCTTTCAGATCACCCCATGAGGTAGACACACCCATGGTGGAATGGCTGCGCACCCCAGGAGGAGGGGGACGACCAGAGACCCGATAAGACTGCCAAATCACCTTCCCGATCCAATGGGAGAGGCGTTGCTTGGACACAGAAGCTCCTTTATTCGGGCCATCGTAAGACACAAAAAGCTGGGTGGATGTACGGAAACATGACGTAGCATCCAAATAAGAGCGGAGCGCCCTCAGAGGATAACAAAGACCTGGAGCGTCATCCCCATCCGCCGATGGCGGAGCAAAATGAGCTTGACGAATAGGGTGGTTGGCTTGAAAGAAGAAGGACCCTCTGAAGGGTTAGATGAATGAGGGGGAGAGGTGGGAAGGCATATAGCAGGCCCCTTGGCCAGGAGTGTGCCAGAGCATCCTAGCCTAACGGGCTGTTCTGTTTCCTCAGGGGAAACAAGAGGGGACAGTGGGTGGACTCCTCGGAGGCAAAAAGATCCATTTCAGCTTTTCCAAAGCGACTCCAAATGGCGCTCACCCTCTCCGGGTGGAGACGCCAATCCCCCTGAAGCGGACGACGGCGGGAGAGAGAATCCGCCGACTGGTTGACAATGCCAGGGAGAAACATAGCCCGCTGGCTGACAAGACGGGGGGAGGCCCATCTGAGAAGCCTCCGTGAGGCCCGTAGCAGCTGGGCGGACCTTGTCCCGCCCTGATGATTGATGTTATACACAGTGGAGGTGTTGTCCGTTTGTACCAGGACATGGGGCCCTGCCACGAAGGGCAGAAAATGAATCAGGGCCAGATGCACAGCCTGCAGCTCTAGCACATTGATGTGCAGCGATCTGTCCCCTGCAGACCACAGGCCTTGAGCTGTTCTGTGTTGCCAAACTGCACCCCCATCCACTCAAGGTGGCATCTGTGGTGACAACTTCGTGACGTGTGGGTACCACCCTCAACGGGACTCCTGCTGATAGAACAGATTGGCGACCCCAAGGTGCGAGAGCACCCATGAACCGACTTGACACTCGGTCCAGCAGCGGGTTGAGCCGGAAGCGGAGCAGGCACCGTTGCAATGGTCGCAGCGACAGCAGGCCCAATGGCACAAGTGCCGTCAGGGACGTTAACTTGCCCAGCAGAAGCAGAAAAAGGAAATAAGGCAGCATCCCATTGGCACAGAAGAGAGAGATGAGACGTAGCACATTATAGACCCTCCATGGGGACAGTCGAGCAGTCATAGAGGTGGTGTCCAACGACATTCTGATGAACAGAGTCTGCTGAGAGGGAACAAGAGAGGACTTCTCCAGGTTGACCTTGAGCCCAAGTCGTGACACATGCTGCAGAAGCGTAGACGTGTCTTTGATTGCCTGATCCTTGGACTGAGCGCATATCAGCCAGTCGTCCAATTAAGGGAGCACCTTTATCCCCCTCGACTGCAGGGGTGCAAGTGCCGCCTTCACTACACGTGTGAACAATCTGTGAGAGAGTGTGTACTCTGAACTGCCAATGGCGACCCCTGTAGGCAAAGCGGAGAAACTTCCTGTGCTGAGGAGCAATAGGGACGTGGAAGTAAGCGTCCTTCAGATCGATTGATGTGAACCATTCCCCTCGGGTGATCGTCCTCATGGGATCCACTGCTTCGATAGCGGACTTGGCAAGGAGGGTCGCTAGCACTTAATCCAGAGCTTGTTCCTTTTCCGGGTCGCTGATGATCGTCTCTCTGACCCGGATGGAGAGAGGGGGCCAGCGTCGGAACTGAACCCATGAGACAAGGTAGAAACCACCCATGTGTCCGAAGCAAGGGCAGCCCAGGAGTTGAGCTGACGACAGGAAAAGTAACCGACTGCCGGCCCCTCGGGCTCAATCCCTGGCAGTGGATTTAGGGGTCCGGAAGGGATGGGGCGTGGTGCGTGAAGCTCGGGGCTGACCATGGGGCCCTCGGCTCGAGAAGCGAACCCCACGGGCATCTGTGACATGGCCTTGTGTGCGACAACGAGGCCTGTATCCCCCCCTAGGCCGAAAGGACTGCTCAGTACGTGACAGAAGGGCGGTCGGGAGAGCGTCTCCCCCCGAGTTTGACAAAGCATAGGGCCTGGCAAGACTAGCGAACTTACGCCTTGCGTCATTAGCACGCACTGTGCGTTCCAGTGCTCCTGTCGCTGCCGAACCGAAAACTTGACCCAGCACCACAGGGAGGTGACTCCAAGAGGGCTCTCGCAAGGGAGATTGAGCCAACCATACCTGACGGCGCGCCTGGATAAACAAAGACATACTATGGCCATGCTTCCTCGAAAGGACTGATAAATCCCTCAGCGCCATGTTACAGAACGGTGTAGCCTCATCTACTTTGTTGTCTCTCAAAGCTGCGGAGAGAGCAAGTAGGAGATGCGCCTGGGCGTTGTACGACTCAGTGACCAGTTCGTCCATCAAGCGCCACTGAGGGCTAGGGCATCTCACAGCCTCTCTAAGGGCCTCCTTCAGGGAGACGATGAGTGAAGCCACAGAATACATTAGGCATATGGTCCAAACCAATAAGATTCAGAAACCGCATATTTGCCAGAGTACGGCCGTCCGCCGGGAGCCGAGGATAAACACTAGAATTGGACCAGCAGGAATAAAGGTCTGTCCAAAAAAGACGAGATTCCGGCATCCAAAAAGACTCGCTTGAGTAATCCACTGGAGAGAGGCCACACTCAGCAGGAGGCTGAGAAAAGTCAGACATGTCCAACTTTAAACATTGGATCGCGCTAAGCATAATAGTGCGGACCAATTCTGCTCCAGCTGAAAAACGTTCAGTAGGAGGAGAAGACAGGGCAGAGTCCATACCCGAACATCCTCGTCAATGTTGTCTGCTTGGGAGGGCAATTGGAGTGTTGCATCCGGCATGTCCACCAATGCATAGGGCAACACCACTGCAGAGGCCTGAGCAACAGAAGGGTTTTGATCACCCAACTGCGCCTGTATTGCCATCACAATCACCTGCAACGGCTTAACTGCAAGGCAATCTGAGACTCTTCTTACTCCGACGGTCAGGGGCAGCAGGAGAAGCAGACCTGCGTTTTGCCCGACCCCCGCGAGGTTGGGGGGCCCATTGCCACTGCCGACGATGACCGCCCCTGGAGAGCTGCTGCGTCCTGGTGAGGCGCAATATCAGTCATGACAGACAATATAAAAGCCATCAAACAACATCAAGGCGGCTGGCGACCCACGGACGGAGCCGCAAAAGTTGCGAGGCAATACAAGCTAGGGAAGGATACGAAATAACAGCACCAACACTAGTGAGTTGTATTCAAAACAAGTCAAAGTAACCGCAGGCAAGACGTCAACAGTCGCTGACATCCACCAGGCGTACTTACAAACTTGAAGCCGCACTCAGCGATGAGGAGCGGAGATCATGTAAAGATGGAAGGGGAGCTCCAACGTCTATACATAAATTCCAAAAGTCCAAATACACTGAACCGTCCCAGCAAAGGGGGGCTGCCCTGATCAACAAGATCACAGGCCACCAGCAACGACGACGAAGAACGGCGATTAAACGCCGTGAGTGACCGCACGAGAAGGCCAAAGAGACTCGGTTCCGGCTACGATCCCCTTTTATACATGAGGATCACGTCAGCCGGAACCCTGGAAATGTCCTTTTATGAATTCTTTCTCGAGTGACGCATGCGGGATTTCTGTGCTGTTTCAGCACAGCCACATGGCGGTCGGGAGGGACGAAATAGAACCTCTTTAGATTGTGTAGATGTACCTAATGTTGTGGCCAGTGAATGTATATTTAGGGATACTTTTATTTCTTAAGAGTTTTCTTAGAGCAAAATTTGATTGAGCTACAACCTAAAAATAATCATAATCATGAAGTGAGACATAGATTGAGCATGTGCTTAAAATTACCCTGAAGAGTGTTTTAATGAAAGCGGCAAGACATCCTCCATGATAATGGTGCTCTGTTTTTCAGGGAGAAAAAGAAGAAACAAAAACCTAAAAACGCCTGCACGATTTGACTGAAGGTCCCCTGATGATTAATGAATGTTAGAACTCCCCCGAGGAGTTACATAAATTTCTCAGACAGACTGTTGCAAAGACCCATTTATTTCATTGAGGCGCAATCAATTATTTGATGACCATCCTAAAGGCATCAATTAATCTGGCATAATGTGAACATCCCAAATCTAACATGCAAAATATCTACAGTACAGGCCGCAGAGAGTTACAATGGCAAGGTTTTGAGACATAAAATTTACACACACACACGCACACGCACACCCCCACACGCACACACAATGACAGATAATTTTTTAAGAAATGCCTATATATCGCAATATAGCACCCTTAAAATTGCATGAAATGAATGGCAATTTTTTATCTTTTCTCCATTTGTTTGTTAAAGACACATTTTGTTTAGAACACACAATAAAATGAATTAAAATAAATAAAATGGAACAAATAATCAGTGGCCAGAAAAAGCCCCAATCAAAATTTGTGGTTGTACAACTTTTTAAGGAATTCAACGTAGTGCAAAAAATTCAGAGGTGGCAAATCCAGGTCCAGAAACTAAAAAGTTAAAAACCCTGCCACAGTTTGGCTTTAGCCATTGATGCTAGCTAGCTAGCTCATTAGCAGGTAAACGAGCGCCATGGGAGCTAGCTCTAGCTAGCTAGCACCTAGGGCTAAAGCCAAACGGTGGCAAAGTTTTCTGGACCTGGATTTGCCACCTCTGAAAGAATTACATTGAATACAAGTGCTTCAAGTAACGTTAATATCTACCATTTAACCAGCAGCACAAGTTTGACACCAAATTCATAGCAGTTTGCTGGGCTGAAAATGTTAAGTTGGAAAAGAAAGCAATATAAAACTGGTTGTTGAAAATTACAACACAGACCAACCTAAAATTGTTGGTACAGACACAGACAGCAACTCCCGCCCAATATAAAACTATTCGCAGCCGATCAAAGCAGTGCTCCTGTGCAGAACGGAAGCGAGATGCTATCTATATCATGCAAATCACCGACAAGCTTGTAACTTAAAAAAGCACACGTCTGTCAACTGCCGTTACATGATGCGCAGGAGCAGCCCATTTTACCAAGGCTGGTGACAGGAAGGCGTTGCATGTGTCGAAAAATCTGAACTTGCTCCTTTCTCAATCAATTTTCATGAAGCTTACTTTCTTGTCAATGCCAAAGTGTATGCTATCAATACAGAAAATGCATTTTTGATCATTTGAGTAGTGAAACCTTAAAATATGACCAGTATAGGTCTAATACCAATACCTGTTGTTGTGCCCGCCCATCCCTAATTATTATAGTTATGCATGAATTGTAGTGATTTATCAGCTTATAGTGTGTCATCATATTTAATACAAATCCCATTTATGTTGTTTTAAATAAACTTTTCACCTGTTTTGGCAAGTGAAAAGGTACCAATAAACTGGTTTTAGCATACTTACTTTGTCCTACCACATTCCAATTTCATGCATGTCAGTCATCTTGTTGAAAAAAATATATATATTAGGGGTGTGCATCGCTCTAATAAAAGATGATTAAACGATTCAAGGACATTTAATTTTAAAGTGTTTGATTCGGTTCGATTGAGTGGGATTACAATTTGATTTGATCTGGTATGGCTCAATTGGAGGCGGTATATGATGCAATTAGATTCTTATTGTCATTTAACAGTATTTCTCAGTACTCTAAATGTGGCATTTCTATCAAAGATTCGATACGTATTTTGACATATTATAAATAACAATTCGGTTCAATTCGATGCACTCACATCTTTCCAATCAAAACCGATTCAAAATTGGTTTGCTTTACCACAGTATTGCCACATTATATACATAAGTATATCTTTGAAGTATGAATTCATTTGTTTGACCATTTCAAGTAATGTAAACCAAAAGGAACAGGAGCTCAGTGATGAGGTGCTGACATTAACCTCATGTTGTCATTTGCGAGTATCACCAAGCTCTTCGTATATGATCTGTTGTAAGTGGTGTGTCATAAAACGAGGCCTTCTGGAGGCGCACTGCTTTGGTCTGACACGCTGCCGCTCTGCCGGGGCTCTCAGCATGACTCACTTGCCCGTAGGAGTGTGCCTGTTTTGTGCGTGTGACGGAATGGACCGGTGCATGTCACCGTGCCCAGAGCAGGAGCGGAATATGGCTTAGGGAGAACTGTCACTGCAAAGGAAGCGGCCATGGCCGCTCACCTTTCACACGCAATCTCGGAGATGCTCATGCAAATTCTGCAGCCTTATTCACTCGGCTTGCATCCCAATTACAGTATACAACATGGAGGTTATGCTACTTTTAAACTGTTACTTTCCAGTTCGTGTTTTTATGCCTTATGAGCTAACCAAGCAATGCACACAAAGTAAATTCTGTAGAGTAAAATTGACTATTTAGACTGGGACCAAAGACTCAGTTTTAGAGTAATATTTACACTTGAAAGAGAGTAAAATAAAGAATAAAAAAAGTCACTCAAGGGTTGAGGAACGAACTCACAACCTTCAACTTGGGAGATAGCCAATCTTCTCCCTGAGCCACGCAGCTCCTGCTGTGTTCTTGTATATCGCTTGTTTGCTAGAAACTTCCTAAATCCAAGAGACCAACAAATAATTTTGGTCTCCTCTTGGAGATAAGCAAACAGTAGGAGGGGCATAGCTCAGGTTGTAGTGTGGCAGTCTCTCAAGATGGTCACAAGTTTGTTCCTCAACCCTTGAGTGACTTTTATTTAATTATTTTTCCCAATTCTTTATTTTACTCTCTTTCAAGTGTAAAATTAGCCTACTCTAAAACTGAGTCTATTTGGTCCCACTCTACATAGAGTCAAATTTACTCTACAGAATTTACTGTCCAGAATTTTTTTTTCTCTCTTTGCTGCTGCCAAACACATTGGCTCATATTGAATCAATTCGAGAATTGCGCGCTGTAATATCACGATATATTGCAGAATCTATTTTTTTTAACACCCCTATGTAACACCATTTGAACCAACCAGGTGCATCATGTCTAATATAAATAAAAAAATAAAATAAACATGGATTAATCACACTATTAATTTGGATCCTTTAGCTTGACAGCGGATGGTTACGTTAAAGGTAGCACAGATTGTGTTTGAGCAATAAACATAACTACATGTATTAAAGTAAAGCATTTAATAAATTCTTGTGTATGACATTCAGAATATTGGTTTTAGTCAAAATATTGGGGTCATTATTTTATTTAGAATTATGCAAGTAATGAAAAAGAGGAGGATGAAAGCATTTAGTGAATAAAAAAATTACATAGTAAAAAAGACATCCTCAAAACATTAAACGTAAAAATAATTAACACATAAGTGCTCTTCAATTTTGGCAGGCAAAAAAAATATATATATATATTTTTTTAAAGAGCTCAAGGATTCAAGGAATTCACTCTGGGGTAACAGAACATAAAATTTATCTATATGCCGATGATATTTTACTTTATTTAGAAAAGCCTGCTATTTCGTTAGGGGAAGTATTTAACTTAATAACTAAATTCTCACAGTTATCAGATTATTCTATTAACTGGACAAAATCAACACTTCTACCTATTACAGAAAATTCATGGAACCCTGCAAGCCAGGACCCACACTACTCATTTCCGATAGGTAATTTAAAATACTTAGGCCTAAAAATCTCACCTAAATTAACTGATTTAATTCATTTAAACTTTACTCCACTTCTGGATAGCATTTATAGTGACTTGGAGCGCTGGAATAATCTTCCTATTTCTCTAATAGGACGAATAGCCACTATTAAAATGAAAGTTTTACCCAAAATAAACGATTTTTTCTCAATGATTCCATTTAAACCTACGGCTAACTGGTTCCAGTTGTTGGACTCAGCCGTTACAAAATTTTACTGGAATAAAAAAAAAGCAAAGATAAGTCTATCTACTCTTCAGAAAAATAAATCCAAAGGAGGTCTGGAGGCACCAAAATTTATGCACTACTATATAGCTAACCAGCTACAATATATCATTTTATGGGCACAACCCAACAGAGATACTAACTGTTGGCTGGAACTAGAACAGAAGGATTGTAATAACCTCAGACTTCTAGATTTACTCTTTATTACAACATCGATTAAGGGACATAATTGTTTTAAAAACCAAATGATTTCCGCCACCCTGACTGCCTGGTGGAAGGCACTAGAAATTACAAAAGCCCAAGTGGAGCCCTGTGGGCTTTCTCCCCTATGGCATAACAATGACTTTCAATTTAACAACCAATCGTTTTATTTAGGTGTGTGGGAGCAGAAAGGAATTACACATCTCCACCATCTCTTCTCAGATAATATGTTTATATCATATACATCCTTGCTCCAAAAATACAAAATAAAAAACGGAATTTTTTTACATGATCTGCAAGTTAAAAGTATAATAAAGAAACAAATTCCAACACTTCAGGGTACGTTCCAACCGCCTGTTTTAGCTAAAGATATTACCAAGCTTTCTCCGACAACAACAAAAAAACTCTCAAAAATATATAAGTTACTTTCATATACTGATAAAACGTCTTTACCCATCTCGAAATGGAAACAGACTTGTCTATAGCTCCGGAATGTGACTTGGATTCAAGTTTGTGAAAACATTTTTAAAATGACAAAACACACAAACTTATCCAATATAAAATTATTCATAGAAAATACATTACTCAATATATGATGAAGAAAATGGGACTCTCAGACTCCGACATTTGTCTCCAGTGTTTACAAAACACTACTGACACTTATTTTCATGCTTTATGGTTATGCACTCCGGTTCTGTATTTCTGGACTAAAGTCTTAGAAAAACTTTCCGCTATCTTGGGCTGTAGGATACCGTTCTCTCCAAACTTGTGTTTGCTAGGTGACCTAACAACAACTGACTTACCACATAAACAATTTCAATCTACACTTGTAGCCCTTACTATCGCAAAAAAAACCTATTCTTGTTAACTGGAAAAATAAACAAACTCTGAATATCGACAAATGGTCTAACCTCCTCCTAAATCACATTTTAATGGGAAAAATATCTACCTCAAATAAAAAACAAATATCAAAATTTATAGAAACATGGTCTACGTATATAGAATATTTTAACCTAAATCAGGTCACTTAATTCTGCCTGTTAGCGAGAGCCACCGCATCGCGATAACTTACATTGATGTTTCTGTATTTGGCAATTTGTAACTAATGGTTGTGTTTTTATAGTCAGGAACCCAGCTGCTGCCAACAGGATCGAGCAGATTCACCTCCAATGGGCACTAAGGGTTAATATTCGGATTCACAGCATGCCAGTGCGTTAATTCAATAGGTGCTGTTTTTCATTTCCCTCTGCTCCGGTTCACCTACTGCCAATTTTAATGCACCACACACACACACTTGTATATACACTGGGTGGGGTCACATTCAAAGTTTAGGGGTAGAGTTCGCCAGTCGGCGAGCTGGCGAACTCAGTAACAGGGTTAGCTTTCACTAAGAACGCTGGAGTGACGACCGGGGCCTTTCCCCGCTGGGCCTGGGGTTCGGGGGTGCCGCCCGTCCTCCGGTGCCCCCATCTCCCCTTCTGCCCCCGGTGTTCCGTCCCTCCAGGCTGCGGGGGATGGGGTGGGCGTGGTTGCCCTCTCCGCTCTGCTGTCCGGCCTCTCTTCGGCGCCGATGCCTGGGTGCTGGGGGGGGGGGGGGGGGGTCTTGGGGCTTTGGGGGCGGCTGGGGCTGGGTTGGGGTGGATGGCGGGGGTGGATGGGTGGAGGGGGGGAGCGGGGGCTGTGGACCAGTGGGGTGCCTGGTGGGCCTGCAGTGCCCCGTCCTGCTGCGTTGGGTTAGGGGCGCGGGCCGTGTTGGGGTGCGCTCCTGCTCCTGGGTTTGCTCTCCGGCCGGTGGCCCTGACGAGGCCCGGGGGTCATCCTTTGGTGCTGCCGCGGCCTGGGGGGCCCTGAGGTGTTGCGCTTGCTCTGTCCTGGCAGGGGTCGACGGCTCCCCTGCTTGGTGGAGATTTTCATGCATGCCAGATCCACCACACCAGCATCTATCGAAACTCAGACACAATCTGCTTTTTCCTCAGGTCATTGAATCGGTGGAGGCTGGTGTCTGTGGATCTCACTCTGCTTCGTCTGTCCTTCCTTCCTTTCCTCAGTCTCCCCTTTGGTCTCTTGAGGTCTCCCTGATTTGTTGTAATTTAGATGTTTCTGGGGTTGGTGAAGGACTCTGGTTGGTGGCCCGGTGGGTGGTGGGTGGTGTCTGGTCGGTGCTGGATTTCACTTTCCTTTCTTTTCTTTGGTCCTTCCTCGGGTCTCCTGACGGCGGTGTTCGGTTTAGGTGAACGGTATGGGATTTTTAAATAGGTTTTTGGTGAACTAATGAATACACACACACACACTCACACGCACACTCGCACTTTCACATACTCACCCATATACAAAATAATAATAATAAAAAAAAAAAAGGCAAAACATTTTCTGATTAACAATGTAATTGTTTCTTCTTTTCCTTTTGGCGTTTCCCTTCAGGGGTCGCCACAGCAAATCAGTTGCCTCCATCTAACCCTGTCCTCTGCCTCCTCTGCTCTCTCACCAACTACCTTCATGTCCTCTTTAACTAAATCCATAAACCTCCTCTTTGGTCTTCCTCTAGACCTCCTGCCTGGCATTTGAAAACTCAACATCCTTCTGCCAATATACTCGAAATCTCTCCTCTGGACATGTCCAAACCATCTCAGTCTGGCCTCTCTAACTTTATCTCCAAAGCCTCTAACATGTGCTGTACCTCTCATGTACTCATTCCTGATTTTATCCATCCTGGTCACTCCCAAAGATAACCTCAGCATCTTCATTTCCAGCTTTGCCTCCTGTCTTTTCTTCAGTGGCACTGTCTCCAGACCAAACAACATCACTGGTCTCACCACAGTTTTATAAAACTTTCCTTTCATTTTAGGTGAAACTCTTCTATAACACATCACACCTGCCACTTTTCTCCACCCGTTCCAGCCTGCCTGCACACGCTTCTTCACTTCTTTTCCACCCTCTCCATTGCTCTGGACTGTTGACCCTAAAAACTCCAACTCCTCCACCTTCTTGGTCTCTTCTCCCTGTAACCTCACTCTTCCACTTGGGTCCCTCCTAATCTCACACAGATACTCCGTCTTGCTACGGCTAACCTTCATTCCCCTTTCCAGGGCAAACGTCCTCGCCTCTAGCTTCTCCTCCACCTGTTCCCTGCTCTCAGTACAGATCACAATGTCATCTACAAACATCATAGTCCATGGAGATTCCTGTCTAACCTCGTCTGTCATCTTGTCCATTACCATACCAAACAAGAAAGGGCTAAGAGCTGATCCCTGATGTAGTCCCACTTCCACTTTGAACTCCTCCGTCACACCTACAGCACACTTTTTTTGCATATGCCATTCGTCAAAAATAGGAAAATAAAAGCATAAATATTGTGCAAAGGAGTAATTTTATAAACTAGACAAAGTGCAATTTCTGCAGAAATTGCGTGGGAATGGATGCTAAAAGCTGAACGCTAAGCTGAATTCTTGCTGAATTTGACAGTAGTCAGGTTTCCATCTAAATGTTTCGAAATTTGTATGCAAATTTTGTGAAAATGCGCAAAACAGACATGCGACTATGCCCGTTTCCATCCGCTCTTCTTTTGCGAATATGCGCCGCGAGATGACGTTGTAGTGACGGAACTTTGGGACAATGGGGAGTTCCAGGTGGGAATGTTGGTTTTGACGGACTGAAGGGAAGTAGTTTGTCTTGTTGGCTTCCCTCCCGCATGTAAGTGAAGTATGTTGTTACATTGAGAGCTGATGTTAATAAAGCCATCTAAAATTGCATTAATGTTTTTTTCTTTCATTAATTATAAAAATAATCGTGTTTTTTCGCCTCCCCAAACATATCTTACTTTATCATCCGCCATTTATTGTGACTACAAACATGCGTGTGACGTAGTATCGATCAAAACGTGCAACGTATATCCGATCTTGTAGTCGCTTATTCGCAAAACCTGTTTCCATCGCCAAAATGCGCATTTTCCTTTTTTCGATACGCTTCAAAAACCACCCCCTCCAAGCGTAAAAAGTTTTTTTGCAAATTTTGGGCCTTTTTTCTAATTTCTGCCGTTTCTATTTAGTTCCTTTTTTCCTAATTCTTGAAGCTAAAGGGGAAGCTCACAGTCGATGTTGAGGCTAAAACACAGGAGCCAATGAACAGCTCTTCAGACGAGGTCAGCTTGATAGAATGGGATAGAAGATCCTTGGAGGTTTTCATGGATGAAACACCTGTCGTGACTTAAGTTCATTCGTGTTACAGGACAATTATGTGGAGACATCAGAAAAGCTCTATGGAGTGCTTCAGGTAGCCTTTCTTCACTTTGTGGCATATTTTGACTTTCAAAATGAAAATGATCATTTTTAATGCTTCTCGTACTTGCTTTATTTTAATAACATTCATCTGAAGGCAGAATAAATGTTTAATACAATGGACGAACCCGGGTCTGACTTCAGTCCGACCTACTCCAACCTCTTCAACGAGTCAGAGTCCTCCAATTTTGAGGGTTTGTGCAAATTGCATCAAATTCTAATTTACTCATTCTCAACTCTAGAATGCGGTAATTATTTAATCAAATCAAAGCCCAACCTAAAAACATCTTTGTTGCTTCAATTCTATCAACATAATTCTTGTTTGGCTTGCCGGAGAACAAGTAGGCAAAGACCAATTAACCAAGTAACTGACTTGAAATGACTTTAAGTCATTTGAAAATAAATCATCAAAATAAAGTTGTCTTGCTTGTTGACTGCTTTATGTTGTACCTGTTGTATGATGACGTGAGCAGAAACGTAATAAGGTGTTTGCATGATGACATCATCCCAGGAACGACAAGTAGCCAATATTTAATAGTAACAATACTCTCTTCCATGGGGTAGAGACGTATTGCAACAATTACTTTGGACTTAATCTGAAAAAAATTCCAGAGCCAATATGGGTTGGAGTGTGGCATGCAATTATATGAAAATGTATCAAAATTTTGCATAAATGATTTCACCAATAATTCATTTAACAATCCTGACTGATACTTTTTTTTTGTAACCAATAATACAATACCTCATTAAATTCCCAGAAGTATTTGCAGCAGAGAAGTTCTAATCAAATGAGCAAAACTTAACTTTGATTAACGCCTGCTGAGTTGTTGTTGTTTTTTGCTGTGAATGTTACAATCTTAGATTCTCAAAACACAAGGTACAACTATAGACTGAAAAATTAACATATTACAATGTCAAGTTTACCATTATCAGTTTTGTGAAAAAGACCCACTTGAAAATGTAATAAATTCTCAATAACATAAAATATGCAGTGTCCCCTTGTTTTATGCTTGGGTTAGGTTCCAGAAAATACCCACAATAAATGAAATCCGCAAAGTAGTTAGCTTTACGTTGTACATTTATTATAAATGTTTCAAGGCTCTAAAACCCCTCACCACACAGTTTATACACTTTTTTTCATTGAGGCATTTACATTTTGTCACATTTCTCTCGTTTAAACATTCTCAATGTTCAAACCTTCATAAATTTTATAAAATCGGTACATAACTGTAAAAAAATGCATGCAAAATTGCACTAAAACAAATCTGCGATACAGCGAGTCCGCGAAAAGTGAACCGCGTTATAGCGAGGGAACACTGTATTGCATAATTTGCACAAATGTTATTCCAATTTCACTTTTTATTGTATTGTTGGTGATTGTGAATGGTACATTATTGAGTTTCATTACATTTTAAGTGCAAATTTTATTACATTTTCAGGAAGTCATTACATTATAGGGTGCAATTATCAGCTAAAGACTTCATGTCTGGCAAGTAAAACAAAGTTAATGAGATTTTGTTAAATACACAACACAAAAGTAACCGTTATGGATAAAAAATGGACTGATCCACTTTATGGGTCAATTTGCCCCATCCATCCATCCATCCATCCATCCATCCATCCATCATCCATACATCCATCCATCCAGCCGAGAGACATAGTCTCTTCAGCGTGTCCTGGGTCGTCCCCGGGACCTCCGACCGGTGGGACATGCCCGGAACACTTCTCCAGGGGAGGCGTCCAGGAGGCAACCAGATACCCGAACCACCTCAACTCCTCTCCACACGGAGGAGCAGCGGCTCGATCCTGAGTCCCTATCGGATGACCAAGCTTCTCACCCAATCTCTAAGGGAGAGCCCGGACTCTCTACGGGAGAAACTCATTTCGGCCGCTTGTATCCGATCTTGTTCTTTCGGTCACGACCCACAGCTCGTGACCATAGGTAAGGGTAGGAACTTAGATTGACCGGTAAATCAAGAGCTTTGCCTTTTGGCTCAGCTCCTTTTTCACCTACACACCTACTACAGACCGATACAGAGCCCGTATCACTGCAGACGCTGCACTGATTGGCCTGTTGATCTTCCGCTCCCTCCTGCAATCACTCGTGAACAACAACCCAAGATACTTGAACTCCTCCACTTGGGGCAGGATCTCCTCCCCGAATCGGAGAGAGCACACCACCCTTTTTCGACTGAGGTCCATGGTCTCGGATTTGGAGGTGCTGATCCTCATCCCTCATACTCTGCTGCGAACCACTCCAGTGAGAGTTGGAGTTGGAGGCTTGATGAAGCACCACATAATCTGCAAAAAGCAGAGATGCTATACTGAGGCCACCAAACCGGACCCCGTCAACGCTTCGGCTGCGCCTAGTAATTCTGTCCGTACAAGCTATGAACAGAATCGGTGACAAGACAAAGGGCAGCCATGGTGGGGTCCTACTCTCACTGGGAATGAATCCGATTTACTGTTGGCAGTGCGGACCAAAATCTGACATCGGTCGTACAGGGAACGAACAGCCCGTATCAGGGGGCTTGGTACCCCGTACTCCCAAAGCACCCTCCACAGGACTCCCCGAGGGACGCGGTCAAACGCCTTCTCCAAATCCACAAAACACATGTAGACTGGTTGGGCGAACTCTTATGCACCCTCGAGGACCCTGCCGAGGGTGTAGAGCTGATCTACTCTACTGTTCCATGGCCGGGACAAATATCACACTGCTCTCCTCCTGAATCCGAGATTTGACTTCCCGACGGACCATCCTCTCCAGCACCCCTGAATAGACCTTACCAGGGATCTAGAGTTGGAGCAAACCCTCTGGTCCCACCTTCTTAAAGCGGGGAACCACCACCCCGGTCTGCCAATCCAGGGGCACAGTCTCCGATGTCCATGCGATGTTGTAGAGGCGTGTCAACCACGACAGCCCCACAACATCCAGAGCATTTAGGAATTCCGGGCAGATCTCATCCACCCCGGTGCCTTACCACAAGGAGCTTTCCAACCACCTCAGTTACTTTGTCCCCAGAGATAGGAGAGCCCACCTCGGAATCCATAGACTCTGCTTCCTCAAAGGAAGTTCAATGTGGAATTGAGGAGGTCTTCGACGTATTCTCCCCACGGATTCACAATGTCCTGAGTCAAGGTCAGTAGCACCCCATCTCCACTATACACAGTGGTAAGGGGGCACTGCTTTCCTCTCCTGAGGCCGCATGGTAGACCAGAATTTCCTCGAAGCCGTCCGGAAGTCGTTTTCCATGGCCTCACCGAACTCCTCCCATGTCCGAGTTTTTGCCTCAGTGACTTCTAAAGCTGCATTTCGCTTGGCCAGCCGGTACCTGTCAGCTGCCTCCGGAGTCCCACAGGCCAAAAAGGCAAAATAGGACTCCTTCTTCAGCTTGATGGCATCCCTTACCACTGGTGTCCACCAGCGGCTTTGAGGATTGCCGCCACAACAGGCACCAACCACCTTACGGCCACAGCTCCAATCGGCCGCCTCGACAATGGAGGAGGGTAACATGGTCCATTCGGATTGAATGTCCCCCACCTCCCTCAGGACAAGTTCTGCCGGAGGTGGGCGTTGAAACTCTTTCAGACAGGGGATTCTGCCAGAGGTTAACAGCAAACCCTCACAATAAGTTTGGGTCTGCCAGGTCTGATCAGCATCTTCCCCCACCATCGGAGCCAACACACCACCAGGTGGTGATCAGGTGACAGCTCTGCTTGCTTTGAATTTGAATTGTAAATATATAATGGAGTAAAAACTTAATAATGACAAATTACATCAAAAGTAATGGATGTCAAATAATTTGACAATGATTAGTATTCAATATTGCATTTGTCCATTTGAGTTGTCCAAGCAGGGTTTCAACCCGGCGGGTCTTGCGGTGTGGCAGGTAACTGCTCAAACCACTGACCTAACTTGTCTTTTTGAAGAAGATGGGTTATGGCCTATTCAAATTAAAAAGTGTCATCTGATGCTGAAAGTTATCGATGCTGAATGGGGATAGGTGGGCATGTGAAGCCCTTTGAGACTCTTGTGTAATTAAGGCCTATGTAAATAAACTTGACTTGATATGTGCTTTTGAATCATTTCAGTGAATTTATAATGCATTTCCTAATATGATAGTCAGTTGGTTAGCATGTAATCACTTATATAATAATTTCCATGGATACATTTGGTGGTATTCAAACTCGCGACCTCGTGGTTACGGAACAACGCAATTTACTGAGTGCGCCACTGAGCAATATCAGAGATCTGGGGGCCTCATTTATAAAACTGCATGAGAACCTACGTACAAAAGTACGAACGAAACCCAAACTTCGCGTACGCAGAAAAAAAATATATTTATAAAACCATGCGTAGACACACATATACACACCTGCACACAATTCCCCTATATAAATGCCAAACGATCCCAACCGGTGTGCCTAGCAGATTCCACGAGGTTTCCCGCCCCTATTTCACCCCATATTTGGCAATGCAAATAAACTAATCTGCGTATTTATAAGCAGCACGTGATGGGGAAAACCATTTGGGCACGAAAGAAGACTAATTTCACGATGATGTACATAGAATTTTGTGTGAATAATATAAAAAAAAGATTGAAAAAAAAAGATGTACATTGAAACACTCATTGGAGAGGTCACAGAAGGCCGTGATTGTTTGGGAGCATCACCAATAAAAGCAAGCAGGACGAGTTGTGATAATGCCGCCGCAGGGCGCACAGTAGCAGAATAATAAAATAATAATAATTAAAAAAAAATATATATATATACATTTTTTTTTTAATAATAATAATTTGATCTAAGACAAAGGGTGAGGATAAAGAAAATAATTTGATCAATTTTATTGTCTTTACTCAGACTTTACTAATGCACTAGGGAAATTGTCTCCAAAAATTAGGCGATCAATAGGCAGCCCTATAATTGTTGTTATTATTAGTAGTATCTATTAATATTTCCAAAGTGTTGCTTACGAACAATTCTAATCTTTTGAACGGTTCTTTTTAATGAACTGATTCTAAAGATTCAGTTCACTTAAAAGAACTGTCATGCCCATCACTAGTTGGGAGGCTTTCAATTTCGCTCCATTTGTGGCTTTGGGCAAGCTGGGCTTTCTGGCGAGTGACGTCTTCAGGCTCGGCTGTCAGACGTTTGAATTTGGACACCCATAAATCTTTGTCGGCTATATCAGCTATTTCCATTTCAAGGTCAGCTTGATTTACTCCTGGAAATGTGGTCAACAAGGACAGGTCAATCTCCAGGGTTGTGAAAGGGAAAGACAGGGACATTTTTTCCTTTTGGAACTCGCAAAATCTGCTCCCATATGCAGTTTACATATCAACGATCGCACCTTGTAATTAATCACCGTGTGTGATCGAGATGGGCTTCTTTGAATTCTCTCAGGGAGGGGAAGTGGGAGAGCGTGCCTCACTGTACATCTCTAGCAAAGACAGTCAGCGTGCGCTCGAATGACAAAGCAGCTTCCAGCATTTGCAGTGCAGTGTTTCCCCGCCCCTGGAGACTTTCATCGAGCTTGTTTAGATGGAAACGTGTGTCGCAGGCTATGACGCAAATCTTCATTGACAGAAATGTTGAAATTTAATATTTATTCTACACTATTTTACAGCATTGGAAAACGTTAAGAATGTTTGTGTCATGTTTGTCCTCTACAGAAACCATATTAAAACAAAAAATATTTTTATATTTTTAGCATAATTGCCATGGATATATTTGCAATGTACAGTCTGAGGTGGGATACGAACGCGCGACCTCCTTGTTACTGGACTTTCCCAAGTGTACACTGAGCAGTATCAGAGAGCTAGTAATGATGAGAAGTTGTATGTATGGAAGTGGGCGTGGAAAGTGGGACTTTGATGAATGGGGAAAAGTTGATATTTAACGTGAAATTGTGCCAATACTGTAAGTAATGTGGAATCAGACGATATATACCCAACATGTCATGGATTTTTGAAACAAGTTGAAATTTGAATGTATATCGGATGTATTATGTGGGAGATTTTACACACAAAAAAAAAGTGTGGAGAATAATTTCGGCATTCCCACAATAATAAAAATCACCATTGTACAGAGTCAGACTGAGCAGTGTGGTGTGTCCCTGCACTTTTCCTGCACTTTATTTTATGGGTATTTATTTTGTGGGATGTTGCACTTTACCAACTCTGCTGTATGGATGCTCCAAACGAAGTTTCGTTGTTCCCTTGTGACAATGACAATAAATATTCTGAAACTGAAAAAGGAGTTCCCACCCACCGCGTATCATTTGCCCTGTCCGCCTTCCTTCCCCTCCCCTGGGCCGGGGGATCCATCCGTGGCCCGGGTCCTGGCGCTCCGGGGACCGGGAGGGTGGGTGGGTTTTGTGTTGTGCCCGCCCCGCTCCAGTGGACCTCCTGGCACCTCGGGCGGGCCCCAGTATCCGGGGGGCGAGCCCTATCGCCCCGCCGGGCTGGCGGAAATATACCAAATTTTACTTTCAGAGAAAAGTAACCAGAGCAGTCCTAAAGACAGTAAATGCATCAATTAGATTTTCACTTGTGGCAGCACTTCATCGGCAAGTCAGAATCACACTTGACTACCAATTCCATAAAACCGCTGCTTAATGGGCAATCAGGCACTCTAGTGATGCAAATATTTTTATGAAAACAATGAAAAGGTCAGTTTGCTATTAAAAGCCACAACTTCCTGTCCATAATGACAACTATTTAGTCTCCAAGGTATTTTCCCCCCACATTTTCTTTCACAGCATTTGCAACATGCTAAATCTGATAAACAAATTTGTCCCAAAAACATATCAAACGTTCTATTTTAAATATTGCCATGGTAGCAAAAACGTATTTATACATTTTTTAAAATGTTTTTTTTAATGCTAGAGCATAGAGAAGGCTTTGATGTAGCCTCTGACCTGAAGAGGCCGCTTAAAGCAATGCTAGTTAGTACAAAAAATGGCCAGTAGGTGGCAGCAGAGTATAAGAGATCACCTTGATCCATGTTGGAACAAGCTCTTTTCCCCAGTGTTTTCAACAGATTTGTAAATAATGATAAAACTAAGCAATGTTCTAATGCTAATTGCTGCAAAACGGAAACAGATACAAATATATGTGTTTTTTTCCCGATGAAAGAAGAGACTCTAATCTTTCTTTTGGTAGGTTCCATGTTTTTATAGCAATAGAACACAATATTCTATGGGCCTTGCAAAATCAGTCAAAATCCAGAAAAACAGCCGGGAGCGAAGGGGATTCCTTCAGTGAAAATGTCTGGGAGTGAATGAGTTAAGAATGTTTCTGTAAATGTTTTTAAAAAACAACAATAACACTCAATAACAGATTAGTGGACAAGTTACAGATCCAGCGTATTAGTGGGTGCAAATATTTAACCTGCTGTGGGCACTAAACCAGCCACCCACACTATGCCAGTGGTGATGTCTCACTGTTTATGTAGTTCATGCAACTTACACCACTTCCTGCCTACACACCCTGCGGTGGAGAAACAAGCCATTTCAGGGTTTATTGTTCTCGTCCAGTGAAGTGAACTGAGCTTTATTGCTAGGTGAAAATGTGGCAATAATGTGCTCTTTAGTTGGTCTGAAAAAACAAAAATGCCTGTTTATGACTACCAGATGATGCTGAAAACACATGAACACAGGCTCCATAACATTGTTGCTTTTCAAGCGATAAATGATCGCAGCAGATTTGTGAGGTGCAATGGCAGAGGTTTAATGACCTGATTGCAGGATTGGCAAGCTTTCCTGTTCTCCTCCGACCTGGGGCAAAAGCATAGCCTAAATAAGCGTGTGAAATATTGCGGCCAAGTTCAGCCAGGCGGCCGACTTCATCTGGGAAATGTTGAGAGATAAAACCTTGAAAGCACTTGTGATGTATAGTTGAGGTGATATGTGGTATCGCAGAACACAGCTCTGAGCATTGCTCCCAAATAAGCTGCATGTCATTGTGTTACGAGCCCACCTTGAACCAGACCATTTCAGAATCAGAATCAGCCTGTCGCAGTGTCAGCATGGCTCATCTTCCCTTTACAGGGAAGTCAGTAAAAGATAACATCAAAATACAAAACCAATGGGGAAAGTTCCATAATGTAATGTTGTAATGTCTTTCATGAAGCATACATCTGAGTGCCTGTCTTAAATGAAAGCCATTTCACAACATTTCCTTTTTACACCTGATCCATAGTTTATGCTGTATGTGTTAAGAGATTAATGCCAAACAAATGAAATACATTTGGCATTGTGCATAATTCTTATATGGACAATGGACAACCTGCATTTGTATAAATCCCACATTTTGGGGATTAACTCATAATGGGGAAGAGTGCTAATCATGTTTTTTTAGGCAATAACATAAACGGCACAAAAATAAAACAGTCATGCTCCACAAAAAACAGTCAAACAAACAAAAAAGCCCTAAACTGCAAGCACCAATGCGTTCACATAACCCTATGCATGGGTATAGTCAGTCTGAGATTGAGGCAATCTGCTTAGGCTGCACCAGTTAGCTAGCAACGGACTTCGGCTGGCTACTAGTATGACTACACCGTTGCTGAGTCAGTATTCGTCGCCTCCATGGTGACGAATAGGATGAACTTCCAACAAATATCGTTCTCACCAAGGGATGATTGAAAGTAAATAATACAAGATGGAGAAGCCATGCAAACTGCTAAGCTATGTTAAGGTAGGGTGACCTGACATCTCATTTCGGCTGGGAGAGTCCTGTTTTTGAGCCTTGGGTCCCGCATCGCAGCAAACTATTACGCAAGTCCCGTCCGGGCGTTCCGTTTTTTGCCACGTGCATGTCAATCACACAGTTGTCATAGCGATTCATACGATAAACTCATTAAAAGGAAATTTAACAGTCAGATTCCTTCCTATTTACTTCCAAATTCACGTTTGGGTTCTTATTCGCATACACAACTAATCGGTAGCAGGACGGACTCTAGCAAGCGGTGACCGGAACGAGAAACACTTCCTGATTTTGCATCTAAGAATCATGGGAATCCACTGCGGTCGCCAGTCTCTGAGCTTATATTTCCAACGTTACAATGTGTGACCGCCGGCGCAAGGTAAACGGCACAGCCAGCTTCTAATAGCTCTCGGGACCACGCAAAGAAGGTTGGATAATGGTGAGTGCATTGACCAGTTTAGCGTTTTGAACAGTCAACCAAGATAGCATTTAGCATTTGTGATTGATGCGCATGTCGGCCGTCTTTTGCAACCAAACCACCCTTCCCGCCAACACCCTTGACAAAGATTGTCTAGAGATGAAACTTGGTGAAATGTTTTTTTATAATAGCTTATATAGCATCCCACTTTTTAATTTTGAAAATCTGTTCACCCCACCCTAGCCTAAGGTTGACACGTAACGTAATTATTTGCAACACTGGAATTGAGTACACGTTTTACAGTTGTCTGGCTGGAACAGTATTAAAGCAGAGCGTATTCAGGAAAATTCTTTGAACAGGAAAATGGTATGCAAATTAATAGATATCTTTACTCTAAACAGATGAGTGCAGTGTCCTTTGATGTGCCCAAAAAACGATTCTCATAAGAATCGCGATTCTCATTTAGTACGATTCAGAATCAATTTCTAATGTCCCAAAATCGATTTTATTTAAATTATTTTATACTGTCTTGCCTTTGTCTGTGTGTGCCTTTATTTGGAGCGCTGTTCATGTTGTACCCGGTTTGGACACTGAGAGGCAGTGTGATTCCACGCGGTCTAATACACTGTTAAGTTGTAGCCACATTAGAGAGTAGAAGGAAAAAGTCACGATCAAGTTATTACAATAAAAGTTGTTTTTTGGGGCGTTCTTTTGAGTGATAAAAGTGCCATGAGTAGCGCGCTAATTAGCATTAGCGAGTCAGACTGGAGTCGATCATTACAATTGCTTGCACATCTATAGATTGAAGCAAAAATCATTGTCAATCAAATCATTTTGAATCAAAAATCGTTCCCAATGGAAAATCAATTCTGAATCGAATCGCAGACCCAAAAATCGGAATCGAATCGAACCGTGAGACATTCAAAGATTCCCAGTCTTAAATTGTTTAAAAGAAAAATGTTCTGATGGAACCTAACAGCAAACATGCTAAAAACGTGGTGTGCTCATTATGAGTGTCCAGCAAGTGCACCAGAAATTGACAACTCATTGGTCACGCCTGTTTTCTCTGATTGTTTTTTTCTTCTTCAAGTGCAGTTGCATATTAAAGGGCACAAGATGAGGCCAGAAAGGACCCCCTCCCCCCTAAAAGTCATTTTACTCATTTCCTAATGTCAGGCCATACTGACAGTTTTATATAGCGCTTTTCCGCCTTACAAGGCCCTCAATGTGCTTTAAATTCGGCTACTCATTCACATACTGACGCAGCATCAGGAGCAACTGGGGGTTCAGTATCTTGCTCAAGGATACTTGATACGTGATCACAATGGCATGGAATCAAACCCACAACCCCAGTGAGCCACACAGCCCCCATATACAGTTTTATGTTAGCTTGTAGATTTTCCCATCATATTTTCCATCAAACTAAACAAAAAATTGATTATCCTCTTTCACGTTATTATTCATCACGTCAGCCCTTTGGAGCATTTTAGGTGATACCGGGCGTGAAGGTACACAGAACAGCGACATTGAAAATAGAACATAAAACAATAAAGCCTGACCTATTTTGCAGTTGTTCTTTACATCTATACACCAGCCAGCCCTCCACTCACATTCCTCTCCAGTGTCATGGTTGATATTTTTAGCATTTTAGCACAGTATCCAACGTGCAGGTGTTGAGGTGGCTCGCCATTCAGGGTCGAAAGCGAAGTCTCCAATTCCCATGTTCACAGAAGTGACCTATTTCTTTCATTTACTGTGTGCTAGATATATTGTAGAGGCAAGCAATACATTATTGGTAAGCCCCTGTGGAGTGTTGCGCAATAACTCAGATTTTGAAGCATGCTATTGTATTCCCCTTCAATTCATAGATCAGCGATAATTGTCTATCCAGTCTGTTTCATGTTTGGATGGCAAATCATAACTGCAAGTGGGACAAGGTCTCAAGGGGAAGTGTGACAGCTTGTATCTTGTCTATAATTGCAACCTTATTAAAATCTGTCAACTCATGAGAATCATTTGGGAAGCGCTTCCTAATTTCATCAAGTGGAGGGGTTTCCAATGCAATTACAGCTACACATGCGGCGCTAAATCAATAGTGCAATTTTGAGGGTTTTGTAGCATCTCATCAATTGATCTGCTCTGTCCTTACCTCCTATTGTACTTTGCTTAAGAAGCCTATTTCGACTTGCGCAAAGATTTCAGAGTGCAAGTGTTTGGGGATGGAAGCAAGAAAGAACATTTCTTAAAAAACAAGAAACATAAAGTATATGCAAAGTCATTGCTGTAATAATACATAAATGTAACATTTTTCCATTTTATATTCATAATAACATTAAGTTTCCCCCAGTTTTTTTGTGTCTGCTAATAATGGGCAAATGAAGCTTCATGAAGCACTTGTAATATTTGTTTTTACTCCTCTGGATGGCAAAAATCTATCTGCACATACAATTACAATAAAGTGTTTATATATATATATATATATATATATATATATATATATATATATATATATATATATATATATATATATATATATATATATATATATATATATGTATGTGTGTGTGGGTGTGTGTGTGTGGGGTGTGTGTGTGTGTGTGTGTGTGTGTATTACCTAACGGGTGTTAAGCTGTGTGTGTAATTTGCAATTTTTTTTTATGGACTGCAGTGAGGGGGAAAAAAATCAAATACATATTGATCTGAGTGCGTTCAGCTGTGCATGTGTGTAAGTGCATTTACCAGCTAAATAAAAACGAACTTTGCAGCCAGTGTGAGAGACTGACGCAACACAAACCAAGCTCTGTCTTGTCAAGAGCGATGTATATACACACACACGCACACGCACACCCCCACACACACAGGCCAGCGGTTATTCGCAAAACTTGTTTCCATAGCTGAAATTCGCATTTTCCTTTTTTCTATAAGGTTCAAAATCCACCCCCTCTATGCGAAAGAACTTTTTCGCAAAGTTTTGGCCCTTTTTTATTTTTTGCGTTTCCAATCACTTTTATTTTCGCATTTCTTGAAAATTCAAATAAAAATGGGTGGATGGAAACCCAACTAGTGAGTGAGTGAGTGAGCGAGAGAGAGAGAGAGAGAGAGAGAGAGAGAGAGAAATATACATTTATGAATTATGCTGTGCCTCTACTTCCTGTCACTGAAAGAAATATTCTCTTCAATGATGGATATTTTGCTAAGAGAGGCTTAGTTTGTTGCCATGACAACACAGGAAGAAAGAAGCTTTGGCAACATGATGTATGGGTTCAATTCATCAGGAAGCTGAAAGTTGCGAATTGTTTCCTATTGTACTACGCCATTTTGTAGGACAATTTTTATGTAGATACAGACATGTAAGTCTAATTGCGTACAACACTGACATGTGTGACCTGCTCCATCAAATATGGTGAGAGATTTGTCACGTGCCCAATTTAGATCTTCTATATTCTGGAATTTCCAGGACCCACAGGGAATGACATAATTGAATAGTCTATGTCAAAATCTCCCCCACTCCACTAAAACCTCCCAGGGACAGGCTAACATTAATTATCTCCCATTGCAATATGGCCTAGTTTTATAATTACTGGTCCTTCCAAATATATTACAACATGCACACCCTTGCTAGACTGTTATTAATTCAGGATGTGACACCAATAGGCGTGTTTGACGCAATTTGCCTACTTACTGTACAATACGAGGGTGGGTACCTATTTGATCAAGCTGTGTCTGGGTTAAGTGTCACATTTAGACAGTTGATATATATGTGCACATGTTATAGTTTATGTGCATTACCTTACATAAGGGGAGATGAGATGTTTGTAAAATAATCAAACTTGCTTGAGCTTCAGGCTTTTCTTAACTAAGCGACAACTAAGCGAATACACATCGCTACGCCGACAGGGCTGGGAAAATCACAGTCGCTCTTTGCTTTCAGGTCATCCATCCATCTTCTATCCCTTATTCGATGTCGGGTCGCAGGGGCAGCAGCTTTGGCAGGGAAACTCAGATTTACCTCTCCCCAGCCACTTCAACCAGCACCTCTGACGGGATCTCAAGGCATTCCCGGGCCAGCCTCGCAACATAGTCTCTCCAGCATGTCCTGGGTTGTCCCTGGGGGCTTCCCGCCAGTGGGACACCTCTCCATGGAGACAAACCAGATGCCCGAGCCACGTCAACTGCCTCCTCTCAACGTGGAGGAGCAGCGGCTACTCAGAGTCCCTCCTGGATTACAGAGCTTCTCACCCTAACCCTAACCCTACCTCTAAGGGAGAGCTTGGACACCCTGCGGAGGAAACTCATTTCGGCCGCGTGTATCCGGGATCTTGTTCTTTCAGCACAACCCACAGCTCGTGACCATAGATGAGGGTAGGAACGTAGATCGATCGGTAAATCGAGAGCTTCGCCTTTCGACTCAGCTCCTTCTTCACCACAACAGACCGATACAAAGTCCGCACCACTGCAGACGTTGCACCGATCCGCCTGTCGATCTCCCGCTCCATCCTGCCCACACTATTAAACAAGACCCCAAGATACTTGAACTCCTCCATTTGGGGCACTTGCCCAAAGAGGAGGAGGAGTAAGCATGTGGTGAAAATTGTAAATACAAAAATAAAGTAATTCACTATAACACTGTAACTCCCACAAAAAAACAACAACACATCGATTACGGTAAAATAACAATTAGACGAAAATAAGCATCAATATCCATGCTAGTAAGCATAAAGTATAATAAAATTAAATTTACGGCATTCCTGCCTAATTCAAAGTGGATGGCAATGGATAGCGTTTAGGCTCTGCTCGTGCTTTTCTCTGTTCACGAAAGATGGCGTCCCACAAGTACGTCATCACAAACCGGAAGTATGTTAAATGATAATATTTTTTCCTTCAAACATTAATGAAATTGTCAATTACCATTAGTGCTGTCAAAGTTAAAGCGTTAATTGATTAATTAATCACAAAATCGCAGTAATCATAAATTAACGCAGATTAATTGCACTATTAATTTTGACCATAGATTATCCTTTAGAGTGACAGTGGATGGCTATGTTTAAGGTAGCACAGGTTGTGTTTTAGCAATAAACATAATTACATGCATTAAAGTAAAGCATTTAATAAATGTTCGCGTATCACATTTAGGATAATTGTAATATTGGGGTAATTTTTTTCCATTTTAAATTATGCAAGTAATTAACTGATTAAAAAAAGAGGATGAGCGTGTGCAGTGGATCAAAAAATGTTGAAGACGTCCTCACACAGAATCAACACATAATCCGTGCTCTTGAAATTTGGCGGGGAATTTTTTTTTAATCAAGCAATTAATTCTAAAATGTGATTAATCTGATTAAAAAATTTAATCGTTTGACAGCTCTAATTACCATCCAAACAATTAAAAAACTTTCATTAATAACATATAAATTATTTGAAATTTTTTATTCAAAGTAATGAACTTTTTATATTGAAAAAGCCGTGAAGGCAACACAAATGTATTCAACTTAACCAAACTTCGAGTCACAGTGCTTCTCAATAATTTTTTGCTATGCCCTGCCAGGAAGAAGAAATTACCCCCCCCCCCCCACTCTCCACCGGGTAGTATCATTTGTCTATGAAATTGTTGTAAGTACACTTCTGCAGAAGAGTTAATACTCACACTCTGCAAATGAGATCTGCAGACATGGAATCACACTTCATTGTACTACAGCAAAAAAATAAAAAAATAAAGATGTTTCCGGGGGTCACCGCACCCCTATTTGAGAAAGACTACATTAAAGCAGCGGTCATAAAATTTCACGTAAGATGCGCAAAGCAACTAAAGAAAATGTTGCATCTTGTATGTTTTTACTTCAACGCTCTGTCAATCGCACTATAGGCTTTCACAATGCCACCACTCTGTGACATGCTGCTTTAGTCTCTGTGACAGAGTTGCCCTATGCATTTTTGGACACTGGAGCTGAGCTGGCTCCAGTCCTAAAACTGTTGCCCTGCAGTTTCTATCTGCATGCTGTGCATTTATGGCTGGCAAGTGGAACCTTTTATAGGTCCAATTACTGAGTGCTGTTCTAAAATTAAAGCTAGCAATTAAAAGACACACCACTTACCCAAATTATATAATTGACTAAAAGGTTAACAGCAAGCACAAGCAAATAAAGTTCACTGGCAAGCAAGTTAAAGGCAGAATAACTCCACTTGGGCCTCATTTCTCCTAATGTAGTCCCCCAGCACTTGGCTTACATGGTGGGGCCACCATATATCCAGTTAACCCTCTGCCAAGATTTTATTGCAATGATCCCCCAAGCAATGATCTATATCAAGAAGATCCTCTTCACCTGCATTAACATAAAAACCTGTGAAATGAAAGTAAAGAACATTATTTTTATGCTGTCCTAATTTTAATAACACTGTGCGCGTACGTGCGTGCGTGCTAAAGGCTGAAAAGTAAACAAACAAACTTTGGTTTGTTTCTTCTAAGGTCACAACTCAGAGCTTCCTTGATATCCATGTTGGCATCTGGAATCATCATGTACTCGATGCAGTTGTAGGACAGACAGAATATTAAGTTATATTGCTATAAAATACATGGAACCTACAAAAAGAAACATTAGAGTATCTTCTTTCATCAGGCATTTTTTTTGTATCTGTATCCGTTTTGCAGCAATTAGCATTAGGATATAAAGCTAAGTTTCATCATTATTCACAAATTTGTTGAACACACTGGCAAAAAGAGCTTGTTGCAACATGGCCCTGGTTGATCTCTTATGCTTTGCTGCCATTTGCTGGCCATTTTTTGTTGTTGTAATAACAACCATTGCTTTAAGCGACCCCTTCAGGTCAGAGGCTGCATCAAAGCCTTCTGTATGCTTTTGCATATGATAACATAAAAACTAAAACTAAAACATATAAATAAGTTTTTGGGATCATGGCAATATTTAAAATATAACGTTTTAATACGTTTTTGGGAGTAAATTATTAATTATAATTAATAATAGTGATTCATTGGTTGTATTGGTTGTAATACCCGTATGTAAAGTAAGAGTAATACCAACCAACCAGAGATATGGATAACCGGTTCAGAAAACGGATGGAAGAATTTTATAACATCACAAAGTGCTGTTATTGTCCAGCTACACCATGACATAATTGACACACCCTTGCTTTTGTCTCCATATTCTTGATTTGAATCTTCAAAATGTTTATAGGCAAAATTCATATTTGTGCTACTTCTTTCCCAAAATACACCTTTTGTTCTTTCATTTAATTATAATCAATTAAGCAATGCCCCTGTTTTTAGTTTGATTAAAAGCAGGAGAACTATAAGAGGCACATTTTTTTTTAAAGCTTGTGTTTTTGCTTTAAAAAAAGAAAGAAAGAAAAGAATATGGCTGCTGTACAAAACGTTACCTTCCAACGCGACAAAGCTGCCGTCCTCACATCTTTACAGTGGTTCTGCATTGTGCTTTTTCATTAGCGTGTGGAAGATTTGTCACAAAAATACTGCAAATATTGAGCCTTTAAATGTCTTGGTCTTAAAAAGTCCCTTTGTGGTGCTGAATAACAGGAAAACATTCATTTAATGTGACAGGCAGTAATAAGGTGTAACATTCATCAAGCTTGTCACAGATTGTTTGCTTTGCCATTTAGCCACTCTGCTCTCATCATTAGCAGCGTGCTATTTCATTGAACTCACTACATTATCATTATGTCTGTGCACTGAACTCCTCAAGCACCCCCTTTTTAATGACTCCCGGTTTATTCATTTTTCATCAGTCAGGACTTGTTAATTAAAATGCTGAATGGGTGCACTTTTGGGTGCAAAACACCAAATTTTGTTGTTTGACCTTTTCTGCTAGCCAGTGTGCAGTAGCACTATGTATGACGCGGTGATGAATGGATCATGTGCTCTCCCATCTGGCAGGCCTCTTTTGAGAAAATTAATGGGAACATAGTCAAGTAAGGGGATTGCAAGAGGGGAAAAGGTGTGGAATTTCTCCCTAGTTTCTCAGACCCAAATTAGCCTTGATGGCTTATGTTGCTAGCAGAGCATGTAAGTGGTTAATTGAGGAAATGTAATTTATCATGCAATGTCATGGTATGAAAAGAAGGAGAGTGAGAGAGGTAGCGAGTGATATAACCTTCATGCAAGTCACCCGTCTTACCTTCATTAGCGCTAATGTTTTGCTGCATTCTGTTTCTTCTGCTGAATCGGAAACTAAAAATTGCATTATGCAAATTGTAACACAAAAGGGGATGCTTGTGAAATGAGACATTTCTCTGCAAGGTATTTGAAATGAATGCAGACATCTACTAAAATTATGTTAAAGGAGTACGCCTTGTACTTCTCTGTCATTGAATATGACCAAAGTAAGAGCACAAAATCTATTAACTCATGCAAATTAGTCAAGCCTTCTTGGCTGTATCTCATGAGTCATTACTGAAAAGGTGAAGATGCTTCTCTAGTAGATCAGCACGACTTCATGAAATGTAATAAATGGTCCTTAGCCTCACTGATGGCGACATGCAAGGCAGATGATTTCCCAGTGGAAATCCGTGATGCTTTGTAACACATCAGGGCTGAGTCTGCGTTGTTTTTTGTTTTGTTTTTACTCATAAGGCTAATGGTACAGTTGGCTATTGCTGCTACGCCAGGGAAGAAAAGAAAAAGTTCCAAATGTTAAAGTGATAAGTTTCTCGTTTCATCATCATAAGTTTCACGCCATAATGTGATAAGATATCAAGTTAAAAAGTAATCAATTTAGCTTCAGCATAAGACAGTGAAGCAATTACCTACAGTTCAGGTCACTGGAAGAGTGTCTTCTTTTGAAATAAGGGCAAGTCAACCCCAAAATTC
This sequence comes from Leptonotus elevatus, assembly GCF_054856555.1. Classification (NCBI taxonomy): domain Eukaryota; kingdom Metazoa; phylum Chordata; class Actinopteri; order Syngnathiformes; family Syngnathidae; genus Leptonotus; species Leptonotus elevatus. The sequence continues at coordinate 7,528,720 of NC_141240.1, read as the reverse complement.
TCGTTACAATACAGTAATATGTTTTATTCAGCCCCACTAGTCTAAACACAGCATTCTGATTAATATTGCGTTTGTAGAATAATAATAATAATAAGAAAAATTTTCTCCATGTGAGGGTGGGGCCATTTTGCCACTAGCTGTCGACTGAAACTTACATCACAGTTGCTCAGGGCTCACTTTGTTATATTCTCCCGTTCGTGCTTAAGTCAATTTATTTTGCCTTCCTTTGGCACTTTCAATGCGCGGTGTATAACACGTGATTGGTTTGAGCCGAGTACAGCCATCGACCGGTAGTGATGTTTAAAATAAAGCTTCATGAAGCACTCGCGATATATATTTTTGGTGCTGTTGGTTTAAAGATAAAGTACAATGGAAATTGGAATATTGCCATCTAGAGGAGTGGAAAAATATTGCAAGTGCTTCATGAAGCTTCATTTGTCCATCACTACATAGTCACTGACCTTGATGGAACCCAATTTTATCTATCAACATCCTGGATTGCATTCATTTATTTTGCAGACTGGACAGGAATGAAGGGTCTGCCTCTAATCTTGTTCCCCCTGGGAGGCCACTTTTGGTTTCATACAGTATTCTTTACTCTCCTTTTCTTATATAAGGCACAGCACGCAACCTGAAGTTAAACTTTGTAGGAGGTGGGGGTTCGACGTAGCGGTTCATTCAACTACTGCGGCGCCCTGTTTTTTTCTTTTGATATATTTACATGTATTTACAAGCTTGATTGTACGAAGCAGTGAATAATGCTTATCATGCAGTGCGATGAAGACAGGGCGAACCTATATGGAAGCTATAGAGGGGTGAGCTAGTTGTGGACACTGCGACTGAAATGATGTTACATAATTTTAAAGGGACAGTTGCAGAGTAAACAGCCCATAGAGAATTACAGAGCCTGCAGCTATTGTTTGGCTTCTCAACAAAGCTATGAAAAGTAAGGCCAGTTGCTTTGAAAATATTCTTTCAACTACTAATTACTCTGGTGATTTAGAAGAAGGTCACAACCAGTGATTGCAGTATGAGCATGCGCAACATGCTGCTGCATCTGCTAAAATTATTTGGGCAAGTAAGGGGGTAAAGGCGGTAAACATTATCATAGTGTCAATATTTACCCCTGTGCTTTGATTTGTCAATTTATTTTGTTGATGAGGCCTGTTATGAAACAATGGGATTAATCTCTGCAGCTAAATAATTGGAGTCTGTTTTTGTTAGCAGCTATTTATTTATTTTATTTGAGTGACTCAGCTGTTTGTGGTGTGAAGCACTGGTCATGGCCAGCTGGTAGATTTGACATGATTTAGGGAATTAACTGTTGCTACAATTTGCAAGAAACTGGATTAGCATTTCAAGATTTTAATCCTGATTTCCCATTTATGCTTCCAATTTAGACAAACGCATTATTATCTTCCCATGCACAAAACACAGTGTTAACATTGAGATGTTTTTCTAAGCATCGATAATCCTGTATTTTCTATGTAGAAACACGGATAAGACAAATAGCTCACTTAAAAGGATTTTTGTAGTAGTAAATGAGAAGCACATGGTTTCTATCCTTCTCATCTTTACATTTGTCCCCAACTCTGGCGTCAAGTTTTCATTTTTTTCACTATGTTCATTAGTGACATGCACTTCTAATGTCTATGACATCCTTCCCACTGGCAGACGGGTCCAAGTACCGTATTCCAATTTGGACCTTATCGAAAGATCTTGCAGTTGGTGCAGAACGACCTCCACAAAGCCGTGCCAAACGCTTTTACTTCACTGAATTGAATGATCAACCTTTTCATTGGTTGGAGAGCTCTACAGTACAAATGAACAAAGTATGTCGCTGGGAATTTTTTCCCCATTTAATCAGAAGAATGTAGAGGTCACTGACGTTGATGGCTCTAAGAGAGGGATTACTAAAAGGTGTTTTATGGACTGTAGATCAGTGTTCTGTGCAAGTTTGTCCACTCCACCCCAAACTCATGCAAACAGGGACAACAATAGGGTACACTGATTTTTTTTTTGTATGGAGAACAGCATCTCAGTTGCTCCTATGACCTGTGAGCATCTATAACATTGGTGGACCATCTTGACATGTTGTTGTGTTAGCCGTCGTAGTGTTGCACGAAGTACCAGTGTGAGTGCCGTCTCATGAATTCCACAGGGCAAAAATGACATGATGCTATGATTTCCATGTATCGGTACTCGGGGGGGGCGGGGGGGGGACAAGCTCTCCAACTATTTGTCAAGGGCTAGCACGTAGCATGACTTTATTAAGACTCAGAAGCACCCGGCCCGGATGGTTATCCGGCTATATTTCTAAAGCACTTCTGGTCAATGCTTGCTCCACTATTCTTAAGAGTAGTAACAGAAATTAAAACTAATGGTCACATACGCCCACACATGAATACAGCAGCAATTAAACTTTTATTAAAGCCAGAAAAAGACCCCACCCTTCCATCAAGTTACCGTCCGATTTCACTAATTAACACTGATATTAAAATTATCACTAAGGCTTTTACATCTAGATTAGAAACAGTAATCCCGACAATCATTCATAGCGACCAAACAGGCTTTATTAAAGAGCATCACTCTACTAATAATATTAGAAGGCTCTTTAACCTTATTAGTATGTCACAGCGGCATGATAAAAAGGCAGTTATTATATCATTGGATGCAGAAAAAGCTTTTGATAAAGTTAACTGGTCCTTCCTCTTTGCGGTTTTAAATAAATTTGGCTTTGGGAAGTCATTTATTCACTGGGTGTCAGTATTATATGATTCTCCTAAAGCTACTGTTACTACTAATGGGATTATATCTAAGAGTTTTACTCTACAGAGAGGCACAAGACAGGGCATCACTGTCGCCTTTATTATTTGCAATATTTATTGAACCGCTTGCATTAGCCATACGCCAGGAAAGAATGATTCAAGGAATTCACTCTGGGGTAACAGAACATAAAATTAATCTATATGCCGATGATATTTTACTTTATTTAGAAAAGCCTGCTATTTCATTAGGGGAAGTATTTAACTTAATAACTAAATTCTCACAGTTATCAGACTATTCTATTAACTGGACAAAATCAACACTTCTACCTATTACAGAAAATTCATGGAACCCTGCAAGCCAGGACCCATACTACTCATTTCCTATAGGTAATTTAAAATACTTAGGCATAAAAATCTCACCTAAATTAACTGATTTAGTTCATTTAAATTTCACTCCACTTCTGGATAGCATTTATAGTGACTTGGAGCGCTGGAATAATCTTCCTATTTCTCTAATAGGACGAATAGCCACTATTAAAATGAAAGTTTTACCCAAAATAAACTATTTTTTCTCAATGATTCCATTTAAACCTACGGCTAACTGGTTCCAGTTGTTGGACTCAGCCGTTAAAAAATTTTACTGGAAAAAAAAAAGAAGCAAAGATTAGTCTATCTACTCTTCAGAAAAATAAATCCAAAGGAGGTCTAGAGGCACCAAATTTTATGCACTATTATATAGCCAACCAGCTACAATATATTATTTTATGGGCACAACCCAATAGAGATACTAACTGTTGGCTGGAACTAGAACAGAAGGATTGTAATAACCTCAGACTCCTAGATTTACTCTTTATTACAACATCGATTAAGCGCCATAACTGCTTTAAAAATCCAATGATTTCCGCCACCCTGACTGCCTGGTGGAAGGCACTAGAAATGACAAAAGCCAAAGTGGAGCCCAGCGGGCTTTCTCCCCTATGGCATAACCCCGACTTTCAAATTAACAACCAATCGTTTTATTTGAATGTGTGGGAGCAGAAAGGAATTACACATCTCCACCATCTCTTCTCAGATAATATGTTTATATCATATACATCCTTGCTCCAAAAATATAAAATAAAAAACGGAAACTTTTTACATTATTTGCAAGTTAAAAGTATGATAAAGAAACAAATTCCAACACTCCAGGGTACGCTCCAACCGCCTGTTTTAGCTAAAGATATTACCAAGCTTTCTCCGACAACAACAAAAAAACTCTCAAAAATATATAAGTTACTTTCATATACTGATAAAACGTCTTTACCCATCTCAAAATGGGAAACAGACTTGTCTATAGCTCCGGAATCTGTCTTTTGGATTCAAGTTTGTGAAAATGTTTTTAAAATGACAAAACACACAAATTTACAACTTATCCAATATAAAATTATTCACAGAACATACATTACTCAATATATGATGAAGAAAATGGGACTCTCAGACTCCGACATTTGTCTCCAGTGTTTACAAAACACTACAGACACTTATTTTCATGCTTTATGGTTATGTACTCCGGTTATGTGTTTCTGGACTAAAGTCTTAGAAAAACTTTCCGCTGTCTTGGACTGTAGGATACCGTTCTCTCCAAACTTGTGTTTGCTAGGTGACTTAACAACAATTGACTTACCACATAAACAATTTCAATCTATACTTGTAGCCCTTACTATCGCAAAAAAAACAATTCTTGTTAACTGGAAAAATAAACAAACTTTGAATATCGACCAATGGTCTAACCTCCTCATAAATCATATTTTAATGGAAAAAATATCTGCCTCAAATAAAAACCAAATGTCAAAATTTAAAGAAACATGGTCTACGTATATAGAATTTTTTAACCTAAACTTGGATTTTAATTCTGCCTGTTAGCGAGAGCCACAGCAGCGTTATAACTGGCATTGATGTTTCTGTATTAGGCAATTTGTAACTAATGGTTGTGTTTCCATAGTCAGGAACCCGGCTGCTGCCAGCGGGATCGAGCGGATTCACCTCCGATGGGCACCAGGGGTTGATATTCGGATTCACGGCATGCCAGTGGGTTAATTCTGTGGGTGCTGTCCCCCCTGGCGGGGAGTGGGCGGGTCTGCCCCTCTGTTGGCTGCTGGGTGGCGGCTGCGTCTTGGCCGTTCCCTGGGTCTCTTGGGGGGTGCTGCGTTGCGGGGCTTTCCCTGGTGTCGGGGGCGGCGCCGTTCCGGCGCGGTCCGTCGCTCTGGGCCCGGCGACGCGGTTCGGGGCCTGTGGGCCGCCGGGGTGCCCGGTGGTTCCCTCTCCCCTCCCCCTTCCTCCCCCTTGCTGCCTCTCCCTCCTCGCCTCTCCCCGCCCGTCCTCCGCCTCCCTGTCCCCTCTCCCTCGTCGCCCTTCCTCCTCCTCTCCCCCTCTCCTTGCGTCCCTGCCGCTGCCCCCTGCCCTTCTTGTCGTCCCCTTCCCTCCTCCCTTCCCCGGTACGCCTTCCTTCCCCTCCCCTGGGCCGGGGGCTCCATCCATGGCCCGGGTCTCGGTGCTATGGGGGCCGGCGGGGGTGGCTGGGGTTTGGTGTCGTGCCCGCCCCGCTCCGGTGGGCGTCCTGACACCTCGGGCGGGACCCAGTATCCGGGGGGCGAGCCCTATCGCCCCGCCGGACGGGTCCCATATGCCCGCCGGGGTCCTGGTGGGGTGGGTGGGGGCTTGGTGGGCCGGTGCGCCTCCTGCCCCCGCCCGGTTGGGGGGGGCCCCGCTGGTCACACCTCTTAACTCACTACACTAGGTTTGCACAATACACTTTTATAGACATATAGGGCACATAACACACTTTGGGGGGTGGGGTAGGGTGGAAACACCGTCTTCACCCTACAACTCCCCTCCAATTTTAATACACCACACAACTTGTGGGTGGGGGGGGGGGCTTGTGGGGGTGCCATCGGTTGGGGGCCGCAGTATAGAGCAGTGCTGCGGTCCCCTGTCCGTGTCGCCACCCGCCCCCCCCCCCCGCCCTATCTATTTTTTTTTAATGCACCACATACACTCAGCAACATGCTTGGGTGGCGGGTGGATCGGAGCGTGGGAATATCATTTCCATCGGCTCCGGTTCACCTGCTCCTAATTTTAATGCACCACACACACACACTTGTATATACACTGGGTGGGGTCACATTCACGGTTTAGGGGTAGAGTTCGCCAGTCCGCGAGCTGGCGGACTCAGTAACAGGGGTTAATTTTCACAAAGAACGCTGGGGTGACGACCGGGGCCTTCCCCCGCTGGGCCTGGGGTTCGGGGGTGTCGGCCGCCCTCCGGTGCCCCCATCTCCCCCTTCTGCCCCCGGTGTTCCGTCCTTCCACACGGCGGGGGGTGGGGTGGGCGCGGCTGCCCTCTCCGCTCCGCTGCCCGGCCCCTCTTCGGCGCCGGTGCCTGGGTGCGGGTGGTCCCCGGGGGCTGGGGGTCGGGGGTTGGGGGGCTGCCGGTTGGTCGGGGGGGGCGGCTTTGTTGGGGGGGGGGGCGGTGGTGGGGGTTGCGGGGTGGGGGGGTGCTGGGGGTGGGGGGTGTCTGGGGGATTGGGGGCATGGGGGCGGCTGGGGCTGGGTTGGGGTGGGTGGCGGGGGTGGATGGGGGGCGGGGGGTTGTGGGGGGGGGCGGGGGTTGGGGGCCGGTGGGGTGCCTGGTGGGCCTGCAGTGCCCCGTCCTGCTGCGTTGGGCCGGGGGCGCGGGCCGGGTTGGGGCGGGGGGCGCTCCTGCTCCTGGGTTTGCTCTCCGGCCGGTGGCCCTGGTGGGGCCCGGGGGTCGTCCTTTGGCGCTGCCGCGGCCTGGGGGGCCCTGAGGTGTTGCGCTTGCTCTGTTCCGGCGGGGGTCGACGGCTCCCCTCTTTGGTGGAGATTTTCATGCATGCCAGATCCACCACACCAGCATCTACCGAAACTCAGACACAATCTGTTTCCTCCTCAGGTTATTGAATCGGTGGAGGCTGGTGTCTCGGATCTCACGCGGCTTCGTCTGTCCTTCCTTCCTTTTCTCGGTCTCTCCGTTGGTCTCTTGAGGCCTCCCTGATTTTATGTTTTTTGGATTTGTTGGGGTCTGGATGTTTCTTGGGCTGGGGAGGAGTTCTGGTGGGGGGTGTCTGGTCGGTGCTGGATTTCACCTTCCTTGGTTTTCTTCGGTCCCCTCGGGTCTCCTGGTGTTCGATTTAGGTGAACGGTATGAGATTTTTTTTTTCTAATAGGTTTTCTGGTGAGCTAACAAACACACGCACGCACGCACGCACGCACGCACGCACGCACACACACATACTCACCCACACACACAAAAAAAAAAATGTATGTATGTATGTATGTATATATGTATATATGTATGTATATATGTGTATATATATATATATATATATATTTAAAAAAAAAAAAAAAAAAAAAAAAAAAAGAGCAATGATGATGACATTTCCGAATGAACAATACTGAGCTCTAAAAGAAAAAAAAAAAAAAAAAAAAAAAAGACTCAGAATCTGCTGACTATGAATAAATGGGTGTCATATTGTGCAAAACCAGAAAAGGGCTAACTGTATTATCCGCAGGACCGTAACAAATCTGACATCACAGCATTATGCGCAAAGAGGCCGTTCTCGGGGATGTGCATGGTGTGCACGTAAAATATTTTTTTCAGTACATATCCAAAATATAAATTTATTAGAAGGATGGTACATGAAAAAAACATTGTCTTTTACTGGAGTTCCCAGATAGAGACCATAATTGTTTATATTATTTTTCAACATTCAATAATGGTCAATGGGTTGGTAGTTAATTTATCCTTCCTATTTTCTATAATCTTTGTTTTGGCAATTTAATTAAAAAAATATTGAGGCTGAAACATTTAAAATCATTTTAGGATGATTAAATCACAAGACAGCGTCACTTATTGATGGCACAGTTTGGATAAGACATAAAACAAAACCAACCTCAAACCTCTGATTCGTTTACTCAATCCAAAAGATGACTTACTGTAAATTGTACTGCCATAGAAACACGGATTAACATTTGCTACTTGATCAATAAGGTGTAACTAATTACATGGCGGGAAGTCAAGATATTCTGTGTGTTAAGATGTTCTCCTGACTGGAGAGGATGTTTCGCTTGCATGCATGATTTTATTTAAATTAAGTTTTGCTACATTACACAGGAATAATACAGTTTTCTGTGTTTCTAGCTGTAACTAAAGGAACAATTATATCAAATGCCAAAAGACATGCGTGCAGGTCATACAGTACAACAGTATATATCCTCTAATTTGTCCGACCTGAGGTTGCATTCTTTGATTATGTGATACATCAACAATGGTAATGACACGTATAATTTAAGTACTGAAACCGTGAAGACATTACATAAAATAAGAACTAAACTGTATTTTTACCTAAAATCTTCCATCTGTCTGTCCGTCTGTGAATCTAAAAATTAAAAGTGAATAGGGCGGAAATTGTGATTTTTGCACACCCAGGTTTAGACATATTGGTTTCCATGACAGTTATAATAGTTCCATCTTGCTGGTCAGGAGCTTGTTGCTTGGGTACAATACAAGTCAAATGCCGATGGCACATCTCCATCTTTCCCCTTGCCGTAATCACAAATGTGATCAAAGCCGTCATGTTACAGATTTCCTTCTGCTCTCTGAATTAATCTGACAGGATTGCAGCATCCTCCCTCCCTTTTCTTTCTTCATTTTATCATCGCTCCGAGGCATTTTTTTTTTTTAAGTGGGACCATAAGATAAGATGAGGAATGAGGGATCACAAACTAAACTGAGATTTCATTTGTGATGGAATTTCATACAAGTAGGCCTACCACTTGGTGGAGGTGGCGAGCTCACCATCCGGGCAATCACTTGTGTAAACAAATTTTAATTTACCTTTGGGATTAACTGAGGCTTTTGGTTACAGTCTGAATTGCAGCCTCAGGTGTGTCGGGTATATGTCGCAGGATGCAAGATGCAGACAGGGAGTTAACGGGTGGTATTCTACTTCTTCTTTTTCTTTTTTTTTGTTTGCTTAAAAGGCCCATAAAAGTATTTATTCAGAACTAAAGCTTTGGAAATTGTCATTTCTGATTTCATCTACTGATCATCATCATATTTGATACCCTTTTAAAAACGCAAAACCTGTCAGTGACATTCCTGGAGCCTGATTTATCAAGCATGCGTACGCATGTGTGTGCCTAAAGTGTGCATATGAACATTCCACCACAAAGCAAGGGATTTCTTAATATGGATTTAAGTGTGAGGACGTACAGAAATTTACCCTTAAACACAAAACCTCGTGATCGAATGACAAAACTACAAATAGAATGCACTGGGGTCACCAAAACCATCAAAGTGCCCGTGTCCTCCCTCAGTGGATTCTTGGCCACTGGGACATAGGTATGGGGGGCACCACTATTGAAAATGAATCATAAAAAAAAAAAAAAGTGAGACTGGAATTTGCCAAACTGCATGTTGACAAGCCACAAATCCTCTGGGTTAATGTCCTATGGACAAAACTAGAATATTTTGGTAAGGCACATCAGCTCTATCTTCACAGATGCCCAAATGAAGCATACCAAAAAAAAGAACACTGTTCCTACTGTGAAACATGGATGAGGCTCTGTTATATATCCTGGGCTGTTTTTCTGCATCTGACACAGGTTCTCATTTGCAGGTCATGGGTCTTCCAACAGGATAATGACCCAAAACAACACCCAAGAATGGTTAAGAGGAAAGCATTGGACTATCCTGAAGTGACCTGCTTCGATCAGCCCAGATCTACATCCCAATGAACATCTGTGGAAGGGGCTGAAACAGACACCCTTCGAACCTGAGACAACTGGAGCTGTTTGCTCATGAGGAGTGGGCCAAAAAGGTGAATAAGTCTCATTGACAGATACAGAAGTAGTTTGATTACAGTGATTGCCTCAAGAAGTTTTTCAACAAAATTAGGGTACCGTCATTCTTATCATGAATTCGTTTTTCAAGATATTTCTGTTGAACTACAATAAAAAAAAACATGCCTAATTTCTATTGGTTAATTTTCATTTTATTTTTCCTGTATACAAAATTCGGAGGCGGCCACCTCCACCTAATTTGCTCCCCACCTCCAGCCTGAGCCACTGATATCACTAATTTGAGCTTGGCAGCAACGCATTTTAACTGCAGTTGCAGTCCATTATGGAGGCGCTATATCCACAGCAGTGCACCGGAAAGACCTGAAGCAACAACTGAACAAGAAGCTGACTTTTTTTTTTTTGCCATTCACTCACACAAACACGCAGACACACAAACTTGGTCTCCCAGGCGGGGAAGCGAACCCACGCCAACCTGCATCGTAAGCAAGTGACGGTATCACTCCGCCACCTGGAGCCCGAAGAAGAAGGGGATCATGGAGCAACCGTTGCACACGCCCTTTCCATCGCCAACGTCATAAAAACATAATAGTGTCTTACAACAACACTGAACTATATTTACAATTTAATATGTACTAGTGGATGAATTGTTATAGATTGTAGTTAAAAAATGGCAACAATTAAGGGCAACTTTGTATTTATATCATTTCTAATTTCTAGTCCCTGATCGTGAAATGGCTGCAGGAGGACGGCCAATAATGGTATAGGTCACCGTCGCGAGTACCGATACCTTAAAATAAGACTATGTGCCAATACCAGGTATCGATATCGGTGCCAATACCAGATATCGTATCGGTCACCCGTCATAGTCAGGGTGATACCACCTCTGCCATATTTTGAGCCAGGAAAAACCCTGTCATTCATTATTACTTTTGTCAAATTCAAGTAGCGTGTACCTCCTCCCTCAATTACGTATCTGCTATAATGAAATAGCTTTGAATACACCGTCACAGAATTTACTCTTGGATAGTTATTAATATTATGAAAAGTTATTTTCCCTCAATTAATTCTCTCTTCACCCCTGGTCATCATCCAAATATTCCCCTGCCATGTTTGATCCCAATGTTCCTTATTCTCTCCTCAATCTCCATCTCTCAAGTGCTGCCCTCAATGTCTTTCCGTAAATGGATGTCCCCAATATTGGGTGGTACCTTGGAAAAGACCACTGAGGCCTAAATCTATTTGCCTCCCTGAAGATCTAAACTGAACTTCTTCCACCAGTGAAGGACTGCTGCTAACACTGTGAATCTAAATGGGGGTTTCTTCTACCCTGGAGATTTTCACTGACATTAATGTTGTCTTTTTTTGATAGAGCAATTAATTAATAGCTGACCTTGTATTAGCAAATTAGTCCAATTTGCTTTTGGGATTAGGATACATTTGATTGCACTAACTAAAACTGCGGGAGCTGTGTGTCTTCGACAACAATTACAGTATTTGTTTTTGTTGCAGTTTCACATGGTGACTATCACAAAGTTATGCCAAGAAACTTTTTATTTAGTGTAAGAGAGGGTAAGAACCCCACTCCCTATTCAAGAGACTTTAGATGGTCACACAAGAGAGCACTTTGGTCACAGTGATGAAAAGAAAATTCTCTTCTAATAGAAAGAAACCTTGAACAGAACGAAGACACAGCGACCATCTGTCTTCATTAGGTCAAGGTAATAAAATGGAATTTTAATTTAGTTTTACTATCAATTTGACTTCAACTGCTAATTAGAGTAAAGTGGAAACTCTCAAAAACAATTGACTTCTGAAGTCTCACAAAATAGCTGTGTGAGTCAGTATGATTCAGTACATGGCAGTACAATTTGTGTAGTCCCTTTTGTCATTAAAGTTAAGATTGCTCTTTTATTGCATAGTGATTCATATTTTTTTCAATTGTATTAACTTAATTATAAACAAACCTCACTTAGTGAAATGTGTGTTTATACTTTTTTGTGTGTTTTGTTTTTATCAACTTTATTAAACACTTACTCAAATGTAAGGCAACAAGCTACAGTAATTGTGACGTCACTTCTTCAATTTCGGTCTCCCACTGTTGAGCTCATACATTAATAAATACTTGTATGTAATTCTTATTCAATTAACTCATTATTCAACAGAATGCAATTTTTAGACTAATTGGGCAAATATTATTGCAATGATTTTTTTTTGTCCTGAGTTACCCTTTAAAGGCTTCTATACGGCAGCGTATTAGAGCCACTTATAAATATATATTTTTGGGAAGGCGGGGGCAGTATTCTGAGAGAAAAAAAAAGCAAATTTGCCACTTTATAAAGTGGCAGATTTGCAAGAAAAAAACTCAGAAACTTACGAGAAATACATGTAGCATAGCTATAGTCTAATGTGAGGATTTGCTGGTGGTTAATGGGACACTGTTTAGAAAATGGAAAGGCAGGATGGAGACTGATTCATTTTTAGTTTAAACTTTACTCGTCATACAGGCCAGCTAGAGCGACAACACTTCCTGATCCCCTATCAGCTGACTAAACACTAACAAATCAAAAGCTAGCATACTTTAAATGCAAGTGAATGACTAAGAGCAGCAGATTCGACACGTCAACTTACCTACTTGTACAAAAAAACCACATTCAAATGATGAATGTGTAAATAATAATTCTGGAAACATAAATGTACAAGTAAATATTTATTTGAACTTAAATGCTTGATCCACAGGGTGTGGACCTTTGCAAAGTGAGGCGTCTTTGTCGCGGGCAGTACCCAACGCTTCAAAGTAACATAAAGGTTAAAGCCATTACTATCTCCTTATTTGGAAATCCGACCGAAAAGTATTGACACAAACATCCGAGTAGTATGCTTTGTGTATTTCTCAAAAGTTTCTGAGTTTTTTTCTCGCAAATTTGCCACTTTATAAAGTGGCAAATTTCCGAGTTTTTTCTTGCAACTTTGCAACTTTATAAAGCCCTCTAAAAAAAATAATGTTTTTATACGTGGCCCTAATACGCCGCCGTACTTCGAAAATCTTGCTTTACAGCTTAAAATAATTGTATGATGTCAACAGTTTGACCCTAAACATCACAGGTGAGCTGAAGCCTATCCCAGATGACTTGATGCTCGAGGCAGGGTAGACACTAAACTGGTTGCAAGTTAATCACAGGAAACAAATAGACAACATTCACACTTATGGGCAAGTTAGAGGTGTCAAACTGCATGCTTTTTAAATGTAGGCAGAAGCCAGAGTACCCAGAGAAAACCAATGCAAACACAAGGAGAACATGCAATATGAGAACATGTTGACTGTTGCTTTGATTGCTCCTTTTACGACCGAGCTTCAAAAATGAAGATATTCCCGTATTAAAGTTTAAAAAAAAAAAGCTCAAAAGCTAAGATCAAATCAACAATTTTTTTTGAAGCAACCATTTCCAGTCCATGGAGTTCCATGGAACGTAAATGTTCCAATCAGTACCAAATTTGAAGAGGATTAAGTAGGTAGACAACAAATGTCGTGCTTCCTCCTTGTGAATGAGGTTTTCCCTGAAGCCACAGGCTTCAGTTTGTCCCTGTTCCTAAGGACCTTTGTGCACAGTTTGAGAGGTCATCAAAAGAGGACCTTATTGCTGCACATGTGTCAACGAAGGTCCAATCGAGCGGTGGCCACTCCTGAACAGGGCTCTATGGCATGGACAAGTACCTGGATATGTAACCCAGGAGTGCTGCACTGGCCCCTGCGCATTGGTGACGTCTGCGTTGTGCTTTTGTTGTGTTGTGGTGCGGAGAGAGACAGCACAGGAATTGGATTGCGGCTAATATGATTTCGCTATTGAAAACCAAAAAGAAACTCACATTACAGTTGTGCAGTGAAATTAAGATAATACAAGATTGGAAATTGGTAAGGCATAATGCACTCGATTACGCCAATCAAATCACAGTGTCACGTTTGGGTTCTGTTTGGGTTCTGTTTTCCTTGTGTGTTCTCCCTTGGTCTGGTTACGTGTGTAATCCTGCCCTTCCTCGTGTGAACCAATCAGTGCCCTTAGCCACTTGTGTCTTGCCCCAGGTGTGTCTTGTTGTGTCATTAGCGTCTGTGTATTTAGTCTCCTGTCTCCCCTCTGTCTGTGTTGGTTCATTGTCTTTTCCTCATGTCATGCTGCCCGTTTTTGCCTTGTTGTCCTCCCCATGTTTTGTACCTTGTAGTTTGGAGTTCGCTTTTTGTTTTGTATAAATTAAAGTCCCTTTTTGCACGTCACCTTCGCCTCCTTGCCCGGCTTTCCTGCGACTGGGTCCTCCACCAAACAAAGCCCTCTTGACAGAATGAACCAACCCGAGAAGGACCCAGCGGGAGCGCTGTCACCCCAGGAACAATTCCTTACCTCCGCAAGGCAACTAAAGGAATTGTTGGATGAACTCTGGCGTCGCCTGGCTCTGGCTGGTGGCGCTCTGAGTAGCAAGCCTCAAGTCCACGAACCATGTCTGCCGCAGTTTCAAGTCCCCCAACCACGTCTGCCGCAGTTTCAAGTCTGCCGCAGTTTCAAGTCCCCCAAACACGTCTGCCGCAGTTTCAAGTCCCCCAACCACGTCTGCCGCAGTTTCAAGTCCCCCAACCACGTCTGCCGCAGTTTCAAGTCCCCCTAACCACGTCTGCCGCAGTTTCAAGTCCCCCAACCACGTCTGCCGCAGTTTCAAGTCCCCGAACCACGTCTGCCGCAGTTTCAAGTCCCCAACCACGTTTGCCGCAGTTTCAAGTCCCCCAACCACGTTTGCCGCAGTTTCAAGCCCCTCAACCACGTTTGCCGCAGTTTCAAGCCCCCGAACCACGTTTGCCGCACCTTCAAATCCCCGAACCACGTTTGCCGCACCTTCAAGTCCTCGAACCACGTTTGCCGCCGCAGCCTCAAGTCCCCGAACCACGTTTGCCGCCGCAGCCTCAAGCCCCCGAACCAGGTCTGCCGCCGCAGCCTCAAGCCCCCGATCCAGGTCTGCCGCCGCAGCCCCAAGCCCCCCGATCCAGGTCTGCCGCCGCAGCCCCAAGCCCCCCGATCCAGGTCTGCCGCCGCAGCCCCAAGCCCCCCGATCCAGGTCTGCCGCCGCAGCCCCAAGCCCCCCGATCCAGGTCTGCCGCCGCAGCCCCAAGCCCCCCGATCCAGGTCTGCCGCCGCAGCCCCAAGCCCCCCGATCCAGGTCTGCCGCCGCAGCCCCAAGCCCCCCGATCCAGGTCTGCCGCCGCAGCCCCAAGCCCCCCGATCCAGGTCTGCCGCCGCAGCCCCAAGCCCCCCGATCCAGGTCTGCCGCCGCAGCCCCAAGCCCCCCGATCCAGGTCTGCCGCCGCAGCCCCAAGCCCCCCGATCCAGGGTCTGCCGCCGCAGCCTCAAGCCCCCCAACCAGGTCTGCCGCCGCAGCCTCAAGCCCCCCATCCAGGTCTGCCGCCGCAGCCTCAAGCCCCCCGATCCAGGTCTGCCGCCGCAGCCTCAAGCCCCCCGATCCAGGTCTGCCGCCGCAGCCTCAAGCCCCCCGATCCAGGTCTGCCGCCGCAGCCTCAAGCCCCCCGGTCCAGGTCTGCCGCCGCAGCCTGAAGCCCCCCGATCCAGGTCTGCCGCCGCAGCCTGAAGCCCCCCGATCCAGTTCTGCCGCCGCAGCCTGAAGCCCCCCGATCCAGGTCTGCCGCCGCAGCCTGAAGCCCCCCGATCCAGGTCTGCCGCCGCAGCCTGAAGCCCCCCGATCCAGGTCTGCCGCCGCAGCCTCAAGCCCCCGATCCAGGTCTGCCGCCGCAGCCTCAAGCCCCCGGGCATCCTCGCCTGTGCCGCTGCAGCCCCTGGCCTCCTTGCCTCGGCCGCTCTCGTGCAAAGTCTCTTCGCCTCTTCCATGGCGGCTTCAAGCCCATGATCCCATGAGTGTGGACAGGAGGTGCACGTCCCACTGCCGTCCTCTTCTCCTCGTCTGGCGGCGCACGTTGTGGTCGCCCTCTGCTCCAGTGTGGCGTCCGGGGCGCCCTCACCTTCTGGGTGACCCACCACTTTCAAGTGACAAACTACACCGTCTGAAACACCATCAGATCAAACAGAAAAGTTTAGGAAAGTTGAGTTGGATGCACTAATTAGCATTAGCTAGGTATTAAGATTTTGATAAGTGGCCCATTCTTGATTGTGGATGGATTCGCATTCTAATTGAGAAATTTGGTGCAGGTAGTTTTCCATTCATTTACATGCTACAGTTATCTTTCTGTGTCATTAACTTACGCATAGAACATCCTTTCTCCAAATAATTGGCACAGGTTATTAATTGGAATACAACTTGTGACAGGCTGCGGTAAATTGGGACAAAATTGTATTTTCCGGTTGAGTAGCTAAAAGTAAAGCTAATCGAGACTCATTTGCCTCTTGATGTATTCGTACTCATGCTGTTCCCATTCAGAGTTCATGCACCATGACTGAGGTTTTTTTTCTTTTTTAAATAAATGCTATAACAAAAACCATCAGAAGCTGCAAAGTTGGTTGCAGGAGGCAATGGTTCAAATGCCACCTTAGACAGATTGCTGTTCAAGTTTTATTTTTATTCATTTATCATTCAACTACAATTAATAATTAGCCACGTTCACATAATTTATCTTTCAATTGACTTCATAAGCATTCCGCATGCATTCCAATCTTATCATTCAGCTATTAGCATTCAGCTTTCAACATTCCCATGCTATTTCTCCATGAATTGCACTTTATCTATTTTTTTATTTTTTATTTTACTATAGTCCAGGACTGGGACGGGACAGGATTTTTGCTGTGGGAGTGTGATGGGACGAGAGTGAGATTCCACTCCCATGTCAAAAAAAAAAAGAAAAAGAAAAAAGGTGGGTTTTGTGTGTGCATGTTATTATATCCCAAGATTCCAAGTAGGATATATCCAACATCCCCATCTTCCTCGAATGCAGCATAAATACATTACAAACATACTGGGTGGACAACGAGATACACCTGGACCAGACACACGACTGAGGGAGTTGATTGGACAGCACAAGTGACAAGCACAGGTGTAAATAATAAAACTTAGAATGAGAGACAATGGACAACAGGGACACAAGGGAAACCTGACATAACCAAACACAAATCAAAACCAAAATCATCAAACACGGATCATGACAATAGTATAGGACTTTGGACTCCAGCAAATTGGTTTCTGCTTCCACCATGTCAAGGGCTGTGCCAATTTTAAAGGAAATGAGACGAGCCGCTTCCATTGGCTGTGAAATAAGCATGGTTCGACATTAAACGTGGCCACCACGTGACTGTCGGGCTAGCTGAAGCCAACCAATGAACTTCCCAGCCAAGTTCTGGCTGGCAAAATTGGCATTAACAAGCCAATTTTACTTACCATTGCACTTTCTACTAACAGCAGCTGCAGTCTAATCACCTAAATGTTTAATGGTTGTGATTTGAGCAAATTATTTCTTTCACTTAATAGTTTCAAAACCGTCCTCAAAACCACCATGCACTGCTTTGTTTACGTCATTTGAAACGCGTCTGGTGGTTAGCATAGCATCTAGCTTCATTACATTCTGAACAAGGCAGATAAAAGCCTTCAATCGTCGCAAATAGTTTTAAATTAGGCGGATGACTTGCACTTTATCTATTTTTTCATTTTATTTGTTGTGCCTGTAGCAGACATTGAGTTTGATGATCTGTGCAGCATTCTCAGCTTGTATTCGTTCATTTTATTAACAGCTTCAAAGTTAGCATGCAATGCTAAGGTACCTGAACGGCTCTCTTCTTTGGCTGTCTTAATGAAGTACGTCGTGTGTGCGACCCAGTGTGCCACCCAGTGTTTAGACGGAGACACCACAGCTTGTGTGGACGGTTAAATGTAAGCTACAGTGCCCCTCCTAAATGTATTTGAAACACTTTTGTGTAATTACTGTATTTTCACAACCATAAGGCGAAGCGTATTAAAATTATCTCAGTTACGGGTGGTATTTCTGTATCAACACACCTATAAGGCGCACCGCACTATTGGGCGCAGGCACGGTAAGACATGATAGCTCAAAACATATGGTAGCATGCTTTCATGCTAAAAATGCTAACGTATGTTTTTTAAAAGGCAGCGGAGCAAAACTTAGTTTGGTTGTACTTTATTGAGGTATTTAACAATGTGAACAGTGTGTTGGGTTGTACTTAACGATGCACTCACGTTACTTTTGATCAATCCTCATCCACAAATCCCTCAAAGTCCTCATCTTTGATATGTGAGGATTTTTTTATTTATTTCTTGCGCTTCCATATTGCTTTTTGTTAGACCGGTTTTCTTATTTTTGTAATACAATGCTCTGACTGCTTTGGGGGTCAGAACAGTGACTAATAGTAACAGTAGACTCTTTGGAAAACTCATGCGTCCTCCAATTCAGCCCCCTCTGTGTCAATAACAATGCAATTTAGTGCACTTCTCCTCTCCAATTGAATTCACACATTCCCTGAAGTCACTGCAGTGCAAGAGGAAGACATATACACTGTCTGTATGAAATGTAATCACGCCAGAGGTTCACAAACCTTGAACGCTTGCCAGTACTCAAAATTGTGATGTTTTGCTATCAGTGTCAAGAGTGCTAATGCATCTGAAGTGCATAGCACATTTTTCTACACTGAGCAAGGATGCTATCGCAGTGTGTTGTTGCACTTTATTTTTTGCTGCAAACCCATGGTAATTTAACTTTAAATTATTTATTTTTTTAACAGTAGATTTCTTTTTCTTCAAGACTCCATCTTTTAGGCTAAAAAAGTGGCAGTAGTGAATCAAATCACTTTCGACAAATTTGTACAAGAGTTCACAGTTTTAAACAATATTTTCTTCTATGCCTGCTCTAATAAAAAGACAAAATAGGTGCTGATCCAGCATCACTGAAGACTACTAAAGCAAGTGAGCCAAGATTGCCATTGAAATGGCGCCTATGGGTGGATCTTATGTCTGTTAATTGCAGTTTCTAGCTCCTAGTTCCTTGATGCCAGCTTCGATCGCAACCTGAAAGTTGTTCTCAAAGCCTCCATAATGACGAACATCTCAATTCTCTTAGATGCACATTGAAGAGAGATGCTCAAGCATCAAGCAGCTTCCACGGTGGAGTTATAATTCAGGAACCTGTGATGTTTCTTTTCAAAAGTCTTTTAGCTCCTTGACAGTGGCAGATGTGGTGGATTGGAAACACAGCAGGGGGTAAACAGTTAATCTTTTGCTTTTGGCATTTCATGATAATGTATTTTATTTTTAATACACATTTTTCTGGGTCTTTTTTTGTGTGGTAGTATTTAATACTATTACCTATTTACACTTAAGACTCTTAATATTACTACAAAATGAAAGTCTACAGTAATTTGAATTCAAGTTCTGAAGGATAAACACGTTTTTTGCAGTCCACGTACGTACGTTCATATGTACAGAAGCAACATATAAACACTGCAACAGAATCTTTCCAATAAGACGATATATTTGTTGAGGGGTGAACCGTTCAGACTCTTCAGACGTGTGACGTTGCATCAAAAAACCCAACAATGTCCGGTCGTGTGGTAAACGATTTAATTCCAATAAAGTCAAAATCAAAGGCAGCGCCAATCTTTTTCCATTTATGTCCAAAATACAACACAACCCTTTCTACATACGACAATGGTCAAAAAACTGTATGCCTCCAAGGTTCACACACCCCCACGCACACACACCCACACACACCTGACACTCATTACCTTTAGCTTTATATAATTACTTCTGAGGGCACATGCGCCACCATGCGGTCAAACCCAGGAATCACATGCAAAAAAGGAAAAACAAAGAACACTATAATATGGCTCCAACACACCTGCCCCTAATTGTGGATATGACAGGAAAGAATGAACAATTACAGCACATAAGATAAATAATTGAGCCATTAAATTTATACAAATACAAAAGCAAACCAAACCTCACTTGTAAGTTAGAGGTTACCAATAATATTTCTGAATTATTATTTTATGGCAAAAAAAATGTGTTAAAGAACTTTGGTAATTGCCTATCCAATATATACTAGATATAGTTTGCACCTTTGAAGAATTATTCCCTAAGCACGCTCTCCTGACACTAGACTTCACCTCTCTACCATTTTTGATGCTCCTGGAGTAAAGTTGTCTCTTCTCTTAGCAGTTGTTTCCAATAAAGGACAGAAATATACTATATTAGGTCCTCCTTTTGAAACAGTGGTAGGATTGGTTTTCTTTTCATTGTGATTAGGTGGATTGGGCGTGTGAGCTTCCAAATCATAAGGATGTCTAGATAACTCCCACACATTTCCATGGTGAGAAGCTGTTGACGAATTGAAAACTTTTGGTGGTTTATGACTGGTGGAAAACACTTGGGTGGTGAGCACAGACAAGTTGCTGTAGTCAGTAGTCCTTCCTCAACCTGGCTCAAAAGAGCTTTGCCGTGTATCACCATTGCGGCTTCCTCCCAGTCATGGCTCTCTCTTCATCAAACATCTGTTCAAATTTCTGTTTTTCACCAGGTTGGAGACTATCTGGCTCTGGTGTTCCAGGTCAACCATCAGGTTGTCCTTTTCTTTTTTTGTCTTCTCCATCTTGTTCCTGACCATGGCTTTCTTCTCCAAACGCTCTGTGGTCAATTCCACGTCTTTCTGAAGTTTTCGCGTCACCATTTCCAGGCCCTCCATGGCTCTCACATCTTCTTCCAGCTTTTTGTTGGTCTCAAGCAGCTGAGCCTGAGCCTTCGGCAGCTGTTTCTCCAAGTTGCGGCAAGACTCCGACTCCTCTTCCAGCGATTCCATCAAGGTGTTGTTCCTCCTCCAGCTGACGCACTTGACTACCCAGGTTCAACTTCTGGTGAGTCTCCTCCCACAGTAACTTCGTAGCTGGCTTCTCAGGCTGTCAGCATCCTTGTTAAGTTTGATGCCCTTTTTCGCCGCCTTCTCCAGCATGGCTGACATTCTCAACCATTTCACGCTCGGCCCAATCCGTTTCATTGGTTCTGTCCGAGCATTTCTGCATCAAAGACTCCAGCTTCTACCTGTTGTGTTCAGATACTGTCTTGGTCTGCTACAGTATCTTTAACTCGCAGACCGACTCTTTGTTGTCATTTTCCAGACACTGCTTGTTCTTTTCCAAGCTAGACTTGAAACTAATAGCCTGATCCAGTTGTTCAGACAGTTCCTCCAGCGTGGTGGCATGCATTTTCCTCATTTCCTGGATCTGATTCTTAAAGTTTTTGCCTTCCTCATCAATCGCTTTCATCAGCTCAACCACTTCTTGCTCACTTTAAATTCCATTTACCTGTTGGGGGATGGTGCTGTCCAGCGTGTCCTCCAGGTTAGTCTCCAGAACCTCAAACTCCTCACTGAGGTTCCTCTTCAGTTTTTCGGCTTTGCTTCTGCACATCTCCTCCGACTCCAGATCTTCCTGAAGGTCAGCCATTTGGGCCTGCTGCTCCCGGATCTGCTTGAGGGCCTTGTTCTTCAGTGCCTGTCATGTTTGGGGCTCTGGTTTTGGTTGGGGTCTCGATTGGTCCTGAGTGTGGTCCTGCCCTTCCTCGGGTTGACCAATCCGGGCCCTCAGCCACTTGTGCCTGGCCCCAGGTGTGTCTAGTCACCTCGTAAGTGTGCGTGTATTTAGTTCCCTGGTTGTGGTCAGTCGGTGTGGGATCGTTGCCGCTTGTCGTGGTCACCTCCGGTGTTCTGTCTGTTACTTTGATTTTGGATCCTTTCAGATCTTTGTTTATTTAATACTAACCAGTACCCCGGTTAGTGTTTTTTTGTAAAATAAAGTATGTCAGTTTAACCTGCATTCCTGCCGTGGTTAGGATTAGGGTTATTGCATTTGGGTCCTCCACTCCGCACCGTGACAGAACCGTAACAGTGCCACCTCCTTTTTACTTCTTTCTTCGCAAACCAGATCTTCAATTCCTCAGTCTGTGCATTGAGCTCAGCAATCTGCTTTTGCCGGTCTCCTGTCTCAGCATCCAGCTTTACTTTGGCCTTCTTCAGCTCTTGATGCGTTTTCTTTTCCTTCCTCAGACGCTCCCCCAAGTCCACCATCATCATCTCTGGTTGATTCTTAAATTTGGCAAGGTTCTTTGCTTTCACTTCCTCCTCCTCCAGCATGGTGGTTGCTTCATTTGTCTGGTCCTCCAGCAGTTTCTTCTCCTTGTGGAACTTGGTATTTGGATCTTTGAGCAAAACATCCATAAATTTTCGGAACCGCTTATTCCTCACAAGGTTCGCTGGAACCTATCCCAGCTGGCTTCGGGCAGTAGGCAGGACACACCCTTAACTGGACGCCAGCCAATCCAGGGCACACACAGACGACCAACCATTCACACTCACAATTACACTTAGGAACAATATACAGTGTTCAATTAACCTGCCATGCTTGTCTTTGGAATGTGAGAGGAAACCGAAGTACCCAGAGAATACCCACGCAGGCACAGGGAGAACATGCACACTTCACCCAGGAAGGCCGAAGCCGTGGCTCAATCCCACACCCTCTGCACTGGGAGGCGGACATGCTAATCAGTCAGTTACCACGCCGCCTTGAGCAAAACAACATCTTCTAATTTCTTGATCTTTGTCTCATCCGTCACTGTCAAGCTGAAGCTTCTGTCGTGCAGCTTCTTCATCACCGAACTGCTCCTTGAGGTACTGAATGTGCGGCTGCATCTTCTTCTTCTCCAGCAGACTTTGGGTCCTTTCCTCCTTTTCCTCCACCGTACACTTCCGGTCATGGAGGATCTCCTTGAGTTCCTGCTTCCTTGAGGCCAGATGGGATTTTATCTCTTCTTTACCTTCTGATGCCTTTTAGTCATATTGCTCCTTCAGCAACTCTTCCAATCTTTCTATCAATATCCTGTTGACAGTAGCAGTGACATGGCCATCATCGCATTGATCATCACCGTCTTCCTTCAGGAGGGCATTAATAACCCAATCCATTAGGGTCATATGGACAGTTATCAAGACTGTTAATTACTTCCCAAGGTACCAGTAGCTTGGCGTTGGTTCCTATCAACAACTCCATGTCTGCTTGGATGCAGGGAACATCAACAGTATTTAGATATGGCCATTTGGCCAATTCCTTTGTACTGATGATAATATCAGTGCTTTTGGTCCAGAAATTGTTCATGTGTTGAGCTCATCAGCTAAACTAGTCGAGCTAAAAGCAGCGGCATGGCTCAGTGGTGTAGGGTAGTCGTCTCCCACCCGTGAGGTTGTGGGTTCAATCTTCACCGCTGGTGACCATGTTGAAATATCCTTGAGCAAGGCACTGAACCCTGATTGGCTCCCAGTAGACCTGTCAGCGCCCTGCATGGCAGAAGCCGAACACTGATGCATGATTGTGTGTGTGAATGTGAGGCTTCAATTGTAAAGTGCTTTGGGACCATATGCTGTTGTTAAAGTGCAATATAAAAAGCAATCCATTTACCATCATTTTATATGGATTCGTCACCAGATTTTAAGGTATTTATCAAGCGCATTTCAACAATAATATAATACTAGTTTTTCTTTCAAAGTAGGACATTGAATGCTTTGTTTATTGCAACGCTGAAAGAAAACTGAGTCCTTGTAATATTTGAATGGCACAAATTCAGATACTGAAAGTGATGGACATCATCTTCAATTTCAAGGAGCTCTGTAGATAGTTATGCTTTGAAGGGGGTGTTGGAAAACTAAGGATATTATGCATGCCTTGTAAAGTACATTGTCACCCTCACACCACCACCAAAAAAAAAGAAAAGAATAACGAATGATGATCACTGTCAAATAGATTGATTTGTCTGTTTGACAGTTGTTATCATCAAAGATTCCCTCTATTAAATCACAACCTTTGATCAAATGGGTTCTGAGACAGACTACTGCTGAGCGCTTTGCTCTGTTTGCATCCCTGCATAGTTGCTTGATCTTGTTTCCCAAGATGATTTCACACATGATCACAATTATTATATATTTTTTTTTTTTACGAATGCGCACAATTGAGAAAACCACAAACAGCCGTTGGGGTACATGTGTGCTAGTGGCCATTTCAAGCACAAATGTGATGTGCAGCATTGTGGGAACTACAGAGGAATCAAGTTGATGAGCCATACTGAAGTTATAGGAAATATCAATGGAGGCCTGACTCAGGACAGAATTAAATATTGTGACCAACAGTATGGTTTCATGCCTAAGAATAGTACTACAGATGCATTTTTTTCCTTGAGGGTGAGGACGGAGAAGTACAGCGAAGGTCTGTCGTTCTTGAGAAAGCCTATGACAGGACACCCAGAAAGGAATTGTAATACTTCCTGAAGAAGTCCGGAGTGGCATAGAAATATGTTACAATATTACAGGACAGTACGAGGGGAGCACAACATCAGTGAGGTAGGTGAGCTGTCGATATGACAGAGGAATTTAAGATGGAAGTAGGACTTCTTCAGGAATCAGCTCTAAGCACCTTCCTCTTTACAATAGTAATGGATAGGCTAACAGATGAGGTCACACTGGATTCCCCCCATGGACCATGATGTTCGCAAAGGACATTGTGATCTGCAGTGAAAGCAGGTGGAGGAACATTTATGAGTTTTTAGGAACATTCTATGCAGTCCTATTATTAGGACACTGAAATGACATATTATGCAACTGCCATCCTCAATATTTACATAAATGTGTTAGTTATCATCACCTGAAGCTAAAAACAATACGCACATATTTAATTTATTTCAGTTGGCTGAGCTTGTTGTTTATGTTTAACATAATGAAAAATATGCACTTTATTCCATCATTTGGTACTCTGACCATTTACATAATTGTACAAAATTGTGCCTTGTATGTTTTAACAGCACAGCACTTCAAATTTTTTAGAGATGATGGATGGATGGATGGAAGATTACTGTTTGGATGGATGCAAAGTGTTATATACAAACAAATAAAACAAAATTTAATTGTATTTGATATATTTTCAGTGTAATAATGTCAATAATAAAACAGTAGTCTCACAAGGATACTGATTAAAAAATTAGAAACAAATAAATCTCCCCGTCTTCCCGGGTCCAACAAGGAACTAGGTCAAGTTTGCAAATTAACTCTTACATTGTACAGCGTTTTTGTAGTTGTCTGTGTCCATATGAGCTTTGCCATCTCTGACTAGCACCTTTATTAGTTATGGAAACATAAGTGACAGCTTTGCACACTGTTACATTTTGAGTGTCTTCAACTCCAAGTCGTGTCCACGTCACACACGTTGTAGGTCACATACACCATGAACAAGATGCCTCCCATTTGTCCTGCAAAGTGTCAGTCAAACTCAACACATGCATGTATTTTTTTTTTTTATAAATGTATTTAATGTAAAAAAAAAACATGTCCGGGCTAAGGAGGACGTTTGGTCACCATACTTCAAACACACACTCAAATACGCCTCCAAGAAATTATTTTCTGAAATGTGTGGAAAGCAACTCGCTGGCTAACATACATAATGAAAAGTGCAAGCTCTGTCATTTTTTGCAGATAAAAGTGTTCTGATGAGAGCTAGAGACAATAGAGGCACATAAATCTCCTTGACATGCTGAGCTTTGGCTTTTAAATACATCCCCCTCCTCTCACACCCAAATGCATGCAAACACACACACACACACACACACACACACACACACACACCCACACACACACACACACACACACACACCCCCACACACACACACACGCACACACACCTTTAGAGAGACTAAAGTAAAACACTTGAGAGCGACACCAGGCGTGCATGCAGAGCCACACATACACATACAAAATGCATTTTGCAAACAAAGCACGAGCATTACACACTCAGAAATACACAGACAAGACACCAACATTTTTGCACTCAAACCCTACCTTACAGCAGTCTTTGTAATGAAACATTTATTATAAGCTAGAATTAATCCACACATAATTAAGGTGCCAGAAAGTCTTTTTATTTCTGCAGTGTATATACCGAGAAAGAAATAACATCAGTTTTGCTGTCTAGTCATCACAAGCTTATTTTAAAAACTGGGACTCAATTAAAACCAAAAAGTGCTATAGATGTACTATGCAGGGGAAAAAAGAAGGGGGGGGGGGGGTTGGTTCATTGACTTAGTACTTGACATGAAGACTACTACAACTAGACATCAAATGGTTTGGTATGTTGGTTTTACAACACACGACGTAACCCGGATTGATCGGTGTGTGTGTGTGGGGGGGGGGGGGGGGGCATTTTGCGATCATCGTCATGTGACAAATGCATACTGTATGCCCATGTCTATGGGGAGAGATTTGTCTCACACAAATAAATTTGAGATTTTCACGTGATTTTCAGATCCACAAACATTTTCGCAATTTTCACGTTTTACAGATCCATAAACATTTTCACTCTTTTGTTCAGATCCACAAATATGTCTGCGATTTTCACGTTCTATTAATTTTGTGTGTGCATTTTCCATAACTTATACTTGTGAGCTGTCGAATGTGTGTTTGTGGATCGTCGCGTACATGTCCTCAGATATTCACGCGTCTAAGGCCCGGTTCTCCTCCGTCCACGTGGAGACAGTGTTGCTGTCTCCATTGAATAGGAAGGAGCGGCAAAAAAATGGAAAACTAGCCTTTATCTGATCCTCTATTATGTGTTTATTTTACACAAGTCGGGAAACAAAATAGGACCTTAATTTGTTTCCCTTGAGCTAGTTTGGCCTGTGGCTTGGCTTGTTTTTTCGCGGGGTGGGGGGCATTTCTCATGCAATGATAATTGACAAATGATAATACATTGCATGTCTTAAAGACCCAACCCCAACCTTTTGTTGCGCCACAGACTGGTTCATACGAGTTTTCGCAGACCAGCAATTCACACGGGTTGGGGTGATCAAAAGATGACACAATTGATTGTTTTGGTCTGATGGCTCCACTGCTACTTAGTAGTGGCTAAACTGCTAATGGTACGTCGGCAGAAAACCTGCTCTGATTGGCTGATGTCGCGCACATTTTCCTTGCATCTGATCACTCGCTGATGCTCCCAGCTTCATGTCATTGTGATATTACAATTCTTAATCATGTAGCACGGAGCCTTATTTATATTGCCCTTTGGAAAGTAATCAATAGAGTCTGGGATATTTTGATGCTGATGTGTATGCTTCGGGGGGAAAAAAGCTGAGTTTTATGAAAAATCCAGTTTGCCATGCGGCTGTTCTGATTTTGGTGCGTCTATGACAGAGATTTTTGATTTGGGAAATAAATTATAAAATGATTCCAAGCAGTGATGTAGTCCAGGGTATATGCGGTTATATGGCGTATACCCACTTCTTTTTCCAGTCAGTTTTGCGTCTACCCACTTCTAAATCCTCAATTTTGCGTCTACTGACTTCTGAATCCTCCTGGATGGGCAGTTTTTGCGCACCATTCAGTCCATGACCACTAATCTGTATATATTACTGGATCGGCTCTGCCAGAGCTGAGATCTGCTATCGGCTATCCAGTAATATATAGATCTGTGGCCATGATCCACCCTCCGGTGCTGCTAACTGGCTGGCCTGCACTCGCTGTCTTATTGGTTAATTAAAGGCATGGGAGCTGATGCGCCTTTCAGAGAATGAGTAGGGCGGGTCATGCGGAGGACTTTGTTGCTAATGCGTGGGTGCCAATGCCACTCTAGTTGATTGACAGGTCGCTCCGTCTCCTGCGCGATGATCGTAAATGTGAGTGAGACAGAAATAAATAAAGGTCTTTCCAGTGAGTGGCTATCCAAACATACTGTACATAAAATGATAACATCATTCACAGGTAAGTTTGAAAGTTGTTTCCAAATAATACATTGTTAACTTTAAAACTCTCTATTCCCCTATTCCACCTTTTTCATTCCCTTTTTATCTTAGTTTGTTAGGTTGCATGTTTTCTTTTAATCTTTGATTCACATTTTTTTATTCCGTTTCATTAATAGGTTAGGCTGTGACATATGTGTGTGTTTACTAAATAAATTTGTTGTCTAGAAATTCAATTTCTGCCGAATCTTTGGGTTTACTGAGTGGATTAGTAATTCTCTTATTAAAGCAAAGAACTCCATGATTAAATAAAGTAGCAACTTCAGATTATGAATACTTGGTAATAGGATTTTTATTGTTTATTTTGCTCCTATAAACAAGCAAAGTCAACTTGCAAAAAAAAAAAGGCAAACAAATTATATATATATATCTGAAGAAACTTGAGAATGCTCGAAAAGGTGGCCGTATGCACAACGTCTTGTTCAAGAGTATTGATCTGGCGACAAGGTGGGGCTTTGAACCAGCTTAAGTAGACTGCTGATTGTGATTGCTGACACCTTGTCCCAGTCTTTGCAATCCTGCATACACACAAATGCACACACGAGATGTGTGGGGCTCATGGAGCAGAGTCAGGAGACCTGACAACGTTTTCCTAAAGCTGGCTAGTGCGTGCACCGCCACAAAACAGTCAATAGTAAGAACTCAACTGATCTTTATTTATATAGTGCTTGCACCACAGCAACAGCTGTAACAAAGTGCTTTACAGAACACATCATATAAATCATTAAGAATAACATAACATGACATACTGACAAATCTTAAAGATGGAAGAACCTATTGTGGAGGAAAATTGACAATAACA
This sequence comes from Leptonotus elevatus, assembly GCF_054856555.1. Taxonomy (NCBI): domain Eukaryota; kingdom Metazoa; phylum Chordata; class Actinopteri; order Syngnathiformes; family Syngnathidae; genus Leptonotus; species Leptonotus elevatus. Next base: position 7,500,463 of record NC_141240.1, on the reverse strand, counting down.
ATGACCAAAAGTTGAGGGAAGGTGGACCCAGGTGCAGGGAAGCAAGGCAGGGATAAAGTCCAAATAGTTTTTTTTTATTAAACAAAAATGAGGTGGTGAACATGGAACAGGCAGGCAAAAACAACAAAGTCCAAAATCAAAACGCTAACCTAAACGAGAGACGTGACATAGAAACAGCAGGACGTGGGGCTGAGGACACTAATTGGTCGACACATGGGAGAGGGAAGACAAACAGGTGGATGCGATTACACTTGAGACAAAGGAAGACATATCAAAACAGATCATGATCAAAACAAAAAGAAACATGACAAGAAAATGTAACTAAAACCCCACCCAAAACATGACAATATCATGCTTGACATACTTGATTTGCGGTAATGTGGGTTATTATTACAAATACGATTTTAAAAGCAGTAGTCAGTCATACAGAGAATAAATGTTTAGACAAACTCTAGACCCATTCAAGAATCCCATCCCAACCCATGAGTGTGATCGCCTCTTACTTTTTTCAACAGTGTTAAGAGTATTAACACTGTTGAAAAATTATTATTATAAATTATAATACAAATAATCTTTCATGATGATAACGACAGGACTGCAAAGGGATTTATGATAGTACTGTAACTCTGTTTGCCAATTGAGCACAATACAATCTGATGTTGTGACAAACTTGCTAACATGGCTGTCAGATCAGAATTTGACATAAAGATACTTTGTTGCCTTCTGGTCTGAAGAAGCTATCTCAGTCCTGGTTCAGCAACCCACTGATTTGCATTCATGCCAACAGCATTGTGCAAGGACTCATTCCATTCCTGTCCCTGCAGCTGGATCCAATACTCCATGCACAAGGATGCCCAAGTGAGATTTACTCGTTCTTGATTTTACTATGTGGATTAAATGCTGACATTATGGTACCAATGCAATGTGCAAAATTAGAAGCCAGTAAAAGCCAATAAAATTGTCTTTGGTGGATAAATCAGTAAGCTATAGTCGCAACATGAGCAGGTAACCTTTGCAGATCGTTAGAATCTTTGCTGATCCCATAAGGTTTATTGTGGCCTGTTGAAAACCCACCTCCTAAATGATTTGCTACTTTTCAGTTCCAAGAGAAATGACTCTGAATTAGCTGCTGACTTATTGCCTGTAATGTTGCTTGTTACAAATCAGGCACGGTTCTTTTCTTGCCTTTCTACTCTTAATTTCATTAATTGTTTGTTTGTGCGCTGCAACTAGCTGGTGACCAGTTCAGAGTGTACTCAGCCTCTTGCCCAAAGTCAGGTGGGATTGGCTCAAGCAATCCCGATGTTCTACGGGTTTTGATGTTTTCGGGGATACATTTATTCATGCTCATGCAGTGTTGTCCTTTTAGTAAGATCAATTTTAGTTTCATTTAAAGTACAGACAGATATTACCATGTTTGCAAAACCACAGATACATGTTGTGAAAGAAAATGTGCTATTTTTGTCTTTAGAAATCCATCGCAATCGGACCATTCCACACTTTAATTGAAGATCCCTGCCATAGAAAAATACTATGAAAGGAGTCTCTAGGTTTTCTAACTTCTGTTTGGTGAGACTCCTTTATGTTGAACATTATGTTAATTTTTACTACAACGGATGTGTCAAACAGAATGCATGATACATCAAAGCATCCAGCTCTAACCTCAAGTGATGAATAACACGAGTACCCGGCTGACCCAACCCTTTTCTTCATGAATGGCGAGGCAAAGTGGAGTTCAGAAAAACTCCTAATGCGCCCTCTGACAGGTGCCTCCACCTCAGCTAATGGTGACAGAGGAACATCCCACACAATCAGCCACTGCATCAGTCTCCCAAGGAGAGTGCCAAAATGGCTGCACGGGTGGGGGAGGGTTTTTTTGCAGTGCGTGTGAAGGGAGTAAGAGAGAATGTGAGTGAAGGCTGGAGGCAGCGCACAAAGCCACTTGACATTTGCTTGGCAAAGCGTGCCAAGGTGTGTGAAACGTGACGTTTACATAGCACTGGTGTTTAGTTATGTCAAAGAAGGGGATGACCTTTTTTTCCTCCTTTACATCACTGCACCATGGCAGCCTGTGGTGTCATAGAAAAACCCACATTTTGTGTGATATCGTCTTAAAAATGTTATATTCTATCACGTTATAATACATTTAAGTCAGTGGATTTGTTTTGAATTACCAATCAGTTTATCTCATATGTATATCCATTTATATTACAATTATCAGTTATAATCTGGGGCAAGAGAGACAATGTCCCACTAAATTAATGTTTGATTTATTGATTGATTACAATGGGGATTCACTTCACAAAGTAGTCATATTCATTTTCCAGTGTTTTTGGAGTCTTCCTGACTTCTTTGTCCAGGGCCAGGGACACAGTACAGTCAGCTCCAAGTCTGCCATTTGAATAGCCTACAGTGGGCATGGCTGACATGGCTTTTTTCTCCATTCGCCTTAGTTATTTATGCGACCTGTGAACTCTGATTGGCAGTGGCTGAGCATTATGTTGTTGCATCTGACAACCAACAACAGTAATGTCAACACAAGATTTAAGTGACAATGCTTCTGTAGCATTATCCACTATGCGCTGACCTTGCCACTCTAATTGCTAATTTGACTGTTAAAAAAAAAAGAAGAGTAGAGTACATTTTACTCTCAAAAGAGTCTATTTGTTCCCACTCAAAGTAAAATTTAGACTTGAAAGAGATTAAAAATATTTTATGTACGATAGAATGTTTTTGATCTTCAACAGTAGGATTTGCATAGCTCAGGCGGTAGAGAGGCCGTCTCCCAAGCTGAAGGTTGTGAGTTCGTTCCTCAGACTTGGTGTAACTTTTATTTTATTTTAAATAAACTAATAAAATTTACTGGAAAAAAATATTTCAAAAATGTACTTAGAATTTCGGACTGGTTTTTGTCATGGGATAGGCCAAACCTCTTTTACACAATAAAAAATACTTTCTTACTCTGAATATTTTACTCTTTTCCAAGTCTAAATTTTACTCTGGACCTTTATGAGTAAAATGTACTCTACAAAATTTACTGTGTACTTGCGTGTGGCCGTTTAACGATCAGGAACTAGAAATTAAAAGAATAGAAAATGTCCATTAATTGTATGCAATTTTAAGGAAAACTACTAAACAGTGAGTCCTCGAGCTACGTCGCACGCGGCCTCTGTCGTTTCGACTTTACGACACCCATGCCTCATCCGGAGCACCTTCTTTTTTATTAATTTCCCACAGTAATCACGCCATTTTAAAGTTATTTAAAGTTGTGTTGTTACCTTCAACAACGTACGTCCATCAGCCGGTCGGCTCGCCATCAGGAGCGTCACATTTCCATGTTTAAGCTTGAATTAGCTCCGCTCTGCAGTCCGTCAGCAATGAATGTCTGTGCAGAAACACAAAATATTGGTTCCGGCCACTTCCGAGTCGCGCAAATATTTTTTTTAATTACTGTACAAAGTATTTTGATGTAAATTTCGACTTTAACGGGGAAATCTGACAAGTCGAATTTTGTTTAAATTCATACATGATCCTCAATCTTCTCTTCTGCCAACATGTTGCCAGCATGTTGTGGGTGGGCCACAGATAGAAGTCTGTGATTAGGGCCCACGGCACATTGTCTCCTTCGGGTTACTGCACCCAATCTCCGACGCTGTTCCAAAATTAGAAACAGAGTGTCTCAGGACCTGCGTTAGATGAGCTGCTCTTGATGCTCACAATTATTTTCAGCTAACAGCACAAATATACAGAACAGGAATGCAGCATAAATGAATTCCATGTTTTCCTCCACATCTGGGCTTGTGCTCTGTGTGTCGCACTCACCATTTCTCTCCAACGGGAGCACCGATCGTCACACATCAATGTGTTTACAAAATGTAGTTCCCTTGTAAAAAGTACAGTGTGAATACAAACCGCACTAAACGAAAAAATAAAATTTTAATAAAATGTCCGCTTTGGGTCTGAACCAAATAACCTTTCTGGTGTGATTACCAGAGAAGAAACCACTTTTGACAAAAAACGCTAACTTGGCCTTCTTAAACTATGCGTTATGGATTTAACCAATGACAGAGCAGTGCGGTGAATTCAGAGACCAGACTTAAGCTGTTTCTCAATAAGCATCCTTATCCATTTTTACCTCTTTGTGATCTTGTGAAACGTCACGTCATCAGTCACAGCCCAAGTACTGTTCCTACTGAAAGTATGCGTACAGCAAGAACACATGGACTCGCCGGATGTTGTTCTTGTCAGCTAGCTAGCTTAGGATGCATTGATTGTTGCTTGTGAATGCTATTGTGCTGCCATCGCATAATATGTCAGAATTTGGTTAAGTTAACAAGTACACAGCTGTTCCAATTTACAAAGAGAAGTAGATTCTTAGGAAGAATGTTCTAGATGTTCTTAGGAAAACCGTACTTGGTGCTTTCACAAAACCGTACATTACTCTACATTCTTCTTATTGAGAAATGTCAATTGTTATCTGCGGCTTTGCTCTGGAATGGTCAACGCTCAATCGCAGGGCACAGAGACAACAAACAATTATTCAAATTCACAATCTCCCCAACGGGAATTTGTGGTAAATTAAACTAACATGCATGTTTGTTTGTTTTTAATGTGGGTGGAAGCTGTAGTACTTGGAAAACACACACACACACACACACACGCACACACGCACGCACGCATGCACGCACACACACACACACACACACACACACACATGTTGGATTTACATTTCTAGTGGCACCATCTCATTGCTATAATGCATTTCCTAGACCCTTACCCTAACCTCAAGGGGACCACCAAATGTCCCCACAAGGACAAGTGGGCCCCGCAAGTCTGTAAAACCCCGGAATATGGGCCCGACCATGTAGCAAAAACAAAAACTCACACGGGGAGGACATTCAAACTCCACACAAGGGGGGCATACAGTAAGCGAGGACCTTTCTACTGTGAGGTACGTAGCTGTGTTAACCACTACATCATCGTGATGCAGTCACCCTTACTATCAATTCAATTTAATCAAGCACACACACACTCCATTCTTGGTCCGAATCAGTGTTGCCACTTGCATCACATGGCAGTGAATTATGTGCCTGCAAGGCTCTGACGACTGTTGGCAGCAAAACCATAAAGTTTGTTTTCACTCGTCTTCAGCTGTCATCTCACATTTATAAATCATTCCAAGAAGCCAGCCAGCATGCAGCCTATTGCTGTTTCATAACAGGCTCGTCTTTCTTAGCCAGTCTGTCTTTCTCTCCCTTAAAACAACCCCCCATCGACCCTCTCCCTTCATTTCTCTTCATTTTCCACAGTTTACCATCCCCCTTGACTACATTTCGTTCTGCTCCTGCTCAACGTAACAAGCTATCCCCTCCAAGATGATGTCAGAGAGCCTCAACTGCTGTGTATATGTAGGCTAGCTGCTGAAGTTAGTTGACATTGTTGCGATATTGTAAAGAGAAGCAACACAATGTTTTCATTGTTTTTTGGGGGGGAATGTTTACAGTCATCTGCCTGAATGAGAGGCAAGATCAAGCACACTGAAAGAGATGCGACAATGGTGCCCAAAGTCTTGGAGGATTGGCAGTGCAGCAGACAAGGCACTGAATGTCTCCCTGAGGATAAAACAGCCGAGCGTGTGTATTTAGCAATGGAGTGAGGATGTTGGGCTGTTTATGTAAGAGACTGTGTATAGTTGTCTGTACTGAAACCTGCTACAAAAGTCAGGCCTTGATGTTGGCGGAAATGGCTTTTAAACCCAATTGTGCAACATTAAAATATGGATCTTATATCAACATACCGGTAGTTTAACTCTTGTTCTACAGTGACCATAATATTCTCAACGGGTAGTATAGTGCAAAGCAGCAGTTGAAGTAGCACAGAATATGAAAAGAAAATAGTAGGCTAAATGCCATACATAAAGGGCAGAAACAACAACAAAGGAATTCCCCTAAACAAGGAGTCAAAGACTGAAAAGAGAGATCCCTTCTGGTCTTATAGCACATTTTAGGCACTACAAGCAGATTCTGATTTGAAGACAGATGAAACCAACATGAGTGTAAGGGGGAAAAAGATCACCAATGTCTTGGTCATGCAGTGTCCTAATAATCTAAACAAAACTTTTAAATTCAATACAGAATTGGAGTGGTAGCCAGAGTGAGTCAGATAAAATATATATGCCACATTAATAAAATGTATTAATTGTAGTCAGATACTGAATGCACTTAAATTTGAGAGAATCGGGTGAGACAATATTGCAATTGTGACAAATATAACATTTTGTTGGATAGAATCAGCTGTCAAAAATAAGCAGATGGCTTGCATCATCAGACTATTAAACGATAAAGCCAATTCTTTGACCTTGGGCCTGAGTACTACTTGCGTATTGGATTTCATAGATAATTGGAAACAGCGTTGAATAATTAAGAAAACCTCTCCGACACTGAGAGATTAAAGATGCACTTTTGAATCAATTATGGAAATAATAATAATCGCGATTATTTTGGTAATAATAAAAATCATGATTATTTCAAACAATTATTTATTTTTTTGGTACAAAACTAGAAAATGTTACATGGAAACGAAGAAGACAAATACAAATCTTGAATGCTACAATTATGTAAATTACTTTTGGACCAAACAAAATATATACAACTAGTTATTTTAAAATAAATAAAAGGTGCAAACGTTTAAATTTAAGTATGGCTTCCTTGTTTAAACAAGAATAGTGTATTGGTGTTTACCTGTGGCGTAACACCACGCTGAGAGGCCCTGGTGCAAAAAACACACACACACACACACACACACGCAGCGCTCCCGCGCACACACGTGAGCGCACACAGCCATTGGAGAGAAGTGCGACTTGTCAGCAAGGACTTTTGCAGGGCTTCTAATTTTAATATTGTGACATCTATATTGAACATTGAAAATACCACAAAAATCTTCCATTACATTATATTCTATTTTACAACTTTTAAATATGTTTGAACATGTGCAAAAGGCTTACTATGGCACCAAAAACAAAACAAAGTAATTTGCCATAGATTTGAATCCCACTAACTGCACTTCATAACAAAAATAATTTGTAGCTATACTCACTAATTAGAAGCTCATCTGCGCACCGCGAACCTGGGCAATGGCTTTCTGCTGCTCCAAGATGCGGTCAATCACGGCCTGCCTTGAACCCCATCTAGTTGGGCATTCGCTTTTGAGGGAATGCTCAGGCAAGTTGGGTTCTTTCTGAGCCCGTGCCAGATCCCTCTTTTTCTTCCAACTGTAAGAGAAGCTAGCCACAAGCTTCTCGCAGACACCAATAGCTCGGTCTACTTTGGGGTCTTTCATTGTATTCTCTGAAAAGGAATGCACAATTCACTACTTAGATATTCTGCAAATAAGTTTCTACCTTAAAATCAACATGGGATAAGTACTTTTTAACTTGGAGTGGCTAACTGGCTATTATGACAAACATGCTGTTGTTACAACAGTTGTTACTGTGTGTATGTTTAGGATTAGTGGGGTGTTTTCTTGTAGTAAAATCCAGATTTTTTACAGAATAACAGACATGTTTTTGTGTACACGTTTAGTCCTTTGCCTGTAGTCTTTTTGTTTTGTTGTTAAAGTATCATATACATAAAGTGCAAGTTATTTGCATATGATAAAAATAAAATTTAATATGCTGAATGGTTGACCGTCAAACTATTTCAAATGTCTACTGTTACATGATACTACTGTAGTACTCTACACAATACTTCTAATAAATTACTTCAATGTTTATATATAGATAACTGTACAGTGTTCCCTCGCTATAACGCGGTTCACTTTTCGCTGTTTCGTGGATTTTTTAGTGCAATTTTAATGCTTTTTTGTTTTTTTACAGTAAAGTGCCCATTTTATAAAATTTATAAAGGTTTAGACATTGCGAATGTTTAAACAAGTGAGACGTGAGAAAATGCAAATGTCTCAATGAGAAAACATTAAAACATTTATAATAAATGTAAAACATAACATTTTAAGTAATTTGAAACAAAATACCGGTAATCATGAAAAATTTCATGTCTCTGTATAAATGTTTATTATGGCTTCAATTGTTGTGGCAGTGAAAGTAGTACATATTTGTATAAGATACGTTACTTAAAATTAATCTGACATACCGATCGCCAAGTGGAATCAGTGGCCAAAGCACTGAAGCCTTCTCCATCCATTCAACTGCGCTGCTAGTGTGACGTTGGCTGCATTATCTGTCGTTAGGCAGACAAGCTTCTCCTCCTTTAAACTCCATGCAGATAATGCCATTGGCAATGTTTTCACCCGTGTCCTCTAGCAGAAATGTTTGCATTCAATATAAAAGTGCTGTCGATTAAGTGAATGGTTAGACTAATATAAGGTGCCATTCGGCGGCTGGACCACAAGTCTGTTGTGATGGCGAAGAAGTCAGCAGTCAATAATCAATTTGCCAGTTCAATGCGACGCTTGTCGTACAAAGCAATCAAAGCAGTTCGTGAAAAGTGGTGTCTTGAAGGCAAAGCATAGCGTTTGTTCAAGGTTGTCACCATTTGTCTGAAGGCCGAGTTGTCAATTGTGGTAATGGGTCACATTCCTATTGCCACGTAATGCGTAATAGATTCCGTTATCTTCTTGTGTCTGTCCGATGTTGACGGGTAGGGGGTTGCTGCGTACAGTGTTTCAACGATTGACGATTGCAGTCGGACGACGTTGGTGTTGTGCCTATATGCGTTTTCTTCCTCATCATAACGTCAACGTAAACCACATGATGGTTGAATTTAAGATGGTTGAAAAGATTGGTCGTGTTGCTGGTGGGTGCAGACACAACCGCAAAACACTTCCTGTACTTCACTTGTCGCTGCTCTCCGTCTTCCAATACAAACCCAAAGTGTTCCCAAATAACAGAGGTCTTCTTGCCTTGTTTGTTTGCAAGTTGCTTCAGTGACGGTCCTTCTTCTGCCATTTCAAATGTAGGTATATGTTAGGAAAAAAATTTAAACTTGGACTGAAGGACAGAGTACGAGTGCAGCGTGGCTTGCGGCGCGCAGAACTAACTAGTAGCACTAGCTTGTTTTGAGAGAGAGAGAGAGAGAGAGAGAGAGAGAGAGAGAGAGAGAGAGAGAGAGAGAGAGAGAGAGAGAGAGAGAGAGAGAGAGAGAGAGAGAAAATGTTAGATTCTAGCCAATCAATAATGAAGGTGCTTCCTTATTGATTCGCTCCTGGTTTGTCTTGTGTATGTGACCTGGATAAGTAGCTTGTGTTGGCCTCTAATGTACACAAGGCCTACGCTTTGAGTTTTAAGTCCTTTCAAGTCATTTTAACAACATCGTGGATTATATTATTTCGGGTGACCATCAGAGTAGGAGTCAGGGACTCAGGGAGTGAACCCAGAGTGGTGCAACGTATTGCCGTGTTTGCAATGTGTTGGCAGTGAGTTTACAGTCTCATTAACTACGCAGCTAGCAACAATAATTAGCCGATAAACAACTGCCATTAGCTTACTTAGCGTTCTTTGTGCAGCTTCAGAACAAAGTTTGAAATTGTTGCCTCTTCGTCAGTAATCTAATTTTGGGCATATTCAAATTCAAAAACACTTTATTTGTCCCTGAGGAGCAATTCAATGGCATACGAGCAGTATTAAAAGACAGGCATTACACCAGCAAACATAAAAACGAAAGTGCTCTGTCCGTCATGCTAAAGTGCTACATGCATTCCGTCAGTCAGTCCGTCGCAGTTTTGGGCACTGTTCAATAGATTTACTAGCTCTGGGGACAAATGTAGCCCTCCTCCGCTGTGTTCTGGACATACTGCAATTCATTTTTGGGGGCGGGGGGGGAACGGATCACAAAAGTCGGATAGATAAAAAAAATATATATAATTAAATGAAATCAGATAAATAGAACTTTGTCTTAATTTGTTTTATAAAATGCTTTTACCCATTACATTTTTTTAAATATATATTAATTCAAAATATGTCTAATATGGCCGTTAGGATTTAGGAACACAACTTTAAGTGCAATATGAGGCAACGTACATAATTATTTTGTTTTGTTTTTATTTGTTAATTGTTCTTTTCGGACAATGATAGAGACAATTTACAACAATCACCTTTTACATACAACTATACCCGAAAAGAAAAAGGGCTGACGGGATGAAGCCGAAGCTTATTAACTCCCGTTCCCAGAATGCAATAGGACGCAGATAATCAAAGTGGTAATTCGTCTGGTCCATGGTCCATGTATAAAATAACAAGCTATCCTGCCTTAAGTTATATTGCACTTGTAATGTAATGTGTTCTTAAAATCCAAATGGCCGTATTGGACATTTTGAATGTTTTTTGTTTTGTTTTTTAAAGCCAGTGTTTTATAAAATAATTATAAATGAAGGCAAAGTTCTATTTGTTCTTTTTTTTTTTATAATGAAAAATACTATCTAAGTGCAATTTAAGGCACATTCCCTTCATTTAAACATGGAGAATATATTACAAAGTAGCATAGGTCCACAATATTGAAAACAATAAGAAAAGCAAGCGAGCCAAGCAACAGCTGTCAAACTACTGTTGCTAGCCAGGCACTCGATGCTAATGCTAACAGCTAGCTACTAGCCACGAAACGCCGGAGACTTGTACCGTATCATAAAATGACGGCGTAATTAACTTGCGGGTTCTTTGCATCGTACATTAGCTATTTACTATACTTTCGGGCTGGCATTATGATAATGGTAGTAGAAAATATGTAACTTAAATAAAGAACGTCAATAATGCAAGCCAAAATGTCAAAGGGAAGTCAAGCTGGAGTTCACGCAGGCAGATTTCAAAGTAAAATCCGCAAAGGCTGTTGCATTGGTGTGAATGTATTATTTGGTCAGCTTTATTTTGAAGTTTGCCTTAGCGTCGGCGACGTGTGTTTGCGCCTTTCCTGACATGTCTGAATGATGGTGCTGTGCCAGTCCAGCTCGTACACGTACACACACGCACACACACCTAGGTGGACCTTAAGGGACAGCAATGTGAAAAATCTACTTTTTTGAGCTTTTAGCCATGTTGAAATGCTAATTGCTCACCAAAAACATCACCAAAGTGGTGTTTTCCTCCATTCGCCCCTACTTCTAGGTCTTCTTCTTTCCTCTTCTTCCCTCTCCTCCCCTCCTCCTCCACGATTTCTTGCGGCAAGGAGCCATTTTGTTTGAAATGTTTATTGAAGAATTGATGGCTTGCGTTGCGTGGCCATTCAGAGGAGTTTTCAAACGCTCCAACAACAGACTGCCAGCTCGCCATATGCGTATGGCTTTTCAACACACTCATTATAACATTGAATATGTGGAGAACTCAAAAACTCAAGTATTACACAAAATATGTTGGTGTTATAGTGTTAAGAATATGGAGCAGCAGCTGAAGTGTATCAGTCAAGTACAGCTGTTAAAAATTAACTACTCTGCACTTGTGTTATATATTAGTTGGAGCTGACATTTCGGTAAAAATGAAAAGATACAGTACTTGACGATTACAGAAATTCATCAGCATCATTAATGATGGCATCACTGTGTTGACTAACTGAGATGAGATTTTTTTCATCCAAATAACTTGAATAACATTTTTGCCTTCTTGAGTCTGCATTTGATTAGATTCACAATCAATTTACAGACTCAATTAGGCAAAGTGAAGTTCTGTTTGAATGAAATAGTCATTCATTCTCATTTAATGAATATAATTTAAGTCCATTAGTTTTGACTTCATTTTTCCTCCTGTTCCTCATCTCAGGCTTGGAGAGAATGTAGGAAGCTGATAAGAAACAGTTCACATTAGTGTAAAAGTACCAGTAGTCAAGTCACCTCAAAAATTCAGGTGGCTGAAGAAAGCTGCTAACATTTGTGCTAGTGATCATGTAGAAGTCTGAATACAGACCCACTATTTGTTATCAAATTATAGTGAGCGCACGTAATTGTCAAATTGTCACCCATGATTTCAAACAAATTCTATGTCAGGAAGGATCGGCATTCACTAGAATGTTTTTTGTTAATATAATATCATGAATGTGTAATTTGGTGTATTAATTGTCCAGGGCTTATTTGTGACTCGTAGCTTGGAAGTATTTAGTTTTGTCAGAACCCAGGTAATGTTTCATATACTTTGTATGACTTTTCGAAGGAGCTGCAGGACACTTCCTGGCTTAAATTTATAAACTAGCTGTTAATTTAAAGAATGACTTTTTTTGCATTCCAAAAACAATCAGCACATGGTATAAGTAGCATAAACATTGTGGTGTTTAACTCGTGTTTAGCTTATGTGTATTGCTTTGTGAGACAACTTGCTTTGCTTTTACGCTGCAGTGCATGAATACATAGAATACAGAGCAATAGACGATTATTAGTATTAGAAAGGATTTTACTACAAATTAAGTTGTCTGATTCACTTAAAAATAATACAATAATAATAATAATAATTTTATCAACCTGTAACAGAATTGTACTTATGGTTAACAATATATATAGATATATATAGATATATATATATAGAGAGAGAGAGAGAGAGAGAGAGAGAGAGAGAGAGAGAGAGAGAGAGAGAGAGAGAGAGAGAGAGAGAGAGAGAGAGAGAGAGAGAGAAAATGTTAGATTCTAGCCAATCAATAATGAAGGTGCTTCCTTATTGATTCGCTCCTGGCTTGTCTTGTGTATGTGACCTGGATAAGTAGCTTGTGTTGGCCTCTAATGTAACAGTGTTTACCAGCGCGGCGGCGTTAGCTTCTTCCTACTGTAGCTAGCTCCTCGTGTGTGTTCAAAGTTAACCAACAATGTCAGAGAAGGGTACAGGACCACCGAGCCATAAAATAAAGTTATTGAGGTTGCTGAACGGAGAAGACAAGTACTGAAAGAGCGAAGCCAAACAAAAGTACATTTGGGCAAGTCACTTATCTGAATATATTACTGGATAGACGATAGCTGCGAGGCCGCCATATATTACTCCTCCCAAGAAACATTTCTTGGCATACAATCCTATACATATCCACTTGTTTTGTTTTTTTAAGCTTGTTAAAAAAATAGTCGCCACCCCGCCACAAACCCTGCGCCCCGGCCCTATACTATAAGAGCCTATGAGCTGTATATGTCTTATCTGTACGTATACGTATTGTTTATACAATAGTCTGCTCGGGAGATGGGAGGAGTAAGATAGCCACCCTATGGCCTCAACGGCTAGCACGGGCGTGTATGGGCTGCTATCCAGTAATATATCATATATATATATCAGTGGGGCGAGTGTTTTCAGCGATGGCGTGCGCTAAAGCAGCAGAGAGGTCTGAAGATGAATGCTGTGGTCGCTAAGTTACTGCTGGACAGGTAACCTCAGTTTACTTTTTGAGTAAGAGCTGTACTTTATGAAGCTTGTTAAACATGTAAAGTTGTATAATGACATCACCGTCAATGCAACTCAATGTGTTTACTGACGCTACGTTTGCTGCGTAAAAAGCAGGGAGGAGGGGGGTTGTTTTTACGCATGCGCGCTATTGAGAAAACCAGAAACGCCGTTGGGCTACTATCTATATTTGGATCATAAAGATCAGTCTGATCCAATGACGACATTTGCTTCTACTTTAGGTAAAGATGGGAGATAAACCTGCCCATAACCTCGTTAAGCAGTCTACATTTAGTATTGACTGATTTGTTTGCCTCTTTATGTCTGTCTGAACTTACTTGACACTATAAAGCCAAACAGATTTGGAAAGAACTCAATTACACAAACAACACCATTTTAGATATGTTTTGCTTAAATAACTGGAAATGTTCATTCTAACATTACTACAATTCCACACTTGTATTCAACATGCATATTCTATCACTAACCAGAATTGTTTATTAGCATACGGACAACCTATACAGTAGCTTACGTGAGCAACCATAATGTTGGAAAGAATATTGACTTAATACATTCATGTCCGTGGATGTAAGAGGAGGCATTCATTTTAAAGCCTTTCTCTAAATTGCTGCTTGATTCTCTGGAGAAGGTTTTACAAAGACGACAGTAGTAGTTTGGTCAAGTCCTGGTGCAGCTTTATTACCCAGGTCTTAAAGTATTCCGGCACAGTGGTATAAGATATTTTTGGACAAGTTCCGTGTGTCTTGCTGAAATACATCAATGTCAAAGTCAAATAAACAGCCACGAGCCAATCAGAGGCAGAGTAGAGTGGGTCTTGATGACCCATCTTTACTGGGGAAAAAAAGTGCTGAACATGATTCGTTGTAAAAGAGGGTGAAAGCCTTCCTCCTGTTAGCGCCACAGACAGATGTTAGCTTAGCATGTACTGAGTGGAATGAGTGCCACAAAGCGTACCCCGGTTACAAAGCTTCGGTTTGTGCACTTAGTTATACTAGTACATTTCAGGTGCTGTGCCAATGCAAGTTACCAAAGAAAAAATGTGTATCACTCGCCACGGAGTGCGAGTCGAATGAAGTGGTGAAACATTACTATGTTACGTTTGTTTTCAATTAAGACATGAAGAACATACACTACTCACAAAAAGTTAAGGATATTTGGCTTTCAAGTGAAATTTATAGAAAATGTCAAAAGTTCACGCTACAGTAATATCATATCATTAAAGTAGGACATTTAAGAAGAAGGATGCACTGGTGTTTTCCTCATATCAAACAATTCATTGAAACAAAAGTTAACAAAGGTGGGTACACCACAACAAAAAATGTAAATGTCTCAATAACTCATCATGGGCCCTTGAGCATCAATTACAGCTTGACAACGACGTCTGACTCATTGTCTGCTGAGGCATGGCATCCCACTCTTCTTGATGTACAGCCCTCAGGTCATTGAGGTTCTGGGGTGCAGAGTTTAAAGCCTCTACATGGCTTAGCTTAGCTTAGCTGATCCCACAGGTTTTCAATACGATTCAGTTCTGGATAAAGTGCAGGCCATTCTATTTGAGGTAGTCTCCAACAGCCGTTCCCTGATGATGCAACCTCCAAGAGCTGGAGCATTGTCGTTTTTGAATTTTGCCGTTAAGTTCCTGGTTAGAGAACAGCAACTTGTGCATAACGTCTTGAAACATTTAACAGTTGGACATGTGCATTCAAAAGCTTAAAGAAGGTCACATTAAGTTCACCTGTAAAGTTTTTAATGCATTTTAGGCTCGTCCTGAAATTTCACCTGAAAACTATCAAAAGCAAAAAAGTATGTAATTTGTGTTCGGTAGTAGACTCGAGGTGCATTCACTGAACACTTGCACAGTACACACATATAAAAAAACTCATTCAATGCATCAAACAGAAATAACTAGTACGTGAGCACATTGCAGGGGTTACGCGGAAAACATTTTCATGATTTATTTCCTCTGTCACAGATAGGCCAAAATCAGAACAGCCACATGCCAACTTAAATGTCTTTTTTTTAAATCTCAGATAGATAACTGATGAAAAAATAAAACTGCTATAGTGTGTCTGAATATTATTCTTGTTCAGTTTTAACAAACACTGACGAATGCAAACACTTTTTTTGTGCAAAACCTTGTTTATAAAAGTGCAAATAGAAATAAAACACAAAAATATGTATTTTTTAAATGAAGAAAAATGTAGTAATTATGCATTGCTTTCACACAATGTCATCAATGCAGTGAGGGATAGAAATAATTTTGGGGATGAGGGTAACTATTGGTCAATATTAGTGACCTATATTCAATGGAAGCAAATCCCCCCCAAAGCCCTTATCGTTCCAGCGTACCGCCTGTTGCTCTTATTAGAACAAGCCGGGGCATATACGTCACCTGGGCTACGTGCCCGGACATGTTATACAACGTTCAAAAGCTGAGTTCCTGGAGATTTGAATAATGCCCAACATATTAAGATACAATCATATCTGCAGGCTCAGCGAGCATTTAAGTCCAGGGCTTAAAGTAAAAAAAAATCCTGAGCCTTTCCGGGGAGCGGTGGTGCAGTGTCTAATGTACCAATTCGTTGTTCGACCGACATCAAGACAATTCGTCGCCATGGAAGGACTGGGTATTTGGGAAACTCATGAAATTCCCGATGGCCAGTCCTCCCCCAAGTGTCAGGTCATCTCTTTCATTATCCATTATATTATGTATAAGTACAGTATAGCACTGCGGGTTGCAGTCCTCTCTAGTGCTGCAGCTATCGAATACTTTGGTATTCAAATATCCTATGGAAAATTCTATTGCATAATCAGGTATTTGGATACAAATAATATGTTCACGTGGTGAAAGAACAATTATGAGTAAAGAAGACATTAATAATATATTTCCACTTACTAATGATCGACCAACTTTTATTTCTAGATAATTAACTTTTTTTTTTTTTACTTCAATTTAACATTATTTTCCTCTCTAGAAAGTTTCCTCTCTAGAAAGTTAGCCAAATGGATTTTGAAATGACATTCCGTTAAATATTAGGCAACCTCCCTCTCTACCCACTCTTAAAACACATCTTTGTTCTTTGGCGTTTGACTCATCATTGTTTCAATGTTTTATGGGGCCTGCTGTATTTATTTATTTATTTTATTGATTTATTTAATTGAGCCAGTCTGCTAAAGACGCGCCTGTTGTCTGTTAAGAAATTATTGCAAACTTGACCACACATGTACTCAGTACTTACATGCACACACACCTACACAAACAAGTAAACTGTGTTCCAACTTTGCTGTTCTTCCCACCCCCCTGTAGAGTTGGAACACCCATGTAACCAGGGACCGCCCTAAAGAAATAAAAAAAAGAGGGCTTGGCAGAGTATGTTTCAGAGCGGTAGGAGGTTGTAACTGAGGCCCACCCTCTGCCCGTTCTCCTCGCTAGCTTGTGAAAATGTACAAGGTGTCTTCTCTCCTTCATTGTGTTGTAATTTCTATGAATGTCAGCTTATTGAACCTGACAAATATAGTTACATCATTATTCACAAACCTGTTGAAAACACTGTGAAAAAGAACTTGTTGCAACATGGCCCTGGCTGATCTTTTATACTCTGCTACCACCTACCAGAAGCTGTATCAAAGCCTTCTGTATGCTCTAGCATAAAAAAAAACATTAAAAAAAAAACGTATAAATATTTTTGGGGGAGTGAAGAACAAAGTATTAAAAAACGTATTAATACCAGTGACGAGCGGTCATAATAAGCTATAAATTCAGTGCATGCCCAAGCACTTCAATAAAATCATGTGTCCTCTATTATACAATACCCTAGTTCTACTGTTTTGGTTTTAAATTTCGGTATAATTTGTCCTGTTTTCCTCGCGGAGAGAGCTGAAAAGCCGACAGCTTGTTTTGCGCATGCGCAATGAGAAATCAAGTTGTGTTAGTTCCGAGAGGTTGTTTCTGTACGTGCGTCTTTTAAATGTAAAAAAAGCTGGCAGTAAAGCAGCTTATCTGAAAACGCGCATGCGCATAATTGGCTTACTTGACTTGTTCTGCGATAAACAGTCAGGGGTTCAGTTCATCGCCGAGTCACAATGAGTGCCGTTTTCCTGGAGAACTTTTGAGGAAAAGAAGAATATAATTTCAAGTGGTCGTCCTACTCCTTAAGTAGTCATCACAAAAACGGGGAAGAATTCCATCCGTTATTTTCAAGCCAGGACGTACGAGAAACATAAATGGCTTTCTGGCTGTCACTGTCGGTGGTTAGCAAACTTGATTGTTGGTTGAAATCGCTTGTGGCTCCCTCCGCTGCGATGTAATTACATACAATACACGAGCCAGTTCCAAATACTGTAAATTCCAACTTATTGGCAAATTTGTGCGCATGTGATTGTGTAATTTCACTCACCACGGAGCTGGTTACATTACAGTGTGGGGGCATCAACCTGCGTTAGTCCTGAATATTATCGCTTTAATTTTATACCTACACAGTGGTATTGTGGTGCTCGTTGACATAATTCCCCCACGTAACTAATGTTTGTTGAGTGTGTTCCCGTTATGGCGGCGGTAGTCACCACAGTATAAAATAATGATTGAAAAATATTTAATACAATTAATAATAACAATACCCCAAATTTGTTCCGTTCGCACCCTTGCGGACGCTTGAATATGTGTCACTCCAGCATGCCCACTCTAAAAGGTCACCGCTCGCCACTGATTTTTACGTTTTTGGGTTTGAATGAATTAATGTTCAAATTGATTAACTTTATTATTTGCAAATGCTTCTTCACTTTGCATTTGACATTTCTAATGTCAACTTAACCAACAGATAGTGACAGAAATTCAATCATGTTATGATATTGGATATGCTGACAAAGTATGGATTGTCACAAAGTTTGATGGAAAAAGCAAAGAACTGTGGCCAGCTCCTGGTAACACACGCCCGCATTCAGGCACACACTTTGAAATCATTAAATTAGGCAGCCAGTAAGTCTAAGCATTACTTCCCTTTCACCTTTCTGTTCCACTTTTCCTCAGTGACCCTTTTCTTGGTCCAGAATGTTTGGAGGTTTTCCTCTTTTCTCATGTCAAGTAATCTCAAATATACATTGTATTTGGTCATCCCATCTTCTCTCGATCGTCATTCGAACTTTAACATGAAGCTACAGTAGGCCTATATCCAATCCATGTGGTGTGACTTGTTCTGCCAAACATTATGTTTGTGACCCAGAATATTGATCCCTTTAATCAACAATTAAGCAGGAGCTCCAGGCTTTTTGCTGTGCAAACATGCTGCAGTTCACAGGTTGGAACCCTTCATAATAACTTTAGTACCAGCACTTGTACTCTTGGGTAATCAATGTGATTATTATTTATACAGTGCTCAGGCCCCAGAGGACACTCAAACTTGCACAAATTTTCACATAAAACACAATCAGTTCAGCTCACATGGGGATGGTCAGGCACTTTCAGACACACATACACACTACAAAGGTACGGTGCAGGTGTCTCTGTCGACTTCAGAGGTAATTACAAGTGCCAAAGAGGAAAATGAGGACAAACCCAGTATGACGCTGCAGGCAGTGCTATCACAGGCCTGCAGACAAAACCAATAAATATCTAAATATAAATATATTTTTGTGCTCTATAATCGAGCAACAGGTCCACCACGTTGGATTTCTCTGCTTAACTCATATTCCACTAACACAATCTTTTTTTTTTTTTGGGGGGGGGGGGGGGGGGGGCTTGACCTCCCCTTTAACTTTCTAATGAAAAATATATGTGGCAAAGGGGAATTTTTTCCTACACAGGGAGGGGGGAAATAATTGTTTAAAAAAAATACCCGGTTATGTGTGGATAAGGCCTCAGACAGACCGAAGGTCAACACAGGAGGTGAAGGACAGAATAAAATATTTTTCTTTCGACATTTTTTATTTGCAACACCAGGGTTTTGTGTTTTATGTATGCATGCAGGTACATGGTATTCTCCAAGTTGAGGAAATGCCCTCAGTGCCCACAGGGTACAGGAATGCGAGGGTGGAGGTGATTGATGTTTCTGTTTCTGCCACACATCACTCCTGCTTGCCTTGCAGCAATGCCAGCCAGTGTGGCTGACAGAACCAGATCCACTGCTCAGTGTGCTCTGTCCCCGTTGATTCATTCCCCCTCCATCTTTGCCTTTGATTCATGGCCTCAACCCAAAACAGCTGTGTGTGTGTACTTGTACATACTACATTGTGAGGACCGAAATTAGATTTTAACCAACAGAATGAGGACAATTTGGCCGGTCCTCACAACTCAAGAGACTTGGTTTTAGAGTTTTAGTTTGAATTATATTTTAGTTGAGGTTAGGGTAACGGTTCGGGTTAGACAATCAATTGCGATGGTTAATGTTAGGGTTAGTGTAAGGGGGCTAGGAAATGTATTTAGTCAATGGATGGTCTCACATTTAAATAAATACAAAAATGTGTGTGTGAGCGTGCGTGCGTTGCGGGCAGTGGCTTTCAGACTTAGGCCTTCACTCAAAAGGATTTATTTGCCACCTACAGTGACCATATCCAGAGGCGATTCTAGGATCAGAGGTTTAGGGGTGTTATAAAGACGTTTAGGGCTGCTTGGGTGCTACAAAGGAGCGTGGGGTTGTGAGGGTATGTAATAGGTAGATTGTCGTGGTTTGGGGGTACTTCCCGCTCCAAAAATTGCATGGGAAGTCAGTGAGTAAACCGAATCTAATAAAAGTTATGCAAAGGATAAAAGGACTTAAAATATAATAAATAACATATCACAACCCACATTTTTTGGGAAGGGTACTCATATATATATATATATATATATATATATATATATATATATATATATATATATATATATATATATATATATATATATATATATCACACACACAGCTCTTCAACATACGCATTGACAGTATGCCAGTATGACAGTACCCCCAGTTTACAGTGAGAATGAACAAAAATGGACCTTGGACTTGTTTTTGAAATTTTCTTTTAAATTAAACACACAACATATAAATTATATTAACATACATTCACTTAATACATAATGTTTGTTTTTTGACTATACTTGTCTGCACTATGTATTAATATACTCATCAAAAAACAAATGTGCTTGAATCTACAAAATAATAACAATGCATGTACAAGTCTATAGGTGAAGTCCAGACACATCATATAAAACATATGAACAAAGCAAATTGACTTTAGCACTGTTTGTGTCTGCCTTTTTACAAATATTTCAAAATTGAGCTTTTGTTTGCTGAAAAACAATCTTATGTCCATGACTTACTTCATGAGGCTACTTTTTTTTCTGTGCAGACAGGCACACCAGTGACGTGCGGTCAAGGCAGGCAAGGTAGGCACTGCCTTCCCCAGGCTAAAATGAAAGTTGAAACTGTTTGGCTTTTTCTATTTATTTTAATTATTTCTTTAATTTCAGAAAGCCTACACTCCCTATATCATGATAAGAGGTGCGTTGGAGAGGGTGGACCCAAATGAGGGGAGGCATAGACTGGAAGAGACAAGAATTGTGAACAAAGTGAGAAACTTTATTAAAACTTAGAGGGACCGGTGAGAGGACGAGGACTGGAGAAAACGTGACTGGACAGGGTGAGAGGACAAGGACTGGAGAAGACGTGACTGGACAGGGTGTGTTGAGCCGCATTATGTAATAAGTTATTACATTTTGAGAAGATTATTACAAAATGCACTTGCAACTTTTTTATTTTCTAGGAAATGTAACAACATGGTGCATTATGTAATAATACCTATTATTGTTGTTTGTTAAACAATGAATTTATACAAGAGTGACTTTTTATTGTTTTTTTATGCAATTTCCCTTAGAGCTATGTAGCTCAATAAATCTATGTATGACAGAACACGTTTGGAATTATATAGGCCAATAACTTGTGGCCAAATTCAAAGCTCTACATGGTCTGTCACTCAGCCAGGGAGGGGAGTTCGGGCTGTAATCTGATTGGCAGATGCATCAGTTCTACAAGGATCATGCACTGCTTGCATGCTTAATTGAGACAGCCAATAGAGTTCAACATGATGCCAGGTATGAAAAAACTGTGTCAAATATTATCTGTGTCATTGAATATATGGAAGTATAAAGACATGCATTAACCTGTCTACTTGCACCGGCCCGCCCGCGGACAAAAAAAAGGCACAAAATGCAGTTTAGTTTTGGGAGTTAAACATTTTCCCTCTTTTGTCACCCTTGTAGGTCTGCTAATTATGACCCTGACCTGCACCCTGCTGGGGCTCACTGTAAGCCATGGACAAAAGCAAGCAATGACCGAGGAAATGTATATTCAAGAGTGCTCAATGAGGATCTTAAAGAAGTTTTAGGCTGGAGGTCTCCATTTGAAGTATACTATGGAAGAAAAAGCAACAGCATAAGGCATCCTTTATGCGGTTCTCCATCTGCTGTTCGTAAGGAGTCTGTGAGGAATCTACATTCAACTTTACCATCCTTGAGACATCGAGAAAAATTTGATACTAAACGAAAAAGGGTGAGAAGAATGGCACGGAAGGCCTCTGAGCACTGTGCTAAACTAATGATCAAGCGTGCATTCAAACAAAACCTATAACAACACTACAATGTTAAGGACGCTGTTTTGGTCAGAATGAGGGATGGTGCCCATCGAGTCTCCAAAAAGTATCACGTAAGGCGTGGTACAATTGTGAAAAAAAATCGAAAGCTCTCAAAATACAAAGTGAGTTTTAGGGACCCAAAGACCCTCCAACAAACACAAAAATGGTTCTTCGTATCGGATATAACTAGTGCTACCCGGCTGCGAAAAAAGACACACTCTAAAAAACCCAAGACAGCACCATCAAGGAGAGGCCTAAACCCACTTTTGTTTCAGTACACACACACAGACAGACTAGAGGAATTTATGTCCATGGAGTTAAGCATTCGCTATGACCCTGACCCAGATGGAAATTGTCAGTTTGCAGCCATGGCTGACCAGCTATCCACCCTTGGAATATTTAGATCACCAGAAAGCTTAAGAGATGAAATTGTCCAAGACCTCAGGAATTATCCATACAATGGAAATGGAACACTCTTGTTCAACTTTGTCGAGGGCAATGACTGGGATGGATACTTGGAAAGAATGGCCCGAACTGGAACCTATGGTGACCACATTACATTGCAAAGAGCATCTGAAAATTTCCAGGTCCAGTTTCTTGTAATTTCCTCTCTGGGAATCAATGCCTCAACTATTGTGTCAGAGTCAAACATATATTGTCACAACAATCCAGTGCTAGTACTTGGTCATGTGGCAGAGGGGCATGGAGAACATTATCTGAGTTTGGAGGGACCAGTCACACCATTTATAGAGCATGTTTTGGATGCTCAAGCAGGACAGTTATATGACAACAACACACTTTCACCACTGCAGCCTGCCTCACCAGATGAGTCTGACCCACCAGATGAGTCAGACCCACCTAACCAGCCTGCCTCACCAGATGAGTCTGACCCACCAATCCAGCCTGCCTCACCAGATGAGTCTGACCCACCAATCCAGCCTGCCTCACCAGATGAGTCTGACCCACCTATCCAGCCTGCCTCACCAGATGAGTCTGACCCACCTATCCAGCCTGCCTCACCAGATGAGTCTGACCCACCTATCCAGCCTGCCTCACCAGATGAGTCTGACCCACCAATCCAGCCTGACTCACTAGATGAGTGTGACCCACCTATCCAGCCTGATGAGCCTGAGGACCCTGTTCTGACTACACCCCCTGTTCAGCCTGTCCTACCAACTGAAATGTTTCAGTCTATTATCAAAATGACCCTTGAGGATGACATGTCAATGCTTGGGATGTTTAACAGAGTGTCTAAACATTTTAAAGACATTGCAGATCGATTCCATCCATCAATCTATCTAAGGGAAACATTAAGCCGAAGCCTTGGGTTGGTCGTCTTTGGAAAGCACACAATTAGTGTACACAGGTTGTACAAAGCAGCAAGGCGCTTTGGTGGTGTGGCATTAAAACTCAAGGAGCTGTTTGGGAAACATTCCAAGTGGTTTATGGCTTGGCTGGTAATTAGACATATTAGACATGGACAATTTGAAATTACGGATACATTTTGGAAATATAAATTTTGTTGTTTGTTTAGCCTTTTGAGGCAATTTCATATTTGTTTAAAATTAATCTTAGTGGAGAAATGTGCTGGTCACAGCAGCTCTCTAAACAAGCAGAACTTACATTGGTTCATTATTATTTTAAATTGGCCGCAAGCCTGTATGTGTTGGTTGCATTTATTTTTGTTTAAAGGTTCTATAAATGCATAAATAAAGCTGTTCTTTACCTATTCATCAGTGTTTCTATTTTGTATGTGCATATGTTAATGTTTACGAATGGATTAAATTTTGATACCCACAGTTTTGTTCTGTATTATGAGAAGCATTATAAGGTTTGTTTATGTTTATAACTATTCTTGATGTGGTTTTGGTATCCAATAAAAAAAATCTGGAATTTACAGAATATTCTCTGCAAATGCAACCTTTGAATAGTGTACTGATAGTAATTGCTAAGTACTGCTACTAGGCTAATACAGTGATACTAATAATAGGCTTAACTTTTACAAATACTTTAAAGTAAAATAAAATACGATTAACAAACAAATAAACAATAATTTAGAATTGTTATTACGTAATGCACCATGTTATTACATTTTCTAGAGAATAAAAAAGTTGCAAGTGCATTTTGTAATAATCTTCTCAAAATTTAGTAACTTATTACATAATGCGGCAACATTTATTACAAAATGCATTGGGGCAGTTTATTACAAAATGCGGCAGTTTATTACAAAATGCGGCTTTAATACAAAATGAAATGAAAAAGTTATTACATTTTGGACGTTTATTACAAAATGCACCGTTATTACAAAATGCGGCTCAACAGGGTGTGGGGACGAAGACTGGACATGGTGTGACTGGACTGGGCATGAGGAGACTGGCTGCCATGACTGGACTGGGGCGAGTGGAGACTGGCTGCCATGACTGGACAGAGCGAGTGGAGGCTGGCTGCCATGACCGGACTGAGCGAGAGGAGGCTGGCGGCGGCCTTCCTACTCGTCGCGGCGTAGCCCTCGTCTACTCATTGCCGGCGACGGCCGGCTGCCATAACTGGACTGAGCGAGAAAGGGGGCTGGCTTGACTGTAGCTGGCAGAACGTGAAGAACCTTGCAGGAACGTGGAGAACTACAAAGTGACGTGAGATAAACTTGGGCTTGGCTTGAACGAAAGTACACACGCACGGATTCCAGACGAACTGCGACAATGACACCTTACATAGACAATGATCCCACACCGACTAGACAAACACAACAGACTAAATACACCAACACTAATGAGACACACCTGGGGAACACAATAGGAAGAGGGCACTGATTGGTCAAACCCACTGGGAAGACAAACACCAATCACAAAAAGACACAACAAACACACCAAAGTAAACTAAACCCTAACCCGTACAAAACCAAAACGTGACAGTACCCCCCAACCAAGGGACGGCTCCCAGACCGCCCTAAACAAAAACTAGCCAAAACGGGGAGGGCGAAGATGTGCACGAAGGCGTGAACACTGCCTTTAGACAGAGCCAGTGTCGGAAGTCATTAAAGGGCTGAAGACGGCCTGACAAAGCGCCAACAGACCCGGATCAGGGGGTGGCCACAGGGAATGCGGCGGCAAGGGCTAGATCCGCCTTTGAGTGTGGCGCTTGCCGCTGGGTCTGAGGGCGGTTGCAGTGGCGGCGCCTGAAGGAAATCCGAGGACAGCCACTGTGCTCGTGCTGCCTGGGCTTGAATGCTGGCTTTGAGACGGCGGCAGAGACAAAGAGGCCGGAGGCTGCAGCAGCGGCAGAGACGAAGAGGCCGGGGACTGCAGCAGCGGCAGAGACGAAGAAGCCGGGGGCTCGAGCAGCGGCAGAGATGAAGAGGCTGAGAGCTGCGGCCGGGACGAAGAAACTTGAGGCTGTAGCAGCGGCGAGAGAGCCAGGGACTGCGGCAGCGGCAGAGACAAAGAAACTTGAGGCTGCGGCAGCAGCAAAGATGAAGAAAATTGAGACTGCGGCAGCGGCGGGGACAAGGAAACTTGGGACTGCGGCAGCGGCGGAGACGAAGAGACTTGAGGCTGCTGCAGAGGCGAAAGGGCCAGGGGCTGCTGCAGCGGTAGAGGCGAGTGAGCCAGGGACTGTGGCAGCGGCACAGGCGAGAGAGCCAGGGGCTGCGGCAGCGGCAGAGACAAAGAAACTTGAGGCTGCGGCAGCAGCAAAGATGAAGAAAATTGAGACTGCGGCGGGGACAAGGATACTTGGGACTGCGGCAGCGGCGGAGGCGAAGAGACTTGAGGCTGCTGCAGAAGCGAAAGGGCCAGGGGCTGCAGCAGCGGTAGAGGCGAGTGAGCCAGGGACTGTGGCAGCGGCACAGGCGAGAGAGCCAGGGGCTGCGGCAGAGACAAAGAAACTTGAGGCTGCGGCAGAGACGAATAAACTTGAGGTTGCGGCGAAGAAACTTGAGGCTGCGGCAGCGACGGAGAGACTTGAGGCTGCTGCAGCGGCAGAGACGATGAGACTTGAGGCTGCTGGTGAAAGGTCCAGGGGCAGCGGCACAGGCAAGGGAGCCAGGGGCTGCAGCAGCACAGGCGAAGTGGCCAGGAGCTGTCGGGGATCCGGGACGGGAACCTGGAGCTCTCGAGGAGCTGGGACGTGGAGTTAGAGCTGCTGAGGAGCCGGGACGGGGACTCTGGCCTGCCGAGGAGCCGGGACGGGGACTTGAGGCTGCAGAGGAGCCGGGACGGGGACTTGAGGCTGCAGAGGAGCCGGGACGGGGACTTGAGGCTGCAGAGGAGCCGGGACGGGGACTTGAGGCTGCCGAGGAGCCAGGACGGAAACTTGAGATGTGCCGAGGAGCCGGTACGGTCCATATGACTCCAGCTGGGTACTTGGTTGGTGGGATCATTCTGTCATGATAAGGGGTGCGTTGGAGAGGGTGGACCCAAATGCGGCAAGACATAGACCGGAAGAGACAAGAATTATAAACAAAGTGAGAATTTTTATTAAAACTTGTAGGGACCGGTGAGAGGACAAGGACTGGAGAAGACGTGACTGGACAGTGTGTGGGACGAAGACTGGAGAAGACGTGACTGGACTGGTTGTGGGGACGAAGACTGGACATGGCGTGACTGGACTGGGCGTGAGGAGACTGGCTGCCATGAATGGATGGAGCAAGTGGAGACTGGCTGCCATGACTGGACTGAGCGAGTGGAGGCTGGCTGCCTTGACTGGACTGAGCGAGTGGAGGCTGGCTGCCATGACTGGACTGAGCGTGTGGGGGCTGGCTTGACTGTAGCTGGCAGAACGTGGAGAACCTTGCAGGAATGTGGAGAACCTTGCAGGAACGTGGAAAACCTTGCAGGAACGTGGAGAACTTTGCAGGAATGTGGAGAACTTTGCAGGAACGTGGAGAACTACAAGGTGAAGTGAGATAAACTCGGACTTGGCTTGAACAAAAAAACATACGCACGAATTCCAGATAAACTGCGACAATGGCACCTGACATAGACAATGATCCCACGTAACTCTATGGTTGACACAGAAGAAGACACAGTATATATAAAAATATATAAAAAAAATAAATATATATATAAACTGTAAAATTTTGGGGATTCACTTTGGGTTGCTTTAACCCCCCACCCCCCCCCCAAAAAAGGCTAAATACGCATCTGACCATATCAACATTGCTATCAAAAGAGAAAGGTGTTAATTTTTAACTGTAGATTTTTGACACAATTAGGGGAATGAAGTTTAGCCGTAGCAAGACGGAGTATATGTGTGTAAATGGGAGGAACCCAAGTGGAAGAGTGAGGTTACAGGGAAAAGAGACCAAGAAGGTGGAGGAGTTTAATTAATTTGGGTCAACAGTCCAGAGCAATGAAGAGTGTGGAAAATAAGTGAAGAAGCATGTGCAGGCAGGCTAGAAAGGGTGGAGAAAAGTGTCAGGAGTGATGTGTGATAGAAGAGTTTCAGCTAAAATGAAAGGAAAGGTTTATAAAACTGTGGTGAGACCAGCAATGTTGTTTGGTCTGGAGACAACGCCACTGAGGAAATGACAGGAGGCAGAGCTGGAGGTAGCAGAGATGAAGATGCTGAGGTTCTCTTTGGGAGTGACTAGGATTCAGAATCAGGAATGAGTACATCAGAGGGTCAGCATCAGAGGCTTTGGAGATCAAGTCAGAGAGGCCTAACTGAGATGGTTTGGACATGTCCAGAGGAGAGATAGTGAGTATATTGGCAGAAGGATGCTGAGTTTCCAAATACCACGCAGAGGAAGATCAAAGAGGAGGTTTATGGATGTAATTAAAGAGGACATGAAGGAAGTTGGTGTGAGAGCAGAGGATGCAGAGGACAGGGTTAGATGGAGGCAACTGATTTGCTGTGGCGACCCCTGAAGGGAAAAGCTGAAAGGAAAAGAAGAAGATTTTTGACACACATATTCATTAGGTTGTTAGCAATTATCATTTGGGAAGCATGATGGCTCTTTAGCGAGATGCATCTGTTTACCTCACATTCCTTGCGCTAGTGATGAAGATGGCAAAGAGGGGAGAGGCGGCCACATGCAGAGTCGACACCTGACTAATTACATGCAGCTATTCAAACGACGGTCTCCTTTGGTTCACTTGCTGACAACCACCTGCTGAGCGTGCTCACAGAGTAGCACCGTAGCATGTCTATGCAAATTGGCAAATACCTTTAAAAAAATAACGTACCTTAAATAATGCCACATACAACAACCATTAATCCATGTTTATTTATTTAATTTTAATTTTATTTTGCTTATCCTGAGTCGTCGGAGTGCAGATTTAGAAGTGAAGCACAGACTTCCCTCTCCCCAGCCACTTCGTCCAGCCATCACATATAGATGCACGATCGAGGGTGCAAGGCAGTCTCCAATTGCCCATGTCATATGCGCTGCCGACTGCATCATCCTCAAGGGGAGATCTTGCACAACGCACTTTGTGCACGCCAATCTCATCTCCCGGAACCCAGCAAATCACTTTTGTTCCGCAGTGTTAAACGTGATCGTCCACTTGCTTTTAATTCTACCAGTGCAAAGTCTAGGAAAATACCAAAAGATAGAAAACTACTCCACTAAGGCGCACACTTAGACTGGCTTTGTATTAGACTTGCGCTGGGCACGAAAAGAGGGCCCTTAGAGACGTGCCACTCCTCTTCAGCATACTAACCCTAACTTAATGAGGTGGCTTGGGCATCTGGTTAGGATGCCTCCTGAACGCCTTGGTGAGGTGTTCCGGGCATGTCTCACTGGGAGGAGGTCCCGTGGAGGACCAAGGGCACGCTGCAGAGACTGTTATGTCTTCAGGCTGGCCTGGGAGTGCCTTGGAATACCCTTGGAAGAGTTGGAAGAACTGGCTGGGGAGAGGGATGTCTTGACTTCTCTTTTCAAACCACTGCCTCCGATGGATATATTAAAGAGATCTCCCTGTCCAGGAGAGCTATTTTTCCACTCATAAACTCTCATTATATATATTTATTTATATATATAGACATGTTATTCCTTTTATTTTGGAGAAATCTGTGAATAACTAATTAAAAGTCACCCGTTTCTAATCTCCAATTTTGCGACACCTCCATCCCTCTTGACGTCTGGCTGGGAGTCAGAGCAGGAACAGGACACAATTTGTCCATTCAAAATCATTGTACATACATCACTAATAATTTCCAAAAACGGTGATCAATTGGCACCAAAATGTAATTGGACATCTCTACTTATACCCACTTCAATATCACAAGGATTAGCCTCTCCATGTCTGATTTATAAAGAGAATGAGGAAATGAGCATCCCTAAGATATGAACACAATGAGTGATGAAAGGCTTTTCGTAAGATGAATTGTTCAAAGGTCATTATTACTAATTAGGGTTAGAATTGTCATTAACTTTGCACTTTATCTAAAACTGGATTTCTCTGGCCTTTTTTGGGGGGGGGGGGCTTTCTCTGGCCTTTTGTGACACAAAATCATCAATTACATCATGATACGAAATGTGTTGTGCAGTTGTATGATTGATGCTGATGATGGAAAGTCTATAGAAATGTTCGTATGACACGGCGGAACTCAAGTATGTTTTAATAAGCTTCAGCTTTGAAAAACTCTCTGCTTCAGCCACTGTTACTGGAAAGATAAAACCAATTCTGAGTGCACTCCACAGATTGGGATTGATTTCCGCGAGCTCTTTCTCATGAATTAAAGTCAGCAGCTCAAGCAGAATCATGGACTTTGATGGGAGGTCAGAGAAGTTCTTCAGGTCTTGCACAAGCTCCTTGCCATCCACGTCTGAGTGTCCCTTAGTGCAGTGCAGTGTAGTTTCTCAAATTAGCTCGTCTGTGAGGTTTCCGAAAATTAGCGAGCACTTCAAACTTCTCTCTGCAATGTGAAAAATCTTTCCTGAACAGCAGAAGCTGCAGCCTCAACAACTACACTGAAAAATGTGACCTCCAGCTTCTTCAGTGCATCACTTAAAGGCTCATCAAATGCCTCATATGAGAAGTGACACTTTGTGGACCTCCGTCTCTTCTGTTGCAGAACAGCCTCAAAATTAATTTGTTCACATATATCCTTAGCTGATATCTGTGCTGTCACAAAACCTGTAGCTCAGAAGATCTTTCTCTATCCGACTGAGAAGACTGACCACCTGCATGCTGGGTGACTGCATCAGCTTGCTCACACGGTGTATCGATATGTCGTACCACACCACTGTACAGATGCAGGAGCGGCAGGATCCCATGTCCTCCGACAAGGACCTTAACGATGGGATCTTTAGTGTGATCTCCCACCCCAATCAGTGCCGCTCTCACAGAAGCTGCCAGATATCTCAGGGGCTCAATATTCTTCACTTTTCTTTCGCACCTTGTGTCAGTCCACATCTTCTAAGTGATGCCCACGTATTTTCAGTATGGACCATCTCTGAGTGGAGGATGAAAACTGGGTGAAAAGCTTGGATCAAATTGTGCCATAACCCCTTTGAGGAAATTGCCATTAGATGACATGAACAATGTTTCTGTACTCCCCCATAGTGCTAGATTTCTCACTGCCAGACCGCACAATTGCAATCAAAAGGGTGACTATTGCTCTCCATCTCATGCCTCTCGAGTGCCATCGTATGGTTATCAATTGTTTCCCCTTTTATTTTTTATCCTGACTGCCAATTCTTTTCATACTGTCATGGAGGTGAGGTATTCTGGACTGTTGTCATGAGAGGTGAGTAAGGAACTTGCATGTTTCCAGTCTGTCAGGCCTGAGCCCTTGTGCAGTATTTGAAAATGTATTACACAACGCTCTGCCTTTTGAAATGTGATAATATGATTTGTTTTTGTTTTTTTACTTTCGACCACTCAAAATATTCAGTGGCATTAGACCTAACCATACATATATAGTTTTTATTTATTTATTTATGATGCCCTCTATGTACAATAAAAGCAATAATGTGCTATGAGCAGAAAAACCTATGTGTATATCTTTATTTTAAAAAAATTATAATCAAATTGGAATATTTGATATGATTTGATTTTATCTTTATTTGTCTCGAACAAAAAAATATATATATATATAAACAAAAAGGTTTGGTTCGAGAAGGGGCAGAAAGAAACCAAAGCTTATCTTATCCTACCCCTCCTTACAATCCAAATCATTACCGCTGGCGCTAACAACTTATAAAATAAAATACAAATAAAATCAATAAAAATAAATAAATAAAATTGCATACATATACAGAATGTGCATACACACACACACAAACCAAATATAATTCTGAATAAATAAATTCCCACAACCAAATGAATGAATTATCTCTACACACCAGTCAACTTTCCAGCCCCGCATACATGACTATAAATGACAATTTGTATCTATACTTAAATTTCTTAACATTTTGACACTTTTTCAGTTCAACAGCAAGACCATTCCAGAGCTTTACCCCACAAACTGAGATACACATACTTCTAATACTTGGACGAACAGCAGGATGCCAGCTCAGTGGCCTAGTGGTAGAGTGTCTACCCTGTGATTGTGATGTTGTGGGTTCAATCCCTGGCTGGCAAACAGCATAAACGGCACACCCTCATCCCAATCTTTCCCGGTATTGAAGCAACACTTTCCAAGCATGGACTTAAAAGTCTGATGCCATCTTTCTAGCGCACCCTGTGAGTGTGCGTGCCATCGTCGCGGTCATGCTTTGCAAACTAAAAAAAAAAAAAAACTAAAAAAAACATTACGTTAAAGCTATTGGGAGAGATGTGATAGACGTGGTTTGAGTCCAGGCCATGAGGCAAAATCTAGTGTCCCGCTCCCACCGAAGTCGAGCTGTAGCTTGCCGGTAGCTAGCTCCATCGCAGAAGCGACCCTCCAGCCGCGTCTCGCTTCTCCTGGCGGTCAAAAGGCGGCTTCGCCGTGTCCCCGCCGCCTACGCAGCCTCAGGGGATGAATTTGACGCCAAATGCAAAAAGCTAATATTGCATTTGGCTCAGGCGCTCTGGATCATTCTCCAGATACAAAAAACAAGGAAACAGGTGTTTCTCTGACAAATGCTACTTTGAATTTATGGGAGCATCGTAAATGACTTCGCTGAGCCCAAGGCGGTGCGCAGATGAGCTTCTTGACTGAGTATAGCTACAAATGATTTTTGTTATGAAGTGCAGTTAGTGGGATTCAAATCTATGGCAAATTACTTTATTTATTTTTTTGGTGCTATAGTGAGCTTTTTGCACATGTTCAAACATATTTAAAAGTTGTAAAATAGAATATAATGTATTGGAAGATTTTTGTGGTATTTTTATTGTTAAATATAGATGTCACAATATTAAAATTGGAGTCTCTGCAAAAGTCCTTGGTGACAAGTCACACTTCTCTCCAAAGACTGTGTGCGCGCATGTGTGTGTGTGTGGTGGGGGGGGGGGGGGGGGGGGGGATTAGTGTTGTTGGGGCGGTGGATAGGGGAATTTTTTTTTTGCACCGGGGCCTCTCAGCAACTGGTAAAATACAGAAACATTGATTTATTAACCTCGTAAAAGATGATCTCTGCAAATCCGCAAATACTTTTGAGGGCTGTTTCTCGAGTCCGGATGCTATATCGACGTCTTTTTATCTTCATCAGCAGGTATACGATAAAAAGCAACACCCTTTCTTGTCTATTAGCACAAGCAAGATATGACCATTTTAGAAGATAATCGATTACATACAAGACTATACGCTGTACGTGATTCAATGGATCTGTATGAGGCAAGTGGTTCTTTTGCCATCCACCGTCCGGAGGGGGCGTTCCTATGAGGGATGTGACGTCATGTGCAAATGGTCTATATCAGTAGAGCAATATCCTTCATGAATAGAACATTAACAGGAAGCAAACTGTGGGTGCAGATGTGGAGCAATTGTTGGCACTTTCAGGGGGCGCAGTGCATTCCTAGTGGATTTGGCCCTCAGTCTTTCTATCTTTTGTATACAATCATGTTTCAATTCGATAGATGGATGGATAGATAGATGACTTCATCCTGTGATGGAAATTAGATTTTCTAGCTACATACTAGTTCTTGTTGTAACAAGGGAAATTGGGGGGAGTACAAATTAAGATAATGAAGGCAACCTTTGCAGTTAATTTTAATCCTGCCACATGCACAGATGCCTGCACATACAGGGGCAAAGTTTAGGGTACTGAGATGGAAGACATGAGTGTTACAAGCCATATTGAATTTTGATTTAATTAAAGCTTTTAGCTGCTGGGAGTAAAGGAATTGGTCCAACAATTTTTGTTCATTACATTAAATGGTATGAATAGTTTATGTTAAAACAGGCGGTGTGTTGTACCATTCAAGTGGCATGTAGCAAAGTACAGGTAGATGGAAGTCCAGGTTATGCCAGATTGGTGTGTGTCTGCAAGGTAAGAAAGCGCTGGTAATCTTTTGCATTTTCAACCCGGCTGTCAGTGTTGTTGCTATTGTGATTGTCAGACAGTAATTCTATTTAATTACCTTGGGTTAAAATGGTTTATACTGCATCTGTTCTAATTCTAACCAGGAGTTATTATGTGTTTTCTTTTCAGCCTTTCTAAGTATATATTGCAGATGGTTTGACAGGAAATAATAGAGAAAATCTGGTGCTTCAAGGCCACCGTGTGATGTTGCCTTCTGCGATGTCTTGAGGGAAATTTCTGGCTTTTTCTAGTAAAATTGTGTTTTTTATGAATTGAGTGTTTGGAACCATTTATCAGTGGGAGAGGTTGGCATTCACTCCCAGACCTCCCAGTTTGATACTATTGGTATACATACGGTTTACAGAAGCTGCCCGTCAATAGCAGCTATTGAGTTAAAAAAAGTAGTTAACATGATTGGATTATAATGTTTTGCGGCCAAATAGAGCAATGAATTATTCCAGGACTTTAAGTTGTCTTCTATAAAGTATATTTTATCTTTGCATATCTGTGGGCTACTCATGTGGTCCTTAGGGACTAACTGCAGCCCGCAGGCACCATGTTGGTGACTACTTGTATATACCTTAACAGGGTTAGCAGAAAACATGCAAAAGAAAGAAAATAAATTGGATCATTTTTATATTATCTATGCAGGATAAAAGCTGCTGCTCAAGACACAGAGCAAATGACCTAACATAGCTGTTGCCATGACAACCCTACAATGGAATGACGGTGCAATTCAAAGAAATGGATGTGATGGATATTTAACCCAAATACAAAACACAAAATATAAGATACACAAAGTTTTTTTTTGCCACTTGGATTTCCTTGCAAAGTGAAACTACAAAAATATCTGGCCTCACCTTCATAAAGTACCTCATGGTGTTTAAGTGGCTAAAATCCACAACACTCTTCCCCCTACAACTCTTTTTTTCAAATTTATTTCAAACATGTACTGTATATTTAAAAAAAACTGGTTATAAAAGTACATGTGTAAAGACAAAATATACAAAACAACAAACACAACATTCAAGCAACAAAAGTAACATAAGAGTTCCACAGTGTTTCACCCAGTCATGAGCTACATACACATTTACACAGACATGTTCGAAAAGGAGTAGGAAGAAGCATAAACTTATCAGGTCCTTTTAACATCCATTACACAATAACTTGTAGGTATACAAAGTAAAAATAAAAACTGCTAGTATACAGCTAATATATCTTGATTATTAATAACAAAGGTTATTATGGTAATTAGTAATAGTGAAAACATTGAACAGTGTACCTTATACATGTATTGTCATAATTTTGCATATACATATATACATTTTCCTTATCAATAGCAACACTACTACTAATAATACAGTAATAATAATAACATCAACCAATGTTACTCTTCATTGAAAAGCACTTCTTCTTTCCTATACTTTTCAAAAATGTTGATTTTATATTTTCTTTTGAACTGGTGTTTGTTTGGACATTGTGGTAAATCAGCACTCAACCTGTTGCAAATTTTCACTCCACATACAGATGTACAAAAACTCTTCAGTGTTGAATACTTTGTCTTTAAGTTATGAATTCCCCTCAAACCATAACCTCCCTGTCTCACTGAAAACATATTTTCAATATTGCCCGGGAGTAAATTATGTCTAGCTTTATACACCAATTGTACAGTATTGAATTCCACACGATCAAATAATTTTACAGTTTTAGATTGTAGAAACGGTGTATTGGTGCGGTGGAGATATCCTACATTATGGACTGCTCTTATAGCTCTTTTTTTGCAACAGAAACAGAGGTTGTAATGATGTATTGTGTTTCCCCAAACTTCTGAACAATAATTTAAATATGGTAATACTAGAAAGCAGTACAGAATGTGTAATGATTTCTGGTTGAGAAAATGTTTGACTTTTGCCAGAATGGAGATGTTTTTAGAAAGTTTTGATCCAATATATTTAATATGTGGTTTCCAATGGATTTTTATCAACAATTACCCCCAGGAATTTAATCTCATTTACTCTTTCTATAGCTACACCTTCAATTTGCAATATTACGCAGTTCCCTATTTTAACATGACCAAACACAACTAATTTTGCCTTGTTTATGTTTATTGATAACTTGTTTTTATCAATTCATGTTTTTACTTTCTTAAATTCGGAGGTAATTGTATCCAATGCATCTTAATTGTATCCAAAATAAGATGCATTGGATACAATTACCTCCGAATTTACTTTCTTAAATTTGGAGGTAATTGTATCTTTCAAAACACAACATTCAAAAATCCTCATATCTGAATTGTTTTCAACTTATTATTTAAAAAAAAATCCTTGCAGTGTTTCCTCAAAAAAAAAAAAAAATCAGCAACGAGGGCAGGCCACAATTTTATTTTATTTTTAAATTGGGTGACATTTACGAAACTCACGAAATTGCCGATGCTTAGGGGCGGAACAGTTCATCAAATCCATGGTTTGGTTCGTATCTCAGTTTTGTGGTCACGGTTTTCTGTTTATTCTGTACACTTGAACACTTTCGGAAAAAGTGAAATAATTATTATTAAACATTTTTTTTTGTAGTTGCTACATTATTGTTTACATATTTGTATTAATCAGAAATGTATATTTGTCTATCCATGCCAGCAATGCTATAGTGAAACATGTAATGTGTTTTCATTGGATGGGAGTGAGTCCACACTTGCCATTGTTGGGTTGTGAAACATTTTTCATCAGTGTATCGATCGGCCCACTTACTATTGTGGTGGGTTGGGCTGCTGTTTGACCGATATCCAGCCATTACTATTCGCCATTAGTCGCCGTGGGAAGGGCACAGCAACCAGGGACACGCGCCGATTAATATTTATCGACTGGGGTGAATGACCACTAAGAAGCTCATGAAATTCCCTATAGCCAGTCTTCTCCAAGTGTCAGGTGTCTGGTTATCTCTTTCATTATCCATCTACGCTATGTATGAACTTGTACAGCGCTGTAGGTTGCAATCCCCTCAAGGGCTGCAGCTATCGAATATTTTTGGTATTACAGTAATATATCCTACGGAAAACTCGAATAATCGGGTATTCGGATAAAATAAAATATTTTTGCTTGGTGAAAGAACAATTATGAATACAAAAGGCATTAAAAACATATGTCCACTTAATAATAATCAACTTCAATTTTTAGACAATCGACTTTTTTTTAACTTAACTTAACTTTAATAACTTTTTTTTAGGCAACCTCCCTCTCTAAGCACTTACGAATTCCTCCCATGTCAGAGTTTGTGGCTTAGCGACTGTCAAAGCCGCGTTCCGCTTGGCCAGCCGGTACCTGTCCGCTGCCTCCGGAGTCCCACAGGCCAAAAGGGCCTGATAGGACTCCTTCTTCAGCTTGACGGCATCCCTTACCGCTGGTGTCCTGTTCGAGGATTGCTGCCACGACAGGCACTGACCACCTTACGGCCACAGCTCCAATCGGCTGCCTCGACAATGGAGGCGCGGAACATGGTCCACTCGGACTCAATGTCCACCACCTTCCCCGGGATAAGAGAGAAGTTCTGCCGGAGGTGGGTGTTGAAACTCTTTCTGACAAGGTGGTGATCAGTTGACAGCTCCGCCCCTCTCTTCAACTGAGTGTCCAAAACATGCGGCCGCAAATCTGATGACACGACTACAAAGTCAATCAACAAACTGCGGCCAAGGGTGTCCTGGTGCCAAGTGAACATATGGATACCCTTGTGTTTGAACATGGTGTTCGTTATTGACAGTCCGTGGCAAGCATAGAAGTCCAATAATAAAATACCTCTCTGGTTCTGATCGGGGTGCCGTTCCTCCCAATCATGCCCCTCCAGGTCTCACTGCCATTGCCCACGTGAGCGTTAAAGTCCCCCAGTAGAACTAGGGAGTCCCCAGGGGGAGCGCTCTCCAGCACCCCCTCCAAGGACTCCAAAAAGGGGGGGTACTCTGAGCTGCTGTTTGGTGCATATGAACAAACAACAGTCAGGACCTGTCCCCCCATCCGAAGGCGGAGGGAGGCTACACTTTCGTCTACCGGGGTAAACCCCAAAGTACAGGCGCCAAGCCGAGAGGCAATAAGTATGCCCACACCTGCTCCTGCGGCTCTCAGCGTGGGCAACTCCAGAGTGGAAAGTCTAACCCATCTTGAGAGAATTAGTACCAGAGCCGTGTGTGGAGGAGAGTCCTTTCCCGCCAGAGAGGTGACATTCCATGTCTCAAGAGCTAGCGTCTGTAGCCGGGGATCGCCAAATTTCTCGCCTTTGGCTGCCACCCAGCTCGCTACGCACCCAACCACTTTCGCCCGTCCTACAGGTGGTGATCCCATAGGTAGGGGGACCCACGTTGCCTTTACGGGCTATGCCCGGCCGGGCCCGATTGGTATAGGCCCGCCCACCAGGCGCTCGTCTTCGAGCGCCTCTTCCAGGCCTGGCTCCAGAGCCCAGTCCCCAGACCCCAGTGGCCCGCGTCCGGGCAAGGGAAACCCCGATCCAATATTTGTACTCATCTTAAGAGGTCAGTGAGCCATGTTTTGTCTGGTCCCTCACCTAGGACCTGTTTGCCATGGGTGACCCTGCCAGGAGCAAAAAGCCCCAGACAACATAGCTCCTAGGCTCATTGGGACACGTAAACCTCTCCACCACGATAAGCTAATGACTCACGGAGTGGTCTGGTTTTATATTTTTTATAATTAAATTTTTTGGCCACCAGGATGTATCCTTTATTTGGCGTTGAAAAGGGGTAAGCCTTCAACCAGAAAAACACCATCCACCACTGTGAAACATGGTGATGGAAACCTAATACTTTGTGGGTGTTTTTCAGCCCCTGGACCAGGTATCTAATTACAGTAAACGGCACCATGAAAACAAAAGAGAGATACTCACGATTTCTAAAAACAACATTGGACAGTCTGTGCTGAAATTTGGTCTTGGGTACCAGTAGACAGTGTAGCATGACAAAATCCCCCATAACACACGAAATGGTTAGCGAACGAAATTATTAACAGTTCAGTTGAGAATCTGTGGAGGGAATTAAAGATCAGGATGGTGACAAGAAGACCCACCAACTTAAAAGAGATGGAGCTCATCACTAAAGATGAATGGCAAAGTATCAGCCGAGACATGCAAAAAGCTGATCAGCAACTATAGGATGTGTTTTATTTGCTCTAATAGCCAATAAAGGCTTTTCTATAGATTTTTGAGAATGGTATTAATTTTTGTTCAAATGTATACAAAAGCTAAGAAATATGTTTGTTCCTATAGTGATGCCTCTTGTACAACATCCTATTATCTTCTAGGAGACACTTGTGTCATTTCTAATTCAGGAAAAAATTGCTGGTTGAATACAAGCAACTTTAAATCAAAATTAGCTGGGGGTATGAATAATTTCCGGCCTCAGAAAGACAAAACATTGAGATGTAAAACCGGTGCTTACCTGGTCCAGGTGATCCACAGTGCCTTTCCACTTCTGGGATTTTTCTTTTTTAAGTCTTCCGGTTTTGAGTGCCTGGTGCTTACAACAGGATTTTTTTGCCCTTCTTTGGTAGGTAGGAGACCAACATTTGCTCTGTTGTAAACGCAAAAAGGCTGGAAAGGGCCTGTCTGCTGGTAATTTTTATGAGCTATGAAGGAAGCTCTGCCTTATTTTTTTTGAATGGTTCCTACCAAAACCATTTTTTTTTTCAATTCAGTAGCCAGAGGGAAAGATGTGAAAAAGTTGTCAGTGGTCACTGTGTGACCCGCGAGTGTGTCACACAGGTCCAAAACCACCCTCATACCCTGTTTTTCGCCTTCACTGGCTCCCAGCAGGCTTTCCAATGTACTCCTACATATAGTATTCCAGGCATATGAAGTAGCGACATCACACAGGTTCCATGTTTTGAGGCCATATTTTGCTGGCTTGGAGGGCATGTATTGTTTGAATGAGAAATGGCCCCAAAAGAAAACAGACAAGCTGCTCATCCACACGTACATCCCTCTCTAGATTGAACAATTTGCCTCATGTGTGTGTTAAATACAGAAATAGCACCCAAAGCTGAGACTGCGCCTTCCAATACGGTGTGCCCTTATGGTTGTGAAAATGCGGTATATCAAAAATTGGGAGTCGGTGAGACAAAAACGGGCATATTACCAATACATCTAGTGTAAGTCTCCCTCTCCCATTTGCAAACATTTTGAAATTACAGCATGATGCCATTTTTTAATTTCTACATGTTTTAACAATCAGCTCTCTAGTGTTTTGCTTTATTTGATGTAATACATTAAATATATCCAAATACCCAAAAATGGAACCATGAGACTCACGAGTTGATCAATGTAAATAGCTGTGCAAAATTGCCATTCCTACTTATCAGTTTAATCAAATGTGCGGTTTTAGTCGGCAAAATCACAACTGTGGTTCTGATGTCATTTTGTCTCAGAGACAGAAATCTATAGGGACAAATCTCACTAATGTTTCTAGAGAAGGAAATAGTGTTCTGCGAAGCACAGTTTAAATTGAAGTAAAACAAAAATGTTTATTGTATAAAAATGTAAAACGTTTGGCCGTTCATTAAGTGATTTTATCTTATTTTTTTGTATGTCTTATGACCAGACACCTGACACAAGGGGAGGACTGGCCATGGAGACATTTGTGAGTTTCCCGAACAGCTGGTCCATTTTTGAGGAGGTGGCCGGTAGCCCCAGTCCTTAAATATTAATCTGGCACTGGCCGTCCTGCACACTCCCCTCTCACGGCGACGAACGCCGAATAGTAATGGTGGATGTCAGTCGACCCTAACCCTTCTTATGTAATCAAAATGAAAGCTCTAGAAAATAAAATTACGTTTACAAGGATTACTGCTTGATTTTTATTGCCACTGCCAGGTTAGAATTAAGAAACATGTTTATTATTGTAGTTAGCAGTGATGTAGAAATAAACTGAAAATATTTTGCCTAATACAGAAAATAAGGTAATCAAACTCCTAAAATAAATTATTGTGCAAAACAGCTCTTAATAAAAGGCAGAGCAGTTGTACACCTCTGCAGACTACATTTCGAAAAATGGCAACTATTGTCAGATATTTTTTTTCTTTTTATTGCAGTACAGATGTTTTAATTGTTCAGCACCTTGAGTTGCATTTTAATGTATGAAAGATGCTATACAAATAAAGTTTTGAATGATTTATTGATACTACCAAAGTGTGTTGAACAAGCAGAGTACAGTATTTGTCTTGTGGCTCACTTTGAGAAGATGGAGAGTAGACAAAATGTAATAGGGATCATGATCCCATAATGTTAACGAACCAACATCACACGCGCACGCACACACACACTCACACACACACCCCCACACACACACACACACACACACACACGCACCCCCCCCCCCCACACACACACACACTGTAGGTCAAGCATATGGTGACCTATCTAGGCAATAGGGTGAAATTACAGTTCTTACATAGCCCTTGGCCCTGTGGCTAGTCAAAGCAATTGTCCGAGACATTATGCATCAGTGCATATTTGTGAGCGCCTATATTCACAAAAGATTGTCTGTGACAAAGAATCTGAGGAAAGTGGGTGAGCTTCACCTGCTTCGAATAACAAGTAAGAGTGTTGTTTTCTTCTAGTTTGTTTTTCCCGGCAAGAGGATAAAAGGGAAACGTGGCAACTAATCTGAAAAAGGAGCTGTCATTGTAAGTCGCCTGTGCACTTTGCTGATGATGTATTCTGCTGTCTGACAGCAGATGTGTTGGGTGAAGCAAGAATCCATTCAATATGTTATCCACAGCTTAATATTTTGCAGTGAGAATAATAATTTTTGGGGACGGGTCACTTCCCTCAGATAAACACATTTCAATTTAGAAAAAGAAAAAGTGGATTTGTAAATAATACAGACTAGTTAGTGGAAAGCCAAATCCAGCCTAAATTGTAATTTGATAAACCACTGCAGTAATTACAAATAAGAATGTCTTTGTCATTGTAACAGGTACAGCAAAATAGAAGGTGCAGTTGTGAATGGACCTGCAGTGTAAATCCAGCCTTATAGTGTGTGGATTTTTACTTGTCGTGCACCAATCTCAATGTCAACTTTACCCAAAAAGTATCAACTAATGCTGAAAATGCTGTTAGCTAAAGCATATATGTAAAAAAAAACAACAACAACAAAAACACAGCATATCTGTTTTGCTTAGACTAGTCAGTCAGATTGAGACTGAACCACTTGCTTACTGAGACATTTTCGGAGATAGACAGGTCACCCCCCCCAAAAAAAAATATTTGGTTGTATAATTTCCAGTGTTGAAAATAGAGGCGTTTAAACTAACGGTGTTAGGTAACTCCGTTCTTCTTTCATAAACGGACTAATCGAACTAATTATTCTCACCATATTTGAAACGCCGTTATTGTTATTGTATGTGAAATGCGTTGCGTTACAATTAATTTATTAGTTTCAAGGCTCAAAAGACGTTGTGCAGTCGTGTGTCGACATTGCCGGAAACTAACTCTGAAAATGTTATTTGCACACAGAGGCACTGTTGTTGTTGGACCATGTCAAAGTAAAAGTGTCTTGACAACTGACATGTGTAGTGACTTTTATTTTAGAGGTGCCGCGGGAAGTGTGTCACGACATGACGGATGTGTCTTCCTTCCAGTGCCGCGCTAACCCTTTGGGTGCCCTAAGCTTAAAAGTGTGATGTTGACCCCGAATTGGTTCTTTTTTCTTTTTGCGGGGTGGGGGCCATTTCTCATTCGTTTTTGAGTACTTACCTTGCCCACCGTCTGCATTTACTTCACGAGATACCACAAGAAAAACGTCGGGGAAGAACGATCTTGTCGAAACAGTTTCATCTTGGGAAGACGACGCCAAGTCATGGCTTGTTTAGCTGCGCGTTTAGTCATTGTTTACGTCTTGTTTCTCTTACTTTCTCTTCGCGTCTTCAACTTGCAAACCGCATAAGAGTAAGAAAACCTGCTCTGATTGGCTAATGTCACGCACATTTCCGTCTGATTTTGGTGTGTCTATGACAAATTTTTGATCTGGGAAATAAATTATAAAATGATTCCAAATACCCCCTGCAATGTGCTCATGTAGTATTTATTTCTGTTTGATGCATTGAATGAATTTTTCGGCTTCCTGCCGGTGGGTCATACCCGTGTCTAGGAGGCATCCCAAGGCAACCTCATCTGACTCCTTTCAACATGGAGGATCACAGTCTGTGAACGTAATTCATTCTCGTGCGCGACTTATATATTGTTGTT
Organism: Leptonotus elevatus; assembly: GCF_054856555.1. Classification (NCBI taxonomy): domain Eukaryota; kingdom Metazoa; phylum Chordata; class Actinopteri; order Syngnathiformes; family Syngnathidae; genus Leptonotus; species Leptonotus elevatus. Next base: position 7,457,855 of record NC_141240.1, on the reverse strand, counting down.
CATGAATGAGAACGAGAATGGCAGTACGTTCACTGACTCAGGCCCTGTCTACACGTAGCAGGGATTTTTGCAAACAGGTTGGCCACACGTATCCAGGTTTTTTTTTTTTCGGGGAAAAGCTTAAGAGCATGCCGGGCACAGAGCACCTCTTCGGGCTGGCTGCAGCGATTCAGCGAAGCCTGGGTGCTGCTTATCCACTGCCAGGTGATTTTAGATTCTTAAAGCCTTCGTTTCTGTGGAGTTGGCTCCAGAACTCCAGAACAAAACTTTTGTTGTTGTTGTTTCCTTTTTACATGGAAGGAGAACGTGTCAGAACAGTAAACCCCAATGATCTACCCCCCAGGTCCTAAAAGCTTCCACAATGTGTTTTGTTATTGTAAGTTGTATGAATAAAGTTATTAAAAGACAAGTCGAGCTTCTTTTTTTTTTGTATTTATTTTGTTTTTTATCCTCTACACTCCTTTATGATGTACTCACTCTTTGTGTTGTTTACATATTTGGTCTATTGAAAAAAAGAAGAAAAGTCGTTTGCGCTGACAGTCCGTGCTTGTGTGACGTAATGTGGAAGTGACATCAAGAGACGAGCAGTATTTGTCAAACTACTGCCGCTTAGAGGCTTGGCATGCATATAAATGAGCTTATGAACACACTTCTCCATTTGTCTGCATTTTTGTGGCTGTGTTTTATTTTAAACAAACGAGGCAATGTGGACAGACTTTTTTTTCTACACGGAGGGGGAAAATATATATTTTTTAAATACCCGGCTACATGTAGACAGGGCCTCATTCGCAAACAACAGCAACAGTACATTCAGTTAAATCCCTCCCCCACCTGACACTCATTGCTGATTGGTCGTTCATGCAGTTCCGTTTCCCCTCTTAGCCGACGTGCACGGCTGTGCTCTAATGAACTGAGAAAAGAAAAAAATCACTTGGCAGGCTGAGGGAAGCGTAGATGCTAGTGTGCGCCTAAGTGGCACCGTAAGCTTGTAATGTATGACCACAATGTATCATCATGATTCACTGTTATATGTTGTTAAGTCTGCCACCGAGGGACATCTGTGTTAAGTAAGATAGGAAGAAAATGACATGATGAGTATTTTTTTATCGCCTTCATGATAATATTGTTATATTTCCCGCACTACCTGGCACAGTTGCTGTTCCTAGAATATTTGTATACCAAAATATTTAAGAGCTGCAGCCCGAGAGGGGACTGTAACCCGTAGCGCCATACTAGTTCATACATAGAGCATAGATGGATAAAAGAGGATGGATGATAGAAATAACCAATTCAAGTCATCTTCATTTATACAGACATCTGACACTTGGGGAGGACTGACTATCGGGTATTTCATGAGTTTCCCAAATGCCCGGTCCATTTTCTGGCCAGTGGCCATTCAGCCCAGTCGATAAATATTAATCGGCGGATGTTGCCGGTCGCTGTGCACACTCCCTTCCCATGGCGACTAATCGCGAAAAGTAATGGATTAATGTCGGTCGAATAACCCCCTCCCCAACTGCAAGTCTCCCCATTTTTCGCAACCCAAAATTGGCAAGTATGTGCAAGCCTCTTGTCAACAGTTTTCAGACTGAATTCGGGTTTGAATTTCCCGCCCTCTGTCTGCAGACGTGACCTTGTGTGTGCATTGTGTAGGCGAAAAAGGGAATGTACAGTTACATTTTTTTGGGCCACATGTGGCAGTAGAGATGAAAACACTGGGCACATATATGCCACCACAGAGAAAAACAAGGAACAAAAGAGGCTGTCATGAGCATACAGTACATGGTTAAACTCTGAGCCACAACTTAAAGAGACACAGCAAGCCAGATGCACTGATGGTAAGCAGGGATAATGTGTGTTATCAACAAGTGACAGGCCAGTAGCTCAAGCCACTTTTTAACACTGCTGGTACCTGCAATCTGCATTCTTGCAGCGATGTCATGAGCTTTGTTGCGCTTCGCATCAAGTCTAAGAGGAGAGTGACTATTTCCAGAGGCGGCTATTGTTCACGTCTATTTAGAGGCTGGCTGAGGCCGGGAACAGAGAGGTATAAAATGGCTAAGCCTTGGGGTGGGGGGGACTCGGAGTAAGAAGGTGACAGGAAACATTGGACTTTGTCTCCTGCTTGACAGACAACGAAGCTTCAATAGCACTACAAACACAAACTCAGCTCAAAGCCTTTTGAGAAAATGAAGCCAGCTCACACGATATTTGTTTTGATCAAAGTAAGGTCCCTCTGTTGACAAGTGATAGGAGGTATTTTTGAAAGGAAGAGCAAACAGTTGTTTTTTATTCAGATGACATCGACAGTTAAGTGAAGGTTTTAATCACTAAATTCATGTAAAAAATGTAATAACATTTAAAAGGCTTAGAACATTGTTGTCTTCTAATATGAAAAAAACATGAAACATTATAAACTAGCAATAATGCTCGAATTACTGTTTGTTGGTGCCATATCGCCTCGGGCACTTTTAAAGAACAAATGTGAGGTAATTTCATAAAATGCCAAAAAAGGGTCACAAGTGAAGTAATTAAACATTGTCCAAAAAATAAAGCATGAAAAAATAATTTATAGTTTGTATATTTGACAAAATAATCGTTTTTCCAAAGTTAGAGCCTGGCGACCGACAAACCCGGAAGTGATACGTCACACCGGGGACAACAATGGCAGAGCTCAAAACAGAAAGTATAAAAAGCCAGTCAAAAATAGATCCAGAAAGCGATATGTCGATTTTAAATTAGGAGATTAAATCTTTGGAGATTTGGAGGAAGAGGAGGAGGTTGGCATGCTATATGTTGGACCATATATGTACGAGCCAGATGATGATCTGGACTCTGAAAATGTTGTGCCCGGACGACCTGACATGGAGTGGAGACGAGACCAATCGAGATTAGAAAATTGCTAAACTATATACGGTACGGTTATTAGTCTAGGGATATTGTTTGAAATTCGATGTTGTGCCGTGCTGTAAATTAGCACTATGAGATTACCTACCGTATTTTCACCACCATAAGGTCTTTAACTACGGCACGCCCGTGTTGGATATTTGATTGACAGAAATAAAGGCACGGTTAAACATACGTAGCTCAAAACATAACGTAGAACATGCTTTCACTTGCTAGCGTTTTTTGGCAGCGGAGTTCGGTTGTATTTTATTTACGTATTTAACAATGTACTCACATTACTTTTGATCAATCCCCAAAAGTCAAAGTCCTCATCTTCTGTATCTGAAACTTCTCCATCAAACGCCTGGTTCCCTCTCCTGTCATTGTAGTATTGTCAGAGTCAGTCTCGTTCCCGTGCGGCTCCTCAGAAATGATGCCGCTTTTGTGAAAGCTCCAACATTAGCCCAAGCTTGCACATCCATTCACAAATTGTGGCTTAATTTGCTCTAGTCGAGCAGTTCCATTACATGAAGCCAAAGCAATGACACCATACGTCCTACTATATACAGGAAACCCGACCCTAATTGCGCACTGGCAGGCATGAGAACCCAATAGACACACGCCACATGCCTGCAAGTCCTCAACCAGGGCTGGATTTCATCGGCACTGCTCCTCTGTCTGTCAGCAAAAATGCTCCCACACAGACGAAAGCAATCCATTTATCTTTGACTGAGAACAGTACACCGCCACACAGCGCTGTGTCATCTTACCGAATAACAATGCAAGGGGACAATCGACAATACAGTACAATGGCTGACTGTCCTCGCAACTTCTGTGTTAGTTTTGAAAATTTCCGAAGATTGTCGAAGAAAAGCATTTTCGTTGTCAAGGGCGTTGCTATGGGTCAAACTAAGAACCTGGGAGGGTTGCGTTAAAAAACAAAACAAAATATACTTAAAATGGTTTTAGCCGTTGGTATTACTCAAAAATATGGTTGACCAACCTTACTTCACATTTGGTCTTTAAACCGTCAGCATGGCATCAGGTCAGCACGGCAACATGCCCCGTGATTGAACATGATGACATTTTTGGGGGAATCCCGCGGGATGGGAGTGAACTTTACTTTTAATCACGGGATTGGGACGAGACAGGATAAAAACTTCACGGGAGCAGACGGAAGCGGGATACATTCAATATCCGTTTAGAAAAACACATTTGACGGATACACACTTGTGCAGCCATTTGTATTTTTCTTTCCATACATTTACTTTTTTTTTTTTTAAGGATGCTCCATAATGGGAGCGGTACGGGACTGGGAGTAATTCTGAATGGGAGTCGTTTTCACCAGGAATGGGATGGGACATTGTTTTGTGGAAAACACTACTTCACTTTTATATTTTTATGCAGGATCCTGAGTGGTCGGCGGCAACAATGAATACACAGAGACTGATATACTGTGCTAGAATAATTGTGCCTTTTATTCCCCGCAAACAGCAATCAACACCTGTTCTGTGCTAGAATAATTGTACCTTTTATTCCCCGCAAACAGCAATCAACACCTGTACTGTGCTAGAATAATTGTACCTTTTATTCCCCGCAAACAGCAATCAACACCTGTACTGTGCTAGAATAATTGTACCTTTTATTCCCCGCAAACAGCAATCAACACTTTGCTAGAATAATTGGGCCTTTTATTCCCCGCAAACAGCAATCAACACACTTCAACGCTAAGCAGCAGAATATAATCATCATCAGCGCTTACCTTGACACTAAACCGGAGAGCCGACGGTCCGGGTCGAACGAGCTGCAAAACGGCTGGGCAATCTTATGTATTCCACAGCTGACTCTACCCAAATCGTGTGGCGCTCCATCTTTTATTCGTTAGCAAAAAAGGGTGAGCGTGAGAAACAAGGCATACAACCCGAGAATTCCCAGGCACTCTCGAAAACATGTTTAGGTCTACAGTATAAACAAGGCATACAACCTGGGAATTCCCAGGCACCCTCGAAAACATGTTTAGGACTATAGTATAAACAAGGAAGAGTTCCCAGGTTCATTCCGCCCTTTATTCACAAATTGTTGGGCACCTGGATTCGTACAACAGTTAAGGACAACAACATATCCTTATATAAGAGGTTACATGAGGACATATCAAACCATGGTTATTTTCCCTTCAGACATCATTGTTTGGTCCCCCCCCCACACACAATTTTCCAGGACTGGGACGGGACGGGATTTTTGCTGTGGAAGTGGGATGGGACGAGAGTGAAAATCCACTCCCATCTCACCCTCTATTGTACACCTTAGCTTTTTGTGACAACCATGGCAGTTCGTCCCCCTCGGTTCATCAAGACCACGATCCGTCCCGTCCACTTTCGATTTGTTTGCTTTGTGCGGAAACGAGGTGTACAAAATCCTGGAAGTAGTTTGCCCCCACTGTGGTCGATAATGTCCCAGATTATAGGAGACAGTAAAGAGCGTCTACGGCATATGAACAACACTTTACCAGAATAGAAGTAGAAAATGTTTATATATATATATTTGTTTTCCCCCAATAAACTCTCGACATCAACAGGAGCCGGAACAGCGTTTGTTGTGCTACAACTACTGATAGTTGAATTTACACAAAACATGTCGGAACTTGCACCTCTCCTCTGAGTCAGGATTTTAATCAACCATCTTCCTCAAGTCGGATCTCATCTCAGCTAGGCAGACAGATCTTACAAGCCATGTTTGTAACTTTTCTCTTTTTAGCTAGATAAGACTTGTGACATATACTCAACGATAGCTGAATTAAAATACAGTATACTTTAAAATATATGTAAAAATTGCTACATTTTTGTTTTTATTTTAGCCAACAGCTCATTGTTTACAGTGTGGGGTTTGTGGCCAATGGTCAAGATGAAGTTCTAATCAGTGTGCCTGTTGCCAAGATGTGGCAGTTAATAGTTCTGTAAGTAGAAGGTAGTATTAGTTACAACAAAAAAAGATTGAGAATCTAAACATACAAATTGGTATTTGCTAGGGCCTGAATCAAACTGAATGTAAAATTGAATGATTTAATGCTGTATGCACAATAGGAAAATCGTAATAATAATAATAATAATATATTTTAAATTTCATGTCTATATTACATCATTTTTCTTTATGTATGATTTCAGGTTGGAATTACATACATATATATATATATATATATATATATATATATATATATATATATATATATATATATATATATATATATATATATATATATATAACAATATCATAACAATTCATATTAAAAAAATAAAAATAGGTACTGTACTGTAAAAAAGCAAGTGTGACATTGATTTGTGTTGGTCATTTTACTTTCACTACATGGGATAATTGTGTTTGTAATACAATGGTGACAGCTCAGTGCATTTTTTTTTCATATTAAGAGCTGACAAATTTTTAACATGAAGTAACATTTTAAAAACTGCAAAATACAACTTGACCCCAGTACCCTACACATATATGCATTGTTATTTAATTTATTACTGCTAAATTGTGTTACAGTGACTACTTTGCACAACGGTGAATGGTTTTATTTTGTTAAGTTCAATATGGATGCACATTGTAAAATGACTCAACTTTACTGGAAACGAAACATAAAAAATCTTTTCATATTAAGTTATCTAATTTTTAACATGAAGTAACTTGCAAACTTCTGCACATTTGAAAAACTGTCAGATACATCTTGACGCCAGTCCCCACAAATATATTCATTATTATTAAATGTATTACTGCTAAATTGTGTCACAGTGACTCTTTTGAACAACATTGAATGCTTTGATTTTGTTAAGTTCTCGGATGCGCATTGATTGTAAAGTTACACCGCTTTGCTGCAAGCCACGAAAGAGCACGATTATCTGTTACACTTAAGAGCTATTTTCTGGAGTTGCTGAATAAAATACGCCTCACATCTAAGGATCAAGTGGCTTGGGGTCACTCCAACTGACAAGATGGCGTCCATTTCGGCTCTTGGCTCTGGTTTAAAGTGCCACGCTGGAGCAACCTAGCTCGTTGCTAACGGCTAACCGAGTGCGTTCTTCCAAAGCAGAGAACCGGCGGTAGTGCTACACATTGTGTATTATAGCTCCAGTGGAGTGCAGTAGTAACCAACATGTCTGCTAGGCTTAGAATTAACAAGTTGTCAGTCTTTTTCTAGGTATCTACTTATTTGCACAAAATGTTCTTTAATAAATGTGTTAAGAAAACTAATTTTTTTGTGTTAACAAATCTTGTTTGCAATCAATGGCCTTCATTTGTGGGAGTATTTTATAGAATAATATCCCATAAAAAAAAAATCTTGATTCTGAAAGGAAACAAAGGTGTTCTTACAAACCTGTTGGAGAGTACTCATTTATGCTAAGCACTATATAAACTTATAACCTTTGTCCCCATTCCCACCACTTTGAGTGCTTCATTGTTCAGTCTTAGAGGTCTGATTGTCCTTATTTTGCTAATTATGTCATTATTTCAGTTTTATACAATTTTTGTCTTTTTGATTGTGTAACCCTACTATAAGAAAATGTGTTTGTGTTTTTTTTTTAATTGCTTAAGGCAAGTATTTTTTCCTTTGCACTGTATTCAATCTCAGATCCTAAAGCTGTTACAGTTCAATCTATAATTAAAAATCTCCCCCTGGCATTCACTGAAAAATAAGTTGCTGCCGATGGCATTTTGATATCTGCAGGGCTAACCTTTAGCAACTTGACCCAGAGGGGTGACTTATGAAAGGGAGAGATTGTCCTTGCCATGCCTTTATTCATACGCTCTGTGGTGAAGTGCATCTCATTTGGAAGGTTGCCAAGTTGCACAAAAAGTGTAAAATAATCTTTTTGTAATCGTAATTAGGGAAGATATGGCAGATAAATATTTCCACTCATTTATAAGACTCGGTGTTGGGATTAATGGAGTTTCAATGAAAACACAATTTATAACCTGGACATAATTTGAATTACTCGTATTAAAAATAAATACAAATATATATTTTTTAATCCTAATTATTTAATTTATATGTTTTATTTATTGTGAAAATAGTTACTTTGCCTGCTAATGGGTTACTTTTTTATGAAGCAATTCCATTACTAACTCAGTTACTTTTTTCAGTAACTATAACTACTTTTTATAAAGTAACGTTCACAACACTGATAAGACCCTTTCGCCAAACAGCCAATTGTGTCTCTTTATACTCTCATAGTAATGATAAAACGTGGTTACTCCAATGTATTTGTGAAGAATCTAAGTACATACTCAAATTTGCAGTCATTTTGGATGATGTGGCATAACATCACAACATTCTTCTATTACGTGTAATCGTACCGTGTAATCCATGGCAATGCAACCTCTGAGTTATGTAACGTTTCGTGTGGAGTCCCACCCTCTCTTGTTTAACATTCATATGCTTCCGCTTGGTGATATTATACGTACATATAACATAAACTTTCACTGTTATGCTGACGATACGCAATTATATTTGCCTCTACAAATAACAAATCCACACAACTGCTGTAATCTGGAGGCGTGCCTCGCCGACATTAAACAATGGATGTCGTTAAATTTTTTGCTTATTAACCCAGATAAAACTGACGATCCTGCCCATTATCGCCATCTGTTTACGAATACCTCTTTAAACCTTGATAAATGTATTATTAGCCAAAGTAACTCAGTAAAAAATCTCGCCGTTATATTCAACCCAACTCTCTCTTTTCAAATACACATTCAAAATATTACTAGAACTGCTTTTTTTCACCTTCGTAATAATGCGGAAATTTGCATTATTTTGTCTGATTGTGATGCAGAATTATAATTCATGCGTTTGTTACGTCTCGCCTCGACTACTGTAACGTATTACTCTCTGGTCTTTCCATGACCAGTCTTAAAAGTCTGCAGTTAGTACAAAATTATTCAGCTAGACTTTTGACACGAGAAAATTCGATTATATGACCTTGATACTAGCCAACTTGCATTGGCTTCCGGTTTACTTGAGATGCAATTTTAAGCTTTTGTTACTTACATATAACATAATACACGGCTTAGCGCCTTCCTCTCTCATCGATTTAATAGTACCATATGTGCCGACACGAAACCTTTGTTCGCAACGCGCTGGTATTTTGGTGATTCCAAAAGCTAAAAAGAAGTCCGCGGGTTCTAGAGCGTTTTCGATTCGGACTCCAGTGCTTTGGAATGCCCTACCTTTGGATGTCAGAGACGCTCCCTCTGTAGAAATGTTTAAATCGCGTCTTAAGACTCATTTCTATACTCTTGCTTTAGGCTGAATGATGTGTACCTGGTGACTGCCGCTGCTTTCTTTTCCTTCCTTCTCCACGGCTTGGAGAGGGAGTTAGGTGTTAATGACCGATTTGGATGCTGCATTACGGGTTGACCGGAATGCGATGCGGGGAGGACCATCACCTTGAAGTTGCCGCCATGGAGATAGCTGCTCCGACCAACCGTGCTGAATTAGGATGAGGACCCACTTCCCTTACATCTCCTTGCTGTGCTTCAATTTATTTAATGGACTTTTGCACTATTCTAGTTAATAATGTTTAGTATCACAAACTGTTTAACATTTTGCCCATTCGGCAATCATTACAGTCAGATCATCCTGTAAGGGGGATTACCACATTTGCAGTCCCTTCTCAAAGTTTCTCATTTTTTGGCTGTTTTTTTTTTTTTTTTTTTTCTTGCCATCTTGTGGTTGGATTAGGAGATGTTGTTGATATTTGTCAACTGTGGGCATGTGAAGCACTTTGAGACTCTTGTGTGATTAAGAGCTATATAAATAAACTTGACTTGACTATTATGTAGGTTTGAGACGAGGCCTAATGTGCATGTATATATTTTGTACAAGTATTTTTTGTGTGTTTTTTTTTCTTCCCCCGTTACACACGAGCCCTTATTTACTGTATAATTTAAACTAAACGGAATGCACTGTGGAACCTCACCTTTCGCTGTTAGTATTTTGTTGGAAAATGCTTTGGTGTATTCAGAAGGAGCAGGAATTTCAATGGAGAGAACATCAGGAGATTTATAACAAGCCTCCAATAACATATGCCCTTTCTGTGATCTTCCGGAGCAATTCAATGGAATTCCTCAGAGACATTATGTGAATCAATTTCTGGTAGTTTTAAAAACAGTTTTTTGCCACAAGCGTTTTATTACATTCGTAGGTACACTTCATCTGTCTTCATATAATGTCAATTGAACTTGGAGGAAATAAGATTTACAGATCATTGCCTAAAAGTCTTTTATCAAGTATTTTTGTTTTTTTTGTTTTTTGTGGCACAATAAATTTCAAGGCCAGTATTCATCCTTTTCTCCTACTAAAAAACCTCTATCATTTTTGGGCTATGCCTTTATCCCTTGAAAGCTCACAGCTTTTGATACAGCAAAGAAAAATATACAGACACAAAAATTATCATGAGCAGCCAAGGAGAACACCCCGTCTGACATGATTTGGTTCTTATCATCACAAGATGGTGCAGCTATTTTGCTTCCTAGACTGCTGTGAATGGCTGAGTGGGCTTGCCAAAGAGTCTTTTGGAGACTGTCAGTTATTGTGGCTGCCCAAAAGGCACACAGCCTACTCAGCACTTTTCATTTGGTCACCACATTCACACTTTTTTTTTTTTAGCACACCTGTAAACTACAGTAGCAAGGGACTAATAATCACCTCAAGAAATTAATTATCCTAAATAATAAATATGCTCACTAATGTTTTTCACGCGATGCCTTCAAATGTTTAAAAATAATTAATCTGTAATTCAAAATAAATAAATACAATAAATACAAATGGAAATAAAAACAATATATATATATATATATATATATATATATATATATATATATTACAAAAATAAAAATAAAGAAAAAAAATAAACGAGATTCTAAAAATAAATACAATAGTAAATATATAAATATAATTAAATATCAATCAATAAATTAAAAACACTTTGCTATCGCATTTATTTATTTCATGCTGCATATTTGAAAACATTGAATAACATTTCAACAAAACCTTTTATTGGGGAATGCGCAGGGTCCAAGGATGAAACCATTTCACTTTGATAAAGATCTGGATAGAAGAAGAGATGGAGGCCTAATTATGGCATCAGAGTTATTTTTTAATTAGTTTTTTTATATCTGTTTAAATTTTGTATTTATTTATTTTTTTACTCTTTTTAGTTATTTATTTATTTATTTTAATTCTGGCAGTTTGAAACCATTTCACTTTGATAAAGATCTAGATAGAAGAAGAGATTGAGGCATAATTACTGCATCAAAGTTCTGTGCTTGGTTTGTCCATATCACCATGATCAAACACAAGTGTGTCCAATTGTCCGTACGTGCACCAGGACACCATCGGATAATCAAAATTTGCGGTCGTGTGTCTTGCATAATCCTGATACATAACTTGCCGGTGTGTTGGCTCCAAAAGTGGCGGAAGATGTCAGTCCAACCGAGTAGACCCAAATGCAATATGAAGGTCTGCTGTGAATGTCTGCCAGAGTCACCTATCAGACGCAGTTTCAGCTTCAACCTCCGGCAGAACTTCGCCCATGTCCTGAGGAAATTGGGGTAAATTGAATCCCGCGTGGTCCTTGTGCCCTCCCAGATTGAATAGACAACTGTATGCCTGAATGTGTTGGTTTTTGCTGGCACTTATGGCTGACAAAATGAATCGATTAGTTAACAAATAATCGATTATCAAATTAATCGACAATTATCTTCATAATGGAGTAATTGTCAGGAGCCTTTTTTTATTTAAATTTTAATTGTCCAAATCCTCTAATTTGAGCATATCAACAGTAATTGTTCACTGAAAGAAAACAGTTTATGTTCTGTGTTTAATCAAACTAAGACATTTGCAAACATCTGTTTTTACTTTGGAAAACAACGACCAAACCGGTACTATAGTACATCAAGCCCCCACCCCTTTTTTTTTTTTCATTCACTCCCAGCCATTTTCACTGAAGTAACCCCCTTCGCTCTGTTTTACTGGATTTTGACTGGTTTTGCCAAGTGCACAGAATATTGTGTTCTATTGCTATAAAACATATAACATAGATTACTCTCTCTTCTTTAATCAGGAAACAAAAGTATACTTGTATGTGTTTCTGTTTTGCAGCAATTACCATTAGAATATAGCTAAGTTTCATCATTATTCACAAATCTTTTTAAAACACTTGGGGAAAGATCTTTTTTGCAACATGGCCGTGGTTGATCTCTTATACTGTGCTACCACATGCTGGCCATTGTTTTTTTTTGTAATAACTACCATTGCTTTAAGCGACTTCTTCAGGTCAGAGGCTGCATCAAAACCTTCCGTATGCCCTAGCATAACAAAAACATGGGACCATGGCAATATTTAAAATAAAACGTTTTTATACATTTTTGGGTTTGTATACATTTTTGGGAGCAAATGAGTTAATTACTATACGAATACAAAGTACGAAATAAACACCAATCACTAATTAATAAACAGTAATCAGGGAAAAATACTTTTGTAATACACTTTAATACAAAATTAAAATGAATCTGATTAGTCGATTGAATAATTGATAGATTAATCGATTCTAAAAATAAAATGAATCTCTGAAATTGAAACTGCCTTGCTTCTTTTTCTCTGCTTTATAAGTCCCCATGATCTTAATCAACATCACTTCCATGGTGTTTAATATTATGTTATCACCCGTGCAATTTAATTCTTATTTTGACAAAGTAAGGAATAGTTTGAATTCAAATTCAAATTTAGAGTATTAAGTACGTCATCAGAAAAATAAAGGACAGATACCTAAAATCTGCTCAAGTCTAGTAAAAAAACAAAAAAACATTTGTACTTAAGTCCCATTAGGGCAGCTGTGCCCAAGTGTTTACGATCATCGCCTGTTCAATCATTCAGCCCCAACAATCCCCGTACACACAGCTGTGGTAGTCTGGAGCATGACACCAATGCCCCGGGCACTTAAGTAGCCCTCTGCTCCAGTGTATCCCACTAACAGTGTGTATTTGTTGTGTCCACTACTGTGAAGAGTCAAATGCAGAGGTCAAATTTCATGTGGATGTGTGTGTACGTGACAAATAAAGACAATTATTCTACTGTGGAAAGGTTACTATTTTTGTTCTCCTTGAACTCAGCATATACAGCTCAGTCAAAAAAAAAAAAAATGTAAAAGGGATGTGCAGTTATCTTTATAGATTAGTTTCACTGACCTGTCTTTGTTCCATATCTGTGATTCTCCTGGGGATTTATCGGCAATCTTGTTTCACTTTCAGCATTGAGAGTCTTTGTGGGACTGAGCATACTCTTTCATGAATGACCTTAAATATCTTCTTCCAACCTCTACACTTGTTAAATAAGCTGCATGTAGTGGGCGGGGGCTTTTTAAAATAACATCAGCTGCGCACTGAACGAACTCCTTATGCGGCGATGACTTTGTTTGACCTCCTTCGCGCTCATCACGCCATGAAATAAATTGGAGCACCTTCATCTCCTCGTCGTCTTTCTTGCAGCCATTAGGATGACGCCTCCCTTCTATTCTAGGGTGATCTCTCCTCCATTTGCCCTTTTGGTTCAAGATGTTCTAACAATATGCACTTTTTGTCTTTTGTCACTCAGACGGTTTCCCACATTGCTTTTGATGCAGTCATCACTTCACCACTTCCTTCTCAGCTTACATGAAACCACCAAGGCAGATGGCGCCACCCTGATGACATATATTGATTGTGTCCGCCAGCCGAGACTATGGAAATGGCTTGATGACAGAGTGAGAGTTAATCAAAGCCGCAACACAAGATCAGATCAGTTGTTATCAATGAAACTGCGTTTTCCCATTACAGAAGGAAGGATGGAAAGAATGGCTTGCTGGATGGGGAAAGAAAGCTACACAATCAGCAGAACATTCCGTAGCTGCTACAGAGTTGCCAGTGAAAATCACTAAAGCTTGATGTAGAGATTTGGGTAAAAAAAAAAAAAGAATAAATAAAATAAAACTACTGATAAATTGTACATCTTAAAAAAGTGTTAATTTCGTCAACGAAAATTTAACAAAAATAATTTAGTTAACACACATTTCTCACCGGACTAAAAATGGACTAGACTAGACTAAAACCCTCATTAATTAACAATTACCGGGACTAATTGAATATGCATTTTTGTCGACTAATGAAGAAGAGACCAAATGTACTTCACTTATTAAAAACTGGACTGAAATCTATGGGCATTTTAGTTCATGAACAAAAACAAGACAAATGTATATGATTTTGTAAAATCTTGGTTTTGCTAATCTGTTACTGTGACACTGTCATGTGACATACACAGTGACACACCCTCTTTCAAACCTGCAACTAGCGAGTGCAACATGCACAAACACATGGGACAGACAGGAGGTCGATTAACTGTGAAAAGTAAAAAAAAAAGTAAATTATAGTTGTAACATAACATTAATCCAACGACTATAATGTTCCAACAATAATGTTAATCTAACCGCTAACTAATGCTGGCTAATTTATTAGTTTATAGCATGGAGCCATAGTAGCCACTTGTTGATATACTATAATTGTGTGTAGAGTTGTTTTTCATCAAAAAGGTCATAGAAAATTTCATGTCAAATAGTTTTAGATCCAAATCTTCAACATAATCTGCTGACAAAAAAATATATATATACAAGGGTTAAAAGATTGTCCTGACAAAGGCCTCGTCCACATGAAAGCCAGTTTCAATGTATCCTCACAAGTTTCTTACCGTTTAGGTCGTTCGTCCACACGATGGCGCGGTTTCGGAGCTTGAAACCGATCACTTTTGAAACTGAGCTCCAGAATGGAAAGATTTCAAAACGCGCCCCGTATGCGTCCGTCTGGACACCATATGCAGGATACTCCTCCAGTGATGATGTAATGGTCGCAGCTCGATGACAATGCATCGTCGCAGATTGATGACGTATGCGCCAATTCTCGCGTGACTGTGCGTGAACCGTCAGTCTGTCAACAACAATGGCAGACAGCAGTGTCATAGTCGTTTTGCGCAGCCTCCTTAGCTTGCTTATGCTTTTGCAGCAAAATATTTAGCTTCTTTATTTCCACGTTCAACAAGCGGTGTTGTACTTGAATCACTCGCCACTGTCACTTCTTAGAAATGTAGTTGGTGTGTGCAATTATCTCCTGAAAATGTCTGCAAGCTTTTCAAAACACCGCATCTTGCGCTTTACTGTACTCAATGCATTTGTACTTTCCATACCAGTTGGTGTTGAATGGAATCTTGTCAGCTTGGGTTGAGTTGCTAGTTCGTCCATCGATAATAAATCGAAAAGTGTGTCATTAGACGCCGCCAATGCCGCTCTCTGGGTTGGAGATGGTCCTGGGATGAAGACAAGGACGTGTTATCCCTCATTTCCCGAGGCAATAAACGTCTCATCATGACCAGCAGTGGAGAGGTGCAACACTTAGCCCAGTGCCAACTTGGATCATTGTCCATTGAAGTGGCACACTGCTGTCTATGGAGAGATGGCCCACATTGCCCGGAAATATTTGGGGACTTCTCTGACAATGGTCCCATGTGAGAGACTGTTCTATTTAGCAGGGCACATTGTGCAAAAAAGGATATCCCTGGGGTTTGTGCTCTGAAGCTGCCGTAGTCCGGGAGGCTATGCGGGTCTCTTCGGTCCAATTATGGCCAGTGTTTGAAGGGCAATAATTGACAATAACAATCGGCCGATTATAATAGACGATCGATTAATTGGTCGGGCCCTACTAATAATTGCTTATTTTTGTACACTTCTATTATAATTTTAACTTGTGTGCTGCTGGGAAATGAAAATAGAGACCTCAAGGAGGCTATTTGTGGAGAAATCTCAAAAACACGTTTTTTGTCCAAACTATATATTTTTGTGTCTAGCTCAAAACTAATGTTGCAGACTTTTTTCCGGAGCAGGTCATACTCCCCCTAATGGACAATAAAATATGTGCACATTCGTGTTTAGCCTGACAATGGGACACATATGGTCATGCTTACAAAGTAACGTACAAACATAAGTGCATATGCATACTCTAAATCCATTTAACAGTTTTTCGACTACTTATCCAGTTCAGCTGTAACAACTTTATTTTTTAGTGCACTTTAAAAACAACCATAGCTGCATACAAAGTTTACATACGTAAAATAAAATCAGACATATAAAAACAAAGATGGGTAATACATGAATTAAATTGCTCCTAAAAACTTATGAATATGTTCTATTTAAAATATTACTATGGTCCCAAACACGTATTTATACGTTGTTGTTTTTTAAATGCTAGCACATACAGACACATATTGATGCAGCCTCTGAACTGAAGAAAACGCTTGAAGCAATGGCAGCTATTACGTATCGAGAGAATAAGAGATCAACCAGGGCCATGTTGCAATAAGCTCTTTCCCCCAGTGTTTTTAATAGATTTGTGAATAATGATGAAACTTAACAATATTCTAATGCTAATTGCTGCAAGAAAACAGATACAAATTTATGGGTTTTTTCCTGATGAAAGAAGCGACTCTAATCTTTCTTTTTTTAGGTTCCATGTTTTTATAGCAATAGAACACAATATTCTGTGGGCCTTGCAAAATCAGTCAAAATCCAGTAAAACAGCCGAGAGCGAAGGGGGTTGCTTCAGTGAAAATGGCTGGGAGTGAATGAGTTATATAACAAATACAGTAAATACAATAAAACACTAAGACAATGCAATTTTATGCTGAGCTGAAATATCATAAACAGTCATTTTATTGTTACATTTCTGAAGTCAGATGTTGAATCGCTTGCACACACTCTCTCTCTCTCTCTCTCTCTCTCTCTCTCTCTCGCTTGCTCACTTTTTGTCTACTAGCTTCATGAAGGATACCCGCTGACGCTGCACAATTATCAATTATTTTTTTTACACTAATGGGAAGTTCAGCTGTGGCGGCCCTTTAAATAGTGCTAATTCAGAATGCCTAAAACCAATCCAAGGGGTGTGTTCTTGGTGCCATTTTAATCTTTTGGTGAACTGATGCTGAACTCTTTTATCAGCAAGGGGGACAGGCATGATTGCCTGTGAGAGAGGCTGGCTGAGAACACAGAGACAATCGTCTTTCACTGTCTTGCTCATGTTAGATGAATAGTGGAATGTGTGCCTTTTTTTGTCATGCTGAAAATATATAACTGGTAAATGCTTACCATCTGTGTCAGACAACTACCAGCCTCGCTGTTTTATCTTCTCCTCAAGTTAATAGTTTGTATAACAGAAAGATGCAGCAGAATAATTTGAGCCACGGCAGCCTAAAAGCCTTCACTTGGATGTCAAGTGAAGGAAGATTTTGGATGTCTGCGGTAACCTAAATAATTACACACACCAGTCTCCCAGAGTGATTAATTATATGTGCATAAAGGGATTCCTTATTTTTTAGCCCTCACAAAGACAATAGCCATCCGTTGAAGAGAGAAAGACAAGCAAAACACAAAGAGGCTCTTATCAAAGCCTTCTTGACAGATTTGGGCTGTACACAGAGACTTGCCGACTAATATCTTTTACTTGCTGGTCAGCTAGTGCTGGGGGATTTAAAGTGAATCAGTGTTTCACTGTGTGGCATAATTAACTGGGAGTCCTGACAATATGTTGCAGCACAGCACTGGTTTAGGATTAGTATGTCTTATGGACGTTGCTTGACATCATTGCTTCACTTTCGTTTATCCTCATGCGGCAGACTGACCCCTGCATCAATTGTGAGAATGCCTAGTACGCGCGTAAGGCGACGGAAAGGGCATCCTCACATTAGGAATATCTGCTCAAAATTGTCATAATGCAATGTTATGTTGAATAAATAAAACGCGATACAGAAACCATACAATTTTTTTTTCATATTTTATCTTGTTTGGACCAGCGTTATAATCGCAGTGCACATAAGCCGTGCACATGCGTACGAAAAACAGTCATTTGCGCACCAGATTCAATTGCCTCAGTGTGCGTTTGCGTTCCAAATACTGTATATTGCAGCGATTGACATCTGTGATTGCAGCAGTGACTCCGGGCAGGGCAGCCCCTCTAAAAGTCACTTGTTGAAAAAAAAAATTGTGAGCAAAAAGACAAAAAGGGTTTGTTTACATTTACATGTTTCGGCATCCAGTGCCGCTGTCCTTAGAAGCTGTCTAACTCAGTGGTCCCCAACCATTTTTTTCGAAAATTATGTTTTATTTTGAAAAGTGGCCGGATTCTGTCTGTTACATCCGTCTCACTTGACGCACTTCAAGGCCGCTACACCACATGTCACATGATATGTCACGCTAAATTTAATTCCAAGCTAGCAAAATGAGCAAAAAACAAACTTCTTTAAAAAGTTTCTTTGCGAAGGGGAAACGGTCCAATGAAGGGACAGAAGAGGAACCTGGACCCTCTAAAAAAAGGAATCGTATTTAAAATATGGATTTATCGCCACGGGCGATTCCCACGCACCAAGCCCGCTGTGCGTAATATGCGGTGACCGGCTTTCTAATGAGGCGATGAAGCCTTCAAAACTGGTTCGCCACTTGGAGAGCAAGCACCCCACAGCAAAAGACAAGCCTTTGGAGTATTTTCAACGGAAACAACGTGAACATGAGGGGCAGAAGAAGTTGCTGATGGCCACCACGTCCACACAGGCAAGTGCACTGAGAGCAGACCAGAGTGTGTTGCATTGTTTTGGGGCAGAAACGATGTTGCTCATGTGATGTTCTGTTGTTGGTGCGACGTTACGGACACCGTTAATAAAGTTGCACATGATTACACAGTAGATTTACGTTCATTATTATTATAGAGAAAATACCACAGTTTTTTTCTTGTCATTTTATTTTGTTTTTATCAGCTAAACCTTTAGATTGGGCCGTGAAAATATTGTCAGGCATTAAACCGGTCCGTGGTACAGAAAAGGTTGGGGACCACTGGTCTAACTGACAGTTGTGACGTGTCCTCTTATTGGCTGATGTTTCTGGGCATTTTTAACCAAGATTTAGCGCCATCTAGTGGAGAACTAATCATTCATTTTAAAAACACACTTGATTTCAATAATATACAAAAAAAAGTATGTTCTATCACATCAAAGTACATTTAAAAAATATATATAATTGTTAGTGTAGTAATCGCTAATTGTATTATATAAATAGCTAGTGTTGGACCCAATGGAGCGACCGCCACTTACCTTCCACAGTTGGGGCCGCCAGGTGGTCGTCGCTGAATCTCGTGATTCGGGGTCCCGCTGCTTGTCGCCATCTGCTTTGCTCTCACAAGCTTTTACTAGCTTCTAGCCTGTTAGCCACTTCGGCTTGTGGCTGCGGCTAACTCCCACTAGTCGCTCTTATTAGCTGCTCTGGCTAACTCGCTCGCCCGGGTTCTCACCAACTGCCAAGTCGCCGCCACTCACTGAGATGCTCGCTCGCTAATGCCAAATAATAATTTGTGGCAGGCTTGCAAAGTATGGTCTCTCTCAGTCACCATAGATACATGACTCATTGAGCCATTTTCCGCAGTAAAAAGTTAATATTTTTTCCGGAATGAATTTAATAACGTCATTATTTTTCATGTACAGTTAATACTTTTAAAAACTAATATTTCCACTTGCTGTCGTCTGAAGATGACATCACCTGTGCTGAGGAAGTAAGTAACAACCAATCATTGCTGACCTGTTTTCTGGGTTTGGGCAGCAAACTGAGCCATGATTGGTCGTTACCTACTTCCTCAGCACAGGTGATGTAATCTTCAGTCGACAGCAAGTGGAAAAATGTGTTTTTAAAAGTATTAATTGTACATGAAAAATAACTAAGTTATCAAATTCATTCTGGACAAAATTAAAAAAATTCGCTGCTAAAAATGGCTCAATGAGTAAAGTGTCCCTTTTATCAACATTCACACTAAAGTGTCTACTGTGTCCATTTTCTTTTTCTGTTTTTTTTTTTTAAGTATGCCTGTCAGGGCAAATTCCTCTCTTCCCTCCATTGTACTGGAAATAAGAATATTGCTAACATGAAAAGCACAGTTAGCTTTGGCGCTATTCATTAAAAAAAATTATAATAATAAAAATGTGAGAATGATTGAAGTCACTGAATACAAACCAATAGCTTTCATTTGGAAACAGAAGCAAAGCTACTGTTCTTGTTTGTTTGCACTGCTGACATGCATATCAAAATAAAAGCTGTGCATACTTCATCTTTTAGTTTGACTTCATAAGGTCTGTAGACTGTTGAGGGTATGGACAGCCCACGGAGCCCTTTTTTTTGCACCAAAAAAAGAAAAACAAACACACTAAAAAAGCACCAAACAACAGCCACTGGTGCTCATTTGAGGACAAATTTTTATATACACCCCTAGTTCTAATAGTTTTAGATTGCACGGCACAGCGGCCACGGCGCACGCACGCTTCATGCACTCGATATTGGCGCCACACTGTGAGTACATTTTAGAGGCTCTCCTGGAGGATATTCATGTAAAGCAGCTTCTTTATCAGCGATAAACACAAATACAATAAAAGGTAAAATCTTCAGCTTCGAAATCAATTCAATCTGACTCGGCGGTCGCCATCTTGACTCGTCATACACCAATCACAATTCATGTGGACTTCAGGGACAGTCGGAAAAACATAGTTTCCTGAGACGGTTACAACAAATATGTAATGCATTCCACTTCTGCCCCACATGAACTCAACACAATAACTCCTCCACCATCTATGTACAGTTAAGCATCATTTATCATCATTTATTTAGGTTTTATTTCATTGTACTGTGTACAAATTTAATGTAATGTAACAACCTATCGGAACCCATTTTGTTTGTAAGTTGAGGACTACCTGTATTGTGTAATAAAGTAAACAAGTACTTTCTCAACTGGCTGTTTGACCTTCTTGTCCCTCTTCTGTACGGTTGCACAACAATAATGAAATAAATACATTAAAAATTAACCTTGAAAGCTCATGTGTGATATTAATTGACAAAGACAAAGCCGAAGGACATTTTTGCTATATTTTATAGTTAGTTTTGTAAACATGAGATATAGTTTGAGTTAGGTTTCTTTGTTGTTGTTTTGAATCATTTTTATTTTACAAGTATTTCATTATTGAAAAAGCTTTTTTAATTTAGTTTTTGTGTGTTAGTTTTCATTAACTGTTATAAACTTGGTTTGCACAAGAATTACTTGCCCACGCAGCTCACAATGCTTACCTGAAATGTAATCAGTTCCAAAAGTACACAACCCAACAATCAGTAACTGCACACTACCACAATAGTCAAATGTCATCTGCACCTTGCGAAACAGCTATAATACTAATTTATAATGTTTTGTTCTGTTCTGTTATCGCCTTGCCAACGATAGATCCAAGGAGGCTATCTCTTTTTTTTTTATGCATTTGGTGTCTTTGCAGAGTTGATTAAGGGGCTCTTCATGCTCAGCGTGCCGCAATCATGCGCCACTGTCTGGGTTAAAGTAGCACAGCCTTTAAATATGTTCATCCTCTTTTACTCACCTAAAGGTATATCATTTTGGAGTGTGCTTAACAAGTGAATACAATGTTTTTGACACCCTTGTGCTACTTGTCCTCTTCATCGCTGCAGGTTTTTTTCATGTAGTAAGAAGCTCCAAAAGTGGTGCAAATTGCCTTCTTTGATAAAGATGTCATTCCAACTTCAGAGATGTCATTATTGTCCTCAAAGGAAGAAAGAAAAAAAGGGCTCTCTCACTACCGGGTTGCTTTTCTCACATGCGCTAAAGTAGCTCTGCAAGATCCTTGAATCAGGCCATGTTGAAATTGCATATATATATATATATATATATAGCGAGAGAGAGAGAATTTTTTTGAATATAACTGCTGCTTAATGAGGTGATTATTCATCTCAGTTATCCTTTGTATTTTTATTTTTTTAAACTGCAAAAACATTAATTGCATTTTGACCTTTTCCAGGGATTAGCATCTCTTATCTGAGCAATGTTTTTTTTGGTCTTTTCATCCCAAGACTCAGCATCAACAGACTTCGTCACATTGATTCATACTTTCTCATTAAAAGTTACAGTATTTTTCACTTTGACTACTTCATTCATTTTAACCGTACATTTTATGCTAAATTTACATGCTCCTGGTGGCCCAGCAAAGGCGCCGCCCCACCCCCACCTGAAATGCAACACACCTTGGGACCTGTGTTATCATTGTTCTGTTCAGTGCTTGTTAGAGTAGTTCTTTTTCTGTGTATATGCATCCTGTGATGTTATTTTTGGAAAATAAAAGATTCATTGTATGTGGCTAATGTAATCAGCGGATTTGCACTAATTTCCTGATGGTTAGTATTAAAAAAAACACACACACACACACACACGCACACAAAAACATCGATGATACAGTGTAAATATAAACCTTTGAGTCAGTAGGCATAATTATATTTCCTGGAATTTATTTTTAAAAGTTTATATTTCAGTCTCTATTTGTATTTTACTCTTTGCTGTTAGTCTGAGTCACCAACAAAATGAAAAGGTGCTTGGCTTACCAGGAAAAAAAAAGGAATGCACACAACATTCCAGAGCCAGAATAGATAAGTGGATTATTCATCTCCACATAATGTAAAAATAATCTTAAATACAACACAGTAGCAAAAACAGTGGGAAGACTTTTTGTGGAGAGGCACACCCGGCGATTAATTGAGATATGGCATGTATCAGAGAGGAGGCCACTGTTTGATGAAATAGGAAAGATTTGATAGCGTCGGCTTCACCCACTCACACTCCCATTGGCACTGGATTTTATAACACTGTAGATGAATGGTCCCAGTCATCCATACTCCATGGCTTTGTGATCCAGCCTATGATTCAGAAACAAAGCCTGGGGAGTTTTGGGGAAAAGAAAATATCCAGGATAAAACGCACAGTTGGAATTATAATGTCAAGCAGGGTTGAATTGGTTGGAAAGACTCCGAATAAGTGAAATTATGGATTGAAAAAATAACATCAATTTGTCTGGTTCTTCCTTGAATCATATGACCATGAATACTGTCAGCAACTATTCGCTACACAAGCTTGACAGCTTTATTATTTTTCTTTGTTTTTTTCTCCCGCCATTCAGGGCCTTTAAGAGCATTTAGCGTCCCTGAAATGTCACTGCCTCCTTCACATTAAGTAGTGGAAAAAGCAATGTATAGTGCGACGATTTTTCATTGATTTTCTGTATATGCTTAGTGCCTTTGAATCCCCTGCCAAGGTAATGCAAAGGGACCGCGCTTAATTTATCAGCACTGGACATTTTGGCCACATTGAAGGCTGTTCTGGATCATTGGAGAGACGGCGCCTGTAGTACGAAAGACAGAAGGGGAGTGAAGAGCGCTAGATAGAAATGAAAGAGACTGAGTAATTTAAAAAGTCAGAGAAGGAATGATAGGACTTTGAAAACAGTAGAGCTGAAAGACCCTCCACTATTTAATTATCAAGTCCATAACAAGAGAGACCTGAGTGAGAGACAAGTAAAGAGGGGCAGCTTCATGAAAATGTAATTAGCCAAATATCATTTAGCCACAGTTGAGTTTAATGGACGAGAAGTCACACACATTGACAAGTTCCCTTCAAGATAAAACTAAACATGGTGTCACAGTTAAGATCTTGTGTGAAGTGGATCAATATGTAATTACCTCTGGGAGGCCTTCTCTTACCATCTCTTTACTCTCTCTTTAACCCTGTTTCATTTCCAGTAGAAAGGCTCTGTAGTGATAGAGACAACCAGTTTCCAGATCAGGCAGCAACATTTGTATTTAGTCTATGTGAATTCATTTGAACCTGTCAAAGGGCAATTCATTATGCTGTAAGATCGATTATAGGTGGAAAGCAGTGATTGCTTGCTGGTGAGGTTAAAAGCAAATGCTAGGAAATACAGTACAGGTCAAAGTGTTGCCTACCATAAATGTACAATATATTGCCTGTCATGACTGGAAAACGGTAACAATCAATGCGTCCCATTTGACCTTGTGCCCAGCCATCTAATAAGAATTAGGCGGCTATTGCTTTGACACACATGGCAATACTCCTTAAAAAAAAGTGGGTAGTGGATTGTGACGGTTGCAGTCACATGTTCAGTTACCATTCAAAATATGAGTATGACGGGTACTTGCTCTAACGTAAGACACAGGCAAAACACCCAAATTCAATTAGTCGACTTCAAACGCACTCACCATGCAGCAGTCCAGGGGTTACTCGTGTTGCTTTATTTCAACAACAAACCAGCTTGTGAAAGACCACGGCAGCCGAGACCTTCGCTTAGTGTCCAGAACAAACAGCTGCTGACGTCCGATTGTGTCCGGCCGGTCACTGGTGACTGGAGGAGGCATACTTTGTAGTGTGTCCAAGATGAGGCAGTCCCCAGTTGAATATGACTGATCTATAATTAATATTCATCAAAGAAAACACTTTATTTATTTATGTGAAGAAAATGAACTGATTTTAGTGACATCTTTAGTGAATGCAACAATTTTTATCCCTCAAAATAAGAACCTGTCGTCCCCGACAGGAAAATATGCATTTTTTTTCAAATCACCGTAACTCCTGAACTGTTAGCACTAGCAACGCAATTCCATCAGCTTCTGAAAGCAGAGAAGCGGAGCTTTATGTCGATACCAGATACATTACTGTAGCTGGCAGATTGTCACGTGTGGAGGAGGAGGAAGTCGTGCCCCATAGAGGGGAGTGACTTCAGATCACAGTAACTCCGGAACCGTTTGTGCTAGCAACTGTTAGAGTAGACAATATTAAGTATTGTACTCTTTGCGTGTTCAATTAACTGAATGGTGAGATTCTGTTGAAGAAGTTCCTTTGCAAAGGTTGGTATTACCAGAAGCTTCTGGTCGCACATTTGAAGTCACCCAAGCAGTGCTCCGTTCAAATGTGATGCTCTCTTTCTAGCCCACATCGTTATTTATTCACAAAAAGGGTTCAGAAAAAGGTCAGCCCACAACACACCTGGTTACAACTAAATGAATACAAGAAAATCCCTCTCTCCTCCCTTCTGCAAGTTCAGCAAGTTCCCATAGCTATAAATCAGATTAGAGAAAAACAATCACACATCGGCCCGTCTCCTTCGGAAGAGACAGATACCAGACCCATACACTCCCTTATTTTCTCAGGAGTGTGAGACACATAAAAATGCTATTCATTTAGCCATACTGAGTTAACTAAATCTAAAACGACTAAAATATAATTTAAAACTGAAAAACAATGTTAATAACTCATCATTCCCTCATTTGAGCTCTTGAGAGCTCAACACATTAAAACATTTTTTTCAATGGTTGTGTGGTAAAAATAATTATCCTTAAAACATCCCTTTAGCAGAAGAGGAGATAGTTTAGCAATCATATGACATTAAAAAACAATTTGATACATTTAAAAGATTTTTAGTGGAATAAGCATAGCATATGTGAGGCTTAACATAAAATGTTGTTCATTAAAAAGTGTCGCAATGTATCGGCAGACGAATATGTGTTCTTTGAAGCCATCTTGTGATGAAGTTCTTTGAAGGTCCTTTTTTTTTTTTAACTCTTTGACTGCCAGACGTTTTCAGAAAAGGGATGCCGCCAGTGCCAGCCGATTTAAGCATTTTGACTGATTTTCAAGGTCCACAGAAAATGTTCTGTTTGGACTATGGAAACACACGTACTACCAAATGAAAGACTTTCATCTTTCATCAGAAAAAAAGAGTTTGTTTCTACCTTATTCCGTTCTTTAGTAATCAACAATAGAAAATGGTTAGTTTGACCCAATTTCGCCTGTGTTGGACCAAAATACGGAGAAATCAAGCTTTTAGTGAAACGATATTATTTCATGCATTCTAGTGAATTTGACACTTCTTTTTGTCCATGAATGATGCCACAAACACCTAAATAGTGCTTTACTTCTATAAAACACTACCACCAAGAATGAAAAAGTGTTTTTTGATAGCAAAATACGTTTATTTACATTCAACAGTGTAACAATTTGACAACAATTTGGCAAACTATTTACAAATGTGTGCAACTGTGGTGCTATTTACAAATATGTGGACGTTTCAACGACAGTTTTTCTTTTTGTAACACTCTCCTGCGTGCAAGGAGACGCAACAGCATTTGCACAAGATTGCCTCTTCGCGTGCGCCACTTTCTTGCCGGCCGTTTTTTTCCGGGGAATAGCAAGTATATACTGCAGTGTGTCATCAAGTCTAATATCAGGATCATGCTACGGTTACGTTACGGTGGTGTTACGTCTCGCTTCCCCGTGTCCTTCAGTTGCTATACCGGGTTGGTAGGAGATGTTCTGATCCATTTTATCCACTCCATTCATGGTGGCATCGTAGTCCAGAAACAGTGTCTTCTCCGTGATCAGACTGTACCCGCTCCTCCGATGAATATGCATTGGACTCGGGGTACTCTTCATTGTCCGATCGAATGTCCGCTTGTGCAGCTCCGCGTTTTCCGGCCTTAGCAGCGCTAGCCGGTGAGGCTTACTACGTGATCGTAAACACGTCCAGGCTTCCAACTTTGGCGTCAAACTCGCAGTCATCATCATCATCATCATCAATCTGCATTGGTCGATGCCAACTCTCCATCGCCCGATCGAATGTCCGCTTGTGCAGAAGTACCCGGCCGGCTATTGTGCGCGTTTTCCGGCCTTAGCAGCGCTAGCCGCGCTAGCCGCGCGTAACCGGTGAGGCTTACTACGTGATCGTAAACACGTCCAGGCTTCCAACTTTGGCGTCAAACTCGCAGTCATCATCATCATCATCATCAATCTGCATTGGTCGATGCCAACTCTCCATCGCCCGATCGAATGTCCGCTTGTGCAGAAGTACCCGGCCGGCTATTGTGCGCGTTTTCCGGCCTTAGCAGCGCTAGCCGCGCTAGCCGCGCGTAGCCGGTGAGGCTTACTACGTGATAGTAACAGGCCAAAGCTTCCAACTTTGGCGTAGAGCTCGTTGTCATCATCATCGTTGACATCAATGCGCTTTTTAGTATTGATTGATGCTTTCCGTCTTTGAAAAAAATGCTCAAGCTGAGCTGCTTGTAACCGGTTGCTTGGTCAAGCCATTGTGGCTTGGATCAGCCATTGTCTCCTCAACACTCTAGCTCCGCCTCACGTCTTCTACTGACGCCCACGGTGGGCGGCCCATCCAACCTTGTGCAAAGAGAGTCATCGCTGCCCTCTAGGGGCCAAAACGAGTCTTTGACTAATCATATCTGCCTGATACTTTCAGCACAGCTGCCCAAGGCTTTCCTGCACCCGTTTTTGAAAAAAAAAAAAAAAAAACATAGGGGACGTCTTTTAACGTCCTCGGCGCCCTTCCCTAGGTTTATGCTAAACGTTTTATAACGTTTATGGCAGTCAAAGAGTTAATGAAAAGAGTGTCAATAGTTCGTCTCTTCTTTAAGAATTTGGGGTAGACTACCCAAATTCTTCGATTTGTCACCTGGGATTATTCTGCCCAAAATGTGACTGATCAAAGGAATGATTGCCCAAGAAAAGGCACTTGCTCTTGATCCGTTGACTGATGTCCTCAAACGGTGTCGAAACGGCCGCTCCAGAACGATCACTGGGTCAGCTGACGTGGCTCCAGGTCGGAGGTAATAAGATTGATGATCCAGTTGTGGAATTTCGTCTCTCCTTTCAACCTGAGAGCATCAGTTGATGAGATGGCCGAGCCTGGCACGTCTCCGGAAGCCTTGTAGACCAGATGTGGAATTTTCACCAACCCCCTGGGGCCGTTCTCCTGAGTGCAGAAACTTTTCATTTTTAGTTTCTCATCAACTCACATAAATTTTATTTGGAGGAAAAAACCCTGATAGTTTTTGTTAGTTGGGATTAGTAAATGTTATTTGATTAAGATCCGTAGGTCCTGTGCTGTTGGAACAGGAAAATATCTATTTTTGTGACATTAAAATAGAGCCCAGCCCTTGATTGAGTTGAATGACATTCGCTCATTCATTAATATAAGACAGAGCTTATAAATATTTATCAATAATAGGTAATTTTTTTACCATGACTAAATTTGTTCTAAATTTGCATAACTGTGCCTTTCATATCTCTTATTCTCTTCCCAGAATCCCATGACCGGCCGAATCCTGGCATGCTGGGAAAAACTCACATATATTCATATTATCTATACACTTTTGCAAACACTGGGCTCCAAACATTATATTTTTCACATGTGATTCTGAGATAAAAGATATAATATAATATAATTACCTTCATTCGGCGAATATGCATTATTGTCCTTGCTTGCTTCAGACTTACTTTGCGATCGATTTCCTCTGGTAGATTTCTTCATATTCAAACTGTGGATTATCATTTTCAAACTCATCCTGTCAATTGGAGGGTAGGCCGATACCCCACAACCTTTTTAATTTCGTTTTTAAGTTTGATTTTAATTTTCTAACTCGTCTACATTGGTTAAATTCTTAAACATAAACTCCCTCATTTGACAAAGATCCACTGATTTTTTCAAACACGTCAAGACAAAGGGAGGACAAAATAGAGACCTCATAACTCAAAAAACGTCATAAATAACTCAACCCTCTAAATCAGGCTATGAGATAAACAAAAGAGCTACAAAACACTATAAAACTAAACATAAGCAGATACAACTTAAGACACTAATATATGATGACTTTGGGGCCATAAAAAATAGAGGTAACCATATTACTCTAATTCTCCTAGAGTCCCAAAAATTATTTAAACTGCTAATCAACCTCACCTCTTTTACAGATTAGTGGGGCTGAGGATAAAATCACACAAAATTCTAACTAAAAATTATCTTCAAACTTCTAATCTTTTACATATTAGCGGGGCTCAAAAAACACAGCACACAAAATATTTCTGGGATTTATAAATCACAGTGCCATCAAACTCTTCGTTAGTCTTTTACTCGTTACTACTCATTCTATTCTATTATTTATTTTATACTATAGCTGCAGCTGGACGAAGTCCAAAAAAGTTCCTCACGGGGAAAATAAAAATATATCATATCATAACATATTAATAAAATTCCCATTGTACCAATTCAGAAACTGATTCTCCCAAAAAGATAGGCAAAAATTTAGTAGGCTATAGATTGAAATAAATTTTCTCAATCCCTCATTTCAAATTTACATATGTCGTTTTCAATTTCCTGAAATATCTTGCCATAGATCACAGTTCCCCACTCAACACATTAAAAATGCCTTGCATATCACTATGTAGCATTTTACTGAATGGATCACATCTCATTCCGACCACCAACTTTCTTTGTCCAGACCCCCAGCAAAAGGCAGGACGGCAGCTGTTGTCAATGTTCAGTCCTGGCCAGCATGGCGGCTGCTGTGGCAGCAATGTTCAGAGCAGGCATTTAGATTTCCTCTGGATGCAAAACAGCCATAGGGGAGAAGTCACTAGAATGAGGCGTATACACAGTCACTGGGCATTGAGGAATTTGAACATCATGTTTTTCTTAGGCACAGGACGAGAAGACTGTTGCTCTGCGGCTTTTGACCTTTGATCTCTGCCACATCCATTCAGACGCAGTCTGCAATGTGGATCCGATGACACACAGTCTTTCTGAGAGCTCACCTGATCAAAAAAAATGCACACTCGTTGATACAATGCATTAAAAATGCCAGACTGAGGATATGGGATCATAGCAAGACAGTTCACTCCCTGCTTTCTCAAAAATGTTTCGTAAAAAACACAGCCTCTTTCTTCATTTATTTATTTATTTATTTATTTATTTATTTTTTCAATACCCCTTCAAATAGCTACTAGCCATACAACGTATCAGCAGCTGGGGCGCATCAGTGAAGGCCATCAAACCCTCATCTGCCTTGGAACTCAAACATCAGTTTCTGAAATGACACACTCAGAAAAAAAACAAATATTAAAAATCATTATCAACATGTCAATTCCAAAAACATTCATAACTCCTTATTCAACTATCTTACTTCCAGCCACAGCTATAAAGATGTAGGCATAATTATATCAACTCTCAAACAAAATGCCATTATTTTATCATTACTCTTTATTCATTTTTCCCGAAAAGGGAAAGTTAACAAATTAACCATCGTCATCAATCATTAAAGTGTAAAGATTTATTAGCTCAGTCACTAAAAAAAAATAAAAAATAAAAAATAAAAATAAAACACTAATTTAATATTCTTTTTCAAAAACTCAACAATATCTTTCAAATACTATTACTTATTTTATATTGTTTATCATTCCTCTCTTACCATTTTGACAAAAAAAGAGTCCCATTACGAGGACACATTATGCTCACAGCGCACAGCCCAGCCCCCACCTTTTTTTATTCTAACCTAGAAACGGGGGGGGGGGGGGGGGGGGGGTCTCAACATTATAAATCGCAAAACCTATTTTATCCCATTCCCATTAATAAAACAAACGCCACTATCACAACAGTCTCATCTCACACAAAAACAACACCAAACTTAGTTAAATATTGAAGAAAAACAAACAAAATCCCCATATGCACATTTCTCACATTCAAACCCCCACCTTTTTTTTTAGAAGCTAGGTCACACACTCAAATGCATACGCACACACTCTTCAGTCATTATAAAAAAATAAACGGTGTTATTCCTTCAATTCGTTGTCTACAAATCTTATAGCATTCAAACTGCAGTTTTATACGGTGATTTCAGTAAACGGGTAACTTTGAACAACCCACCCGTAAACTGCTCCACAAATGCTGGAGTCATTTTAGCATCAAATTCAGCCTTTTTCCATTACCAACAAAGAAAATACAAAAGTCTGACATACCATTTTGTCCAGCGAAAGCTTTGTATACAATCGATCCATAGTTCGTTTTTTCATTGTTCATCGACGCTTTTATTTTTCGCTGAACCGGAAGCGCATTCAGGACAAACCATTCTGTATCCGGGTCGAAATCGCCTCCATTTTGTTTGTAGTTTTTGATGTATACATTCGGTTTTAATACAGTGACGTCTCACTTTTAGTATTAATAGTTCAATATGTTAACACATATGGCCACACACAGACAGACATAAGAATTACGTGACCTCTCGTTTATACACAGCGGTTACCCAATCCCGCTGAGCTAAACTGTTCTCCATATTTTGCAAAATTTCTGCAAGGCGCATTTTCTTAAGAAATTGTCACGCACTAACGAACTCAACCGTGGAACAAAAGGAATTCAAACGGGAATCCTGACCTCAAAACTACATATTGTAGAAGCGCCAACAAAATAAAATAAATCACGTAATCTCTCGATTGCAAATACAGTGATACAAAATCCAATCATCGCTGTAATCAACCTGGACCCCTTTCTGTTCAATTTCAAACAGGCGCTTTTTTTAAAAAACATATTACGTGTAAATAGGACTTTTTCAATAAGAGCCATGAACAAATATGATACTCGTCCCCAATCCGGTCAAAACTGTTATATCATTAATATAAACAGAAACGCTCACCATAATCTTCGCGATCCTTAGTAAACAAGAAAGACTTGTTACGTCATCCGGCAAACCCTTTTATTCAATATATATTATGGTCTAAGGATTCTTCATAGCGTTGACGAAAAACAAAACAAATCAAAAAATTAACCGCTATTTCTTCCTGTACAAAAAAAGCTTCATCACTTCGAGTCTGCATTACGTCACCTTCAAATGCACCACTCCACGACGTGTTTAGTTCAAGATCGTCGGAATTATCAACTCTCTAACGACATCAAACTTTAACTTGTTCACACAGATCTTTTTTAAAATTTAGATAATTTGGAAGACGAAAAAACCAGCTGCAGCGGACCAGACAGACACAACCTCTTCTACGTGGATAACAGTCTCCACTTACCGTACTTTATTTATTTAGGCCTAGAAGTTCCGCCCGTCCTTGAACGCCGCAGCTTGTTCCACGTCAAAATAACACCATCCGTTTGGTTCAACGGAGGAGACCATTCGTTATAATTCAGCGTCGGCGGTCACCATTTGTTAGAGTAGACAATATTAAGTATTGTACTCTTTGCGTGTTCAATTAACTGAATGGTGAGATTCTGTTGAAGAAGTTCCTTTGCAAAGGTTGGTATTACCAGAAGCTTCTGGTCGCACATTTGAAGTCACCCAAGCAGTGCTCCGTTCAAATGTGATGCTCTCTTTCTAGCCCACATCGTTATTTATTCACAAAAAGGGTTCAGAAAAAGGTCAGCCCACAACACACCTGGTTACAACTAAATGAATACAAGAAAATCCCTCTCTCCTCCCTTCTGCAAGTTCAGCAAGTTCCCATAGCTATAAATCAGATTAGAGAAAAACAATCACACATCGGCCCGTCTCCTTCGGAAGAGACAGATACCAGACCCATACACTCCCTTATTTTCTCAGGAGTGTGAGACACATAAAAATGCTATTCATTTAGCCATACTGAGTTAACTAAATCTAAAACGACTAAAATATAATTTAAAACTGAAAAACAATGTTAATAACTCATCACAACGTAATTCCAACGGCTTCTGAGAGCGGAGATGCGGAGCTTTGCATTGATATCAGATATGTTACGTAGCTATTTTATACGCAGATGTTCAAGTGTGGAGGAGGGGAAAGCGGTGTGTCATAGAAGAGAGTGACGGAGGAGACAGGAGATGCCGCAAGTTTTTCCAAATCACCCTAACTCTGGAACCATTTGCGCTCGCAACCCATTCTGAAAGCGCAGGACCAGAGCTTACGTAGAGAGAGAAAAACCCCAATGAAAACTGCTATGATAATAGTTCAACACATGCACTATGGTGCCTCTGAGCACACTTCGCAAGCCTACCACCAATTACTACCAATTATTATTTGGCGTGAGCGAGCGAGCAGCCTAGTGAGCGACGGTGAGTGAGCAAATGAGCGAGCAGCCCATCAAGCAGGAGTTAGCTCAAACGGCTAACAAAGACGGCTAGCGCAAGAAGGTTTAAAAATTTGCAAGAGCCAAGCAGAGGGAGATAAGCAGCTGGAGCCCAGATCACGGGAATCAGCGACGACCACCTGCTGGCCCCAGCTGTGGAAGGTAATGGGTGGTTGGCCGATTGGGTCCGACATTAGCTGCAAGCACCATCAGGGCTAACTATGTTTGTAAAGTTCTCCTTTGGGCATCCATAGAAGTAAAATAGTGGTGAAATATGCCAGCCTCCTTCCTATAAGGCGTGGCGCGAACTATGCAATAAAATGAGTGATTAATACACCTATACTTATATATATATATATATATATATATATATATATATATATATATATATATATATATATATATATATATATATATATATATATATATATATAAAGTATGTTAATGTGATAGAACATATTTTGCATATTATTGAAATAAGTCGTGTGGATTTTTTTTTTATTAATTATTATTCCACCACTAGATAGCACTACATTTTACCCACTGTTCCTTCCTAGAAAATCACCACTGGTGAGACACTTCTAAAACAGGGCTATTCATGTGGTCATTGGGGGCTACCTGGTGCACGAGGGCACCGCGTTGGTGACCCCTGCTCTAGGAATTATGGAAATGTAGACTGGAAAGTACCTCAAAATTGCATTTTTCTGATTAAAATTGATGGGGCGATGACGCACATGACCCATCTTTACAATGGTATGCTCTGATTTTGTGTTCCATTTTTACCATTTCCATTCCATTCTTTAGTTTTTCTATTTTAGATACAAAATGCAAATGAATAATAATAGTATGTTACTGCATTGTGTATCATTTATTCATTAATTTCTTTCATTGTTGAGTCACCTATAAATTTATCTTTGTACTATACTTTGGAGGATTTTTAGTGCTAGCTTGCACTGCGCATAGGTTAAATGGGTACTGTCTTAGCTTTCAACCAGGATCCAATTGAAATGTTTTAACATTAAAGTACAATCCCTGCAATGTTACAAAAAGATGTGCTAGTTGCTATATGAAACAAATGAAAACATGTATAAAAGACATTTAAAAAATATATATATGCTGGCGTTTTTCTCTTTGCTAAAGCCTGCAGTTTGTTTAGACCCTGGTAATCTGAGCATGCACCAGGAGGTTAGTAAATTTAGCCACATTAGTACACAAATACATACACAGCACAAGCTCAAGGTCTGTATAGAGCAAGTAGCTCTGTGAGTAGACCTCATGGGGACAGTTTGAGCCAGCAGCCCTTTGGAACACCCCGCCCTCCATCCAAATCCTCTGAATGATCCAGTGCCCAGACTGTCAACTACTGCCTCACTGCTTCCCAATCTTTTCAGCCCTTGAGTGACTTTCCTACACAATTGCTGCACTAAAGAAGAAGGGAAAAAAAGAGATAAAGAAAATGGATAACACACACCAATTGTGTCAATTTAAAGAATGCGACATGAGGCATTTAATGACTCATTGACGTTTGATCAGCAGGTGCAGTACTATTACTTATGTGTAAAATAATCTTTCCTTTTATTTCTATAGATAGTATTCCCTGACGTCACGGGCTTGCGAGTCGGCCCCTCCTGGTGGGTCAACTTTCCAGCGGACTCAGCTATGTGTCTATTTTGTTTACACCGAATGTTCTTTTGTTATTGGTGAATGTCACCCCGAGCTTCCTCTAACGTTACTTGTGTAAGCAAGACATATGCGGAAGACTTAGATCAACGCTCCTTGCAGAGGTACACGTTGAAACGTTTGAGTAGTGGAATCGATTGGATTACAAACATTTGCCAATGTTACTGCCCGGACCGGACTACATGAGAACATCATGTATGCTCTGAGATAAGATGGCTCCCAAAACACTGACATTCTTGCGTCTTCTGTACTTTTGGCTTTTATTGGTTGCTATGTGCATTTATTATTTGCAAAACTGAGGTGAAGAATGTCAGGTTATTTTTAAGCCAAGTTAGCTCGTTCCCCACCGTGCTAGCTACTAGCGCTAGCATTTTAACAAAAACAACAACAACATTGTTGATTCATCACTTATTTTCGTACACTTTACCAACAATTTCAACTTTTGGGCTGCTGGGAAAGGAAAATAAGAGACCATAAGAAGGGTATTGGGAGAGATATCAAAAGCCCCAGATCTAGATTTGGCCAGAGCTAGCCACGGCTAGCGGCTCACATATATCACTATCGCATGGTAAAAGCATTTTTACCATTTTACAATGATACTTACCGTAATCAAAATGGTCAGAACTCACTTTGGTAGACTTTATCAGTTGGAAATCCTTTCAATTTATTTTTTCGAATTCCGGACACTTTTTTGCCTGTTCCCATTCGACCCGTGAACGGCACACAATGTGGGGAAAATGACGACGTGAATACTATCTTCTTTTTTGGGGGGGGTTATGGCTCATTACACTCATGCCGATACAATTACAGCATATATAAATTTTTAACAGCTCATGTCTGATGTAAGTAATTATTTTGAACTTTGCTTTTAAACATTTTTTTTAATTCAGCAAGTGACTGACATCTTTCCAAAATTATTCCACAAATTAACACCTTTTACAAAAACACACCTTTGCTTAATATTTGTTCTTGAGTAGGTTGTTGTGTACTTTATACGTTATTCGTACTATTTTAAATACACGTAAGTGGTAAAATTTCATTGTATTTGATGTAATAAATAGAGAATGAGTCGGTTCTGTATATTTTGATCGATTTATAATTCTTATGGCTCTTTTTTGTAGTTTGAAAACAGGATCGGTATTTGTTTTATATGCGTTTCCCCAGATTTCCACACAATAGGTCATATATGGTAATAATAATGAACAATATAATGTGTATAATGACTAAGGTTAAGGTTTTGTTACTTACATACAAAATATTACACGGCTTAGTGCCTACCTCTTTCGTCGATTTAATAGTACCGTATGTTCCGACACGAAACCTCCGTTCGCAACGCGCTGGCTTTTGGTGATTCCAAGAGCTAAAAAGAAGTCCGCGGGTTCTAGAGTGTTTTCGATTCGGGCTCCAGTGCTTTGGAATGCCCTAACCTCGGAGGTCAGAGACGCTCCCTCTATAGACATGTTTAAATCGCGTCTTAAGACTCATTTCTATACGCATTTGGCTGAATGATGTGTACCTGGTGACTGCCGCTGCTTTCTTTCCCTCCCTTCTCTACGACTTGGAGAGGGAGTTAGGTGTTAATGACCGATTTGGATGCTGCATTACGGGTTCTGTGCTGGTCGACCGGGTAGCGATCCGGGGAGGACCACCACCTTGAAGATCCCGCCATGGAGATAGCTGCTCCGACCAACCGGGCTGGATTTGGATGAGGACCCACTTCCCTGACGTCTTCTTGCTGTGCTTTAATTTCTTCAATGGATTTTCGCACTATTCTAGTTAATAATGTTTAGTATCACAAACTATGTAAATGGTTTGCCCATTCGGCATCCATTGCAGCCTGATCATCCTGGAAGAGGGATTACCACATTTGCGGTCTCTTCTCAAGTTTTCTCATTTTTTGCCTGTTGGGTTTTTTTTTAGACTAGAGGATGTCGTTGATATTTGTCAACTGTGGGCATGTGAAGCCCTTTGAAACTCTTGTGTGATTTAGGGCTATATAAATAAAATTTATAAAATATAAAATTTATATGCCAAAACCTCTTATGCCATATCTTTCTATATATATTATAGAATGATCTATAGTATCAAATGTTTTTTTTAGATCTAAAAATTCCAACAGCAATTGTTTTATTATCTATGTTAGTAGATATTGCTTCTACGAGTTCTATTACTGCCATTGAGGTGGTCTGTTTTTTTCTAAACCCATATTGATTTTCACTTAAAAGCTTATGTTTTTCAATAAAGTCCAGTCTTTATGAAAATAATTTTTCTAGAATTTTTGAGAACTGTGGCAGCAGTTATATTGGTCTAAAATTAGTAAATATGAGTCTTTCTCCATTTTTATTAATAGGAATAACTTTTGCTATTTTCATTTTTGGTGGAAATATACCGGCTATAAACGACACATTACATATATATATATATATATATGTGAAAGGTTGCACAGCAAATTCTATAAAACTTTTTACAAATGTCATATCAATGTTGAAGCAGTCAGTGGACTTTTTATTTTATTTTTATTTTAACATTTAATACTTCTGTATTATTAACAGCATTAAGCTACATAGTGGATGAATTATTTGTTTATTATTTTTTATGTGCTTATCTATTTCATGTTTGTTTCTTGGCTCAGGGATTTATTTTGCCAAATTACTGCCAACATTAACAACATACTCATTAAAATCATTAGCTATGTCTGAAATTTTTTCAATAAAATTATTTTTGTCTTTTATAAAATATTCTGGATAATATATATATTTTTTGCTATTTTTAAGTATATGATTTAGTATTTTCCATATTTCTTGTGTGTTGCTTTTATTCTGCTCTAGTAATGCATGGTAATAATATTTCTTACTTGTTCGTATAATATTCAATAGTTCTCAATTTAATAAATCTTTTGTATAAAATGTTTTTACATGCATTCTCTAACCCTTTCGTTATCCATGCCATATTTAGACCTTTATATTTTATTGTGACTTTTATTAATGGACAATGTTTATTGTATAGAGAAATTATGGTAGACTTAAATGCACTGTATGTGATATTGGGATCAACATTTGAATAGACCTCAGACCAATTATGTTTTTCTAAATAAAACTTAAAGGCAGCCATGGAGTGTTGTGTTCTTAGTCTTGTTTCTGATGTGTAAGTTATTGTTGGTTTTATAATTTTTTTTTTAAATCAAAATAGTCTTGGAAGATTGCAAAGACCGGAAGATGATCACTTATATCATTAATAAGAAGTACACTTTCTATTTTATGGTCAATTTTATTTAGGAAAATGTTATCTATTAGTGTAGCTGTATCAATTGTTATTCTGCTAGGTTTCATAATTGCAGGTAATAGATTATTACTATACATTGTATTTATAAAATCAGTTATTTACTGATGGCCATTCGGATTTAACAAATCAATGTTAAAATTACCACACATTATTTGCGTTTTTTTTTTAATCATTTGAACAACTGAGAATGTCTGCTGGTTTTTCATTAAATATGTCAAGACATGATCCTGGTGTCCTATACTCACAACTTATAATGACATTTGGTGCATTTTTAATATGTACTTCAATGGTTAAACATTCCATTATGTTGTCAATGGTTGTATTCAAATGTTCAATTTTACCGCATCTTAGAGCTTTGTCTACAAGTATTGTGACACCCCTTCCCCTTCTATTTTCCCTATTTGTTGCAAACAATTCATATCCTTCCAGTCCTTTGTCACTCATTTTTTCATTATCAAGACATGTTTCTGATATGGTAATTATTTTGAATTTATTTAATTTCTTCAGGTATTCTTTGATTTTTGTAAAAAATTCTGTAGAGACTTCTACTATTGAAATGTATAATTGAAAGTGCATTTTCCATTTTTAGGTTTGTGTTGAATTGATCGTCCATTTAATAGTTGCAAGTGAAACTGCAGTAATCATTTTTGTAAAAGTGATTGTCTGGGTCCAAATTATTCTCAGGGTCGAATGTCTTGTATGTGTATTCAAATGTTTTCAAGTCCATATAATTTGTGTTTATCATGTTCATCTTTCCTTGTGTTACTGTGCTGCTGTTGATATGTACTTGTGGTGTATTTTTGTCATCATCTACAGCGAGTTTTTTGTATTGAATGTCCTAGAGATTGTATATTTCTCATACTTTTGTGATTTATTTGCCTTTACTAAGTTTTGGCGTACTGATGCGAGCATCAGTAATCAACTTGTCATGTCGTAAGTATGCAATTTCTCCTCTCTCTCTATGCAGCTCTCAGTTCAGGCATCAGTTCTTTCTTTTACTTGTAACAGCATCTGTATAATCCTCATTTATGAACATTTTTGTTCCCTTCTTAGCTTTTTGTATAATAATAATAATAATAATATTGGCTAATGGTTGAAAATGTTTAACCGCGCATGTCGTCTTTGAGCGGTAGCTGGTGTTTAGCTTTGATTAAAAAAAAACACACACATTTAGGCCGCAAGGGTGCTGACACATTCTCAGAAAAAAAGATGTCTCTGTCTGATTTAAGATTGGGAGTGAAATATCAAAGAGAGCTGCTAACTGGATTGATTTGTACACGCTCCCATTTCTATTTTTTGAATATTCTTTAATTATCTTGACTGTTTAAATAGAGGGCAAATGGTTCCTCCAGTGGCTTGCAAATCCATTATTGCCTGCCTAATTGGCTTGGCAAGCCTCGCCCCCTCTTCCCCTTGCTTGTTCGCTCAAAGATTAAAATCCGGTGATTCTTTAATTTGCAAATGGAAGACAGTGCAATCTAAGTAATGAGCCTTAACAAAAAGTATGTACAGTCGTTGGAATTCACAGGAAGTGTGCGTTTTTAAGGACGCTTCTCTGCATGTTTAGGCATCTGATATGCAGGAGATTGTGCATGTCAGCTGCTGCATGTTTTTGAGAAAACAGCCTGTCAGTTTGCATAGATCCACCTTGCAAGCTCACATCCAACCTGTTGTTGTTTTTGCCCCGGGGGTTCCCATAAAAAGGCAGCTGGTGGCGCTCAGTTCACATTTAGTGGAGGCTCTTCAGACAAGAAGTAGAGCATTGCACTTTGTGAATGGATTGAGAGACTCTGTGCTGATGAGGTATCTCGTGATACACAGAGTGCCTCCAAGCCAGACTCTATTCCTACTTCCTCTTTGTTGAATCTTAAGGATAATGTGCACTCGTGCAGTCATTCATATTGAACACAGCTATATACAATTACCTCAGCATCCTTTTATAACGATCATCTTTCAGGTAATGAGAAAATAGCCCTAAAAGCCAGAGCTTTCATTTACTCAGCTAATGTTTAGCAGAAGGAAATATTGATAGATAGGTGAGTTAAACTTCTTGCATCATGCTCTGAGGTGCACTGATAACCTTAAGAGCCTTCTTGCTCAGCAACTGCAGTGTAAATGAGTGCACTTGACTCGGCCACGGTTGGTCGCTTTTGTTCTTCCGTGCGGGGAGCTCCATAAGTCAATCCCATCCACTCTCCGATTCGACCAGGATGCACTTATTGCATTATCAGCAGCTTGTTTCATCGAAGCTCCCCTGTTAAGTTTGCGTGTCCCCGATTCGACGTTTAGCACACGAGCCAAGTCGTCGGTAAAACAAAAGGGAAGGGCTCCCAGCGGAACCTGTCGCCCTTCTTCCGCTATCAATCATTCGCTGTCTGGGAGACTGCACGTTGGCTCTGTTGCAGAGGCCAGCTGCGAAACTCTGCATCAACCTGAGCTGTGATGGATGTATTTGCAGGCGTCAGCAGGTACAATCAAGTCAGTGGAACACAAGCGGAATAACGGGAATGGATTGTAAAATATCATATTATTTTTGATGGAGAGAAAAGATTTGCTGTTGTGACTTTTGCCCTGCCATTGTGGTGGTGCATGAGACTACCACCTCTGTCTCATAGCCAAAAGTTCTGTGTTCAAATCTGGTCATGGACGTTTCTGTGTTGAGTTTATCTCCCTGTGGTTACCTCATTCACTCCCAGCCATTTTCTCTGAAGCAACCCCCTTCGCTTCCGGCTGTTTTACTGTATTTTGACTGATTTTGCAACGTCCACAGCATATTCTGTTCTATTGCTATAAAAACATGGAGTAGGTTCAAAGGAAACATTAGAGTCATCAGAAAAAAAGTATATTTGTATCTGTTTCCATTTTGCAGTAATACGCATTAGAATAAAGCTAAGTTCCATCATTATTCACAAACCAGTTGAAAACACTGTGGAAAAGAGCTCGTTGCAACATGGCCCTGGCTGATCTCTTATACTCTGCTGCTACCTGCTGGTCGTTTTTTTAATAACTACCATTGCTTTAAGCGACCTCTTCAGGTCAGAGGCTACATCAAAGCCTTCTCTATGCTCTAGCATAAAAAAACAAAACAAACAAACAACAACATAAAAACTTATAAATATGTTTTTGGGAGTGCAGGACAAAGTATTAAAAAAAAACATATTTATAAGTGTTTAGGTTTGAATGAATGCACATGGGTTTTCATCCTGAGTTAATTGAAGCCTTGACCATGGGTATAATTTG
The DNA here is from genome assembly GCF_054856555.1 of Leptonotus elevatus. Classification (NCBI taxonomy): domain Eukaryota; kingdom Metazoa; phylum Chordata; class Actinopteri; order Syngnathiformes; family Syngnathidae; genus Leptonotus; species Leptonotus elevatus. Next base: position 7,416,890 of record NC_141240.1, on the reverse strand, counting down.
AGATTTGGAATGTTTGTCTGTATTTCTGCCACTTCTATGATTTACTGGCGAACAGATCATGCTATATCCCACATCTTACACAAGTCACTCAAGCTCACCTGACTTTAAAATGGATACGTGATGGATAGACTGACAGAAGGACATTTGCCACAAGCACCATCGCACATTTTGTATAACTTTCAAAATCCATTGAACTCTTTTTTAGACAGTAGAATTTTGACTAGTAGTGTGCTGAAAAGTGCACATAGGTTCATTTCAAGGTCAAGTATCAAGGTCAACTAGGATATAGAATATCATTTGTCCACCAAATTTGAGTTTTTAAAATCAAACTGTCTGAAGACAGACAGTTTAGTCATTTCAAGACACGGCTTCAAATAAATAGTTGCAATTCCCAAATTACAATAATATTATGTTTTTTTGTCGTTGTTTTTTTATGATGGGCATATTAATGTTATATATATAAATGGTTTTGAATTTGCTTTCTGTATATTGTGTATGGAAGTATTGCATCTATTTCTTTTTTCATGCTTAATGTGTTAGAGGACTCAATCTACCCCTTCTTCAGCTAAAAAAGATTTAGTGATATATCAGAAAATTGTTTTTCCAAAATCACTATTTTTTCATACCGTATTTGCGGTATTTTGATCTGAGCTTTATTGTTGTCTAAATATCCAACTATCGTGTTGTGACTCATTCCATGCTGCATTGTGTAGTTCTTTATTTGTCTCTTGTTTTCACAGTCACAATATGAATGTGAATGCCACATGTGTTTCTTTTCTTTTCTGCAAACCACATTCACAGGGAGACAATGAGCAGATATTTACTAGCAGGCACTCCAGGCATTCTGTGAACGTCACACATTATTACAGTTAATATTTATTTGTGCATGCTAAATATAGCCGTCAAAATGAAATACAGCTAATGTGCACGTGTGTGGAAAATGTGCGCAGCAAGGTCTAAACCAATTTCTAGCATGATTACTGAACTGACACCCACATGGCACAACAGACCACTTCCACTTTCCCATCCCATCCATCCTCACTTGTCTCATTAGCTTTCATGCATTTCTAGGCCCAGTCATTGTTTATGCAGAGTAATTTTTGCTCGATAACAAGTGTTTCCAATTTGTCACCATATCTTGTTGACATTATTTTGTCACACTGTCAGTGCTTTCTATTTCCATATGACTGTCAGTTGAACACATTCCGACCTCCTAGATTGGTTGTAGAACTGATGGAATCTGGCAGAAATGGCTCGCTGTGCCAGTAGGGCCTTTTTGCATAATACAATGTTTAACAGAACATTCAAACTTCAGTATAGTTTCAATGCAAATAAATATGATCAAATTTTGGATAGGATTCTTACATTCTACATAGCCACTGTCAATGCAAATACTGTAGATTGCCTCTGGCAAACATGGGGAGATTGTAACTTTGAAGCGTGATACCTAAATGTCAACATTTTGGTTTTCAAAATCCAGGTTCAACCTGAGGAAGTTTGTGGAATTTGCTTGTTCTCACCGTGCTTGTGTGAGCTTTGTCGGGTAGCCTACACGGGTTTCCTCCCAGATTCTAAACACAACATGGTCGGTTCACTAAAGAAGCTAAATGGTGATCTAGACCTTGTACGCTCTTGGTTGTTCTGGCCTTGCATAACGGCTGATATTGAGGCTAAGATCAAGACTTGCAATCATTGTTTGAGATGCAAGGCACTCCCAGAACAATCAGCACCACTTGTTAACATCAAAACTACTTGTTCAGACTGGCAACCCAAATCCGATTTTTAGCCCATCCAGAATGAAAGTGGATGGCTCTTTTGTAGTCCGAACAGTCACAAAGCACAAGAAATCCAATTTTTGCGGGACGGATTGAAACCACATGCGGGAGGTAGTTTCTTAAATCCAATTTGGACAAGATGCATCTCAGTCTGATTAGCTCGAAACACACAGAACTGTCCGTGACGTCACTCGCGTGCAAAAACCTAATGCGCCTGCGCTGTCCAATCCGTTTGCCACCCGGTGCCACACCTAGTTCCTCGCATGCTTGACAGTCAAACGCCTTGACGGCTCCACTGCCCCGTCGACTCCTATCAACCGGAAATACATTGAGAGTTTACGTTACCTCATCTGACTTCACTGCCACCTACCACCTTCATACGCGAAACCAATAACCAATTTGTGTCCAGCCGTAGCCATAACTATAGCATATGGTCGTTAAAAAAAGGAAGAAGAAAAAAACACTTAACGTGGTTGCGAGGATCGAGCAGTTCAGAGCGGTAAACAGTAGTGATGGGAAAATGAAGCTTCATGAAGCACTTGTGATATTTTTTGACTCCTCTAGATGGCACTCTTGGTTGAAAGATGCAGTGGAAATGTAATCAATTTCCTTTGCACTAGCCTTTATATTTAAACCAAGAGCACCATCTAGGGGAGTCACAAAATATCACAAGTGCTTCATGAAGCTTCATTTTCCCATCACTAGTAAACAGCATCACAGTGACGTCGTTGCTACAGCACCCTGTCAGATGGGTCAATAATGTGGCTCAGTCTGAACAGGGCCAGATCGGATATGGACCCTTGCTAACTGGACAGTCAGCCCTAAAAATCGGATTTGTGAGGAGGAATCAGGTTGGAATCAAATATGCCTGCAGTCTGAACGCAGCCTTACATGTAGAGTTACTCGGTATGGACTATTTGTCACTGAAACCAGATCAAGGCAAAGGCAAAATGTCTATGGGAGAACTTCATTGTGTGCTATGTGATACCAGAATCCCTCCACATGAAACAAGGCCCTGACTTTGAGTCAAAATTAATTACAGATCTTTGCCAACTTGCTGGGATCATAAAGAACAAAACAACCGAATATCTAGAATCTTGAGAGATTCAACTGGACACTACTCAACATGCTGGAGACGTAGGAACACAAGCAGAAAGCGAGATGGAAAGATTGCCGGTACGTGAAACTGTGCACGCGAAACAATGACAGCGGGTTTATGCTATATGAACTAATGTTTAGCCGTTCACCACGTCTTCCAGTGGATCTGAATTTTTGGCTTGCCTATGCGGGACCATCAGTCCACTTCTTATTCCGAGAAAGTTGCAGACCTGAAGAAGGCTTTTCAGCTGGTTCAAAGCATGCTGTTTCACTTACCCCATTCGTCATTCAGCGCATGCATTTAGTTTTAGCGTGTGCAAAACAACGTTAGCTTATTGATGTCCGTCCAAAACAATCTATCTGAACATAAAAGTTATTTTAAACAGTCAGTCGCGTCTCACGGGGATACCAACATGACGTGTCACTCTTGTGTTGATGGGACTCTGGAAAGTCTTCTTTTCCAGACTCCTATTGAGGTGAATTACAACATTTTGTGGTAAATAGCGCCAGCTACGTATAGGAGGGGCATAACAATTAGTAGGCATCTGATTGAAAGAAAAAATGGCAGGCTGCATTGGCAAGACGTGCGGCGCAACGGTGCCGTGATATGTCAATCATTTGGCACCTGCGGGGTTCAATTTAATTTGGGAAGGGGGGGCAGAAGTAGTAGTAGAAATTGTTGTTGTTGTAGTTTTAATAGTAGTTGTAGATGTAATTGTATTAGTATTTAAAAAAAAATACTGTCCTGAAATCTTTTAAAATCTATAGGAAAATTACATAAATATTTGGAGTGAGAAAATGTGTGATGTGTGACATTACATATGTTTGTCACTTACTGACTGTAATGGGTTCAGTAGTAAATGTCTAATCAATACCATGGGCAGAGTTGTGTTACTTTTTCCTTTTGAAGTCGTTAGCATATCAAAACATTTGCAGAAAAAACTATAATTTTGCCCCAATGTTTTTCCATTATGTAATAGATGTTATGCAAGTACTTTCCATCTTTTCCAGACAAACTAAATAAATAATTATACTTCCATAACATTTGTAAAAATAAAACAGCAAGTGGGGTTCATGCAAAAGATAATTTCGTTAAATTTAGCGTGAACCTTCATTTGCATTAATGGCTTAACCCCACACCTAATTAGCATATGATGCTTTATGCAGTTGATTTATGATAATAGCGTAGGAGTTTGCATGAACCTATTAGCTTTTATTAAGTCATGCTGCTGCATGTCTTTATACACACAGACACATAAACACACAGAATGTGTGTGTGCCAATTGATACTGGTGCTAGAACCCTGCTGCATTAAGTTCTTTGTTGTGCTATTTCAGAAGGAATTCCCATGATTCGGGCCTGCCGCTTTCCATGGGATAGTCCACTCTTAATACGATTACAGTGCTTAAGACTTTAAGATAAATCCATGCATCTACATGGCTAATTTCTGAGAGGTGGCATACATGCCACATCTGCTTATTGCCATTCTCCACATGCTAAAAAAAGGCCAGAAGAGTTGACTTATTACCACACAATACCGACTAAGTGGGAAATCTCTTGGACATGGCGGGCCACCATATGCTCGCTTTAATTTGATTTTCCTCTACGCTTCTTGTTAAATGCTTTAACATTTCTTGTTCTGCACTGAAAAGGGTAACAGGGTAACACTTGCGCCATGGGACAAATAAGCCGCACTTTGGTCGTGTTTCTCAGCATTACAGCTGAGTATTTGATGCAAAAATGGATTAAGCATAATCCTTCAGAAAATGTGTTTCTTTCAAAGCATATCTCTTGTAAGTGTGTGCTAGTATAACCCTAATCTGTGCATTTGCTATCATCCTTGTCAGGAAAAGTGGAACACAAATTGTTATTTTCTTGACCCGAAGACGGCTCACACCTTTGATGTCTAATCGGGTGTTAGTGTAACGGTGTGCGAGTATGTTAGTGAACCTCACTAGCCTGGCAGCCCAGGCTTTTAGCCTAGCGGATAGCATACTGAGCTGGCAACGGAGGAGGACGGTGGCGTGTAGGTTGGAGCTCAGGCTGGGGTGAACTGTTTAGTAGACCACCGTTATATTAGTAACTCATCAAAAGTTCATGTAGCGCATGTTACATTATGAGCTTAGCTATGCAGAGCGATGGAAAATAAAATATAGTTGTGAAAATGTTTGCAGATTGTTGCACATATAAGCAAAGGAGTGGCAATGAGCTGCATACAAAATTGCACTTAAAATACTTCACAAGCATCAACACAGACACAAAAATAAAAATTTAGTAAGTTAGTTGGTAAAGTTGCTTCGGCCTTCCTGGGTGGAGTTTGCATGTTCTCCCCGTGCTTGCGTGGGTTTTCTCCGGGTACTCCGGTTTCCTCCCACATTCCAAAAACATGCATGGCAGGTGAATTGGACACTCCAAATTGTCCATAGGTGTGATTGTGAGTGTGGATCGTCTCTGTGTGCCCTGCGATTGTCTGGCAACCAGTTCAGGGTGTACCCCGCCTACTGCCCGAAGCCAGCTGGGATAGGCTCCAGCAACCCCCGCGACCCTTGTGAGGACAAGCGGTACAGAAAATGGATGGATGGATGGAGTTGGTAAAGTTGGTAACCTTCACATTACTTCACTGACCAACGTTATTTTCTTAATTGAATGATGAAAAGAGATTTGTGACATCAAGCTCACATTGACGGGGCGAGTCGGGGGTATATACCATCCGTCGGTTTAAGATGCAATTGCAGTGACAGATATCTGATACAAATCTGATTTTTATCCACATTTTTTAATAGGGCTTATTCTGATCCAATCATGTTCACATTTACACATTGTGCCACTTGAGAGCAGAAAATTGGAATTGTGTCACTTGAACTGTGCACAGTAGTGTAAATCCAGCCTTAGAGAGTTATCACAAATAAAAACGGCACTTTTTTGCTGTCACACCAAAATTGGAAAGTGGAATGAAAAGTGAATAACAATGTGAATTATTGACGACCTTGTGAGTATTTACCTCAGGTTTTACTACACAATGGACCTGTTCAAAAACCTGTAATAAAGTATGTGATCATGTATTCTGATGATTTTAGAGAATACAATAGACACATCTAATGATGCTTATTTTCAATTAAGAGTGTAATGTGCACCTCACTGAACTGATTCTTTGAGAGGTGAAAAATATTTCAAATATAATTGCAAGCAACGCATTCCACTAGCCAACAAATACACTCAACAAAAATATAAATGCAACACTTTTGTTTTTGCTACCATTTTTTATCAGATGAACTCAAATATCTAAAACTTCTTCCACATACACAATATCACCATTTCTCTCAAATATTGTTCACAAACCAGTCTAAATCTGTGATAGTGAGCACTTCTCCTTTGCCGAGATAATCCATCCCACCTCACAGGTGTGCCATATCAAGATGCTGGTTAGACACCATGATTAGTGCACAGGTGTGCCTTAGATAGCCCACAATAAAAGGCCACTCTGAAAGGGGCAGTTTTGTTTTATGAGGGGGGGTTGCTGGTCTAATTGGATGGAGTGACTGTTTTTTTGAGTGGGAGGTGGACAAGCTAACCAGTTATTTGCCATATCGTGCCATAATGATAATACTACTAATAATAAAAGTAATAATAATAACAAATACATAAATACTTAAATACATAAAGTTGGATGGAGATGTATATTTGGAGAACTTAATTTAAGAAAAGGCCTAAAGTGAGTATTACACCTTGAACCTCCTTGCTGTGAGAACTGCCACTGTGCTGCCCTCTGTCTGTTATTTATTGACATAAACAAAAAAAATACATTATTATGGTCTGTGAAATGAACATACCATCCTTGGCCTCTACAAGCTGCGGATGCAGTTTAAGCTTAAAAAACATTGCATTAAAGCAAGCCAATTTTAACACAAAAAAAGCATTAATTTTTTTTTCTCCTTCGTCACCATGTCGCCCCCTATGGGTCGCCTTTGAGACGCCCCCTCCTTAACTTTCTCCCTCCCATCCCCAGCATCTCGTCACGTCCTCCAACGTACCTACCCCTTATAGACTATTGCATTAAATCGCTTTTCATTCTCTTGTCATGGCAGCCGTGCGAATGGAGGATTTATGCCTTTGGTGCAGCCACGCGACGGTAATTGTTCCATGAAGCGTTTGGCGCTTTAGATGTTAACGAGGACCACCAGTTTGCGCCAAACAACCAATCAACCAACCAACATCAAGTTCCACTAGTTGCAACGTTGCCGAGGAGCTGAAAGCTTACGTGTTATTGCCGCCGCTGGAGGAAGAGGATTTGTGTATTCTTGCATGGACACATGCACTGAATTAGACGCCTCATGCTTGGCGTGAGGGGGAAAAAGTGCACACCAAGACACGGGCTGGTGCACGCCGCAGCACCAGTGGCAGCAGACGCGGAGGAAGGGAAGGAGGGAGGGAGGGAGGGTGAGATTCGTGCTTCTCCCTGCGTGCACATGAATGAAAGTCACGGCGCTGGTCTCCTCTAATGTGGGATTACTGTGCGTTTTTTCTTTTCTTTTCCCTTCCTTTTCAAACGACATCCCTTTTTTTGTCGTGTCTTACAACTTTGACTGTGGCTTTCTTTGAAATGACACTGCTAAATCCATTTTCTGGAAGAAGACTGGGGCCAATATCGGCGCGCCAGCTGACTCGTCAATGAGACTGTGTTATGGAGCTAAACGCAGAGGAGACTTGAATCTTAAGGATTCTCCTGCAGCCGACACCGGGGTGGTGTACCAAAATCGATGTTTGCGCCAAGACCGGAGCCCGAAGAAGGGCTATGGGCGTGATGTATTTTTCATTTTAATTGTAGTTGTTGTTGCGGGATGCGTTGGCGTTTACAGGCATCTGCACGGTAAGCGGATCATTATTAACCCAACGAGACATAAACCTGAGCTATCCATGGTCCTGAAATGCCTTTGACTTCACTCAAGTTGATTTCTGTATAGTCTCTTGTGTTATGCCCAAGGCAGTTTTACGCATTGCAAATCATACACACAAACGTATGCGCATACACGCACATATTGTAAAATGATTGACCGGGTGTAAAGTCCTCATCGACGTCAAGTGCGCATGTTGCTGGTGTGTTCGACGGCGCAGATTTGGGGATGTATGCTGCACCGGTGTGTGAGCTTTTGTGGTCTTCCAAGGATGGGAAGGGGTAGTGCGTGTGTGCGTGTTCGTCTGTGCGTGCGTCAGTGTGTATGCGTGCGTGTGAGCGAGAGAGAAGGCAAAAAGGAGTGGGAAAGTATCTCGGCTTCTATAAAGCAAATGTCCGATAGATAACGTGATTGGAAAATGTACCCCCTTAATTAATAAGATACAGTGGGATTAAATGATTTGCCTTTTGCTTGACATTTGTTTTAATGCCAAACGGCTGCTGACGTTTTCATCGCTAAATAAAAAAAAAAAAAAATATATATATATATATATATATATATATATATATATTCACCCCAGCCAATTTTTTTTTTCACGGGAGCACCCCCCCCCTTTTTTTCTTTTTTTAATGTTGATCCCCCACACTGATGTCTGGTATGTGCGATAAATGATAAATCTTTTGGCGATGAGCGGAGGGGGGTTAAGATTGCGGTGATTGTTTGAAAATGAAATAATATATTCTGTCTCTAAATTAAAAAAAAAAATTTCCATGTCTGGATGATAGATGCTCACACAAGCAGTGTTCTAGTCATCATTATGACGTTTTAACTGATAGGTGTTATTGTGTCCTATCCATGAGAGTTTATCAAGAAATGCACAATGTAAAAACGTCTTCTTTTTTTTAACAAACAGCGTATGTATTATATATTCCGTGCATTTATTTTTATTTTTTAAAGAGTACCCTTAAAATGAAATGTAGGTGCCTTGTCTTCATAATTAGCTAACTGGCCTGCTTTAGTTTGCTCGCTCAAGTGCTGGTTATCGATGTGTATTTTGGGCAACTTGTGCTTTGAACCGTGCCAGTTGTACATGTGTAAAACAGCACCCATCCTTTTTCTTTCCTTCCCTAGATGACACCTCATACTGACAACGTACTTGAGTGAGCTGGGGCACCTTCTCCCAGGAAACATGCATTTCTGGGCCCTGAATATAATCCTTGTGATTGCATCATCTCTGAGGCTGGTCGAGATGTATGACAATTACGGGGAAATCTGCCGCAACCTGTGCACATGCGAGGAGAAAGAAGGGGTCCTCACCGTCAGCTGCGAGAACCGCGGAATCATCAGAGTGACGGAGATCAGCCCGGTTCACTTCCCCACGTATCACCTCCTGCTGACGGGAAACCTGCTGAAAAAACTGGCGCTCAATGATTTCATCAATTACACTGGAGTGACCATTCTGCACTTGGGCAACAATGACATCTCAGAGATAGAAACAGGTGCATTCAACGGACTCCAGGGATTAAAACGGTTGCACCTGAATAACAACAAAATTGACATTCTAAAAGATGACACGTTTGCAGGACTGGAGAGTTTGGAATATCTACAAATTGATTATAATTACATCAGCAACATTGAGCCCAACACCTTGAGCAGACTGCACCAACTGACGGTGATGATTCTCAACGACAACTTGCTCTCTCTCCTGCCGCCCAACATCTTTCGCAACGTCCCCCTGACACATTTGGACCTGCGGGGGAACCGGTTGAAAATGTTTCCGTACGTTGGCCTCCTGGAGCACATGGACAAGGTTGTGGAATTACAGCTGGAAGAGAATCCGTGGAACTGCTCATGCGAGCTGATTGCTCTCAAGGCCTGGCTGGAGAGTATCGCCTACACGGCTCTGGTTGGAGAAGTGGTGTGCGAGACGCCCTTCAGGCTGCACGGGAGGGACCTGGATGAGGTGTCCAAGCAGGAACTATGCCCAAGGAGGCCCCAAGAGGAGTCGGTGAGACCTGCGCCCCCTAGCAGCACCAACGGATATTACCAGACCACACCGGCTGCTGCCACGGCCTCCGTCACCTCATCTGCTGTCTTTCGCTCCTCTTCCAGACCTACCAAGGGCACGCGACAATTCAACCGAACTCGGTTAAAGCCCACCTCTCGACTCCCGGGCGGTAGCCCTTACAACTATGGCCCCATCATTGCTTTTCAGACCAAATCGCCTGTGCCTTTGGACTGCCCCACTGCCTGCACGTGCAACCTGCAGATCTCGGAAATTGGATTGAATGTAAATTGCCAAGAGAGAAAGATCGAAAGCATCTCTGACCTAAAACCCAAGCCATACAATCCGAAAAAAATGTATCTAACTGGAAATTACATCCCTGTGGTACGAAGATCAGATTTTGTCGATGCCATCGGGTTGGATTTGCTTCACCTGGGAAACAACAGGATAACTGTGATCCATGACAGGGCTTTTGGGGATTTAACAAATCTGCGTAGGCTGTATTTAAATGGTAATCTCATGGACAGGCTCACAGGGGAAATGTTTTTTGGGTTGCAGAACTTGCAATATCTTTATTTAGAGTACAATAAAATTAAGGAGGTTGATGTGGGCGCATTCCGCTACCTTACCAATCTCCAGCTGCTATTTCTCAATAACAACCTCCTGAAAACATTACCTGTGGGTGTTTTTTCCAGCCTGCCCTTGTCCCGACTTAATCTGCGCAACAACCAGTTCCAAAACCTGCCTGTGAGCGGCGTTTTGGATCAGCTTAAGCTACTGGTGCAGATAGATCTGTTCGAAAACCCCTGGGACTGCTCCTGCGATATAGTGGGTATGAAGATATGGCTTGAGCAGCTCAGCGCAGGCACAGTGGTCAAGGAGATCATGTGCGAGACACCCAAACGCCACGCAAAAACGGACCTTCGCTCCATCTCATCGGAGCAGCTGTGCCCCGACCACTCTGACACCTACGTCTCACCAACCCCCGCTACCGAGGAGCCATTAGACGACCGGGTCGTCCCCACGGACGCCCCGCACAAGTTCAACTCCTCCAGCAGCACTGTCCCCCTGTCAGTCCTGATCCTGAGCCTCTTGCTGGTCTTCATAATGTCGGTCTTTGTGGCAGCAGGTCTATTCGTTGTGGTGATGAAGAAGCGCAAAAAATCCCAGAGCGACCGCACTAGCACCAACAACTCTGATGTGAGCTCCTTCAACTTGCAGTACAGCCTCTACAGCAACCGCTCGGGCACCAAAGTCAAGGCACCTGCCGGGCACGTCTATGAGTACATTCCGCATCCGATGGGACACATGTGCAAAAACCCCATTTACAGATCAAGGGAAGGAAATGCAGTGGAAGATTACCGTGACCTTCACGAGCTCAAGGTGACGTACAGAAGCACCCCGGATGAGGAGAGGAATCGCAGCTTGATGAGGAGCCCCGCGTACAGCGTTAGCACCATCGAACCCAGGGACAACCCCTCACCAGTCCAGGATGCAGACCATTTCTTTAGGGGCATCCTTGAGGCCGATAAGCAGTCCCCTCATCAATCCCTCCCAGTGGGGCCAAATTTAGAGTACAAGTACACAGGCCCGGTGGCATACACGTATAACCCCAATTTTGATGTCAGGCGTCAGTTCTTGCACCCGGAGAGGATAAGAGAGACGGTGCTGTACGGCACGTCACCCAGTACTGTTTATGTGGAACCCAACAGAAACGAATACTTGGAGCTTAAAGCAAAACTGCAGTCTGAGCCTGATTACCTCGAAGTTCTTGAGAAACAGACCACCTTCAGCCAGTTCTGAGCCACAGTGTCGTTCATGCATTTTGTCCCATTCGAACCCTTTGGGAAACTGTTTTGGGGGCCTTGGCACAAACAAGGACAAGCAGGAGAAAAGTAGACGAGTCCTGCGGGGTGTGCCGAACAAGCTTCTTCTTATTTGTGCAACATGACATTACAAGAATGGGGGATGAACACAATTGCTAACTAATGATGCAAATTTTATTTTTATATAGAAATGATCACAAATTTGAAGTGTATAAGTATGTCCAGCTTCAAATTCAGGAATATAACCGTGGTATATTGTCAGAATAGGAAGAAAAAAAGTTGATACAATCACCTCTGGACAAAACAACAGAAAACAAACAACAACAAAAAAACACTGTACAGCAGATGATAAAACTGTGTAGGATTATTTCCTGCTGTAGTCTGTAAGTAAGTATTTATTGATATAACCTGCCATGTCTTTTCAATATCAAACTTTTGATTCTACATCAACATTATCTGTGTCATCATGCATCGCCATTTTCTGGAGGAAGAAAAAAAAAAGGCTTTTGTTTTATAGTTTCATTTCCTGTAGCTTGGCATTGTAAAGTGGCTTTCTAGTTTTTGAGGGAAGTGGCACACCCCTAATATAAAAAAAAAAGAAGACTGTGCCATTTGATGAGGAAGAAAAAAAAGTGTGTTTGTATGCTTTCAGCACTTTTTGGGGGGAATTAGAAGGCAAGTTCACAAGCTCTCTATAAAAGATTATTATATGAAAATGAATTGGGGTATTGATTCTTAATATATAGATTTATCTCAACAAAACATCCAAAACAATATTTGAAGTTTTGATTTTGTTGTGTAATGTTGCTATTTTAATCTATGTAACACCTATTTTTATACAAGCATTGGCAGAATCTCTATCCCTTATCGAGTCTATGTTTTGGATTGCTTTGCACTTCTTGCACTATATTGACCAAACTATGTTGTTGTCATCAAATAAACATGATGTCGGTTCTCATGATATGTGTAGTGCAAGGTTGTTGGTGATAATATGACGGGCAGGGTGCGGGCTTTTGGGAAGGAAGGTGGGGGTATGATTGCGGGGTAAAGGGTACAAAAGGGCCACATGCGTGCGCGGCTGGACTGGCACAAAAAATGTGGCCCTGCCGTGTAGTTCTGCCTCTGATGTTTAGTGATGATGTTTCAGTTTGCTATCCCTCCAAATTGTGGGCCAGTCTCTTGGGGTAAAATGTAGGAAAATAATCATTAAAAAGCACTGCATCGGCCCCAAAAGAGGCCAGCCCAAAGAGCATCTGCCCTGAATGCCAGATGGCCAGTCCAGCCCTGCATTTATGAAAGTATGGACTCCAAGGTAACAATTTGTACTTTTCCCGGGTACACACTAAATTCTGTAGAGTAAATTTGACTCTTTTTTTTTTTAACGGGACCAAATAGACTCAGTTTTAGAGTCATATTTACACTTGGAAGAGTGTAAAATAAAGAATTGAAAAAAATAAAATAAGTCATTCATAGGGTTGAGGAACAAACTCACAACCTGCAGCCACACAGCTCCTGCTTTGTGTTAGCATATCACTCGTGTCAGCTGGAATCTTCGTAACTCCAAGAGACCAAAACATCGTCTCCTCTTGGAGATAAGCAAAGGGTAGGATGGGCATAGCTCAGCTGGTAGTGTGTCTCCCAAGCTGAAGGTCATGAGTTCGTTCCTCAACCCTTAAGTGACTTTTATTGTATATATTTTTTTTTTACTCTCTTCCAAGTAAAACTGAGTGTATTTGGTCCCACGCTAAATAGAGTCAAATGTATTCTAAATTGAGTCAAATTAACTCTGTGTACACAAATAGGTTCAGAAATGGTCCCAAGATGGGGGGATAATAAGTACCAAGGTTACAAAAGAAGCACTTGGAGGAAATTATTTTTTTTATTTAGTGTACCCCAAAAGTCCCATACTGGAATATTGCTGTTGATGTAAATCCTGCTATTGTCAAGTCTGAGAGTGGAGTGAACCTCGTCATCTTTCAATAATCAGATAATCCAATAGCTCAATATAAATGGTCATTGACTGTGGATGGGTGAAGATACAGTATCTGTTATTCACTTAGGTGCATTCATTGTCTCACTGAGTTGTGGAAGCATGTATTCCAATTAATGAGTGTGATGTCAATATTAATACTCAGGAGCATTGAAAGTTTGTTGCAGTGAGATTATTTTTGGTTTCTATTCTTTTGAGTAGTGATGAGCAAATGAAGCTTCATGACGTACTTGTGATATATTTTTTACTCCTCTAGATGGCACTCTTGATTTAAAGATGCAGTGGAAATGTAATCAATTTCCATTGCGCTACCCTTTAGCTTTAAACCAAGAGCACCGTCTAGAGGAGTCCAAAAATATGTAACAAGTGCTTCATGAAGCTTCATTTGACCATCACTACTTTTAAGTAGATCCTATTGACAATGCACTGCCTCTGGATTCATACTTGCCTGCTTGTACCATTTGAATTCAAGATCCCGAGCATGTGTTTTTAGGAAGGGAAATAGATATTTAAGTAGCTGACCCACTTAAAAAATCACTATGTAAGAAGGTTTTTAGAAATGCAGCATGTAAATGTGACAAGCAGAAATTATTTGAATCCTTTTGGTTATTTCGATCAGTGTCCATTTTTCTTTGTTTCTACGTGGTCACCTTTGTGTGGCAAATTAGCCGCCATCTTTTCATGAAAGGCCCGAACAGAGCAGAAGGCACCATTTGGTAGATGAGGAGTCCTGGAACTGGGTGCAACTGTGGACATGTCACAGACGTGGAGCAGGGGCAGTGAATCATAGCCAGGATTGTGCGCGCGTGCGTGTGTGTGTGTGTGTGTATTTTAGCCTTTCAGATAATTTTAGCTGACAGATCCTGATACATTTTTGTTTATTATACTGTATATGTAGATGTTTTTTCCCCCTCTTCTATCATGACAATCTTTAAAAAATATGTCGTTCAAATTATTGCAGAGATGAAAACACTTTCAGATTTGACATCCATAGAATTTCGGGGGATGAAAAAAGAAAATAAAGCAACTTTGACATAATCTGTGAGTGTGTGCAAGTATGCGCCAGCCCGAGAGTCGAGCTTTATCATTGTTATGAACAAGTGACCTGTCCACAGATGTGGCAACATTGCAAGTAATGTGCCAGTTTGTGTGTGTGTGTATGTGTGCGTGTGTGTGGCGTCCTGCCAGTTAAAATAATGCTTTTAATCAGCCAATGGGCTTTTTAGGTCTTAACATAAATGGAAGCACAAAAGGCAGTTTTATGATCCCTTCCATTAATCTCTCAAAAGCTTTGAGTATGTTTCGCCGTTCTGTTGTGCTGCACTCCAATGTAGTCAGTGGTTCGAATGGTTTAAGAATAACTGCTAAAGAGTGAGACTTTGTTATATGGAAAACACGTAATCCCCTTAATGAAAAGCATCGCCTGTGGTGGTGAAATATGTGAAAGTGTTGCCTCATGCAAAATCTGTAATGCAAAGAATGTGGTAAGTTAGCTCTTAAAAAAATAAATAATAATAATAATAAAGCTGGCACGCTAGAAAACACTTGTTGTGACTTGGAGTCACAACAAGTGTAAAGAAAAAAACATTTTTAACATTATTACGCTTTACTTTTTTGGAAGCGTACCACACAAGCTGTTTTGGCTCAGATGCTTGAACTCTGAGTCATGTTGCAGCTTAGTGAAAATACCAGGCTAATTATAATTTTAAAAAAATTGCTTGGCAGATACTTGCGTTCATGGTAAACGAATCAGCTTGATGCAGCACACACACACACACACACACATTTGCTGCCTGAGATGCTACTGAGCAGTAGGGCCTGTCTGGGCCTCCATTTTGTGACTGTAAGAAACCATGATGCTGGGAGGTTACCTTTGTGTTTGATGCTCCTTAGAATTGCCTTTGGAAAGTTACATTAGTAATCCAGATACTATTAAGGCCTCACCGGTCTTAATGCCAAATTCTGAATTACTGCTTTGATTCTATTTTTTTCTTTTTACACTTTTTACACGAGTGACCTAAATACTACACCACGACATAACTTGTATTCTCAAATGCATGCTCAAAAAACACAGGTAACGTTAACAACTTTACTAAACATATCGCATAGCTTTTAGTTTGGCCTGGATTAACTTTGTCCTCAAATGTAATTAATATAATTTATGTATTTCATGTCCTAATCTTTTCTTTGACAGACATTGGGTCAATGACAAATAAAGCGTCTAAAAAAAACAAAAATTATGAAGTATTTTCAGTATAGATGCACAGTAATGCACATTTTAAAATCCAAAACAGTGTTTGAACAAGTCTCATTTATTAAATAACATTTCTGTTTTACCAGATTTTTTTATTACTTCATGACGACAAAAAAAAAAGTCGGGTGGCCCAACCAAATATTTACTGCATAAAAAAACATCTATACATTTGTAATCTTTATTTTAAGATTAATTCTAAAGCACACAATGATACTATGCTCAGTATTTCTTATTTGATAATTTATATGCATTTCTGCATTCTGTATGTCAGATTTTCAGTATTGTTAATGTCCATTTTTACATTTAAAGACAGGAAAATAATTACACAAATGCACAAAATCATATGCAGTATTCAGTACAATAACTACACACATTTACATTACATTTAGAAATGATTTGGTCACTTTCACTTATTTTTTAGTCGTTTAAATTAGTTATACTGTATATACAGTAACATAATTTTAATGTAATATTTCATTCAGCAGTCCCTATTTAAGTTCTCCTAAGTGTAGTTCATTGACTTGTTTTTCTGTCAATTGCATACAATTGATAAAAATTGATAAAGTAAAATAACATTCATCTAGAAACATTGCCATTTATAAATGTTTCAGTTACAAAAATGGATATTTAAGATATTAGATATTTATTTTATTTTTGTAGATATTTATTTGAGATTAATTCAAAAATTAAATTTTGACTTCGATGTATAGTAGCCATACAATCAATCAGTTGTATCATGTTGCTGGTATCGGGCCGAAACCTCATAAGTCACAATTTGGCATTAAAAAATAGTTTTGCCCAAAATCTATATTTTTGTGTCATTTTTACGGATTACTTGACCAATCTAAAGTGTTGAAACAGTTTTTCTCTCTTTGATGATGCAATATTAATGGTTGAACAAACATGCCGTTTTTGGGGTCTTGAGAAAAGTGATGATTTTGGAGGTACAAGGTTTTGGCCCACCACCAGCAATATGATGATTTACATCATGAAGATGTAAACAGATTTAAAAAACAAACAAACAAACTGTAACTTCCACGTAAGAATATATTACAAGCAAACCTCCATGGGATTTCCTAAATTAAAATGTTTACTGAATAATACACTGTTACATTTCTAAATCAAAACTTAATGTAACAGTTTCCTGAAGAGGTTCCTCGAACCCCAGAAGTTTTACAAATTTGCTTAGTCTGCGCTGCTGAGTTTAGGCCAGCTTTTGCAATAACAAAAAGAACGTCTTTCTAATCATAGTAAATGATAGCCGTTTGTGGCCACATGAACAAGTCTTTTTTGCCTAACTGCCGCATGGAGCTAACCTGAATTTCCTCTCCAACAAACTGGGGGACCCGGCCCAAACATAGCAACCCATCATGGGTCACAATGACTAACTTGCTACTTGGGTCTTGAAGAGTATGCTGCTTTGTTGGGTTAAGGGGGACTCAAGGGATCCATTTTCAGTGATGCCCCTTAAGGCTTCTTTTACAGGATTAGGGTTGGCGTAACCATCACTCATGGCTCTAAGACCTTTGAATAAGAGTTTTGATGATGAAGATGATGTAACACAATCATTCGCTTTTGATAAGTGTTAAAGGGATATTGGACTCATCCAGCCATTTTCAGCAATAAAAAGTTCATAGTTATATAACACATTTATTTATATAACACAGAGTGTAAATTACATCACAGGTGGTCAGATCTCAGGTAATGACCAATCACGGCTCACCTGTTTCTGGGTTTGGTCATTAGACATTCGCAAATTGAACCATGATTGGTCGTTATATGAGCCCAGAGAACACATGCTGTCATTTTCAGTCGACAGCAAGGGGCAAAATGTGTTTTAAAAGGTATTAATTGTACATGAAAAATAATAAAGCCAAATTAATTATAGACAAAATACTAACTTCTTACTGCTGAAAATAGCTCAATGAGTCAAGTATCCCTTGAAAGGCCTTTTTGTATGACTTCTATGTAGGCAAACTGTGATGCAGACTGCTGACACCTAGCGATTATTGAAACGTTCTAAATGACAGTGTATAAGTCAGCTTTTTCTGCTGTACAGTAGTTAATTTGCGATTGAATTTGATATTGGGGTGGCATTGTATTTAAAAGGTAGTGAGCAAAGACTTATGATAGCAATACTGTATAAGGCACCAGCTGCGGGGTGGCATGCATCAGGTGGTAAATTGGTCGTCCAAAGGTTGTGGGTTCGATCCGCAGACGTTGTGACCATGTCGAAGAGTCCTTGAACAAGATACTGAACACACGGATGCTCTTGATGCTGTGTAATCATATAATTGAAAGACCATTTCGTACCAAATTGAACAAAATAGTGTTTAGTAACTCAAGGAAGATGGTGTTTTTTGTGTAACTAGTCAATGTGGAGATGGAAGTGTTTCTTTGCTCTTACCTTTTGTTTCTTTTTGCAAGATATACTGTACTTCCCTTACAGCTGGATTATTGTTAATGTGTGCCTTGTGTCATGCTGATTTAGATTTTTCTTTAGCTGATTGTGGCATCTAAAATGCACAAATTGTCATTTCAAATATTTGAAAATCTTCACATTTGAAACTGGTCAACATTGTACAAGTTTCCCGGATAGTCTTAGTGATTTGAATAGCATTACACGTATGCCATCTGACTAACTGGTTGTGCCACCTCAATATTGCAACTAATCTAACTTTAAACAGGCTTTTGATTGGATATTGGCATTAGCTTCTTCCCTTGCAATGAAGTTCAAGCAAATCACTTTAAAAAATAAAATTATAATAAAAGACAGTGTAGGCTACTATGATAAAATAAAAATGTTTGTAGTTTTTGGTTGGACCACCTGACATGGAAAGTGGACATAACGAGTTGAAAGTAGTCATTTTTGTCATAATTTGAGTGAGATCTACAAACGTTTTAGCTGATGCATTCAAGGAAGGTGGGAAGTCTGACTTTTCCGACTTCATGCCAGGAAGTGTGCACGGGGACTCGAAAATTTGATTTGGGAAGGACCCTAACCTCACCAACCGGCTTCCACCGGTTGTCACTCGATTGGCTGGCAACCAGTTCAGGGTGTACCCCGCCTACTGCCCGAAGCCAGCTGGGATAGGCTCCAGCGACCCCTGCGACCCTTGTGAGGACAAGCGGTTAAGAAAATGGATGGATGGATGGGTAAACGTATTCATCTCTTTGTTTATTATAACAATTTAGTTATTTAAATAAGTAACTTTTTTTGAGGGCGGAGTAAATAAGTAACTTAATGTACCCGTGATTTGGACTGACTGCGTTAACCAAAAACAGTTTTTCAGAATCAGCCTCGACCGCTTTAAGATCGAAACTGGGACAATCTGAGAGCGACTTCCCACCTTCATCGAATGAAGTCCCACAGGTCATTTGGGGTCCTCTAGCTGATGTGACATCTTCTTTACAACTAT
This sequence comes from Leptonotus elevatus, assembly GCF_054856555.1. Classification (NCBI taxonomy): domain Eukaryota; kingdom Metazoa; phylum Chordata; class Actinopteri; order Syngnathiformes; family Syngnathidae; genus Leptonotus; species Leptonotus elevatus. The sequence goes on along the minus strand of NC_141240.1, from coordinate 7,397,631 downwards.
TGTCTCTTCACTTTCATATAAATGTCCAATGTTTATGGTTGTGCTACCTTGACATTTAGGAAATGTAACTTGTAGTTTTGAACTGCTTTAAAATGATTTATATTAGAAAACAAATATTTTTTCGAAGACTTCCAATGTGTACTCAACAAAAATATAAACGCACCGCTTTTGTTTTTGCACGCATTTTTTTATGAGATGAACTCAAAGATCTAAAACTTACTTAAACATACACAATATCACCATTTCTCTCAAATGTTGTTCACAAACCAGTGTAAATCTGTGATAGTGAGCGCTTCTCCTTTGCCGAGATAATCCTTCCCAACTCACAGATGTGCCATATCAAGATGCTGATTAGACACCATGATTAGTGCACAGGTGTGCCTTAGGCTGCTCACAATAAAAGGCCACTCTGAAAGGTGCAGTTTTGTTTTATTTGGGGTCCGGGACCCCAAAAACCAGTCAGTACTGACTAATCATCAATCATAATAATATTAATAAACATACTAAATAAATAAATGTACTAAAAATAATGCCAGTGTTTTAATTTGACTATTATTATCAAAATTATATGTTTAAATAGGGCGGCACGGTGACTGACTGGTTAGCACGTCAGCCTCCCAGTGCAGGTGACGTGAGTTCGAGTCCGGGCTTCGGCCTTCCTGGGTGGAGTTTGCATGTCCTCCCTGTGCTTGCGTGGGTTTTCTCCGGGTACTCCGGTTTCCTCCCACATTCCAAAGACATGCATGGCAGATTAATTGAACACTCCAAATTATCCATAGGTGTGATTTTGAGTGTGGATGGTTGTTCGTCTCTGTGTGCCCTGCGATTGGCCGGCAACCAGTTCAGGTTGTACCCCACCTACTGCCCGAAGCCAGCTGGGATAGGCACCAGCACCCCCACCCCCCGCGACCCTTGTGAGGACAAGCGGTTAAGAAGATGGATGGATGGATATGTTTAAACCGTTTTCTTATCTTATTGACTTACTCAGGCAGATGAGAGGCCAAAACATAAACAAATGTAATAATTTTAATTCACTGAAAATGTATGAAAATAAACAAGTTGTGTAGAATAAAGTGATGGATGTCATGAATAGACTTTTTAAAATATGCATGTCATTTCATTGACCCATGTGTACCGACATGTATTCTATTAATCTCTATGACTTCCAGTATATAAGGACATGGTATATTTCATCTGTCAACATACCACTATGACATGTGGCAGATAATTTTCTTCCCCCCCAGCAAATATTTCCATGATGTTCATTTGAACTAGGTTACACGGGCTAAAAAAAAAAAAAAAAAGGAAAAAAAAGAGGTCACTCAAACCATGTAGTGTAAATCCATCTTAGAAGATATTATTACCATTGTTAAATTACCTCGTTGAGATATTAAAGGGTGCTTGTAAAGTCTCCTGGCGTGGCGGCGTCCATATGCATGCATGGTAATTAAGTTAATACTGGCCTCTATGGCTACACAGGGGAGGTGGACACATTCCATATGCTTGAGTGTCTGCCCACCAAACGCTCGCCATCCTGATCTGAGCAATTGAGTTCAATGCGATGCGGGTAATTGAGAGGGCAGGGATGGCATCTGACAAGCTCCGATGGCTCCCATGATTACTTTAATCAAAGTGCTTAATGGAAATCCTTCAGGCATGCAGAAATGCGCAAATGTTCATCAGCACTCAACCGACTTGGAACCGCAGTGAGCGCCACGCCGCAGTTCTCAACTCGCACTGCCAAACGCGCCGAGCAGCTTACTTTGAATGTTTCATTTTTCCGCTCAAACACTCAGCAATCGACGAAGCCGTTTGCACTTGTGCTCATGACCTGAGGCTTCTCTGCTTTTACACTGTATTGTGGGATGCTACTGCCTTGTTTTGCAAATAAGATTTAAACCCATGAGATTTTTAAAAATATATATTTTTTAATAGGGGTGTCAAATTTTGTGTGTTAAGTTTGAGTTAAAGTTTCTTTAATTTTTTCAACACACAATTAATGACCCTTACTTGGAAAACCTCTACTGGGAGAATTCTAGTCGCAAAGGAGCAGACACAAGCGTCAAAATTTAGCAGTAATAAATTTAATAATAATGCATATATTTGTGGAAACTGGGGTCAAGTTGTATTTTACAATTTTAAAAATGCAGAATTTCACAAGTTACTTCATGTTAAAGATTAGATCGCTCTTTATATGAAAAGAAAAATACACTGAGCTTACAAGTGCAATTATGCTATCTAGTGGCAGAAAAATGACCTCTACATTAATCAATATCACTCTTGATTTTTACTGTACAGTACATCTTTTTAATTTTAACTGAATTTTATGAATTATTATGAAATAAATTACTGTACTAATGACTAAAAGATGCAGCCATATTTCTATTAGTTTAACATTTTTTTCCACTTTTATGTTAACAAGAGTATAAAAACTTGAGGGGAAATTATTTTATTGTACATTTTATTACACATTTAGAACAGATATAACATTTGCGATTAATCATGAGTTAACTATTGAAGTAATGCGATTAATTACAATAAAAAACTGTAATCGCCTGACCCCTATTTTTAATCTACCCCCCCACCCCAAAAAAAAACAAAACAACAACAACACTTATGCATAATGCATGTGTCAGATCATCTACGTCAGGGTTTTAATGGGGGGAAAAATGTATACTCATGAAATAGAGGACTCACAATGTCTTGTGAGCCAAACATATCATACGTTTGGCTTTATAGGGTTGAAATAAAAAACACACCACTTACAGATTATGGCCAAATATAACATTTTGGGGCCATAATGTTGTCTTTTCAACGGAAACGTGTTTATGGGTTGTCCAGTTCTAGACAGTATCCATAAAATTATCTTCTGAATTTCTAATTAAATCAAAATGACATCTTAAATGACTCACTCCTTATTATACGAGCCTGTTTTTTCTTTTATAAGTCAATTTTAATTATAACGAAACATTATTCCAACGGCTATGACATTCCAAACAATAATGTTAATCTGACCGCTAACTAATGCTGGCTAACTTACTAGCTCATAGCATGGAGCCGTAGTAGCCACTTGTTGATATACTGTAATTGTGTGTCAAGTTGTTTTTCATCAAATAAGATGAGAGAAAATTTTATGTGAAATAGTTTTAGATCCGAAATGTTTAACATAATCAGCTGACCCAAAAATTTACAGGGGTAAAATAATTGTCCTGACTAAAACTAGACTAAAACGTTGACAGTTTTTGTTGACTAAAACTAGATGTTAGATAGACTCATGTGTCGTGTCATCCCTTTTTTCCACTTCTTGTCGAGCTCCGCGCATTTCCATGGTGACGACTTGCTCACTTCAGGCTGCGCGAGAGACTCACGCTGTTCAAGTAGAATTTTGAATTCAGTGTGTCGCTTATTGTTTGCCCCGCAGGTTCATTCCATTTTTGTCACAAAGAAGACGTGCTAGCTTGTCGAAGCCGGCGTACAATTAGATGCTGTTGTTATTGGCTGAACGGGCCTCTGTTGAGGTTTGTGATGGCTTTGCAGATGCCTCATAAAGACCTGTAGGTGGGTGGCCTGCAAGATGGGTGCCAGTCTGCCTTTAACAGGCCTTCGATTTACTGTATGATTCCACTCATTTTCTCTCTCTCTCTGTGTGAACGTGCATGATTCCTCACCTGCCCCCATTTTGTTTCTCTGCTCCTTTCAAAGTGCAGCAACGGTTGTGCGTCAGGAATTAGAGTGCATACTGGGTGAGGACTCGCATAATAAAACAGCATGAGGCAGGAAAAATGCTTTCAGTCACAAGAACGTGAGACGGGAACTTTGGGTGGTGAAACAGCAGACAAATCCAACATCGTTCCAGCTCATGAGATGCAGTGAGACGTACTGCTTGTGCTGGACTGGAATTTGAATTCAACTGATTGCCACTGCAATTAAAATTTTGCTTCTTCATTCTTTTTTTTTCTTTCTTTTTTTTTACTGCACTCCCTTGTCTCTTTCCATGCCTCTTAGAGGAGCTGTTATGATTAAATTTGATAAACCACAGCAATCAAGCGAGCCCCCTAACAAATTTAGTCATTAAATACAAATGCATAAATACAAATATGAAAATTCTAAAGGAAAGAACAGGAATGCAAGACGGTATGCAATTGTTCTAATTTGGTAGGCACAAGTGTGATAACAGGAGGAATTAGCGGCAAATGAAACCACAAGAGATTCCGAGCTCATCTAACTGTCAAGGCATGATTATAGACTTCACATGTGTTGGGTGTCGTGGGAGTTTACGCTTATTGAATTATGCCAAAATTAAACCATTAGTGGGGTGGAATTAATCTAACCAACTGGAATGGGACATGTGACCATGGTTTCAATTTGTTATCTGAGGTTCAATTATTATTACTGTATTACAGTAGTATTCTAGTTTAGATTTACTATGAGAAATCCAATACATTTTTTTAAATGATTATCAAAGCACATTCCACTGCACGGTATTTTGCAGTTTAAAAAGGTAATATTAAAGCTTTTTCTACATCATGCATGCTCCACCAATGCCCAGATGAGTACGAAGAGCCCTGACTGTTTGACTAAAAATTCATAATTTTACTAGGATTTCTTTGTGAATTGGCACTTTTTTTTAAAATGAAAATAACTACAATTTCTGTAATGTCCTAGATGGTAGCATTCATTGTATTAACATTTATTTTGAAAGGACATCAAATGAGATATAGGTAAAGAGGAACGCTTGAGAGGATGAATAAAAGGCAAAGCAAACAATTGGACTTAGGGATTTGAAAACTACTTTAATTATGAAAAAAAAACTAAATTTTTACGACAAGTAATTTTCTGTTATTTTGCTTACATTCCCCTATTGTATGCAATCAGCATTACTGTCACTTTCATGCACCTGTGGCATGAAAGTGACAATGCGGTTTGTCGGTTAAATAAATCATGATCCCTTCAAGATACTGCATTGCAGCTGCTATTTGCTCCACTCATCTTAGCACGCTCCCTTATCCCACTTAACGCTTCCAGCGCACCTAACTGAAGCAATTGTATTTTCTTTTCAGTCAGCTGGCCTGAAATTAATTATTCATATCAAGACAAAGTAATTGCATGCCACTCTGCCTTAAACCTCCATTTGCGTTTGAAAACCTGCTAGTAACTTTTAAATGAAAACGAAACGTGATCATGTTCAAGTGCGATGGAATTTGGGGTCCCGGTAGGTTCCGGCTTAATTTGAAAATTCAAATAATCAATTTGGGCCTTTTAGATTACTTATGTTGTGATAATTAAGAAAAGTGGGTTCTATAAAATACAACTTATTTTCAAACTTTTTTTTTTAAAGCTATCAGGTTGTTTTGCAGACATAGCACATCAATGATTCTCATCAGTGCTTTTCTAGGAGAAAATGGTGGTGATGAAAAGCCTTTTCATTTGATGCAACAAAAGAGATGCTGAGTATCTGGACTGTGTTGGCGAGAGCGGCTCTTCAAGCGTACCACAGCGCCAATAAGAAGTGATGTTTACTTGAACTGTCATCTTCTTTGTGACCTTTGCAAACTTAGTTAGCATGCCATTGTTGCAATCAAAGATGTTTTTGTTCAGAAAGGATCTGTTGACCTTTTTGCTCCATGAAATTCTGCATTTATCTGAACTGCTGTGTGTGCGTGCGTGTTATATGTCTTGGCCATCTGCAGTAGGTGGCACTAAAGAAAATAGTATTCTGGATGTTTAGGTTGGTATTTAAAATGTCACAATATGAACAAAGCTGCAAAGGGCCATTAAAATACAGCAAGTGAAAATAACATGTCTCCCTTTTGTGGCTGGAGCAGCTTCAACTCTTCCAGGTAGATTTGGGAATATATTTTTGGGATGTGTCCATCCAATCAAAAAAAAAAAAAACATTAGAAAGGTCAGAGTTCACTAATGTATGATGCGGGAATCTCAATCGTAGTACATCCCAAAGCTGTAATTTTTGGGGTGAGCTAAAGCTAAGTCATCAAGTCATACCTTTAATCCTCCTCTTATGTTAGCTTGTCAGAAAGCACATTTGACTTCCCAAAGTGTCTGACTTGATTTTTTTTTACTGAGGCAGTACTCTTACTACTTAATTAAAATATTTTGCAATGGGTCAATTTGACCCGCTACATAACAGGAGGAATAGACACTGGATCAACGGTTTTGTAACATTTCAGTGCTAACAGTTAGCAGTACCCAATTATGCACAAATATCTATTTAAACCCCTTGTAACTTTGGTTTATCATGTTCCTGGGTCAATTTGACCCAAAAAAAAGTGTCAGAAACAACAGAAAAAACAACATGTACTTGAGAGTAATTATTATTACTACTTTATACAGCTAGAAATCTTGCAATGGGTCAATCTGACATAACAGCACGATTAAAGCCAAGAAATCTCCTTTAATAAAGGATGTTTAAGAAAGAGTACAAGTACAAATAATATGATTCCAATAATGTTTTAGGTAAAAATTCAATGAAAAAGTCTCATAAACATGAGATCTTTTTGTAAATCTCGCAAGCCATGACAGCTCATTTCCGCGCCCCCCTGTTGTTACCCCGAGTCGTCTCAAGCTGGCGATGACGAGCTATCAATAAGTTGGTTGCTCTGTTTTTATTGTTTAATTGAAGCGGTTTCACAGCACAAGCCAAGGACGTATAATAGTGTTTAATGCAGAAAACTCACACAAAACATGCCTCGTAATTTGATCGATCTTGTAGACATATTGCAGAGTCCCATTGAGTTATACTTGCAGCTCAGTTCAAATCAGCATGCAGTGACACAAGTGAGGAGTGAGCGTTAGCATCTTCTGAGGTGCCAAGTGTTATGGAAATCACTACTGATAGGAAAATGAAGCTTCATGAAGCACTTGAAAAAAAAAAGTCACTCCTCTAGATTGTGCTCTTGGTTTAAAGATAAAGGTTAGTGCAATTTAAATTAAGATTAAATTTCCACTGCATCTTTAAACCAAGAGTGCCATCTGGAGGAGTCAAAAATATTCCAAGTGCTTCATGAAGCTTCATTTGTCCCCGAATGCTACCGCATTACATCCGCATTACATCCGCATTACATCCGGTACTGCTTCCTTCATTAGCAGCGAAGCTATCAGGTAGTAAATAGACAAATCCTTTTGCCTAAAGTCAGGGCTGTCAATACTCACGTGTTGAGCGTGAGAATCACGCATTTCCGCCCTCTTTCACTCTTCATTTACATTTTTCCCGTGAAGAAAAACTATCAATGAAAAACAGGGTTAATTGTCATTGTTGAAAACGGCGCTGTTGTCTCTAATTGGACGTTGCAACTGTCAGTTCATCACGTGCCCAACCTCCCTCGTGCACGCGCGCTGCTGTTTTCTTTTTTCCTGCATGCTACATGGAGCAGCCCCGAGTTGTGTGTTTACCTGAAGTGAGTACCTGTTCACTTAAGAACTTGTTCAAGTACACATTAGTGATAGTGACAGATAGTTGGCTACATGGTTTGCCACTTTGAGCGATGCACGAGTGTGCTAATTGATTCTATTTTTAGATGCACCTCCAATTATGTTGTAGCCGTTTTGTTGTGTAGTGCACGCAAATTTACACACTGTGGTGTATCGTTCCCACCATAGCAGAACCACAAATTCTCCTTGGCAAACTCGTCTGTGATTAATAGGAGTAAACCCTTTCAAACCAGATAACATTTGCTTGTCTTCAGACAGCGGTTGAGATCACTAGCCAATGTGCAGATATGGGAGAGGGCTCTCATAACCAACCGTACTTTTCAGACAAACAATCATCCATCCATTTTCTGAACCGCTTCACTTCACGAGGGTCGCAGGCACGCTGGAGCCATCACTGTCAAAAAGATTGCCAGTGCGCTGAAGTGCCCACCTCCCCAAACTCCACTAGCTTCTGACTGAGGAGAATTAATTGGTTGCCGGTAAGGGTGCTCGATTAAGGAAAAAATAATAATCACGATTATTTTGGTAATAATTGAAATCACGATTATTCAAAACGATTATTTATTTTTTGGTCCAAAACAAGAAAATGTTTAAACATTTGAAAAGATTAGGACAAAATTATTTGAAACACAATACGTGCCTCAAAACAACTCAAAATTAATATTATTAGGGCTGCAGCAATCAAGTATCTTGGTTTTCGGATATCCTACTGAAAATTCTAGCGAATAGTCGGGTATTTGGATAGAAATACAAAACATACCTGTATATACTTTCTTGGTTAAAGAACAATTATAAATACAGAAGACAAAAAACACATTTGCATGTAATAATTAACAACAACAGGTAATAATCAACTTTTTTTTCTTTTTTTTTTTACTGTGCTTGTCAGCAAACGATTTTCCTCTGAAACAGTGAGTTTTAGACAAATCTCTCCCCATAGATTTTGGTTAATGGAACTAAAGTGACGTCCACTCATCTTATAAAATAGCGATTTTATCGGCTAAATAAATAGCACACTTAAGCAAGCCTGGTTTGTTAATAAGTGATCAGTAGGAATGGCAGATTAGTCCGGCTGTCAGCATCAAAGTGTGCACAGTCCATCAATCCATTCTTGTGTTCGCTAAGGCACAATTGTGTTTCAACCGAAAAGTGCTCACCCCAATTATTAACTTGAATGACTAAGTAATTAAGCGGTGGGTCCCTGGATTTATTTTATTTTTATTTATTTATTTATTTTAGTGCAATATACAAAAGTTGACTATTTTGGAATTGTGATCCGGACTGATGAGTGGCCCTGCCACTCTTTTGTCAACAGCAAGCTAAAGGTCCTGCACTAAACTGCTTTGCCTGTGCACAAACTCCTGGAAAAAGGGGGGTGGGTGTATTGATTCTTATGTTGCTTAAGGCTAATTATCCACTCTGCTGCAAGTTCCTGTTATTGACGTTCTGCTCCTCTTTCCTGCTCATCATACTGATGGTAAATGCTTAAAAACTCCTTTGACTTAGCTATAATGTGGGAAGCAGGGGCATGACTGCTCCGAGTTGTTAAATAAACCTAATCTCAACAAATACAGTAAACATGGTCAATGTCCTTGCCACGACCTGTCTGTGATAAACGGACTGCTATAACAAATGGTTGCTTAGTGACAGAGAGTTGTGCGGTAAATCTTTTGCCTGGCACAAAGGACAACCTCACCCTGCTATTTAGGATAGTTCATCTCTTCCATTTTTAACTGCAGCACTAATACAACAGAAATTGATGCAAGGCCTGGTTGTCATTAAAACGCGAGTCCCACTGGAATGCTCTTGGCAGGGTGCAGTTGCAGTTAAAATAATAAAAAAATAAACTGACAGGCTTCTTCTCGTGTCGCATCGCTTCTTGCAGTCATCACTCTGCAAGGATTGATTTACTTTTCCTGCAAGCTATGATAAGCGGCAAACTCATTAAAGCATCTGCCATCACATGCTAAAGAGCATATTGCACACGCTATACTCATTATGTGCCAGGCCTTAAATATTTATATAGATGAAACACCCTCATAAAAGTGAGAGATAGCAACTTTATTATGATTTTTCTTTTTTTAACCATTAAGGAGATGGATGGCGACATTAGGTTGTACTTTGCAATTAGGCATTTAGTTGAAGGATTGAGAATGTTTGGCAGCACAATGGAACCCCTCAAGTAAAAAAATGACCATTCAGAATGTTGATCTTGCGAGACTCCACCAAATCTTGCATTCAGTATGCATCAAAAGGATTAGCTAGCTAGTGGGTTTGTGTCTTTTCCCTTTCTTTTGCTTGTTCATGATGCCAGCAGAGAAGGTTAGAGATGATGGCAAAGAGGAAAGTTATATAACCACAGGACCGTAAATTTTACTCCTTGTAATGTAGGAAATTCATTTGTGCATTTAGCTGGTATTTTGCTGCGGTGATATGACTCACCTCCAAAGCATAAGCAGTCATCTCCCTCTGCATGTTTGTCACAACATTATTAATCATCAAAGGTAAAGGTGAGGACAAAACGCAATGGTGCCTCGAGATATGAGTGAACCAGCTCACACGTTTTTGGAGATACAGTCATGGTTCAATTTGAGTGTTTTTTTGTTTTGTTTTTGTTGTTCTTGTTTTGTTGCTTTGACTCATAAGCAAAAACTTTAGACATGGGTGTGCTATATGGTGGCATTAATCTACCTCAGGTCGTGCCACAAGCAGCTAGTAAAAAATGTCTTCAAAAAAGAGACTCTGAGCCATTTAATGCTGTTTACTGTCAAAATAAACATAAAACAAAGGGAATATTGTCAATTCTAAACAACCACATACCTTTGCTATACAGTAGGAACGTTTTTCTAATAAACAATACAAAGTGACGGAGATGGACTAAAGATGGACACCAGCAAATCGGGGTACCGTATTATACACGGACACAGAGAAAAAAACTACTTTTTAAGGTTGATTTCGGAGGGACATTCAGTAGTACACACAGGATTTGACGGTTATCATGATGCACAAAAGGTATCATTCTTTACATTCTGTTAATTATTACTATATATTTTTATCAAGTATAATATTGTACATTGCTGATAAAACACATTCCAAAATGTTTTATAGTTTTTTGTTAGAGAGGTTGGAAGAGGTTAATAATATTTCAATTCATTTCAATAAGGAAAGATGATGTGAGATCTGAGTACTTTGAGTTACGAGCATGGACACGGAACAAATTATACTAACAAGGCACTTCTTTATTGATTTTACATTTTACTATTTTGGATAGCTAAATTGTGTATTTATACTTTAATTTCCTCAAAAACAATAAATAGAATGTGTTCAATATCTCTTTGAGAGGATGACTGAATACTACCTGGCCTGCTATTAGCCCCAAAAAATGCCACATTCCACCAGACTTAACTGTTCAGCTCAGCCTACCACAGTACAGTTTGAGACAGAAAATCCTGATCTGGTATGCGGTGAGTAGACAAGATGGGGATATTTGCGTCAAAGATAGGCTTAAGAGATGCTCAGTCAATGCTGTAAATAACTGTACTTTAATGCATTTATTTTTCAGCCGGTGATAGAGATAATCATCCTTCGACATATTTGGCGAGATTCATCTCTTGACTTGAATCCATCCTGAATATAGCTTTGATTAAAGCCTGAGCCTCGGCCCATGGCAGACAATGGCTTCCGCTCACTTGCTCATACTCACTTGCGATTTTTCCTGCTGCGATAACGGCAACCAGATTATCATACATCGCCTTTAAAAAAGCATCAGCTGAATGGCCTCCATTGTCAGGGACAATCCCGTATCTGTCAGTCAAGTAATTTCATGCAAATCCTTTGAGTTGAGTCAGTTTGAATTCACGGCACAGAGGTAATTTACTGGGCAATGTGCCTCAATGGCCGTCTATTCACATCTGATGACAAACAAGCTGAATGCTAATCAGCAGGCGAACGCGCAATGTGGTGACAAATGTGTTGTAATTTGCACACAAGTGCAGAGAACATCTGTGAGAATATCTTGACCCTATTTGGACTCAATTTCCAACACTTCAAGTAATAAATGCAAAAATATGTTTCCTTTAAAAATGTGGGATACAAACAGAAACTTCCAGCCATTAAGATTGGACTGTAACAACCAGGCCTAGGCCAGTATAGCTCTCAGGTGTGGCTCCATATGCACAAACATTCACTGAGTTAGCCCCGCCAACCTCACTCCAAACTATTGGATTTCACTTGTTTCATCTACTCCTCATTTCACTTTCCTAAAAATGTTTTAAGCAAGTCTATTTCTGCAGTGTGTTATGACAGATTTAAAAAAAAGAGAGAAAAAAAAAGCACTCCCTTCAGTGATGGTGGCATCAGCTGAAATAATCAGAGGGTTTTCTGGAGAGGTGCCAGTTGGTGTCTCAAGCACCTGCCTTGAGGCAAAGCACTGAACCGGCCAACTGCTTGGGGCACTCATTCATGTGCAGCCCTCACTCCGACATCTCTCCCTCTCTGTGCACATCTATAGATTTTGTTGTGTTTGTATTTCTGGGCTGTAAAAGAGAAAACATAATTATTATTATTTTTTAAATTTCTTCTTAGCCAGAAAATAACACACTCAAGTTGAGGCTCAGTCATGCATTTGCATGAAAAAAAAATCTAGACGGGCCTGTGCACTAGGCGTAAAAACAGATGCATCTTCAATTTCTTGCTTGTCTTTGGGACCACATTGTGTCTCTCTGGGCGTTCAGGCGGACGTGGACACCACGGCCCCCGCGCATCCCGCAATTTGGTGGCAAAAAGTAGACTCGATTTTAGACTCGCAAAAGGCATGTCTAAGTGGTGTCGCACGTGGTGTAATGTAATTTTGGCAGATTTGATCGAGGCACAGACAGACATTCATTTCATTCATAAAGATCTGTCAGTACGTTTACATGCAGTCAATATTCGGGTTCAGGTCAGAATTCCGGTTTCTGATAGTCGAGATAACCCGTTTACATGCGTGGCGGACAGAGTTACTCTCAATTACATGGTGTTCGATTGGAATATTCCGTTCAGATTGCGATGCACGGACAATGTAATTACATAAATCGACATCATTTCCACTTTTTAACTTTCTACAGTCAATAAAAGACATTATGTTTATGTCACTCACCCCGCTAAATAAAGTAGTCGGTTTTCTCCTCGCTGCAGAAGTGTGGTACTTTGTTGCGTCGTCATGTTTGTTTACACCGGCTTGTGTATTTCCGATGGGTTACACGCAGAGGTGGGTAGAGTAGCCAAAAACTGTACTCAAGTGAGAGGAGCGTTACTTCAGTATAATATTACTCAAGTAAAAGTAAAAAGTAGTCTTCAAAAAATCACTCATGTATGAGTAAGAAAGTATTCGCTGAAAAGAGTACTCAAGTACTGAGTAGCTGCTTGAAAATGAAGTCTGATTTATTTTTTTAAAACAATGTCATCAGACAGACAAAAACATAAAAGTATGTGCAAATACTGGCATCTTCAAATCAAAATGAAAAAAAAAAACACTTTTTGAGCTCGAACAACAGTGCAAGCAGTCACGTTAGCCCAAGCACGCACAATCATGCCTCCCAGTCTAACGACCATAGGTGGCAGTTTCTTAACGCAAAAGCAAAAGGTCAATAGCAGAGTAAGAGTAGCGTTTCTTCTTCACACATCTACTCAAGTAAAAGTAAAAAGTATTGTGTGGTAAAGAGGTACATTTTTTTTCAAAAAGTTACTCATGTAAATGTAACGGAGTAAATGTGACTCGCTACTACCCAACTCTGGTTACATGCCAGAAGCACAACTTATATACATGTATATGTGTGTATATAGGTACAAACTGTAGCGTTTTCGCCGTAGTCACACAAAATAATGTGAAAACGTCAGAGAGAAATCATTGTATTCAAGCAAAGCTCCTTTAGCGAGTGGGACGAAGCTGTGCAATTCGTTACTACAAATGACCAAGACTCCTCACAAATTCAATTAAGCGAAGAAGAAGAAAAGAAGACAAAGAAGAAGATAGAGATGCGCTGTACAATCGAGATATTCCAAATGCATATATATGGGCAAATATTCGGGTTATGAAAGAAGTAACCCAGGGGTCTTATTCTGTTTGTTTTTTTTAACCCGAATAAGAGCATATTTGGGTTATTGTGCATGTTTACATGGCCTTACAAAACGTGAATATTGCCAATATTCGGAGCACAGCGGTGCAATTTACATCCCTAGATGTGCAAAGTCAAGGAAAATACCAAAATAAATAATACTCCAACCAAGTGCAGTTAGAGTGTGCTTTGTGCTAGAATTGCACTGAGCACAAAAAAGGGCTCACTCAGTGATTAAATCATTTGTGATGTCCCGTACCAGCCTACGGACACCTGCAGGCAACTCTTGTCTAATTTGATAATGTATTTGAATGGCAACATCACCTCTTCAGCATCAATGTTTCTCAAAGGATAACTAGCCGATAACAACAGATTTGTCACTTTTTTACATCTATTCCCCAACATGCTGTTCACTGGATCAGTGCAACCATGAGTTTGCAAATGATCCATTAAGTTATAAGGTTGGAATGTGAAATTGCCCGCACTGTGTTATCGCACCCCAGTGGTGAAGGAAGACACAGCTGGGTTAATACAGTTATATTGGTGTGCAAATGGCTGGTCACCCGCGTGGTGCAATTGTGCGATGAAGCACACTACAGAATATATACCAGCCAGCAAAACATGTTTCTCTGGCAAGGATGAAGCAAGTGTGGAGGACTACAAAACACTGAAGACTTTAAGATACAATGTTCAACTTTGTCCTTTTAAAATAAAAGCTTCCAAATCACAGTGATTGCACCATGGCTTGATTGAGAATATGGTCTCTATTGTTTCCATGGTGACCCTGAATCATCTAAAGTGGAACCTTCAAAGTCAAATGGCCCCAGGGTCATACAAATCACAGTGCGACACCCATTTTCAGGGATTACTTTGCCCTTTAAATCGCACAAAATTTCAGACTTTATTAAGATCTTATTAGTTTTAATTACCATGCTCAATATCCCATCACTCTGAATTGTATCTCTTGTGTGTATGTGTGTGGTCATCTTCTACTGCATGTGTGGGGTAATGTATGCACCTCAGCAAAAACTAAAAACATAAAGACAGATTTAAAATATTTTTAGACTTGTAAGACGAGTTAAATTCTTACTTCAATTCCCAGTACAGTGAACAAAGATTTGATGCTGGCTACCTTATTATTTCTAATCACATATTATATGAAATATTTTCAACATATGCACAAATTAAGACGAGCAACATACTAGAATGGAGTGCGTTCAACCTTGACCTTATAAAAATAGATACAGAATCATACTTAAGATAAGAGATAAGAATAGAGGCTTTGTCATTGCCATAGTAACCCAATATCGCCTACTTGAAGGCTGTGATGTCACATTTTAGCGCTTTCATAGTTCTTGCTTGTTTTCAGCAATGCAGAAGCTTGAGAATGTTACAAATCTATCCATCCATTTTCTGTGCCACTTATCCTGTTCAGTGTAACATGGAACTGGAGCAGCTGACTTTGGGCAAAAGGCAAACTACACGACTACTTTGGTGGCCAGTCAATCACAGGGCAAATCTAGAGAGTCACATTCACATTTACTTTATCATATAGACTAAGTGCAATTTCTGGAGAAAATGTGTGGGAATGCTGAAAGCATCACGGTGCTAAGCTGAATGCTAAAATAAGCTGAAAGATAAATTATGTGAAAATTGCAAAGTATTTATTTTTTATAAAAAAAATTATGAGTGTGCAAAGATCAAAGAGTTTTGGTCAATGTTAAGACCATAAAAAATCAGTGTCCTTTTTATTTTTTGGCAACGAATTGCCCCGATGGACATTTTTTAAAGTACATATATACACATCATCGTTAGTTTTACTAATAGCACAATATTGCTTTTATGGTCCATAGAGGGCATCAATAATAATGTGACAGGATTGGTTTCGATTTTTCAATGCTAGGGGGAGCTATAGAGCCATGTTGTTATGGCAACTTTATAATATCAAATTTTTCGCCGGGCCTGAAGACTGTGTCAAGTTTGGTGAGTTTTCGTTAATGTTTAGGTCCCAAAAAATGAAGAAGAAGAAGAAGAAGAAGAAGAAGAAGAAGAATTTCTACAAACAAGATGGAACCTTGCAGCGGTCGCTGCTCGGACCCTAATAAAGGTTAGAAACATAAGTGGGTAATGCTTCAGTGTTCCCACAATGAGTGGGAATTGAACAAGGCCAGTGAACCACAAACAATCATTGACTCGTCAGAAAGAAGCCTTATGTAGCAAGTCACATAACAGTCCTTTGTTTGTGACACTGCACATTAGTCTGTCCATTTACAGACACACATAATGGAAAGGTCAGTCTGAGAAGGATATCGCAAGATATTGCAAGCAATGATGCGTGATTGTAAGGGAGGGTCATGAAACGAGGAGAGGATTTCGCAGCTGTAGTCATCTGTTACAGCTCCGAGAAAATATACTTACGTTTTCACTTCTTTTGAGTCATGTGACCTGATTGTTGGCTTGTTGTCCACTTTCTTTCCTGTTACAGTGACTTGCTCACCATAGAGGATGCAAGCTGAACTACTACACAGTAAATTATGTTGAGTAACTTTAATACTATTTAGAGTGGGACCAAATAGACTCAGTTTTAGAGTAGGTTAATATTTACACTTGGAAGAGAGTAAAATAAAGATTTTTTTTTTTTTTAAGTCACTCAAGGGTTGAGGAAAAAACTCTTTCAGCTTGGGAGACTGCCACACTATCACCTGAGCTATGCCCCTCCTACTCTTTGCTTATCTCCAAGAGGAGACCAAAAACGAGGGCACGAGCGATATACTAATGCAGCTGCGTGGTTCAGGTAGTAGATTAGCTGTCTCCCAAGATGGAGTTCGTTCCTGAACCTTGAGTGCCTTTTATTTACTTATTATTTCAATTCTTTATTTTACTCTCTTCCAAGTGTAAATATTACTCTGAAAATGAGTCCATTGGGTCCCACTCTAAATAGAGTCAAATTTACTCTAAAGAATTTACTGTGTACTTGTTTTTTCTCATTTGATTTCCATGTGTATAGCCTCGCACAAAATGCTGTAGCCCTCATGTGCTAACCTCAATTGTCACCAACAGCCGACCTGTCAATGAACACCTGACAGGTAACACGCATTCAACGAGAAGATGAAAAGGCTGCACTGGTAGTCAGACCTTGACAAGCTTGGTGTGTGCGTCACTTATTTGCGTGATGTGTTGAGCTCATTGAGAGGAAGAGTGACATTTGATGTGGCGCAATATGGCTACCAGGGAGAATGTTGGGTAACGGTCACAAACGTGACCTCTAATGCAAAAAAAGAAAACATCTATTCTGGCTTCTTTTTGAAGGATCGGTGATGGACAGTTGGGCCTGTTTCTCCTGGGAAAACAGCTTAAAGTCTATATTGTGCCACTGCGCAAATATGGGGGTGACCGTTGCATTTTGCTGCAGCCTTGACTGACAAGGCAAATGCTGACATCTCATTAAGGTTGGCAGTTTCAATGTTTATAATTTGGTGCAGATGCAAAATCAGGATCAGTGAGCCTGGGTGGAAATACGGCCTCTCCTGAGTTCCGTCCTAGTGTAAGAACTTGCCTCAGATGGACAAACCTATTACTCTCAAAATTGATTTACTTTTTTTGTTGGAATAATGTGACAGCTTGGTGGGACAGATCTCCAGCCGTCTCCTCATGCCTTTGCCCGTGACTCTTCCCTTGCATCAGACAGCCAGTGATGGATGACTTAATTAAGATGAAAGACAATGAGTGAGTGCTTTTCATTGTGTTTGGTCTCAGTGGTTTGTGACAAAAAATGGATTACTCTTCTCAAAGTGGTCTCCTTGGGGAAATGTCACATTTAGCATTGAAACACATCTATCTGAATTGGCTTGGAAGAAAAAATCCGACACACGCACGCAAACACATCCCTGGCATTTAGATATGTCTGTGGTTGTTTAAAAATAGAGACATTTTTTGTTGTTCATTTGCTTGAAAAGAACTCAAACTGAACACTGTGCTCCCAATAAGAGAGACCGTCAAACATCCGCACCTTGTGCAAACATCATCCTCATGGAAAGAAGCATACAAACACACACGCACGCACACACAGAGCTGGGTACATCCAATTCACAAAACCTTCTGATGCCATTATTGCCTACCTCGGTAATAACATCTATCCTTTGAGTCGGCTGTCATTCTGTTTTAAGTGCACAGGGCACACCAAGAGACAGACAACTACATTTGCTTGGTCACTGGGTGCGAACTGGACCAGACAAGTGAATCACTAAACCATCAGTGCCAGTGAGCCTACACAAGCCACATTACATTCATTTGTTTGCAGTATTATGATTCTTTCGACATAAAGATGGCAAAGGTCAATTTGTGAAAATCTGTCTGAAGGTCACCCTCTCCATTCCGGGTTTGATGTATGGTATACAAACTAGCGCAGATGTGCTCATAAAAAGTGTTATTTTTAAATACAGTATGATGTGGTTATCAGCATTTTTTCTCCAATAAATGATGTGTTTATGTTGCATTGGCTCTCTAACCCTCTACACTGGGGTCATCAACTCTGTTCCTTGAGGACACGTATCCAGCATGTTTTGTATGATTCCCACTTCCAACATATCACATTCATATTTTCAGCTCATCAGCTATCTATGCAGAAGTCTGATTGTTTTAATCAGGTGCGTTGGAGGAGGGAAACACCCAAAATATGCTGGATAGGTGACCCCGAGGGCCGGAGTTGGTGACTCCAGCTCTATAACATCGCATGGACAACCGGGGACAGTGGTAAACCAGGGTAGTGGTCCCTCTTTTTAAGAAGCGAGAACAGAGGGTGTGATCCAACTAGAGAAGGATCACACTCCTCAGCCTCCTTGGTAAGGTCTATTCAGGAGTGCTGGAGACGAGGGTCCGTCGGGAAGTCAAATTTCAGAACTGTGGACCACCTCTACAACCTCTGCAGGGTCCTCGAGGGTGCATGGGAGTTTGCCCAATCACTCCACTTGTTTTGTTAAGTTGGAGAAGGCATTCGACCGTGTCCCTCAGGGAGTTCTGGGGAGGGCGGTTTGGTAGTATGTGGTGCCAAATGGGCTGTTCAGTCCCCGTATCACCGATGTTAGAGTTTGGGTTGTATTACCAGCAGTAAGTTGAATTTGTTTCCAGTGGTGGTTGGACTCCACCAAGCCTGCCCTTTGTCACAGATTCTGTTAATAACTTTTATGGACAGAATTTCTAGGCACAGCCACAGAGGCGGTCCGGTTTGATGGCCTCAACATTTCATCTCTTCGCAGATGATGTGGTGCTCTTGGATTCTTTAAGCCGTGATCTCCAAGTCTCACTGGAGCAGTCCGCAACTGAGTGTGAAGCGGTTGGGACGAGAGTCAGCGCCTCCAAATCTGAGACCATCGTCCTCAGTTGGGTCTTGTTCTCAATTGAGGACAGGACGGAGCTGGAAATCAACAGGCAAATCGGTGCAGCATCTGCTGTGATGCAGATACTGTAACGGCCTGTTGTGGTAAAGAAGTAGCTGTGCCGAAAGGCGAAGCTCTTGATTAAAGCGGTCGAGCTACGTTCCTCACCTATAGTCACGAGCTGTGGGTCTTGAGCGAAAGAGTAAGATCCTGGGTACAAGCAACCAAAATAAGTTCCCTCCGTAGGGTGTCGGGGCTTTCTTAAGAACATTGCAATGCACTTGTAAAATCATACATACTTTAATATCAATAGGAAACCCTTCTATGTTGTGAATGTGTTTGTTACTCTGCCATTGTCCACGGGTCTAATATACCCACCATTTAAAAATAAACACAAATACACACCTACAACAATTTCTGTTTAAATTATTTATGTTCCTTGATGTTGACTTCCACCAGTACAGATATTCAGACTTACCATTTACTTTTGTTGGATTTTTGTTGAACAAAAATATAAATGCATCACTTTTGTTTTGGTTCCATTTTCCGTGAGCTGGACAAGATGCTTGAATGACTTCACCGTTCCCACGATAGCTTTCCACCAACACGCTTCTTTTACCTACGTTGCTTCCATGCACCCTCTCTGTCAGTTTTATCCTTAATACAATTATCTTTGAATTGAGTCGAACCTTGTGCTTTCCCCCACCTGAAGACCTCCAAGAGATTCTTTCTGGCAGAATTTACTTTGCACCAGAGCTCTATCCCTGGCTTTTGTTTTATATATTTTATCCTGTTTCCTCTGTTGTCGAGAGATACTTACTCCCTTCTTCTCTCCTAGATGCCACACGGGATTACAGTCCTCCCACGTCTTATCTGCTGCCAAGAGGGCGAGTGCCGCATTTGTGCTGTTTTTGGATGTTAGTATTTGACCATTTGTAGCCACCTATCTCTTTATCTCTCTGTCATGTTAGTCACCACTCTTTGCAGGCATTTCATTGCAGCATGTTTTTCAGGAGAAGCACCATTTGTCTTTGATGATATTTATGTGATATAGTGTGCATTGTACCGCTCAGATCCCCCTCGCAGGCTAGCTCTATCAATTCCCTGTCACAATTAAGAAACATATACTGTACTAGAGGATGGGTATATTCTCACAGGATTATGTGAAAGGTTTAGAAACCCATAAACAAATCCTGTTATTCTTTAGAATACGTGTAGTGCCATGTAACCTACATAGCCATTAACAAACATCCCCAAACTAGCCCACACTCCATACAAATTCCACAATGGTTTGATCCGTCACATGATGATTTTGATGAATCATTGACACATGGACAAACGCCCGGAAGAACATTTTCTCTTGACACTTGCTCAGTGTGAACGGCAGAATGTTATTCGGTGTATTCTTTTTTGCTCATTTTAATGAATGAAGATGCTTTTGGCATTTAGGATCGTTTTCTGGAAAGAACATTATATTTCTGGTGAATACAGAAATAAGCGGCAACTCAGCTACAAGACCAGCTTTCATCTTTTTCATCACTCAAATATGCAGAGAAGAAAAAAGTATCAGTCCTCCCACATTCATAGAATGATCGGGAGGCAGGAGCAGCCATCTGCAAAACTCCCCCCACCTCACCCACATATCCTCACACTCTTCTCACTCCAGTGTGACACAGTGTAGGTGACAAAGCTAAGGACAACTGAGAATGATGTGTAGTTTTTACTTATCATTTTTGTCAGATGTGCAGTAACTACTGACACGGTGACCTCTTGTTCTTCATGTCCGTGACGTAAAAGGGTCTGCACCATGTGTGGCAGTGCACAGCACATGATAATATGCTTCGTTTCAGTCACGGGAAGCACCATTTCTTAGATGACTCTTTTCGACATGCTGCTGGTCACACTGTCCCTACTTGTCAGAGTTTGGTCTGGATAACACGCTATAGCATGGTGGCAGCAAGGAAAGTGAACCACTCTGTGACTCGCCTGCTGTGACACTTTGGCGCATTTGATTTATTCCAGCTCATCTCCCTGCATCCTGTCAGTTAGAAGTGATTGTGATGCTTCACCTATGTGGCAGAGACAATCTTGAAAGACCGGTGTTTATACACAGATCAGAATCAAGCCAAAATGTTTACTTGAGATAGAGCTATGTGCTTTTTTCAGGGCCAATACCGATTATTGGTAGTCAAGGAGGCTGATAACCGATATTTGAAGCCGACATTCATTTGCAGAAACAAAAGACGTTGGTGTCAAAATTTTAAAAAACTGCAGCACTTGACATGTTTATTAAACAACTTTTGTGTTTTGCAACATGTTATACGGTTTTAAGATCTTAGAAAAAATAAATTTTTCTTCTAAAATTCTAACAAAAAGGTGCCCCGAGACTCAGCATTATGTTATGCTTTGATTTGTGCCCGCCCCGCTCCGGTGGACCTCATGGCACCTCGGGCGGGCCCCAGTATCCGGGGGGCGAGCCCTATCGGCCCGCCGGGCTGGTCCCATATGCCCGCCAGGGTCCCGGTGGGGTGGGTGAAGGTTTGGTGAGCGGGTGCGCCTCCTGCGCCCGCCCGGTTGGGGGGGGGGGGGGGGTGCTGGTCGCTCCTCTTAACTCACTACACTAGTTTTGCACAATACACTTTTATAGACATATCGGGCACATAACACACTTTGGGGGGGTAGGGTGGAAACACCGTCTTCGCCCTACAACTCCCCTCCAATTTTAATGCACCACATAACTGTGTGTGTGTGTGGGGGGGGGGGGGGGGCATCGGTTTGGGCAGACCGCAGTATAGAGCAGTACTGCGGTCCCCTGTCCGTGTCCCCGCCGCCCCCCCGCCCCCTATTTATTTTTTTAATGCACCACATACACTCACTGACATGCCTGGGAGGCGGGTGGATCGGAGCGTGGGGATATCATTTCCTTCTGCACCGGTTCACCTGCTCCCAATGTTAATGCACCACACACACACTTTTGTATATACACTGGGTGGGGTCACATTCAAGGTTTAGGGGTAGAGTTTGCCAGTCGGCGAGCTGCCGGACTCAGTAACAGGGGTTACCTTTCACTAAGAACGCTGGAGTGACGACCGGGGCCTTTCCCCGCTGGGCCTGGGGTTCGGGGGTGCCGACCGTCCTCCGGTGCCCCAATCTCCCCTTCTGCCCCCGGTGTTCCGTCCCTCCACGCGGCGGGGGGTGAGGTGGGCGCCCTCTCCGCTCCGCTGTCCAGCCCCTCTTCGGCGCCGATGCCTGGGTGCGGGGGGTCCCCGGGATCTGGGGGTCGGGGGCTGCCGGTTGGTGGGGGTGGGGTCGGGGGGGCGGGCGGCTTGGTTGGGGGGGGGGGGGTGCCTGGGGTGGGGGGGTGTCTGGGGGTTTGGGGGCCTGGGGGCGGCTGGGGCTGGGTTGGGGTGCCTGGCGGGCCTGCAGTGCCCCGTCCTGCTGCGTTGGGTTGGGGGCGCGGGCCGTGTTGGGGTGGGGGGCGCTCCTGCTCCTGGGTTTGCTCTCCGGCCGGTGGGTCGTCCTTTGGCGCTGCCGCGGCCTGGGGGGCCCTGAGCTGTTGCACTTGCTCTGTCCTGGCAGGGGTTGACGGCCCCCCTCTTTGGTGGAGCTTTTCATGCATGCCAGATCCACCACACCAGCATCTATCGAAACTCAGACACAATCTGCTTCTCCCTCAGGTCATTGAATCGGTGGAGGCTGGTGTCTGTGGATCTCACTCTTCGTCTGTCCTTCCTTCCTTTCCTCAGTCTCTACTTTGGTCTCTTGAGGTCTCCCTGATTTGTTGGAATTTAGATGTTTCTGGGGTTGGTGAAGGACTCTGTTTGGTGGCCTGGTGGGTGGTGTCTGGTCGGTGCTGGATTTAACTTTCCTTTCTTTTCTTTGGTCCTTTCTCGGGTCTCCTGATGGCGGTGTTCGGTTTAGGTGAACGGTATGGGATTTTTAATAGGTTTTTGGTGAACTAATGAATAGACACACACTCACACGCATGCACACGCACAAACACATTCTCACCCACATACAAAATAACAATAAAAAAAAATAAAAAAAGAGAGAGCAATGATGATGACATGTCAAATCGGTACAATTACCGAATGAACAATACTGAGCTCTTAAAAAAAATAAAAATACAAATAAAATGTTTTGCTTTGATTGAAAGTTCTAAAATTAAAACTGTATCCTCAACGCAAATATTGGCCAGTCTTCACCAGAGTGGTTTTCTGTGGTAGAAAGCAGTGAAACAGCCATGAGTGCATCAGCTTCTGCATGCACGCACGCACGCACACACACACACACGGACGGACACACACACTCACTGCTTACTTTTATCAATAGGCCTATAGCCTAACCGTTATAGCCCGCATTCTAACTTCCAAATAGCCGCTAATTTGCGAGCTAACGGTTAGCTCGTGGGCTGTCGCTGCTTATTGGCTGCAACCAATCAGATGGTGTTGTGGACGGGCCAATGCTGCAGGGAGTCAACAGCCACTGACTCAGAGCAGACGGAGGAGAAAAGCGCCTATCCGGGAAAAAAAACTGTTTTTAATTTATCGGCTGTCAAAACAAAAAAAGCGACCTTTGCCGATATTCATAAAAATGCTGAATATTGGCGCCGGGCCGATTATCGGTCTATCTCTAATTTTGACTGTGTCAGATAGATGGACAAAGTATTTGTACATACTTCGTACCATTTATTTTTCTTTGTTAGTTGTTTGCACACCTTGGACCTGATT
The DNA here is from genome assembly GCF_054856555.1 of Leptonotus elevatus. Lineage (NCBI taxonomy): Eukaryota > Metazoa > Chordata > Actinopteri > Syngnathiformes > Syngnathidae > Leptonotus > Leptonotus elevatus. The sequence continues at coordinate 7,373,982 of NC_141240.1, read as the reverse complement.
TACTAAATGTTTACATACACTACTCACAAAAAGTTAGGGATATTTGGCTTTTGGGTACAATTTCAGGACGAGCCTAAAATGCATTAAAACCTTTACAAGTGTACTTAATGTGACCTTCTCTAAGCTTTTGAATGCACTGTTAAATGTTTCAGTACTTTTTGCGCAAGTTGCTGTTTTCTAACGAGGGCTTGTGAACAGTAATTGATGCTCAAGGGCAATGACGAGTTATTGAGACGTTGACATTTTTTGTTGTGGTGTACCCACCATTGTTAACTTTTTTTTCAATGAATTGTTTGAGATTAGGAAATCAGCAGTGCACCCTTCTACTTAGAATTACTGTAGCCTAACATTTTGTGAGTAGTGTATACAGGAACAGATATAAAGTTGATTGAGCAGGCAAGCCGATCTGGAAGCTGATCAATAAAGTGGACGCAAACAGGTTTGCGTCTGCCAAATGCACTCAATCGCCATGCAGTTCATTTTGTCCATTGTGGGAGAAGTATATGCAAATGCGTTAATTTAGCGCATGAAGCGTGATTTATAAAACCTGAGATTAATTATGCTGACTGATTTTGCATCTTATGTGAAAGGCAAGTGCAAACCAGCACATAAAGTGGTGCACAGCAAAATAAGAGGAGGTGAGGAAAACTTTTCCACTCATGTAACAGTTTTAAAATGCCAACAAAACCACCAAGGCAATTTTGGGGCTTCTGACAGATGTCATCAATGATGAAAACTCCTTTTAACTGTGCATTTACATCTTTTCAGGGAACAGTTATTTTGCACAATGGGCAGGCACATCTGCATCTAATGGCTATGCACTCGAATGAAATAAAGCATTGTTTTTATGCAGTTGATATATTTTCAAGAGATATTAGCACAATCAATTTATTTCCTACAACTCTGTAAATATATTAGTTTGTTTCTTATACCAACACTTCAAACTTCATTGTGCACTTGCCGCGTTCTACCAAGTTTTCCATGGTGAAAACAACCAAGCCTATCTAAAGGGAAAAATCCTTTTTAAATTTGGCTGTCTTCACCGCATTCGCACATGTTGCCAACATCACACGCAATCTGTTAGAGCAAGTGAAAACGCAATTTAGTGCATATTATTTGGGATCCAAACAAAATGCTGCAATCTGAGCAATTCATGTCCAACATGCTTGCCAACAGCGCACCCAATCTGTTAAAGCGGACATGCATTTTAACACCTTTTATTTGGGATCAGGGCTGGACTGGGCATCTGGCATCAAGGGCAGATGCCCGCTGGGCCGGTGTCTTTTGGGGCCGATGTGGTGCTATTCAATTATTATTAGCCTCCATTTTACCCTAAGAGACCGGCCCACCCTTTAGAGTCAGCAGCCCATTAATCCATTTACAAAATAGATGGCAAACTGAACCAATAAACATCAGTGGTAGCTAAGGGTGGTCAGGAATCATGCTGGACTGGCAGGCCCAAGTCAAAATGCCAGGGTTAAATATTTGTGCCAGTGTTTGGGATATAGTAAATGATGCAGGTTGTCTCAGCAGCAGCCGGGTTGTCTCAGCAGCAGCCGGGATTTCTGTTCTATTATAAGTATGATCTCAATGTGACACATCCCACCGTTAGGTAAAGAAAAGCTAGATATCCGATTTTGATGGTGACATAAATATGTTGTCTTTCCAGGCATTAAGAATAAATTGGCATGTTGGCAGCTGTATTCCTTATTTTTGTTCTTTTTTTCCCCTTCCTACGGCTTCTTCAGGTGTTGTTTCTAAGTAATTCCTGTTGTGACAAAGAGAGAAAGTGACACTTTTTAAAGGCCTTAAAACAGAAAAGACATGCTAGTTGCACAGACTGTGTGCTCCTGGTGATTTCTACATTGGGATCACAGCTGGAAGAATGTCATGAGCTGTATTTTCGGTTATCCCCTACAATTTGCAACTAACCCTATAAATGTTTTCGAGATTTTGCAGTTACAATGGGACCACTGTCCAGAACCTCCTCTGATGTTGTTGTAAAACGCAGGCTGAGTGGGCCGTGACATCACCGTCATCTGACTGGACAATAGCTATAGGCAATTCTTAAAGGGTTAGCGGGTTGGATTTGGAGTGTTTTGCAAACATCTTTATTTCCATTTTCAGGTTAATGATACATTTTGGTTAATTTATTTAGCATAGCTTGTTGTAGAATAGACATTGTATAGATTGTACATTTCACTGCTGCTCAATCACAGTCAGACCACGCCCAACCTTCTCTCCATTCACAAGCCCAATGGTCCTTAAGACAACACCCACTTTGAGCGCCGTTTTCAAATATTAGTGAGGGTGGAGCAAGAGTCAGATTTTTTAGTTTATATGTTGTTGTTTTTTTATGTTTTTTGCTAGAGGATACAGAAGGCTTTGATGCTGCCTCTGACCTGAAGAGGTCGCTTAAAGCAACAATAGTTATTACAAAAAACGGCCAGCAGGTAGCAGCAGAGTATAAGAGATCAACCAGGGCCATGTTGCAACAAGCTGTTTTATCCAGTGTTTTGAACAGGTTTGTAAATAATGATGAAACTTAGCTATATTCTAATGCTAATTTTTTTTCCTGATGAAAGAAGTTACTCTAATCTTTCTTTTAGTAGGTTTGTTTTTATAGCAGTAGTACACAATATTCTGTGGGCCTTGCAAAATCAGTCAAAATCCAGTAAAACAGCCGGGAGCAAAGGGGGTTGCTTCAGTGAAAATGGCTGGGAGTAAATGATTTAAGTGAGTCATAAAAATACAGTGTATAGACTACAAATAATTGTGTTTTAGATCAATACTTAACTATAACCGGCTTAACTTAAACAGCCCAATGGCGGTGAGGGGTTGGCGGCATGGGGCGGCAGTCGGAGGGCTTTGAACACCGTAGGTTGACGTATGGCTGTGGCGTAAGCGTAAACAAAAATAAAAGATTATTAATACTAATTTAAATGTATAGATTTGCACTTTTTTTTTTTATGACTAATTTAATAAAATCTTATTTGGTCCAAAAATAACTTGCATAATTATAGTGTTTCAAATAAATGTATTTGTCTTTACATGTATAAACATTTTCTTGTTTTATACCAAAAAACAAAATGATTGTCATAATCATGATTTCAATTATTACCAAATTAATCGTGATTAATATTTTCTTCATAATCGAGCAGCCCTAGGTGGACGACGACGACGAGCCAGTGTCAGCAACACGGAGAGATGACCGATTGAAGGAGGGCGACTGACTGAGTAATACCAAGCTCTACATTTAGTATCTGCTCGCTCTCATAAGTGAATGGACCCGACAAGCAGTGTGTGCGGCTCATGGAAAATTTTTACCCCAACCTTCACCATTACATATGCATACATACTGGTACATATGAAATATGTAAATATGGTTAAGTTTTGTTGTAAAGCGCAATATATGTATACGCTATACTGTATTTTTATTACTTGCCGGCTGTGTCTCTCTCGCCAGAAATGTATTTTTAATCTGTGTGAAAGCGTATGTGCATTTGATTAGCAGTAAACTGCAATGTCCCCACATCACGCAATGGTGATTCACATTTTGAATCGCCACAAAACCCCTGGCCCAGAATCACCACTCCGCACACTGCGAGTGTGCACTGTGCAGTGGGTTCCCGGGTCCAGGTTACAGATGATAGAGGCCGCCGATCCTAATTGTGCTGGCTCAGCAACTCTTGACACCACATGAAAAACATGCATGTGTGACTGTGTTTATCTACTAATAAATCTCCATAGACGGGCTTTCACTTTAGGGGCCACTCGCAATGACACAGCCTATATTATTACTAAAGCCAAGACAGACACTATAAAATAAAGACATAAGACTGTCGTAAATTATTAACATTTCATATGCGCAAGTTGTAAATGTACAGGTAGGTTTGTACTAATCATGTTTAGACCAGCAGAGGCCTTGATTGAATATCCTGACACAATCCAATAAAACCAAGAGTGATGGAAGAAAAATATGTTATTTTTAGTACTTGAAACCTAAGAAACAATGATGGAAATTTCTTGTTTTTTTTTGTACGAATGCATTCTTGAAAACTGCTGTTGAGATTCCTCACTAACAGCTGCAACATCTCAGCTGGCATACTGTGAACTTCCATGTTTACTAAAATGGCGGAGTGTTTACTTGGTCAAGGTCACTGTAGCGCAGTGCTGCCACTTGCTCGTCTGCCAATACGCACTTCAAAATGAGTGCATTAATTTTAAGTTAAAGTATCTTTAACACCACAATTTATAAATTTTCTTATACGTGTGATTAATGACCGCCCCTTACTTGGGAAGCTTGTACTGGGGGAATTCCAGTCACAACGCAGCAGACACGTGCACATCAAAATTTAGCAGCAATTAATTTAATAATATTGCATATATTTGTGGAGACTGGGGTCAAAATTTATTTTACAATCTTTGAAAATCTACAGAATTTCACAAGTTCTTAATATGAAAAGAAAAATGCACTGAGCCGTTATCGGCTTACAAATGCAATTTTGCCATCTAGTGGCAGAAAAATGACCTCCACACAAATCAATATCACACTCGTTTTTTACAGTACAGTACATCTTTTTATTTTATCTAAATTTTATAAAATTATTAAATTACTGTATCAATGGCTAAAATATCAAGCCATATTTCTATTAGTATTTTTTTTTCCCACTTTTATGTTAAGAGTAGGAAAACTTAGAAAAATATTTGATTGTACATTTAGAACAGATATAAATTTGCATGAGTTAATATAATGAGTATATATACATATATATATATATATATATATATATATATGTGTGTGTGTGTGTGTGTGTGTGTGTTTGTGTGTGTGTGTGTGCCTTCCTCTTTCGTTTCCAGTTCCATTTCCAATTCAAGTTATCCTAACAGATTTACTAATTTCAAAACAAACGAAAGCCAAACATAAAGCAAATATTATTATTATTATTTTTTTTGAAGAGCTCAGTATTGTTCATTCGGTAATGTCATCATCATTGCTCTCTTTTAAAAAAAAATATTTTGTATTTATTATTTTGTATGTGGGTGAGTATGTGTATATAAAGCAAATATTCTAATGAGTTTAATCATTCAGATCAGGCTTTCTCAATTCTGGTTCTCAAGGGCCGGAGTCCTGCAGGTTTTAAATGTTTATGTCGTCCAACACACCTGATTCTAAAGATCAGGATCATTATCAGGCTTCTGCAGAGCTTGCTGATTAGTTGATTTTAGGAATCAGGTGTGCTGAAGTAAGGAACCATTGAGAGGCCTCGAGAACCAAGATTGGGGAAGCCTGGTTTCGATATTCATTGAGCTGAAGTCGTATAAGATTTTCTGAGCTCTCGCACATTGATATGTAGAGATATTGTGTAAAGTATTTGATTGATTTTGATTTGACGTCAGAAGCCTCATAGGAGTTTGTCAACCTTGTAGTGCAGTTAAATTCCTAAAGGAAAATAGATTCCTTCATCCACCATACATACAGTAGATGATGGCGTTTCCTTGAATCTGCTTGAAGGCCTTGCCTTCTATCAGTTTGATCCTTGACTTGCAGACCTGCTCATAAAAACATGATACAGCCTGCAATACCCTCTGCCTCACCTCAATCGCATTTACCTTCATAATTCCTTAGCCACTCAGCCAACACACTGTTTCCCTCCTCCTCTTTTTGCTTCGTCCTCCAGCTATCAGGCTGTGACGCAATCCTGTTGCCATGTCGTCGTCCTCCGGCTTGGAAGAATTATCTCTCTCTCTCTGTGCTCGCTGCGTAATAGTATGTACTGGTGTGTGTGTGTGTGTGTGTGTGTGTATGCGTGTGCATCCATCCGTGCGTGTGTGTGTATGTGGCGTTGACGTGTAATGTTTGAACATGAGATTTGCCGTCGCTGCAGATGTGTGCCTCATTCGTTTGTACGCCAGCATCGTGCTTGATAACCATGAAGCCTCTGTTGAGTTGGCCTGACATTGATGTTCACCTCACTCATTAGCTGCGTTTATTGCATGACCGTATTTTAGAATTTTATCAAGCATGGCAATGCATAACATTCACGCCCTGAACAGTGGCCATGAAGGAGCTTTTGGAACACAGCTGAGTCAGACCTTCCTCAATAGCTTGTAAGAGGGTGGAGGGTGGGAACAATGCAGTGAATGGGGGAGACTGACTACAGTATTAGTCTGTGTTTTTATTCTGTCATTTTTTTTTCCCTCTCTGCAGGAGAGACATTTCTTGGCTCGCTTGCTAATGAATTACATCCTGCCCCACACCAAGCAGAAGTGAGGGGAAGTCGGGGAGAGAGAGTTAGCGAAAGAGAGAGCGTGCAACAGAGAGAGAGCTAAAGAGAGAGAAAGAGCAAAAGAGAGAGAGCAAAAGAGATAGAGTGTGTGAGAGAGTGAAAGAGAGAGAGAGCAAGAGAGTGTGAAAGAGAGAGCGAAAGAGAGAGTGAAATAGAGAACAAGAGAGAGAGAGAGTGAAAGAGAGAGAGCAAAAGAGAGAGATTGCAAAAGAGAGAGAGAGTGCAAAAGAGAGAAAGCAAAAGAGAGGGAGAGTGCAAAAGAGAGAGTATGAAAGAGAGTGTAAAAGAGAGAGAGAGAGAGTGTGAAAGAGAGAGAGTGCGAAAGAGAGACAGCAAAAGAGAGAGAGAGTGAAATAGAGAGAGTGAGAGAGAGAGCGCAAAAGAGTGAAAGAGAGTGTGAAAGAGCGAAATGGAGAGAGAGAGAGAGAGAGAGAGAGAGAGAGAGAGACAGAGAGAGAGAGAGAGACAGAGAGACATGTGTGGAGGGGGAAAGGGGATATGGGACAGTGAGGAGTGACAGACATGAGGATGCAGTGGAAGTGAGTGTGGGTCTCATTACTCTCTGATCTTGTGATCTCTACCCGTCAATGATGCTGAGTGGTGCTTTGTTGAGTGTGAGGGAACTGAGAGAAGATAGTAGGAAACAAATAAAAAAACGAAACAATCAGAAACCAACAGCCCAGAGCTGAAGTCGAAAACAGCTAATTTACTGTGGAGTTGTCAATACCCCCCGCCGCCCCCCCCACCCCCCCCCATCCCTCTCTGTGCTCGCCCTCCTTTCCTGGAGGAGGAACGGTAGTTAATCCATCGCCCTGGCTTTGAGGATGGGCTTTGAAGGATGAGGCAGACAAGCTTGTGCCAGAATACAAGGAGCTAAAATGTTTGCAGTGTCTGATGGCTCAGTTGGAGAGGCCTTCAAAGTGTGAAGCTTACTCTTGGTGCTTTTTTTACGTTTCAGTGTTATGTCAGACGCACACTTTTATGGTGCTGTTGTCATGTCATTCGGCCTAGCAACTTGGCAGCATGCAAAGGATCTAGCATCAGCGCCAACAGAATTTTGGCAAAAAAAACATACATATAATAAGTGACTTTCCTGTAACAAACAAAATGATTTACAATTGAAAAGCCTACAGATTCACCCCATGAACCTTTTAAAATGTAAAGAAAAACAGAATCTAATGATTTGCACATCATTTTCAACTTATATTCACTACGATGACAAGATGTTTAATCTTCAAACTGAGCAACATTATTATTTTCTCTTTTTTTCATATATTCCCTCACTTTGAATTTGATGCTGCCTGTTTTCAAACAACTGGAACACAAAAGACTGGGAAAGTTGAGAAGTTCAGCCATCCATTATCTACCGCTTATCCGGGGTGGGGTTGTGGGAGCAGCAGCTTTGGCAGGCAAGCTCACACATCCCTCTCCCCAGCCACTTCGTCCAGCTCCTCCAGCGGGATCCCAAGGCGTTCCCAGGCCAGCCCAGAGTCTCTCTAACGTGTCGTGGGTCGTCCCCGGGGCTTCCTGCCGGTGGGACATGCCCGGAAAACCTCTCCAGGGAGGCGTTCAGGAGGCATCCAAACCAGATAGATGTCCGAGCCACCTCAACTGGCTCCTCCTCTCAGAGCTCTGGAGGAGCAGCGGCTCTGACTGGCTCGACTCTGAGTCCCTCCCAGATGACCGAGCTTCTCACCCTATCCATACCCTGCAGAGGAAACTGATTTTGGCCGCTTGTATCCGGGATCTTGTTCTTTCGGTAACGACCCACAGCTCGTGACCATAGATGAGGGTAGGAACGTAGATCGACCGGTAAATCCAGAGCTTTCTTCACCACAACAGACCGATACAGGGTCAGCATCTCACAGCAGACACTGCACCGATCTGCCTGTTAATCTCCCGCTAAATTGAGAAGTGTTTTTTTGTTTTTTAGCACAAGTTGAGAAGTGCTAAAAACAAAAAAAACTTTAATATTGTCAATATTTTTAAAAACCCAAATAAGACACCTTTTGTAACCAGAATATTGTTTTATGTTCTGTGCATGCTCTTTTCGCAAGGAATCTTGGTCTTTTGAGTAAAGGAAATACTTGTATGTGCAATGCTGTCCCACTCATTAAACAAGCCTGTCTTGAATGCATTAATTTCTCCGCTGCGTTTTTCACATTATTTTGTGTCCCAACGGTGAAAATGCTGCAGTGTATATATATATGCGCACACATATATTTGTATACATGTCTGTGCGCCTGGCACATAACACACCGGAAACACACAAACAGTGGTAAACAAAGAGACGATGCAGCAAAGAACCACACTTTTGGAGCGAGGAGGAAACAGACTACTTCATTAGTGTGTTGAGCGACATGAAAATTATGTGGGGTTTTTTACCGTAGAAAGTTCAAAGTGGCAATGACATCTATTTGCGAAACGAAATTGTCCGTCCGTCACAGTTTTGATCTGGATATTCTAATTGATCAAAGTAACTCTGTCCGCTCACTTTAAACGGGTTATCCTGAATGTTTCAGAAACCAGAATTATTTTTTTACCTTAACCCGAATATTGACTACATGCAAATCTAATCACTAATACAGCTCCAGATTTCTATAGCCTTTAGACTCAAATTTTGACGAATATCTGCATCGGCCTTTTTTACAAGTCAGAAGGCCGATAAAGCTGCTATATCACTGAGCGATGAATACATGCGAACTTAGTGAATTTTGGGCTTTCGGCAGGGTTTGCCAAATGTAGCAAAAGGTTCCAAAGATGTTAACCGTTCTTAAAACTTGTTGCATAGAAATATTTAACATGTTCAGAAAATTTTTCACTGTGCGAACACCTTTGGTGTGGTGGTGGACCACCTTTATGTTTAAATTGAAAAAAAAAAAACTTTTACAAATATGTCCAATGGCATTTCACCACAACTTTTATTGTTTATTTTCTGTGCATGCTCTTTTTGCAAGGAATCTTGGTCTTTTGAGTACAGGAAATACTTTTCTGTTTTACTGCAATTAAATATCAGCTTTAAATATCGGTCATCTGCCTCAGTGACTAGTAATAATCTGTATGAGCCCTGGAAAAGACATAATGGTCTATCACTATTAGCCATTGCACAACCCACCCATAGTGAGGTGGAAATTGCTTCAGCAATCCTGTAAAATTCAGGTTACAAATTTAGACACATACTGTAGGAACAGAACTAAAAGTCTTTTAAAAAAAAACTTTCATAATGACCATATTCATATTACATTGTATTGTGTATTGATTTTGAACTGATCATAGGCACTGTTTATCAAGGCATGTTTGTTGCCTGTTTATAAGATTCCTCAACATCAGCAGTGATGACTCACTTGCTTCCCTTGCAACTTTCCTTTCCAAATGTCTTTTCCACTAAGCACCTTTCACTCCGATTGTAGGACGTCCTTGATTCATCTGACATAGAGGCATTGCTTGTCACGCCGGGTGTTATGTCGCGGTGGCAGCTTCCTCCCTGTCCTCAGTGTGTTGTGGAGGTTGGCGGCAAGGGTCTCTGAGTCTGAAAGGCAAAATGGGTTGATAACAAAGCAGTCGTGTTGTTGAGCTAGGCATGAATGTGTTTACTGTCAGTTTTGTTTTGCATTGTTTTTAGACATTTCGGGAAGTGTTAACTTGTTTCAGAGAAACAAGGGCAGCATCGTTGATCGACTGGACACAAAGTAAAAAGAAAAAAAAAAGTAGACAAAGGACGTTGCTCACAAATTCTTACTTTTAGGAACCTTGTTTGTTACTAATATGGACGACTACGGCATTAACAGCAAACCCATCTACGTAATTGGAACGCTTCATTAAACATATTTTCTCTGTTTTATTATAATTTCTTTATGATGTGAAGCTAAAACCTCACCCAGAAAGCAAATGGTACACTATATGTATGTGTAGCAAGATAAGATAGACAAAATAATTTGAGCTGTAGACTGATACTACATGCATCCCCTTCCGTTCTTAAACCTATGAGTCCCCTTTTTTGTCAGAGGGGCCAAGCAACAGCAAAACCATTTGCAGACACTTTTACAGAATAAAGGGTTGGTCTCTCTATTTTTTCTTGATGAAGTGAGCTCGAGTGCATGGATTATTATATCCATTTTTACAAATAATCACCTCCTGTTGTATTCTGTATTTGATGATGGGGATTAGAAAGAAGCAAATTGAGGAAAACAATGATGCTAATGGAATTTATAGATTGAATTTTCATTTCCACAACTTGTGATGATCTCATAAATACCTACTCCATGGGACAGCCAACCCTTTTCTCATATCTTTTCCGATATTGACTGCTTGGTAAACATGAAAGTGCTGCACGCAGCTATTGAAGGTTCACTTTCATGATGTTTTTTAGTTATTAAATTTAAGAAGGCTTTAGGGCATAACGTTGGAAACCATATGGACTTTTTGATAAAGCTTTGAAAACTAAAAACATTTTTAGAAGGTCAACTGAGTATGTATTTCCGTCATTTACACTTTTTTAGCATGCACTGCCCCCCTTGGAAAGCTGAGACCAGATAATGTAATGGATTGTTCACAGTTATTGTCTGTAAAGACCAGTCAATCTCAAAGGTTTTAAATGCTCAGACTCATCTGATCTTGCCCAAAAATAAAATTAAATAAAAATGTCAGGAAAAGCCCACAATGAGCAACTGAACATTGAAATGGAAAATAATTGACTCACAAAGCAGGAGAAGGCTATAAGAAGATGGCAAAATCACTTTCAAGTGCCAATATCGGACCGTAATTAAGTAAATGGCAGCATTCAGGAACAGTGGAAGTTAAAGCAAGAAGTGGAAGACCAAGTAAAATATCAGAAAGAACAACTTGAAGGATTGTGATAAAAGCAAGTCAAAACCCTTGTTTGACTGCAGGATCCTTTAAGAACGATCTGGTAGACACTTGAGTTGTGCTGATACTTGTACAAATATGGTGTTCATGGAAGAGTCATAAGAAGAAAACCTCATCTACTTCCTCACCACAAAAATCTGTTTGAATTCACAAATGAATATACAGACAAACCTGATGCCTTTTGAAAACACGTTCTGTGGACCGATGACATTAAAATATAACTATTTGGAGAAGTACAGTGAGGACACAGAATTTAAAGACCAAGTGTACAAAAAATACAGCATGAAAAAAATATTTATATTTTGTATATTTGACAAATTAATCATTTTTTTAGGAGATGCTTCCATTATGAGTACATTTTACGGCACAATACCGTACATTTTACGGCACAATACCGTACATGGAGTGGAGACGAGACTCATCAAGATTGGAATAAAGAAAGTCTAAGACACCACACGTTTTTAAAAAAATTACTGTAATTACACATACCTTTTTGCGATCCCTTTATCATGAGTACAGCGGTTGAGAAAATTGAGATTTCCAAGTGCTTGTACCAAGTCCGGAACACTCGTCAACACCGGCATGAAATTCCATTTACGTGCTCTATTGTTCTTTTTCGGCCACTCAAACAACTGTTGGGCTGTATGTGAACAGTTCATCGCCACACAGCACAGATGCATTTTAGAATTTTGACAATTAACAATGGGAAACAGCAGAAAGCATTGCAGTAAAATGGCTGACAGTCCTCGGCCCTTCTTGATCCGACGTCATTCCCGAAGTTTTCCAGAGATTCACGAACAAACGTTTTTGGGTTTCTAGTGGCGTTGCTTTGGGTCTAACTAAGGGCCTGGGTGGATTGTGGTAAAAAAAAGAAAGAAAGAAAAAAAGTAACTACATTTTAGTTTTAGCCATTAGTATTACTCGATTGATGGTTGGCCAAACCTACTTCACATTTGGTCTTTAAAGAAAGAACCTCTATCCAACTATTAAAAACTCATTCAATGCAAGTAACTTTAGAACATTTTAATTTTTTTAATACCCACACGATATTGTGTTCAATGACTATATATAGACCGAATCTACCAAACGACCCTCTCCTGTCTGCCTTTTTCCATTCTTTGATAATCAAAAACTCCCTTACTGTTGATTAGGGACAAAATTAAACTATTTTCCCCATTGACTCCCAAGCTGTGTTGATCTCATATCGGCACCCTCTTAAAATAATTTTACTTTTTGCAATAATAATTATTGTTGCCTAAATCATCTCCTTATGCTGCAAATGGTAAAAAAAAAAATTGTGTTTCCTGAAAAATCTGAAAAATTACTTATTTTAAGAAAGCATCAATATCTAAAATGGGGCAATGATGTAATCTACTGGTGGTTGTGCATCAGTTTCAATCAGTTCCAAGTTTGAAATGTATAGTGAAGCAGAATCAGATGCAAAACATAATTGACAAGTATACTTGTCATTAGCAGTGAATGTTAAAGTTGCTCTCTATAACAATTTGGTCAAAAATATCTTCACAATAGCCTTTTTCTTTGACCGTTCGTAGAGTATAATATTCAATGTGGCTACACATACAATGACTCAACCATGTAAAGCCTATGGATTGTTCTTGTTGTCATAAAACTATTTTTAAATTTGCATTGGTATTTTACTTTAGATTCATCCTAAGTAAGGTAAGTCACATCTTAAAAAAGAAAATAGAAAAGTGTGCTCCTTTGTACTATTCTCATGGAGAGTTTTGATGCTTGGGGCAAGTCAGCTGCTTAGTACAAGATGTTTTTCACATGAGAATAACGAGGCATTATTTTGTGTTGTTTAAAACCTCCATCTGGCAAAAGAGACAGGCTTAAGCATTTTATTTTTATATCATGGTATAGACTGTTTTACATCATATTTCACTTAAGCCAGTTGACTGCTTTGGATTCTAAGCGGTAAATATCTATTTCTAGCGGGGAGGTATTGATTGTTTACAAAAGCACATCGGTTGCACCCCTCGAAACGGCAATTAGATGTAGAAATACGGATGCTCGAGGAACGGTGCATCCCTTTGAAGTCTAACCACTACGGGATGAGAAAAAGTAAATAATGGATTATTATTGTTATTATTATTTAAATGGAGTGCTCCTCAGAAGAGTATCATACTTCAAGAGCACACAATCTTCTCCTGTGTTCTCTCAAGCAAAGCGAGGACGCACTTAAGTAGCATGTAATTACTTTAACGTGTTTCCCGCAAGAGGACAATTTCCTTTTTGCTGTTTAAAAACAAGGAATTATTTGATAGAGGCAATGTTGTCATCTTCTTTGCAGGTTTCATGTTGTAGAGCTTCCTCATCAGTCAAACAAAGGTTTATCTTAAGGCACTGCTAATAGCAAAGGCTGCCTGTCTGGTAGAGTGCAAAGAGAAATTGGAATCGCACCCTTCCCCACTGCACTCTGGCTTTTAGAAATTGGGAGATGCTTTTGAAAACAAACACTGTCTCACGTTCAGCATCTTTACTTGACTCCTTGCGGTCCTCCCAGCAGCAGAAGTCAGACTCTATTAAATCACAACACTTAATTTGCAACTGTGCTCATAGATATTTACATGGCCACGGTCTCATTTAGCCCACCGCTGTCCCCTCTGCCACTTAAACACACCCAATCATCCCGCTCACCTGATCATCCAGCCGATCTGTCTCTGCGGGGTACGGTAGACCTCCATATTTCACAGGTTTTACTTTCTATATTTTTACATGAAACGTGGAAATCGGCAAATACCGGTCAAACCTCAAATATATTTGATATAGTTGAAATCAGAGATTTTGAAATCAAATGTCAGGATTTACTTGGAAAATTCTAGTAAAGTTTTCCTCCTTGTAAAATTTACTACCAAATTTCTGAGTGCATCAACCCTTACTAGCCTTTTTCAAGTAAATATCACTCCCCATTTTTAGAGTGTAGGCATTTCCCCCGGACGGGCAGGGGAGCTGGTAGGATGGCCTCTGGAATCATTTGGTGAACTAACCCCCGCTTAATTCCAACCCGTAATGGTGAGTGGCAAGCATGGAGGAAAATGGGTTCTATTTTGATAGTCTTTGTTATGACCCAGCCAGGGATTGAACCCACAACCTCCAAGTCTTAGGTTAGATGCTCTACCACCAGGCCACTGAGCTGGTCACACTTGTTGATCTATCTAGACACATATTTCCATTTTTAAACACTATATTATTTATATATTGTAATCACTTATAATGAAAAATAAATACCTTCAGAATAAAATTAATTGATCAAATAAATATATTTCCAAGTGATCTACTTTCTATGTAACCAATTTCATTGGTTGTTTGGCTAAACAATAAAATTGGTATGCTCGTAACCACTCAGAATGGTCAATGTCTAACCAATTTATTGGTTAATCAAGCCAATATGCACTTAACCTACTAGATTGGTAGTTTGTATAACCAATCCATTTTTAGAGTGTAGTTACCTAAAATAAATAAATAAATACATACATAAATAAATTTAGTCAAGAACGTGTTAATTTTCTGTAACTAGTACAATATAGTTTTCTTTTCTTGCATCCTAAGTGCATAACATCATAATAAGTATTCTACTAGTCCCCAAGTCTTTGACCTTGTCCTGTACGAGGTCACAGGAAGCTGACTTTCAGGGGAAGACAAACTACACCCTGGACTGGTCACCAGTCAATCAAAAAGCACACGAGGCAGACAACCGTTCACACTCGCATTCAAAATGGCACTCAGTGGGAACTGAACGTACGCTGTCTTCACAGAAATTAGTCGAGTGCACTACGATAAAATCAGTGACTAGTTGCCTGTTTGCTGCAATTTATATTGCCAATGGTCTTATTTATAATGTATGTCATTGCTCCTCTCTCTTATTGGTTGAAATTAAGTTAGCAAAAAATAAAAAAAAGCTCAAATTAGTTTAAAAAAAAGATATATGGGGTGCTCCATATTACATTTACACTGGTTGGTGGTCTAATAAAGTTGTTGAACACTTAACTTCTCCCTAGTTTTATATGAGGAGCAATAATTTATTAAAAGTAAACCCTTTTCAATCCAACTGGGAAGATAATGTAAACGCCTTCATGAGTAAAGAGCTACCAATGCTATTTGCTCGAAATAAAAATAAATAAGGCTAAACATAATTGTGTTTTGCTCATCCATTAGGGTTGGGATCATATTTAGAAAGGCAGCCCAACAATATCCAGGAAGCAATTAAATTGTATTATATGTCCGCTGGAGGAACTGATGGACCTGAAGGGGTTTTTGGGATTGGTGGGTTTCAAATGGATGAGGCTTTGTCCAATTTTCTTTCAGGTGGCCCTGGCAATAAAGTGTGGCTTATGGTGATAAGTGGAGAAGAGCCAGAGCACATCATTGCACTTCTATAAACCATTAGAGGGATACATGGTGTGTGCACGCACGTGTATGTGCGTGCCATTTCAACAATAATTTTTAACTACAGCATATCTTCCACTCCAACTTGACCTTGACATTGTTTCTTAACTAAGCCCTCCCACAAGTCTGCTTTGTCACTCACTTGTCATCTTCATCTCCGTCCTTAATCTGGAATAACAGCTATTCTCCCAAATCCCATCACAGCCTTAAAGCAGAAGCCCCCAGCTCACGACAGCAAGTCGAGAGGAGACAACATCATTTCTGACAATGGGGGGAAATGATGCGTAAAGGCAGATGGGTGGTGGAGGGGGTGAAGTGCAAGTTGTAAACTGTCAACCAGTCGTCACATGCTCTTCATGTCAAACATATCAACACCTTTTTGGCATACATGTTTTTACTCTAGCTCACCCATGACATTTTGCAAGGTAAGCAGTGTAAATGGATGGAAGGATGGACATTGGTTTTAAAGACAAAAAGTAGTCAATGGTTTCATTCAAATATAAACAGTAAGTTAAAATGAAGCTTTATTCTCGTGCTGGAGCATCTAATATGGAAGACAATCACTTCAGAAATGCTGCTCAACTTTATTTGTACACACTTGAAAACCTTTTCCCCCCCATTACAAATCATAAAAATATTCATTATACTGTATATATATTCATTGCATATGTGAGGCTGCATGCAAATGAGGCTCGGCCGAGTTGAAAAATGTGTTCTTTCACCATTTTGCTTGTGTCAGCACGTGTCGTCCAGTAAGGGACGACAAGTTAGGTCAAATGGGTTCCTTTCTATAAACAGAGTGAAAATCATCATCTGGGACACGCTCTACAAAGTGAGTCGCAAAACACAAGTATACTTTTAAGTATACCTACTTGTTGCACCAGAATGCGTTATTGAAGTGTTTTAAGATATGCTAATTCATAAAAGTTACCATGTTTTGTCAGCAACTTTTGCTACCAGAAGTGGTGCACTTTGATTTTTAGAAAAAGAAGAGCTTAATGCAGGAAGACTTGTGATAACTGCAAATGTTGCGTACTTGATAGATATCATTTGTAAATTGTACTAATTTGGTTATTGTTTCTATTAATCCTAATGTTTGGGTTGAAAAAGCAATCTCTAATTGGTTATTCTTTCTCTCTTAGCCCCACTACGCCCACACACACAAGCGCACACACACACACATTGGCAAACACTCCAAGTAGGAAGTCCCAAAGCATAGCGTCTTCGTTCCGGTGCTTCTAAACAAGCATATGTCCCTAGTGCTAGCCTCGCTACACTGGCTTCCAATAACAATTTACAATTGAATTTGAAATCATTCTGCTGACATATAAAGCACAGAGATGGATAGAGTAGCCAAAAATTGTACTCAAGTAAAAGTAAAAAGTAAAAGTGAAAAATAGTCGTAAAAAAAAAATCACTCAAGTACAAGTAAAGAAATGTTCGCTGAAAAGAATACTCAAGTACAGAGTACCGTATTTTCACAACTATAAGGCGCACTTAACTGTAAATGTTGTTGTGCGACTTTGGTAAGCGGTCCGCTTGACTGTCTGTGTGTGAGCACGACAACTGATCTGTATATACTACTGGATAGCCAATAGGCCGCCATATTACTCCTTCCAAGAAACATTTCTCGGAAAACGATCCTATACATTTACAATGTTGAAATTGGAAAACATTTGAGACAGTACTTAGTAGAAACAGCATGATTTATGATGTTTTAAATTTGTTAAACATAAACAAGAGTGCATCGGACATTTTAAAACTTGACTTAAATACATGTAAAAAACTATATGCTTAATGATGTTTACAGGGGGAAACTTGTATATATATATATATATATATATATATATTTTTTTTTTTAATGAAAGAATTATAACTGGTGCGGCACATTGGCTGACTGGTTAGCACGTCCGCCTCCCAGTGCATGAGATCGAGTCCGGGTGCCGGCCTTCCTGGGTGGAGTTTGCATGTTCTCCCCGTGCTTGCGTGGGTTTTCTCCGGGTACTCCGATTTCCTCCCACATTCCAAAGACATGCATGGCAAGTTAATTGAACGCTCTAAATTGTCCATAGGTGTTATTGTGAGTGTGGATGGTTGTTCGTCTCGGTGTGCCTTGCAATTGGCTGGCAACCAGTTCAGGATGTACTCCGCCTACTGCCCGAAGCCAGCTGGGATAGGCTACAGCGCCCCCCGCGACCCTTGTGCGGACAAGCGGTTAAATACATGGATGGATGGATGGATGAATTATAACTGTAATTCAACAAAAGATGCCTCTGACAAATGTAATATTGTGGTCTAAAGAAAAAGGGGATCAAAGCAGCACATACCGTCTACTTCTTCTTCTTCTTCTTTTTTTTTTTTTTACTTTACTACTTCTTTTTACACCCCGCCCCGCCCCCACCGCCCCCCCCCCCCCCCCCCGGCCATATACTAAGTGCTGTATATGTCTAATCTGTACGTATAGCTTATAGTTTATATAGTAGTCTGCTCGCGAGATAGGAGGAGTAAGGCGCCCGGTCGCTTCAACGGCTTGCACGGGCATGTATGGTTTATATCAGCTATATGTAGGTAATATATTCATATCATTGCTGGCGACAGACAGCGGAGCAGTGTCGACATATTGCTTATGCGTAGGCAATCTGGCCCTGGTTGAGGACTAGCAGGCGTAAGAACCCTAAAGACTCAACTGAAAGATGAGGTGAGTCTATTGAGTTCTCGTGTCTGCCAGTCTGAAACCAGGGCAGCATTTCCCTGCCCACAGTCAGTGTAAATACAGCAAATCTAATGTATGAATGGGGCGGCGGATAACGACTCTCGTGTAGCCCAATATATCCGAGTAAAAGTAGCATTCCTTCTTCACACATCTACTCAAGTAAAAGTGAAAAGTATTGTGTGGTAAAACTTCCTCTTAGAAGTAAATTTTTTTCAAAAAGCTACTCAAGTAAATGTAACTCATTACTACCCATCTCCGATAAAGCACTGAATGATCACAACTAAAGTATATATTAATCAATTCCTGGTACCCCATACTATAGTGCTTTACTCTCAAAACACAAATTCACTTGTGTTTCCCAGAATCTGAAAAAGCAGAACAGGAGGTAGAACTTTCAGTTACCAGTGACCAATTCTAGGGATCCAGCTCCCTCATTTTGTCATTAAGGCTGACACATACTCATTTTTTAAGGACAAATTTAAATTGTTCCTCTTCTCGAAAGCATATGGTCAGAGAAGATTTATAGCGTTCTTGGTTTTTGTAGCTTACTGCCTCATGTATCGGACACTGATGGACTGATTGGATAAATTGATGGACACAGCGCTTTCGCTCTCTCTGTCTCTCTCTCACACACACACGCACGCACACCCCCCCACACACACGCACACATAACCGGCCGAGGCAGACGGCCGGCCCACATTGAGCCTTGGGGGGTGCTCATGGTTTTTCTCAAGAGGGAGTTTTTCTTTGCCTCCATTGCGTAGTGTGTTCTCATGTGGGGTTTAGTTAGTCTTTTAATAAGTGAGGAGTTTGATCTTTGGCCTGGTCCATGTGTAAAGTGCCCTGAGATAACTTGTGTTGTGACTTGAATTGAATGTGCAACCCCCTATAGTGATATATATTTCTTATGGATTCATCTTTTGTTTTTGTTTTTTTGTAAATATTTAAATTCATGCCAAAATGAGGTGAGAGGTGATTTTATTTTACCTCGTAGTTGTTAATGAAAGGGTCACTTTTATTTGTTTTGAATATTACAGTTTTGTTGAAAACATATGGTCTGACCAACCTCAATAAATGGACCTTTCACTGACTGAAAAAAATATTGGTGTCACTTTAAGGTTTGTATTTGAGTAGCCTAGATGTAAAATTCTCCGCACAGCACCACCTCCACAAAATTTAATTTAGAATGTCCAATTAACCTAACATACATGTTTTTGTTGTTGTTGTTTTTTGTTTTTATCCTAACCTGTAGAAAACCAACTCAAGCTTAGGACAGCACATAGGGAATTTGAAGCCACAATACTAACCCAGAATCTTTAACTGTGTGCAAATGTGCTGACCACATTTAACCTCCCACCATCAACCGAGTAAAATTTACATCCAATGTTGCATGAATTGCTTTTTTCATCACAACATATTAATGTGTCTATGTATTGTATGCCCATTGATATTCCAGTTTTATGAGAAAATGTCCAATTGCAATTTTGATTAATCTGAATGTACAGCGCGAACTCCTTATGCAGCCGTGCACCATAGTAGTGCCAAAGCAGCATTTTCTCACTCATTGCCTTATTTAAAATTCATTCTCCCACGCATCCTCCAAGGAGGAACAAGCTTATACAATATTTATCTCCCTAGTATATTCCTCAGTTGAGCTTCTTTTTTTTTTTACTTGCACAAGACTACAAATTATGTTAGTGAGTACAATATAAGTGGTTGCCTGCAAGGTGTATTACTCATTCAATTCCAAGTGCTTGTCTACAAGAAGTATGTAACTTCAAGTGGAAATTGCTGTCCTTTTACTTTTTATTTTCTTTTTTTTGTGACTAGCTTTCTTCTATGATAGGTACAACTGAGAAGCTTGGTGTAGGTACAAGCATGCCAGCATTTTCATACATTTCAATTTGCACCTTATCGTTCTTCATGCAAAAACAATAAAATAAATATTGGAACTTCCTGGGGGAAAAAAATGGTGCAACATCCTGAACCACTTGAACGCTAGTGGAGCAACAGATTACAAAAGTCACGGATCGGATCACGGATTTGAGTCACTGATTAGATCGCTTTTCAGATCAGCAAAAAAATAAAAAAATAAAAAAATAAAAAATAAATATTTGTACTTTGTCTTCATTTGTTGTTTTGTAAAATGCCCCCCCCCCCAAAAAAAAAAAAAAACAATTCAAAATGTCTAATATAGCCGTTTAGAATTTAGAAACAACTTTAAGTAAAATATGAGGCAGCCAGGCACCCGTTGCTAACAGCTAGCTGCATGCTAGCCAGTAGCCACTTTCGTCTGAGACTTCTGCCGTATCATACAATGACGGCCTTATTAATTAGTGGTTTCTTAGCGTCCTAAATTAGCGATTGAATACGAGTTCGGGATAGCGTTGTGTTGATGTTGGTCGCAACTTTAATGTCAATCTAAACTACGAATGTCTAAAAGGGAAGGCAAGCTACCCATCACGCCACAACGTGTGCCACTTTCAAAGTAAAAGTCTACTAAGGCTATTTGCATTGCCATCAATGTATTATTTGACAAACTTTGATAGACTAAATGTCTATCAAAAAACGATTGTGGAAAGCAAATAAGTGAATTTACTCAACATGTTTTTATTTTGAGCATAAAGCCAGACTCATCGCTGTAATCAGAGGATGAGTCTGGTCGCTGTCGGCATCAAGCGCAATTCTGAGGCGGGGCAAACCTTACCAAACAGACAGTGAAAAGATCCAATCAGCAAAGAACGGACGTGACTTCATAAAAGCGGGACATGTGTAGAAGAGTAGTAAACATACGGACGTACATATGAAATATATAATATTCATATATAAGTCAGTGAATAAATTTAGAGGTGGGCAGATGCGGACTAAATTCACCATGGCTACTTGAAGAGAGACTATAGCGAATGACATATATTGTGTTGCGGTAAAAACTTAATGCTTTGTGTGATGATAGACTTCCGGCACCGAAGAGTGACGTTGCTCACGAAGAATACGTCACAGCAAAACAAATTTGATTGTGCGGTTCATTTTTGAGCCGGCTAAAATTGCTTTCAACAGCCGAATTTCTTTATTTCGTTTAAGAGAGTGGGTGTGGCTTGCCAATTTATAAGTTATCATCATTATTGTTCTAAATATGCAATTTGTTGACGCCAAAACTTTTGTTTTTTATTCTTTTATCACTTTTATCCAAGTTTCTAATATGTAGTTTTTGGATGTCCCTGATATGTCAGTTTTGGCTTCAGGTTAAAAGATGTAATAAGCAACTTGTATCAGATTATCTTAAAAAAGAAAAACAAACGTGATGAAGTGGTCCTCAAACAGTATTTGACACTGCCTCACCCTTATTTAAAAGTATGCTTTTTGTTATTTCCAGTAATACTTTTCTACTTGTTTTTGCACTTACTTTAAGCATGTTTCAATTACAAAGCTTTTAATTATTGCTGATCTGATTTCAGAGTGCTTTTTGAAACAAGTTTAACTATAGCACAAATGGTTGTTACCAATTCTAACTAATATACAGCCATTCAACACAACTAAAACAATTTTTATGATGTAGCCTAATGTAGCTCATCTACAATTTCTCAGCCTTGAAAATGTTATTGTATTAGTATTACCATTATGTAGTCATGTTAATTGATCTCCATTGCTGAAAACATGTCAAGAAAGCCAGCTAACGTTACGTCCATCACGTCAAAGTCTCTTTATTACCCAAATGTTATGACTGCTTTCCGGCAGTTCCACTTTCCTGTTCACTCTGTACGGCCCATTCAAAAGCCTACATCAGTTGTGGGTGGCTGCCTCCTGCCCGCTGCTGCTTCAACCGTTCAGCTGTCCGATCTGCAGTTATTAGAGCGCCGCTGTCACAGTAGTGAAGGCTACAGCAGCCCCTCCCGTATCTAAGATTTTTGCACATTTTGCAACATGTCAAAAAATATTCTGAAGTGAGACTAATGGTCCGCCCCTTCAAAGAAAAAAAGTTGAATATGTATCATAGGCTATTATGTTGATTAGTCAGAGTGGTTATGTTGAGTGGGCCAGAAAAAGGAGAACAATTAATTAATGTTAGCACCGTATTTGCCCAGCAGGCATCTGCCCAATGTACCCTTCATAATAATAAAATTTTGGATCATTTCTATTGTATATTTTTCTCTTAAAAAAAAATTGATAGTTTTGTCTTTATTTTGACCTCTGTGAAAGCCCTCCTGTTGCCACTCACTCATTTATTGGGTAGCCGTAAGCACCGGTGGCAAACAGATGGGCCGGCAGTGACAGCGACACACTGCTTAGGCAGCTGTGTGAGCGTGCACGAAAGAGGTAATGAATAATCATCTACCAAGAGCGTCCGACTGATTCATATTAATAACGAGCTGTTCTAATTACGTTTTCACAACTTGCCGGCTCTCTCATTTGAGGCTGGTATGTTGTGATTTGGATCATAGTTAGCTCACTTTTGAGTAGTGCTGCAACATGCCGTTCCATGTTGCTGTAATGCATATTAGATTTCTTTCCCTTTTTTTTTTTTTTTTTAAGAATGACTGGCAAATATTTTGATCTTATATACTACTTCTTTTTTGTTGGGGACCGAAGGCAATAATAATATCATTATAACAGATTCCTGAGATAGCTGAGGTCAAAAGTTAAACCACAGCCCAAACACCTTGTTAACAGCTTTTGACTTGCAGCAATAGATAATATTCACTGATCGCGAGCCCACCCCTCCTGGTGGGTCAACTTTCCAGCGGACTCAGCTGTGTTTCTATTGTGTTTACACAGAATGTTCTTTGTTATTGGTGAATGTCACCTCTAGCTTCCTCTAACGTTATTTGGGTAAGCAAGACGTATGTGGAAGATGTAGCTCAACACTTGCAGCGGTACCTTTTGAAACGTTTGATTAGTGGAATCGATTTGATTACAAACATTTACCGATGTTACTGCCTGGACCGGACTACATGGCAACGTATGAGGTAGGATGGCTCCCAAAACACGGACATTCTTGCGTCTTCTGTATTTTCGGCTTTTATTGGTTGCTATGTCCATTTATCAATTGTGAATTTGAGGTGAAGAATCTCGGGTTAATTTAACTAATTTCCCGACCACGCTAGCTACTAGCGCTAGCATGTTACAACAACAACATTGTTGATTCATCACTTATTTTTGTACACTGGGCTTCTGGGAAAGGAAAATAAGAGACCTTAAGGAGGGTATTTCGAGGGACCACCAGATCTATTTTTAGCAAGAGCTAGCCACGGCTAGCGGCTGACATATATCCATCCATCCAGCCATCATTTACCGCTTATCCGGGGTTGGATCACAGGGGCAGCAGCTTTAGCAGGGAAGCCCAGACTTCCCTCTCCCCAGCCACTTCAGCTAGCTCCTCTAGCTGGATCTCAAAGCGTTCCCAGGCCAGCCGAGAGACATAGTCTCTCCAGCGTGTCCTGGGTCGTCCCCGGGGCCTCCTGCCGGTGGGACATGCCCGGAACACCTCTACAGGGAAACGTCCAGGAGGCATCCGAACCAGATGCCCGAGCCACCTCAACTGGTTCCTCTCAACGCGGAGGAGTAGCGGCTCGACATTGAGTCCCTCCTGGATGACCGGGCTTCTCACCCTGACATATATCACGATTGCATTATGGTAAAATCATTTTTACCATCTTACAATGACACTTACCCTAGTCAAAATGGTCAGAACACACTTTGGTAGATGTTGTCGGTTGGAAATCTTTTCAATTTATCTTTTAAATTCCGGACATCTCTTTGTCTGTTCCCATTCGACATTCCATTAGGGTGGCCACTTCCATAAGGTCAAAAAGGAGGACATAAAAAAAAAGAAAAAAGAAAGGGTTCCCTCACTATAACGCGGGTCACTTTTTACGGCCTCGCTGTTTCGCAGATTTTTTTGTTGTGCAATTTTGCGTGCATTTTTTTTTTTACAGTAATGTGCCTATTTTATCAAATTTATTAAGGTTTGAACATTGAGAATGTTTAAACAAGAGAGAAATGTGAGAAAATGAGATTTTAGATTTTAGAGCCTTAAAACATTTATAATAGATGTAAAACAAAGCTATAACTACTTTGCGGATTTCATTTATAGCGAGTATGTTTTGGAACCTAACCCCAGCGGAAAATGAGAGAACACTGTATATCAGGATCGCGGTGTATTTTCATCAACAATAAAGTTTTGCATGGTTTATCGATCCTGTTTGTGCACTAAATAGCAAAAAAATATCAATAAAAAGTCAAACTTGTTTTTGACAATTTATTTCATTTACAGTACCATGTTTTTAACCCATTAAGGCCGGGAGCGCATGCCTACCGTTAAAGCTGGAGCGCTCCAGCGCTCTTCTCCCTTTTAAAGCTGCGAGATAAATGCATAAAATGAATCAGAATATACACGAGATAGTGACGTGGGCCTGGTAGTATGTCCTGGAATTATATTTAAGCATTTATGGTTGACGCAGATTCGCGGAAGTTATGAAATAATTGACGCGATTGACGATGGCACAAGAGGAATTCAAATTAGTGTAACAAATCGACAGTGACTAAAAAAAATTAGACAATGAGGATGTTGAAGGCTTGTAACGGAATGGATGACGAATAGACCCCCCGAGGTTATTACAATTGCGCTCCAGTGTTGAAGGTGAATATACATGGGTTTATGAGATGCGACATTTGTTCGTTAATTTGAAAAAAATATTTAAGGTTTATAATAATAAACTTATGTTTGTGTGAACGCCACAGGTGTAAGCTCTGAAATGTTTTTGCAATTGGGGGTGACTCAAAAGTCACCCATAGGTTTTAGAGGCATGTTTTGCCATGCTTTTGTAAAAGTGCAACGTGCCACAAAACATAACTTCTTTTGAAAACCAAATAACAAGGGAAAAATTGTCTTCAATGATGACGCACCTGCTGCTCGCCTCTTGCTTTAAGCTTCTCCGTCCCCGCGTGACGTTCTGACTGCTTTGCCCTGACTGTTCACTTCGACATCACACCGGCAAAGCGTGTAGAAACCGTGAAACCAGTCCCGACGAAATTGTGCTCTTTCGTCCATTCAATTTTAAAAGATGTCCGGCGTTTTGGCATTTTTGCTAGCGCTGCCTTTTCGCTGCTGTCAAAGAAGACGGTGAGTAAATGACGTATCGTCAGATAGCCATTCGTGGAGATTTGTTTACATTTATTGAACTAATGATATACGAGATTTTTAACTGAAGCCACTCTTGGCCAATTACAGACCAGTTGTGACAAACGTGGGGTGGGGCTGATGTTGGGTCACATGAAATCAACCACGGCTCATTTTCTTTAAAAGGCGGACAAACCAGCGTTTGGCTTAGTGTTGCGCAGGACGCAGGACACATTACTGAAAAGTAGGACTGTCCGGCCTAAATGCGGACGTCTGACCACCCGACATTCCATGGACCCGTGTACCACAGTCAATGACAATGTGGGCTAAATGACGTCATGTTATGACTTCATTTCACATCTTTGTTCGCCTTATTTTTGCACCCGTGAACGGCACACGTGTGCACCATTGTGAAGCGGTAAGTGAAAATCAGGAATTAATAAACAAATTAATCAAAGTAACTTGTAGTAAGCAACACGAGCGCTCCTCAACATTTACTTGCGTTGTCTCGCTGGCCGCAATTGTTTGCCACAAAATTTTTGACTCACCAAATGGCTGCCGGGTCGATAGGTGGGTCATGTGAATACTATGTATTATTTGTTGCTGTTACTGCTAAAGCCTTGTTCAATTTGAATAAGCGATCCTACAAATTTGGGGTAGTTCAGGTCAGTGATGTAACTGGTAGTCAGGTGTGGGCGATATGGGCCAAAATAAAATATCTCGATAATTTTTTCAAAAAACTCGATAATGATATTTTGATGATATTCTACAGAGAGAAAAAATATTGTAAATCTGCACTCGCTTCACAGAATAATTATTGACAGCATTATTAAACAACTCTTGTTTATATTTTAAGTTGCTCAATACATCTTCTGCAAAACATTTAACAATGAAAGCTTTATTGTTATTTCCAGGCTATATGAGGTTTTTTCATGGATTTTTCTGAATCTTTGTCAATTAAATGTATTTTATTATTCCATAATAACAGATCTGGTAAATGATAAATGGAATACTTTTTATATAGTTGTTTTAACTACACCATATTGTGCCCAAAGCGCTTTGCCTCACATTCACCCGTTTACATCATCACATTTTAATCTAGTGCATCACTGCCTTATCCTACAGAAATCAGAACGACAAAAGCTGTTTACTACAGTAGTCGGAATGGGGGCGTGGAAATTTTATATACATATATATATATATATGTTGATTTGATGGTGATGGAACGAATATAACTGTAAGAAAGAGCCAGCATTCTGCATATATTGTGTAACAAATATTGCCCGTCACCCTAAATTGTTTTCTCTTTTTGCCTTTTTAAACATTTCCCCCTGGGGAATGTGTGTGCGTGCCTTGATGGATTAACCCTGTGTTTCTTCAAACCAACCCGAGACAGTTCAAAAAGTAAAAACTCTACTCTAAAACTACCCGCACTTCACCACCAACTAGGACTTGTGCAATCCAAGGACCTGCCGCGGCCTCCAGGCTGCGCACGCACCTCTCCACCAACCGGGGACCTGAAGCAGCCTCTCAGCCGTGCGCCCATCACCATCAGCCAGTGACTTTGGTGCAGCATTCCAGTCGCGCGCGCCGACCGCCCTCGCTTCCAATGGAGTTTTCTTCAACTGAGGATCGACGCTCACCGAGTCCCTCTCTCCTCCGAGCACCGGAACCAGTCCGTAAGTGCGCCTATATTGCAATCTGACCATACCACTGGTGCATCGCTTTGATCCAAATATAAAATAATTGGCAGATCAAAACGCTTTAATTTATTTTCCCCATCCACCTTTTTCATTACCTCTTTATCTTAGTGCGTTAGGTTGCATGTTTTTTTTTATCTTTGAATTGCATTTTAATTCCGTTTCATTAATAGTTTAGGCTGTGACTGATATACGTGTGTGTTTACTTAATACATTTGTTGTCTAGAGATTCCATTTCTGCTGAATCAATTGTGTTTTCTGAGTGGATTAGTAATTCTCTTATTAAAGCAAAGAACTCCATAATTAACTATAGAGCAACTTCAGATTACGAATACTTGATAATAGATTGTTCAGGGTGTACTGCCCGAAGTCAGCCGGGATAGGCTCCAGAGCACCCCCACGACCCTTGTGAGGACAAGCGGTTAAGAAAATTGAATATACTTGATAATAGGATTTTTATCATTTACTTTGCTCCTACAAACAAGCAAAGTCAACGAGTTCCCCTCAGTATCGTCTCAATTTTTTCGTTCGCCATTACGGCAACTCAAATAATCACTACAATTGTAATGACAATAAATGCAGCTGCGATCTTTTGACAGGCAATTTTAGAAGTTGTCCTGCACATAATACACGTGATATACAGCAGTCGCAAATATAGCTAAAATACGGAGTACAAGCGTGTAAAAAGAGAATATTAAGCCAATATGGATGTCAACTTTTACTCACTTGCATAACAGCGGTGTTTGTGAGGCATTGCCAATGTTTATTTACTTGCTTTGTCAATTACGGTGTGTGTTTAGCTTAATGAAGTGAAGCGTTTCTGATTGTGTTCGGCTGCTTTACTGATCTTTTCTTTAGCGGAAGTCGTACTTTTGGAGTTGCAAAGTCACGTAATCCTCCATATGGTCCGTGGTGGAACAGAAGTGCTTTTCCTTTGCGTTTTCCGGCACACGTTACGATGTTATTTTGGTCTTGTCGACCCAGAATAATTTCCAGGCTAGGGACGTGGATTTAGGTCTTGCTAAGTTTATTAGTCACAAAAATGAGACTTTGATTCCATGTTGTCACTTGTAAACACTTCTCCCGTCTTCCTCATGGCTGGCGCCACCGAGTCACGTGACTGAATCCTGCCCGCTAATTTGCAGAATGAGAACTTTCATCAGTTCCTCCTACTTTTCAGCCAGTCAATTGAGCCATTTTCTCCCCATGTAGAGATAGTATTAAAACTTGATCATGTCAAATTGGACATTGTGAAAAGCAAGTTGACGATAATATCGATGACGATGATTATCGCCCACCCCTACGTGTAGTATCTTCTCTTCCTGACCCAGTTAGTTAACTTTCTGGGATTAAAGCACACATTCTGGTATACATTTTTTTGTAGAAGGTAAGGTGAAAGGTCATATTGGGCTATCGCTTCTTTTCTTTTTTTTCCAGTGATTGCTGAAATACAAATTTACAACACACTTGAAATGACTTTGGCCAATAAAGTTAATGTCTAGCTGCTAACAGATGTCTCCCCACGCTGGGAGTCAAAGCATTAAAACCTGCACTCATGATGTCATCCAGGGACACCTCCCATTAATGGTCGGTTGAAAGTGAATTATTGACCTCCTCCGGTGTCTCGTCTAACTTTCTTTCCCCTTTTTTTGTGAATATAAGGCTTTCAGCTGTGTATGACAATTAATCGCCTGTCTGCTGTTGGGATGCGCAGCAGTTGTTCTACTAAGCACTGTCTGCAAAGTAGCGACGGGGGCTTGTTGTCTGGGTGACATCAATACTGCTTATTACGCTGTAATTCATCTTAAGAAGACGCTTATACAAATGCACATGATGAGTGAGATGATACCTGTAGAATGGAAACACAATTTAACATCCAGGAATGTCATGTGTTTGAAAAACGTTATACCAAAGGAAATTTTGACAAATTGAAGTCTTGGTAATTTTTCATGTGAGAAAGAAGGTCCTGCGAGGGGCTTCTGCTTTTGAGATGGCCAGCAATGTTTTTTGATGGGGTAGATCTGCAGCATTGAACATTTTCTTATCGGATGACAATTCCTTTTATTTCAGCTGTCGAACAAATGTTTGAACAGTTTTGCATCGTGCTAGAGATGAAAGACTCTCAGAAAAAAGTCACCACATATGATGACACAAGATGGGTGCAGTCAGTGTTGTCTTTTTCGTAAGAGGAATATAGATGAGTGGCAGTCAAAAATGAGAATGTTAACCAGGGGTGTCCGATACAACTTTTTTATTTCCGATACAAAAATGATATTGCGGCCAAGAGTAATCTCCAATACCGATATTGATCTGACACCGATAACAGCAGCAATGATACATGCTTTTATTATTTTTTTGGTATGAAATATTAGAAGAGACTTGTTCAAGTGATACTATTCAAACAAAGAACAATAGTCAGCAACAGTAAGTATGAGAAAACATGACCTATTTATTCCACACATTTGGGTTGTTTAAATTCAACATCAAACATGAGAATGTGAATTAAAGAACTCTGAAAAATAACCATAATAAGTCAATAAAAACAAATTACACTCTTAACAAATCAAGATTACTTCAGCGGAGTCTGGAATGGACTGATTTGTTTATATATTAGTGCTGTCGAGCAATTACTAATCTTTAAAGGGGAAATCAACCCCCAAAAAGTTATTGACAAGAATATGTTCTATGCAGCCCCACCAGTCTAAATGCAGTATTTTGGTTAATATTGCGTTAGTGGAAAAAAATTTAAGCAGCAAAATCCAGCATTTTTTATCAATATTAGAAGGCAGCCATTTTGCCACTTGCCAGGTGAAAATGACATGACACAGTTGCTCAAGTCTCAGGTAACAACCAATCACAGCTCAGGCCTTAGTAAACAAGTGAGCTGTGATTGGTCAGTGCCTGAGCCTTGCGCAACTGTGATGTCATCTTCAGTCAACAGCAAGTGGCAAATGGCCACCTTATGAGATAGATAAAAACGGCTGTATTTTGCTGCGTAACTCACGTTCCACAAATATCATATTAATCAGAATGTCATGGTTAAACTAATGAGGTCACATAACATATTATTGTCAAGAAATGTTTAAGGTTGACATCCACTTTAACTAATTAATCGCACAATTTTCCATAATTCACACTGCACTTTAAACACTATTGTTGCAATGCTGTGTGGTTTATAATAGGTAGGCAATCGGTAAATTCCATATATAATTTTAATTACGTTAATTGTGTTCATGATACTGTTACGACGATTACATTTTACGCTACTTGGTGTTTCAGCTTGCTAGCAGCAAAGTTAGCAGTTAGCTAACTGCTTGTTAAAAACACACACACGCACACAATAAATGTGCCTTGTTGCTTTATACCGACCAACAAACTCAAGTTATTTTGGTGTTAAAATGCATCTCTGCCATGACATGGGCGGCTGGGTTAATGGTTAAGAGAATGAAGGGTGAGGCACAGCCAATTGATAGGCATGGGGGGGAATTGCATTTGAATGTCAAAGTCGAACCAGATGGGACTGCAGCAGTGACATTGTCAAGGCAGCAAACACCTGTCCACCAGATCAGTATAAATCTTGTGACTTGCAGATCAAAGTGCCCAGGATGCATTCATTTTCAAGTTTCTAAAGTTTAGTAATTGGGAAGTGTAACAGAATACTGTACCATTTTCAAATATAAAAGGGCATTGAGAAAATCTGATTAAAAAACAAAACTGGGGCAATTAAGAAAGGCCGGCACTCCCTTACATATCACACATGTATTTACGCTTCACCGCATTGTCTCAGAAAAGCAGCACAAGCTTGTACTTTGTGGAAGAGATACATGTAGACTGCTGCATGTTCGTGGGGTTTTTCGTGCACAATTAAACATCAGCTGCCAATGAAATGTCTTTTGTGGTTTTTTTTTAACATACTTTTTTGGACAAACCCCAACACATCCATTACTCTGCTGTTGAGAATACACGCGATCTAGTAACATATATACAGTGTAGTGCCACTTTAGAGTTCAGGAATGCCCTTATTTTTTAATTGGTGTGACTTTCCAAAAGCAGGACTTCCCAACTATTATCAACAACAACTCAAAAGTCAATAATGGTGCAAATAGTAAGAATAGACATTACCAGATTGTGGCAAATGTGGACAACAAATGGGGACATGCAAAGTTGCACCCCAGGAGTATTAAGCTAATGACAAAAAATAAAAACATGTAGTTCAAAATACCCACTGGACAAGATGTGGTTTCAAAATGTTATTTCTTTATCAACCAGTTTAAATAAAAGGAAAATTGATTAAATAAAGGAAGAAGTGAAATGAGATATGCCAAATTAGAACACAGACAGGACGAGGGGGCTTAAACATGTTAGCAGTAAAAAAGAAAAAAAAAGGAGAGGATCCAAAACAACATGGCAACCCTGAAACTGCGAGAAGGGAAAAAAAATCTGATCCTTTGAAGAATTACAGTAGCATCACTGATATAAAACTTTCACAATTCTCCGTGCCTGACCACACCTCAGCTAGTTATCCAACCGCCCCCACCTGCAGTGCCCAGCTGAGGCTCATTATCCAGCCATCTTATAAGTAGCCACACTCCACTTGAGGCCCCGTCCACACGAAAGCCAATTTCAATGTATCTTGACAAGTTTCTTACCGTTTAAGCCATTCGTCCACATGACGGCGCGGTTTGGGAGTTGGAAACCGATCACTTTTGAAACCAGGCTCCAGAGTGGAAAGATTTCAATACGCTTCCCGTACACGTCCGTCTGGACACCTTATGCAGGATACTCCTCCAGCGATGACGTAATGGTCGCAGACTGATGACATATGCGCCAATTCTCGCGTGACTGCGCGCAAACTGTCAGTCTGTCAACAACAATGGTGGATAGCTGTGTCGTTTTGCGCAGCCTCCTTAGCTTGCTTATGCTTTTGCAGCTAAATATTCTGCTTCTTTATTCCCACATTCATCAAGTGGTGTTGTACTTAAATCACCCACCATTAGCTAATCGCCAGGAAAGAAGGATTCAAGGAATTCACTCCGGGGTAAAAGAAAACAAAATTAATCTATATGCCAATGATATTTTACTTTATTTAGAAAAACCTGCTATCTCGTTAGGGGAAGTATTTAACTTAATAACTAAATTCTCACATTTATCAGATTATTCTATTAACTGGACAAAATCAACTCTACTACCTATTACAGAAAATTCATGGAACCCTGCAAGCCAGGACCCACACTACTCATTTCCTATAGGTAATTTAAAATACTTAGGCATAAAAATCTCACCTAAATTAACTGATTTAAATCATTTCAACTGTACTCCACTTCTGGATAGCATTTACAGTGACTTTAAGCAGTGGAATAATCTTCCCGTTTCTCTAATAGGACGAATAGCCACCATTAAAATGAAAGTTTTACCCAAAATCAATCATTTTTTCTCAATTATTCCACTCAAACCTACGTCTAACAGGTTCCAGTCGTTGGCCGCTACAAAATTCTACTGGAAAAAAAAGGCAAAGATTAGTCTATCTACTCTTCAGAGAAGTAAATCCAAAGGAGATCTAGAGGCACCAAATTGTATGCACTACTATATAGCTAACCAGCTACAATATATTATTCTATGGGCACAACCCAACAGAGATACTAACTGTTGGCTGGAACAAGAACAGAAGGATTGTAATAACCTCAGACATTTAGATTTACTCTTTATTACAACATCAATTAAGCGACACAATTGTTTTAAAAACCCAATGATCTCTGCCACCCTGACTGCCTGGTGGAAGGCACTATAAATGATAAAAGCCCAATTGGCACCGTGCGGGCTTTCTCCCATATGGCATAGCCCCGATTTAACAACTTAACTAACACTAACTAACTAACTGTAACTTAACTCACACCTTAACAACCAATCGTTTTATTTAGGTGTGTGGGAGCAGAAAGAAATTACACATCTCTACCATCTTTTCTCTGATAATACGTTTATATCATATGCAAACTCAACTGCAAACTACAAAATAAAAAACAATTTTCTTTTACATTATCTGCAAGTTAAAAATATGGTAAAGAAACTAATTCCAACACTTCGGGTACGCTCCAACCGACTGTTTTAGCTAAAGATATTACAAAAATGTCTCAGACAACAACAAAAAAACTCTCTAAAATATATAAATTATTTTCGGATACAGATAAAATGTCTTTACCCATCTCGAAATGGGAGACAGACTTGTCTATAGCTCTGGAATCTGACTTTTGGATTCAAGTTTGTGAAAACGTATTTAAAATGATAAAACACACAAATATACTTATATACAATATAAAATTATACATAGAACATATATTACTCAATATATGATGAAGAAAATGGGACTCTCAGACTCCGACATTTGTCTCCAGTGTTTACAAAACACTACAGACACTTATTTTCATGCTTTATGGTTATGCACTCCGGTTATGTATTTCTGGACTAAAGTCTTAGAAAAACTTTCAGATTTCTTGGACTGTAGGATACCTTTATCTCCAAACTTTTGTTTGCTAGGTGACCTAACAACAACTGACTTACCACGTAAACAATTTCAACTTACACTCATAGGCCTTACTATCGCTAAACAAAAACTATTCTTGTTAACTGGGAAAAAAAACAAGTTCTAAATATCGACCAATGGTCTAACCTCCTCAGAAATCACATTTTAATGGAAAAAATATCTGCCTCGAATAAAAAACAAATATCAAAATTTATACAAACATGGTCTACGTATATAGAATATTTTAATCTAAATCTGGTTACTTAATTCTGCGTTTTAGTGAGAGCCACCACATCGCGATAACTTATATTGCTGTTTCTGTATTTGGCAATTTGTAACTAATGGTTGTGTTTTTATAGTCAGGAACCCAGTTGCTGCCAGCAGGATCGAGTAGACCACATCAAATGACACCTTACAGTCACCAACTCCTCAAGATTCACTTCCAATAGGCACTAAGAGTTAATATTTGGAATCACTGCATGCCAGTGGGTTAACTTTATAGGTGCTGTCTTCCTTGTCACCCTTCCTCCCCCTCTCTCTGCCGCCGCCCCTTGCCCTTCTTGTCGTCTCCTCCCCCGTCCCCTCCCCTTCCCCTGTCCACCTTTCTCCCCCACCCCTGGGCCGGGGGCTCCATCCCTGGCCCAGGTCTCAGGGCTCCGGGGGCCGGGCAGGTGGGTGGGGGTGTTGTGCCTGCCCCGCTCCAGTGAGTCTCCTGGCACCTCGGGCGGGCCCTATCGCCCCGCCGTGCTGTCTCCATCTGCCCACCGTGGTCCCGTTGGTACGGGTGGTTGGGTGGGGGCAGCTGGGTTGTGATGGGTGGCGGGTGTGGGGCGGGGGAGGGGAGGTTGTGGGGGGAGCGGGGGGCCTGCCGTGCCCGGTTCTGTTGCGTTGGGCTTGGGGCGCGGGCCGTGTTGGGGTAGGGGGCCCTTCGGGTTCCTGGGTTTGCTCTCCGGCCGGTGGCCCCTGCAAGGCCCAGGGGGTTGCGCCTTGGCGCTGCCGCGGCCTGGGGGTCCCTGGAGGGTTGTGCTTGCTCTGTCCTGGCCGGGGTCGATGGCTCCCCTCTTTGGTGGAGGTTTTCACACCAGCATCTACCAAAATTCAAACACAATCTGCTTCTTCCTCTGGTCGTTGAATCGGTGGAGGCTGATATCTGTGGATCTCACTCTGCTTCATCTATCCTTCCTTCCTTTCCTCAGTCTTTCCTTTGGTCTCTTGAGGTCTCCCTAATTGGTTGGAATTTAGATGTTTCTGGGGTTGGTGAAAGATTCAGGTTGGTAACCCGGTGGGTAGTATGTGATGTCTGGTCAGTGCTGGATTTCACTTTTCTTTCTTTTCTTTGATCCTTCCTGGGGTCTCCACGATTCTAGTAGGATTCTGAAGTATTCGGTTTAGGTGAACGGTATGGGATTTTTAATAGGTTTTAGGTGAATTAATGAGCACACACTCACACACACGCACTTATGCAAACCCGCACGTACAAAAAAAAGAAAAAAAGAGAGAGAGCAATAATGATGAAATGTCGAATCGGTAAGATTACCGAATGAACAATACTAAGCTCTCTCAGAAAAAAAATAATCACCCGGCATTGTCACTTCTGTGTTCGTCTTTTTCATGTTGTTTTGATACATGCAAAGCCATGTTGGTTCTGTAGATTGCAATAAAATAAAAAATAAAAAAGTGTCCGTCTTCTTCGCTGATTATTCTTCTTCTTACACTTTCCGGTAACTCCCTGTGGCTGCGCTACAGTGCCACTCCAGACTTGGCATATATATTACAGCCTTTTGGACACACACAAGTCTTGAAATGCTTCTGTGTGTACGAGATTTGTTTGAGGACCGCTCTGCTTCTGTCTGGACGGGGCCTTAGCTTTACCATATTGACTGCTGTCCCCTGGTGTATGGAAATACACAAATATTTGAATTGCCTCCACCCCACAAGATGTTGAATTGGATTTGATTTTGAATGATAGGAAGTGGAATAGTATTCAGTGCAATTCGTGGAAGTTCATTTTTTTTCTTTCAAAATGGAAGTACAGTGACTAACAGAAAGTATACATTTCCGTAATGTTGGAAAGCTTTTCAAAGTAATGAAATGAGATAGGGTGGCACACATGTCATAAGTTCAATTCCAGGCTGCGGCCTTCCTGGGTGGAATAGAGATCCGGAAGTTGATGTCAAGCGTCCTTAAAAGGGGCGTTAGCGCAGCCATTTTGGGAGCATAGAAAATGTGTCTGCCACTTTGAGTAGACGACACACTTTAACAATGATTGACAGCTGTTGTGGACCAGTTGCCACAAATAAACGAGAAGAGGCAAAAAAAGGCTCAAGC
Source organism: Leptonotus elevatus (assembly GCF_054856555.1). Taxonomy (NCBI): domain Eukaryota; kingdom Metazoa; phylum Chordata; class Actinopteri; order Syngnathiformes; family Syngnathidae; genus Leptonotus; species Leptonotus elevatus. The sequence goes on along the minus strand of NC_141240.1, from coordinate 7,338,041 downwards.
ATTCTCCAAGCTACCAAAGGAGGAATCAATGCATAGCCAATGGATCACAGCAACCATAAAAAGGGTGAACAATAAGACGGAGGATTTGGGATTCTCCTCATTGCTTGTGTAGAGATCACTTCATATCAGGCGAGTTAATTACTGAACCAGTGGTGTAGAAGTATCTTGATTGTATAGTTATTAAATGAAGGCAAAAGACGTGATTGGGCACTCTGCATGGTGGCTGAATCAGCAGATGCTAGCTGTTACCACAGCTAGCATCATCTGTTTCAATCGTTTGTGCTGCTATGGTTTAATAGATATTACACCGGTGAACTTAATAACTGACCAACACCATAAAGAAGACTTTTTACGGCATAAATGACGATGGCTACGAATTAGCAGCCGCTAAGTTCTTAGATCTTTCAAACTTACAGTAATTTACCACGATTATGTTGTATGTATCATGATTAATGCATTCATTGCTGTAGCATTGACACTTTGTCATTGTTTTGCACATCTCTGTTGTTAATGATTTATCATCAAAGCATTGCTACATTACATTATGTTGCATACATCTTTAGCATTATTGCACATTTTATTTCTCAAAACAGACAGTGTGTAGAATTTAGTGCCATCTTGTGGTGAACTAAAAAAAATGCAACCAGCTACGTCTGTAGCGCATTCATTTTGCACACGCACTACGCTGCCTCAGAGAGACTTTGCAAGCCTAGTGAGCGAGAGTACCAGCAGCCCGGCGAGCTACGGCGAGTGTGGTAGCAAGCGAGCAGGAGGTCGCAGGAGCAGCAAGCAAGAACTCGCTGGAGCGGCTATCGAGCTGCTGGCGGGAGAAGCTAACAAAGGGAGGGGGGGGAGGGGGAGGGGGAGGGAGACAACCCACAGGAGCCCGAATCACAGGACTCAGCGACGGTAAGCAGCGGTTGATCATTGGGTCCGATGTTAGCCGCAAGCACCACCAGAGGCTATTTTCGTTTGCGAAGCTCTTCTTCTTCGGTTATCAATAGCAGAACAATGGCAGCAAAACATGTCAGCCTTCTGTAAGGTGTGGCATGACCTATGTAATATAATTAGCTATTACTAGATTTCCAGTTGTATAAAAAAAAAATGTACGTCGATGTGATAGAACATTTTTTTCCATATTATTGGAATTAGCAGTGGGTTCTTAAAATGAATAATTAATTTACCACTAGATGGCATTAAATACTACACGCTGTCTCTTTAATGACTTCTGCTACTTTTGTAGGTCTATGTATGCTGTATATTCTAAATGTATTGTTGGATTGGATTCCAGTAAAGATTATGAACATTTTATAAAAAACAAACAAAAAAAACCTGAGACTCAAGGCAAGGCAAAGGGAGAACCAAAGTATGGAAAGCTATGCCTTGGTGCTCACAATGAAATGCTAATCAAGGTTGGCTGAGTGCATATTGCAAACTTTTGCGTAAGTGAAAGAAGTTGAATGCTTATGAGAGGGGTTGACAGCATAATGGCTGCAAAGCTCAGTAATGCAGTGTGTGTTGTGAGAGTGTGTGTGTGTGAGTGTGAGGGACGAACAAACTCAATCAAATACTCTGCAGACAGAGATCTCAAATGCCCAAATGTATTAGCATTTAAACAGGAGCTCATTATGATGATTTAATAGGCTGTTTAGTTTTTTATCAAAAGAAACAACCCTTGATGTGTTAGCTTGACAGATAAAAGTCAAAAACAATTATAAGTTGCACATCTGTTGGAAAGTAGGTTCAACATTGCTTCCATTTCTGGAGGAAAGGAATAGTTGGGGCTACACCACTGACAATATTACCCGCACAAGCAGCTCAATGTGACGGATCCTGAAAGCTCGGGCAGCCCTCGGTTGATTGACAGATTGAGATTGCCATGCACAAGCAAACACTTCAGAGAATTATGTCCCTATGCTGAGCTGGGAAGAATTCAAAACATATGTTAATGTCCCTGAGGACATCTTAAGTTGTAGGGTGTTTTTGTAAACAGTGGTAAGGTATTGGGGGTTAACAGTGGAGGATCTTATGCAAATCGATTTTAACATTTGTACACACTTCAATATTGTGTCATAGTTTATTTATTTAAGTAATGAGCATTCATCTCGACAACCACCTCAGCCTACACCTCTTGATGTGTTCATACAGAAAATCTTGTTCTCCAATTTTTGAAAACCAATTGTTACAAATCCCTATTGTGAAAACACATTTTGATTTATCAACAAATTATCTTGCCAATTACCCCGAAAGGCCTGCAATTGGGTGCTAGCCCAAAGGGCTTACCCCCTCCATTTTTTCAGATGGTTATTTTTAGACTTTGTCTGGGCTCTTGTATGCACCTTGACACAGAACCCCTTTCAGTGGTGGTTATGAAGTACAGTAGCTGGTTGCCAGGAATAACAATTTCTTCGAGAGCAGCTTTGGCCAAAGCTGCTCCATTTGACAGTAATCCACAAACATGGTGACATTTGGATGTAATGTGCTTTTTTCAGCAGAAGACAATCTTGCGTGGAGTTTGCATGTTCTCTCTGTGCTGTGAGTTTTATCCCAGTACTCCAGTTTTCTCCCACATTTGAAAACATTCATGCTATGTTAATTGGAGACTCCAATTTGACTTTAGGTTTCATTGTGAGTATAAATGTTTTGCCAGTGTGACTTGTGACTGACTGGCGACCAGTCTAGGGTGTAACCTGCCTATTGTCCAAGCAGCTAAGCTAGGCTCGACAACTTGGTAATTGTGCTGTAAATCCTCAGACTTTAATGTAGTCTTTTGATTTATCCAGCCATATTCTATATCACGTAACCCCATGAAGCTCACAGATATGCTGCAGTCCATCACAGCTGACTTAAGCGAGAGGCAAGTTTGTTACACCCTGGACTGGTCACCAGCCAATCCGATTTTGACACGTTTCTTATAATAAATGCACAACGGTACTATTGGTTCATGTACAACAAGGTCTTCATTTTGGATGTGTCGAAAACAAGATACATATCAAATATTTCCATGTTGGACTTTTTACTTTTTTATAATTTGTTTTGAAAGGCAAATGTGACAAACATGCAGCAGTCTGGCATCTTGGAAAGAAAGAAAGAAAGAAAGAAAGAAAGAAAGAACCCCCGAAGATTTTTTTAAATTTCTTTTTTTTAGGCTGGCACGAATTCGCTACAATTTCTCAGCCAACATGGAACACATTTCTTAAACAATGTCGGGTTGGGAATATTTAGTTTTGCGAAATGCCCACATGTGCATCTCTTCTTCCACCTCTTGAATAAGTTGCTTTTCTTGTGGGATTGAGAGTACCATTCCTCACTCCCATCGCCATTTCTCTTGGGCACTCCAGATTCACATCGATCTTTTGGCGCTCAATCAATAATAATTAGAAAAGCATTTAATGACTTTGTGAACTCCTAAGCCCAAACTGCTACATAAAAGCTCTGTGAGAGAGGGGCGGTGAGGCGTTGCTTTTTAAGTAGATGAGGCTTGTAACTCCAAGTCTGAAAGCTGCACATTTCAAGTGGCCTTTTAGGGAGATGAGAGGCAGGCGGGGGTGGGGGGCTGGGGGGGGGGGTCGAACGTGTTTGTCAGTGATGATGCCCGACCCATGAAAAAATGCAAAAAAATATGTTTTGGGGTGTTGGGGGGGGGGGGGGGGGGGGTGTTGCTGCATGTTCATTTAAAAAAGAAAAGAAAAGAAAAAAGCAACCTCTGACCAATTCCATTCTGGAAATCCATAGTCATCATGTTCTTGCTCTTAACATCAGATATTACAAACGGACAACATTTGTTGAGTTGTAAAGATCGATGAAATGAAACAGACACGCCAATGAGTGTCATTGGTGCAAACGTTTGCACCACTAAACTTTTCTTACTCAAGCTGACATTCATTTGAATCTTGTCAGTCCTCTTGCGGTTGCATATGACAAGGTTTATCTGTCTGTCTCAGCTCCAACCAGAGAAAATCCCTTTTCATTTCAACTGGGTGATTTGCTTGTGAGTATAGAATAAAATACGCAGTGAGTGCCAGAATGTGAAGTATTGGCAAGGAGAACCATGTTTGCATGTTTCAGTCTGCCTCTTACATAGCTGATGGTTGTATTCCAACATGGCTGTGCCGTAACTCGCATGTATGACACCCTTTCCAAGTTATTTCCATTGACTCAAAGACGGTGGTGAGTTGAAATGCCTTCCATAAATGGCAGCACAGCAATCTTGACATGTCACTGGCCTTGCCTCCAAGGCAATTTCATGATACTAACTGCAACTGGGAGGGATATGACTTATCTCACTGTCAACACTAACATGAGAGATCAGCATTTATATTGTGTTTTCCAGAGTAGCTGTTTCAGTTTAACATCTAACATCTTGTTTTTTGTTGATCGGAAAACATTGGTAGATTCTGCAAATGATCATTAATTTGAAGAGTTTAATCACTGTTAAGCATATTGGGTTTAATAACTTAAAGAAATGGTCAAAGCAAAATTACTTTGACAAAGAGCAATGACCCATTAATGCCTGTTGAAGATTGATTTCAAATGATGAGCAAACAATTTTGCCTGGATCTTGAACAAACTTAAGACATCAAGCGAGTTCTGCACCCTTTGATGATTTTGGATGTCTCAGACAGAGACAGATGCATGATTGTTAGGGGTGAAATTGTCTGCCTAAGCTAAGAAAACAATGATTAAATAACACACAGTCAGACAAAGAAGAACACTAACAATTGTTTCCCTGGCACAGGCTGTGGGGTGTGATGGCGTTTTCCCCCAAGGGTGCATCATTTCGACGTATTATATAGTATTACATGCAGCGGACCTCAACTATTATAAAATCTGCATATCATTTACAGCCATAAATGCATTGGAAAGTAAAAAAAAAATCTTGAAAAAAACAGACTTGAACATCCAATAAGCTCTGTAAAAATCTGCAAAAAGTGAATGGTAAGTGCAGGAAAAGACTGGAGATTTAGTACTGAGAAGGCATCACTCTGGAAATAATTGCTGTTAACATTATTCTGCCAAATTGCATCTTTGCTCCTTAATTGTAATTTAAAGTAATTGCTCAGGGAAGTGAAATTATAATATAGTCTGTGGGCAGTATAATGGTATCATAATGAAGTTGCACAATGAGATAATTAAATCCAGAATAGCACCAAACTAGGAAAGTGAAATTTTATGACCGGCCTATACCTACCCTGTACAGTAGGGCGGGGCAGCAACAAGAGCACTTTGCATCGTTATCTGCGGGCGTGCATCCAAGAGGACACAACTGTGGCATGTTTGATGTGGCCCAGATGCTCTGGAACATGGGATGCATGTGGCCAGTAAAAAGAGATGAGGATTCGACCCCATCTGTGCACATCACAACCTGCAGCTGTTACTGTATGCTAGCTGGAGCAGGAACGAAAAAGGAAAACATTGTCATCCTATTTATTAGCTGTACATTGCACATGATGCAATGCATAACTATTAAGCTTTTCACCATTAGAGATATGGGAATCTACATAAGCTGTGTCATAATTCTCCACAACGAGCTGTACTGAGCCTACTTGAGCAACATACCAGAGTGACAAGATGCGATAAATGAAAGATAATATTTATTGGTTGGGATAAGGTGCCTCCTTGTTAATTTCTAAATCAGTAATGAGATGCAAATTTTGTCAATGTGATGAATCTCCAAGGGGCGTCGAGGCCTGCTGCCTGCAACAGCAGGATACCTGTTTGCTGGGTTGCTCTCAAGTATTGCTCCACAATCATTCATTCTTTGAAATTCACTGAACTCTACAAGTCAGCACCTCTCTCTCTCTCTCTCTCTCTCTCTCTCTCTCTCTCTCTCTCTCTCTCTCTCTCTCTGTCATTCTGCCTTATCAAATTTCTTTTTTTGGGTGAGTGTGTTTGTGGGTTGTTCCTTTGTTATTTGGGTGTAGAGCGGTCAGTGTTTGTGTGAGTGTCTATTAGCTTGGCAGCCTTAATTTATGCGGCTGGTGGAGAGTGGGGGTTGTATCTCTGTTGCAGAAGCTCCAGTTGTCGTGGAAATGCCATTCCATTAAAGGGGATCCCCTAACCACAGTGCCTCAGGTGTTTGACACACCAATAGCTTTGGTGTCAGACAGGAAAGAGATGGGGGATAAAAATGTAGTGCAGATCAAAAAACTTGTGAAAGATTTGATAAATGAAGAAATAGCCCACGATGATCTCAGATGAGAAAAAAAATATATATATATACTGTGTGTATATATATATATATATATATATATATATATATATGAGCACCAAACAACAAAAAAATTGCACCAAACAATCACCTCTGGTGCTCATTTGAGGACCATGCGCAAATATTTTGTGCACCATATACAGTATATTTGAACCTGTAACGCAAAGGAATACAATTCCTTATTTGGTTTATTACTGGTCAGCTGATCCAAATTCATTAATGCACAAGCACTATGCTCCTGTATAATGTAAATGTACAATTTGAAAAAAATAAACTAATTTAAGAAAAAACGAAATCAATTAGTTTTTCATTAAGTGATTTTTTTTATTTTTTGTCGTGAACTTAAAAATACTCATTATCCAAGCAAAAATATATTTTAAAATGAATACTCAAGTACTCTATATAATTTTCAGTCCAGTATTCAAATCCTAAAATACTTGACTTAATATAGGCTAATTACAAAATGGAAATAAATAAAATAGGTTTCCTTAAAATGAACGCAACTTGATCAAAGCTAGTAGGTTTGTTTTCGCATGGACACTATTGAGTACCGCACGCGCTAGAGGTGGGAGAAAGGTAAGCACAGAAAAGACCGGCAGCCGAAGGGTACTGGAAAAACTGAACATTTTGAAAGTCCTTAAAAAAGTGCTTGATTTTGGCCATGGAAAAGTTGTACGAACCCTGACAGTTGCTCAGGGCTCAGGACGGTAAAGACCAATCATGGCTCAGCTTGCAAATGTCACATGGCTAAAGAAAATAGGTGAGACATGATTGGTCATTACTTGAGCAACTGTGATATAATTCTCAGTCCACAACAAGTGGCAAAATGGCCGCCTACTGAGATGAGTAAAAACAGGTGGATTTTACTGCTTATTGCTTAATGTCAAATGACAATAAAAGGCTAAATGCTTAGAAGCACTTTTTGCAGTTTACACAGCCTGAAGTATTTCTGTGAATGGTGCAGCAACATTTTTCACAGCTGGATTTGGAGATTTTCTGGAGATCCACTCCAGGAGGCATTCAAGGGCGTTCCTCTACTCACAGATCTTAGAATTGAGGATTGAGCAGAACAGACTGGAGACTCTTGTTTCCCTCAGTCTTGAATTCCCGTATCCACTGCAATTAAGTCCTGGCCAGTGGAGGGCTGTAGTTATGGTTCTCCTTCTGAAACATTTATTGAATCTCCACCGAGGAGCTTAGCCAGTTTAACCATCTGTTTCTTAGGCCGCCTCCTGCCATTGCTCAGTTTGGCACAGCACTTGTACCGAACTTTTGCCATTTACAAATGATTGAGTATTGAAATAGTGTTGTGTTGTAGTATTTTGGACACCTGCACATGTGGGTTGTTTCAATTTAGTATTAGTAAACACATTCAGGATGCAGAGTACTGACCTCCTCATTCCTTCAGAAGAACCTACTGACACCCCATACCAATGTGCATATAATTGTGTGTAAATTAATATATATCTATATATATATATAGTCACTTAAAGTTGTTCAAGAGAAGTAGAATAATCTAAAATCTCAGCATGGGGTCTTAATACTACTGTCCATGTAATTCATCCAATATTGTATATTGATCAATAAAGTTTATTCAGTCCTGATTTATGATCTTGAACAATAAATTCAGTCTCAAGCAAAAGGCTCCAAGCAACGAACGGATGGAGCGCAATCTCAATGCTTTGATCAAATGGCTGCAGTAAATACCTTTCTCACAATTTTTTTCCCCACTCCTTCTTTCTACTATAAATGCAATTTTATCTAAACAGATTAGTCACAGCTCGTGGTGTGCAATACTGCATAATTATTTCGTTATTGATCCGTTATCAAGTAAATACAGGGCCAGTAAAGTTGATGCATCATTGAAATGCTCAACATTAATTCATTTTCATGACATTTCGGTGTTTCTGTGATGTTTCCTTTTCTATTATTAACGGTATTAACAGCATATTAACAGAAAGCCAGGACATTAATTATGGTATTTATTGATTAAAAGAAAATACTGCTTTGCTCAATGTCTGGATTTTTTTCTTAAATAAATAAGTGCACCAAGTGATCACAGGAAAACAAAAAAAAAAAATTCCCATGTTCTGTTCAGAAACTACAACAATGAGTGTTCCCTCACTTTTCACTGGTAACATGTTCGAATGAATGTGAGAGGAAACAGGAGTGCATGGAGAAAACCCAAATGTGGAGAACATGTAACCTCCACACAGGAAGGCCGGAGCTCGGATTCAATCTCATAACCGCTGCACTGGCAGGTAGATGTGCTAACCAGTCAGCCACCCACCATGCAACCTGAATCAGATATTCAGATTATTCAATCCGTCATTGTTGTTGTTTACATTCGCTTCGAATGCTTTGAGATCTGAATTGGGACATTCTAAGTGAGATAATTCCAATTTCCCACCTTCCTAGAATGCAACATGTTTCCCGCACACCAGAACGTCCTAATGTTGATGACTTCATGACGCTACGTCTAATTCGTGAAACTTTTAAGCTTTCCCTTTTAAGAGTTTAATATAAAATATTTTGCCCGATTCAGTTAAAGTGTCATAAAACGCTCAACACTTTTTAGTTTGGTCAACTAAATACCAACATTTGACTTTCACAGCCTTACAATTTATGAGTTAGTGCGACTGTTTTGGTTTACAGTGATATCGATAATATCCATATTTGGATCGATTTTCCCAACCTTTTTCACAGCTGGCAGCGAACATCATGACAAACTATGACAAATCATTATGGGCTGTCAACGTTATGATCTTCAGGGATCACAGATGCCTGCCCATGTTGCATGTGGGTGACGTGTATAGCCGCTACTTTAGGAGTCGAGGGGTGGAGGGTGGAATGAATCGTGCAGACATGAAAGCCATTTTTAAGATAAAAGTTCTCCTCTAACCTTCCACAGTTTGGGTTTCTGTCAAACCAGAGCTGAATAAATGAAGATGGGCTACTTCTGACAACTCTGCCCTCTCTTTAGTCTCACTTCTCTTATGTTTGTATATATACACATTTCAGAGCTGCACTCGCCACCTCACCCTTCAGTAGACATCAACCACCCACTGTGTCTCTTCAGGGTGGATGCAGAAAGGCCCTCTTTGCATAAACAGAATAACTCTAAAGTATTGTTTGTCCTTGTAAAAGTGGAAAATGCAAAAAATGCTACCTGTGTGTGTATTTATTTATTTATTTAAAACAAAATGGGGGGGGGGGGTGACCTAAACAAAGGAATCGCTCAACTGTGGAGAACGAAATTTGAAAGAAAAGATAACACTATTTTAATTATCTTGTAATGCCTTTACAGTTTATTCTCAATGTACTAGATCAGATGCACTACCCAACAAAAAATACTTTTTGCTCCTCAGTGTCTATGCAGCACATGAAAAATACTATTTTAATATGTTTTTGCAACAAGCACTCACATTATCATTGGCAGAAAGTCGTTTCATAGGATAATTTAGGGGCAGGACGGGGACGAGTGTTGTGGATTTCTAATCACTTGCAGATATGCTAAACAGTGGATGTCATTTCAGTCAGCAACACAAGCATAGGCAGTCATCATGAACTTTCTACCTCACCCAAACGAAGTCCAAACCCATCCATCCATCCATTTTCTTAACTGCTTTTTCCTCACATGGGTCGCTGGAACCTATCCCAGCTGGCTTCGGGCAGTAGGCGGGGTACACCCTGAACTGGTTGCCAGCCAATCGCAGAAGTCCAAACCTTGATTTGGAATCTTTACTCTTGCTGACATGGTTTTGGGATGGTAACACACACAAAAAACACTTGGAAAATAATCAAAACTAAAGCACTTTATTTAAAAGGATTTTTATCAACATTATTTGCCCACCAAATTTGAAGAGCACTTGTTATGTTAATGATTTTGACATTTAATGTTATGAGGACGTCTTCAACATTTTTTTATCCACTGCACACACGCTCACCCTCCTCATTTTCTACTCAGTTAGGCCCCGTCCACACGAAAGCCAGTTTCAATGTATCTTGACAAGTTTCTTACCGTTTAAGCCGTTCGTCCACACGACGGCCCGGTTTCGGAGCTTGAAACCGATCACTTTTGAAACCGGGCTCCAGAGTGGAAAGATTTCAATACGTGCCCCGTACGCGTCCGTCTGGACACCTTATGCAGGATACTCCTCCAGCGATGACGTAATGGTCGCAGCTCGATGACGACGCGTTGTCGCAGACTGATGACGTATATTCTAATTCTCGCGTGTCCGCCATTGTCACTTCCCCTGTGTTTGTCTTTTTCATGTTGTTTTGATACATGCAAAGCCATGTTTGTTCTGTAGATTGCAATAAAGTTGTTGTTTTTTAAAGTGTCAGTCTTCTTCGTTGATTCTTCTTCTACGCTTTCCGTTAACTCCCTGTGGCTGTGCTACAGCACCACTCCAGACTTGGCATATACAAACGTCCTCAGCGTCTTCTGTTGGACACATGCAAGTCTTGAAATGCTATTGTGTGTACGAGATTTGTTTGAGAAACAAAGCAAACAAAAAACAAAACAAAACAGTAGTAACACATGAACAAATATTCTATATGTCATACGCAAACATTTATTAAATGATTTACTTTAAAGCATGTAGTTATGGTTATTGTTCAAACACAACCTGTCCTTTAAGGGATCTTTGTGCAGTTGGTCACTTTTCTTACTCGCGACTGCCACCTCTGGCCCAAAGTGTAACTGCAGCATCTGTGTCAGGCTCGTTCATGGTGCGCGTGCAAGTGTGTGCACAAAATAAAAGCGACAGCCACAGTTGACAAACGAAGACATAACTACAAATGAGGTAAGAAAAACTCCACCCCTCCCCTCCCAAAAGAAACTGTGGAGTGTTTGGGTCCGCACACTCTACTATAAAGAGAAGATAAAAGCTGATAGGTGCAGTCAGTGTAAAACAGTCTGGGCTCTTCATACTCATCTGGGCATTGGTGGAGCACGCATGATGTAGAAAAAACTTTAACATTACCTTTTGAAAAAGCACAATGCACCTTTAACATAACCATCCACTGTCAAGCTAAAGGATCATCTGCGGTCAAAATAAATAGTGTGATTAATCTGTGTTAATACATGATTAATACCATAATTGTTTGTGATTAATCAATGATTTAACGCTTTAACTTTGACAACATTAATCAAAACACACTCGGCTTTAGTTGCTTTAATGGCAGTAATCTGAACCCTTGCCATACTGATGTCTTATGTGATTTGCTCAAGTCATGTGTGATGATGGCATTTTGTGTGCCTTTAGACCCGGTTTTCACGATAATTTTAGTCAAACTCTGAACTAACTGTACTAAGAACTGGGCCACAAAAAAAACTGTGCTCAGTTAAACTACCACATAAAAGTTTGGAAGTGCAGCGTCAGCTTCTCATATAGTCTTCTCCATCATTAAAATATGTCATCAAAATATGGCTGTGATGTTTAAGCTTTCTTTTTCTGTTGTTGTTGTTGTTGTTCTCTTGTGGAACCTGACACCAACTGTGTGCTTTGTTATTGCCTGAAATGACATCCTGTTCCGCGTACCTCCGTATGATTCAAAATATTCATTGAACTCACTCACAGCTCCAACACCCCATCTAAGTAAATACTATGAAACTACTTTCAACTCCTTCCTGTCAGTGATGATGTAGGTGCTGGTTACAAAGGAAATTCCCATACTTTACAATGGAAAAACATTTACAGAACATCACTTTAAAAACATTTATTCAGTATTGCATATCAGCCAAGATTATTGATGTGACAACAAGAGAAAAATAACAGCCTTGCTTTAATTATAGCTATAGCCCTGCGGTAATGCTGACTTCATCAGTGTTTGCAATTTCAAAGATTTTATCGGAATTAATTTGCAGGAAATGCACTGTATACTCAAAACATGTCTCAGTATTCTCTATCATGGGCACCGCATGGTAAGTACAGTTTTCATCAACACCGACAAACCCCTGCAAGCTACCACCAATGTGCCGTTTCAACCATTGGTTAGTTTCAACTTAACAATCTGCAGCAACATCCTTATAATGAAGCTCCAGTCAGCTCTAAATTCCTAATTGTACCGCGAAAAACCCAGAAAAAAATGATCTCAGCTGCTGTTCAGTGATAACGAGCAGGACAACTGCCTCGTGCCTATTCAAGGACACACAATTTTAAAGTTTATCCACCTGCAAAAAGTATCAGGGGCAAATTTAACGACCGAGTTTTTCCTCTCACAACACAATAACAAAATGACATCCCGCGACATGGTCGAGCCTGCTGAGACATTGCTTTGGCTTTTCTGTATAATCAAAGTGCCAAGTCCAAGGGCATGAAAACTTTGTATTTCAGTTTGAGTGCATTTTTTTTCCATTCCCGCACGCTCAGGTCAGAAGGCTCTGTTTTTGTACATACATCACCGTTATGGCTTGTAGCTTCTCATCTAAAGCTCTCACAAACTGTGATTTAATACACAGTTTGACCTGTATATTGTGTCTGTGGCTTTAGAGCAGCTAGTGAAAGTGGATCATTAGATCTTTCTTGTCCAAGTGTCTTTTACTTATACTGATCATTCTACATTCAACTAAAAGTACTTCCAATGCAATGCTGAGAAAGTTTTATTTGATCGCTTTACCTACTGTACACTGCAGGTCTAACGTCCACAAAAAGTGTCCTGAACCCACTTTATTGAAATGGTCACCCTTTTGGTAGAGCCTTGAGCACTTTAAACACAACTTGCAAACATATTTTAACCCACTAAAGCATATGTTTCACTTTGATGCAGCTGTGTTGCATAATGGTAAATACATTTTGAAAAAGTGAAACTAAATTAAAGCACAAATTCCCCCAACATTACCAGAGCCTCTCAAAATTTATCACATTTGGCAAATGATGTGAAGAAACAATTCTAAGCCAGTTCAATGAGCATTGCTTGTTGAAACTTCACTATAGATGGAGACAATCAGAGAGACAGAGGCAGAGTTAAAGGGACATTCAGTGATCCCAAGCGCCATCTAGTGGTCAAAGAATAGCATTAGAAGCACACAAGAGAACGCACACTACGGTGGCTCAGAGAGACCATATTTCACAAGCATGCCACCAATTCTTATTTTGCATGAGCAAACGAACATCTCGGCAAGCGACGGCAACTTGGCAGCCGTTGTGAAGTCTGGCGAGCGACGCAGAAACACCGAGCGAGCTGGAATTAGCCGGTGCAAATAACAAGAGCGGCTAGCGGAAGTTAGTCGGAGCCATAGGCTGGAGTGGCTAACAAGAGCGGCTAGCAGGAGGAGCTACAAAAAAAAACTAGTAAAAGCTTGCGAGAGCAAAGCAGAAGGTGACAAGTGACGGGCCCGAATCAAGGGAGTTAGTGACGACCATCTGCAGGCACCAGCTGTGGAAGGTAAGCGGTGGTCGACCCATTGGGTCCGACACTCTATGCAATATCACCTGGGCTAACTACATTCACGAAGTTGTCCTTTGGGCATCCATAGCAGGAAGATGGCGGCAAAACATGGCAGCTGTAATAAGGTGAGATTACAGTCATGTGATATAATTAGTGATTATTAGACCTACAATTATATATTGAAAAACTAGTTTATGTGATACAACATATATATTTTGCATACTATTGACATAAACAGTCCTTTTAATTTAAATTAATTAATTATTAGTTCACCACTAGATGGCACTATGGATCACTGAATGTCCCTTTAGGGCTGCATTCAGACTGCAAGCATATTTAATTCCAGTCAGATTCCTCCTTGAATCCGATTTTTAGGGCTGACTATCCACAGTGTTTTCAGCAAGTGTCCAAATGGGATCTGGCCCTGTTCAGACTGGCCACATTTTCGACCCATCTGAGAGGTTGCTGTTGCAACGACATCGGAACGGAGGCTCTAGTGTTTGAAGTCATATAATTATGACAGCGGCAACGACAACAATGGGCTTGGTTCGATACATGCCCTCGAGCTTTGCTTGTATGGCGCTATCTCCCCACAGACCGATAAAGCAATGCATTTCCTCTGTGTCTCGGGACTGCCGTTTTCAACTACATCGGTGTGCTCCATTTTGTTTTTAATGCAAATGCATTTTAGCGTAGCGTGAAAGAAATACAGTAAACTGTTGCGTTCAAGTGCGCCACAGAAAATTGCAAACACATCTACACCCGCAGTCACAACTTAGAATGACGTGCTTCGGAGATGAAATATGGCACCGTTTCTTTCACATGAATCCGTTCCGTCTTTGGTACCCATCCCAAACGGAGTTCACTGATACACTCTCTGGTTACCTACAACACCCACATATTTTTTCATCGGATCTGCACGATTCACGTAAGTGACCTATTTTCGTTTCAAAACTGCGAATTTTGTCGAAAGGTGAGGGATTTTCATGCCTGCTGTGGTGCGATGTAAGGTATTGAGGCCAAGCCTGTATTGATCGAAATTTAGACAGATAAAAGTAACAATACGCCTTGACAGACTTGAATGGTTTTCCATAGCGAATGTGGAATGTGGGCAATCCATTTGAGTTGTGAGTTGAAGGTTCAGGTGTCGGTGTCGGTTCAGATGGCATTGCAGCAGATATCGTTTTGAGAGTAGCTTGTGATATTTTCGGACAGGCAACATCAGTGTTTCAGAATAGAGATGATCTTGGTTGGCGATTTGATGGCATCTAGTAGCAATTGTTCAGGCTGTATGCATTGTAGAGCCATGTAGTGTAAATCCAGCCATAGTCAGCAAATTGGAATGGGTTCTTCTTTGGCCCACGTGGTTTGTAGTTAGTTTGCCAAAATGTCAAAAGCATACTGGCACCAAAAATTAGCCCTTATATTTTGACCCGAATCCCAACCACCCCTGGCTACCACATAGCTCTGCCACTGATGTTGATTGGTTCAATTTGTTGTCTATATTTTTAATGAATGAATGGGCTGTTCCTTCTAAATTGTGGGGTGGTCTAATAATAATAAAATAGCACCACTTCAGCTCCAAGGGAGGCCGACCCACCGGGCATTTGCCCAGTGTGCCAGATGGCCAGTCCAGGCCTGGTCAAAAGTGACTGCTGTGAAAAGGGTCATATCAAAATGTATTTGTAATAACTGGTCACACATCAATTCTATGCATCATTTGCCCTCAGATTTGTCTTTGCTGTGTTATGGTAAAATGTAACAATACAAGGCTAGAACTGACAAACAAACACAGATGACAATGTCAGATTATACTGTACTAGCTTCACAAAGTTAGTGGTGGCCTTTCGTATGTACAGTACTGCAGTGCATGGTGACCAAAAACAATAAACAAAAAAATTAATGTCATGATGCTCTCTTGAAGGTTTCATGAGCTAGGCCGTTTCAAAAGGCAAACACGCCTGAAATGGAGCACAGTTAAAGTGAACTAAAATGTAAGGCGCTCAAATCGTAGCCTAGATATTTGCAGCACAGCACAACAGCATTGAGTATAATTATCCAACAGGAGGCTTGCTGGTTTGTTTCAAACAGCATAGCATTTTGGAAACAAGAGAGTATGGCCTCAAAAGATAAAATGGAGCTATTACTTTCATGCCCTTATTGAATGCCATTTATCTTTTAGGAAAAACACCTTCATTAAAGATTAATTATAACCCTTGCACCCTCTGGCTCAATGTAGTGAGTGGGTGTGCAGGTTTGGCTGCAAGTGGATACTTGCTACCTAATTAGGCCATATATAAATAGAAATAGCATAGCGATGGGCTGACTTGCTCTGAAAGTTCAGTAAGGGCCAATTTAAAATTGAACATTTGAATGCAAGTTTTATTTACATTTATATTTCTCTGATGTTTTGTACAGTAGGCAATATACAGTATTCCAGCGTCCACCCTAGAATGGTTGCCACTCAGTCACAGACCACCTCACAGACATCCAGTCACACTCACATGAATGGCTATAGTCACTGAGCAGGAAATAATGCCATGATACCTGCAAGGAAGTACACATTTACCACTACGCTTGATAATCGCACAACAGAGTTCAGCTGAGTTGAAAAGCAGCATCTGTGTGCAGGAAGACAGTTCAGTCAATTCTACATAAATGAAGTCATAAGAGCCGATGATCCAAGTTGGCCTTTATTTTATTCTTTCATCTGGTTCATAGTGAAACAACATAATTCTGAATGAAGTATTTCACTTGTCCAGGTAGCTGAGTTTAAATCTGTTTATGATTATTTAAAAACCCGTCAGCTTCAAACTAAAAAGCGACATTTTCATACCTCACTTTGCTTAGGCCGATCTTTATATTTGAAGGGATTATATGTCTGTGTTGACACAATACCCTTGCTGATTTGTAATATTTGAACACTGTTGCCTAGATACCGGTCAAAGGGCATATCTGAGCAGGTTGTTGGCAGAATATCATGCTGGCAAAGGCATCTTTTTTTATTTCAATGTATTTATTATTTATTATTTATTTATAGCATTCAGTTGGGGTGGAAATGTTTGACTGTCTCACGATTTGATTCTGATTTTTGGGTCTGCCATTTGATTCAGAATGATTTCTGATTCAAAATGATTTCATTGACAATTATTTCTGCTTCAATTTATAGATGTGCAAAGAATCGTCATGTTCTCCTTCAGTCTGATTCGCTAATGCTAATTAGCACACTACTCTAAACACTTTTATAATTTAAAAGAACGCCTATTCATACAAAACGCTACAAGAATGTATACAGAGAAGCATTTTAACATTAATCATTGGCATATGCTCCTCCTACGCTGCAAAAAACAACTTTTATTGGAATAACTTGATCGTGACATTTTCCTTTTACCGTCTAATGTGGCTACAACTTAACAGTGTATCAGAACCTGCGGGACCACGCTGCCCCTAAGTGGCCAAATCGTGTACAAAATGAACAGCGCTCCCAATAAAGGCCCACACAAACAAGGGCAAGACAGTATAAAATAATTTAAATAAAATCGATTTTGGGACATTTAAAGTTGATTCTGAATCGTACTGAATGAAAATCGCGATTCCTATGAGAATCGATTTTTTGGCACACCCCTTGTATTCAGTATCTTCTTTTGAAGAAATCCCAAATTTTTATTGAGGATTAATAAAGACTGCAAAGCACAGTCACCATAACAGATGTCCATGGATAAAGAGTACAAGCTCTGGCTATGATAGACTAAACAGCTGATGTAGTGGCACAAACTTTTGCCGCAAACATATGCATAACAGGGAAAACAGCTTCTCGCGAAGGTGCAGGCATATGGCCGGCCCGTGTCTCGACAGCAAGATGCTGTGTCACCTTGCTTGCCACCTGTAGCTGTTCACCAGCCCAGAGAGGAGGATTTAAGGTGATGTGTGCAAACATGGGTCAGCATACATATTTGCCTCTATTATCTCAGAGGCCATATGCTTATCTTGTTGATCCATGCGGCATCCGACAGCGTGTCACACTCTGTCGCCGTGGCCAGGCAGGCGTGAAGAGCAACATAAGGAGTCACAAAGGCCTTTAAAGAACATGGGCGTCACCTCCAAGTCTATACTTTCTCCACTTCTCCTTTTTTTTTCCTGATTGCGGGCACGTCCTAACAAGTCACAGCGATTTGCATGATATGATCGACCTCAGCCTTCCTGCAGCTACTTAAATGTGTAGACGTTTGTGTTTCCTTGTATTTAGGGCACAGTATTAGTTGCCAATGAATTCAACGAAGAAGAGGAAGACAACAGAGTACAGAATTGGATGATATATATCCTTTTTGGGATATTTATTCTTGGCATGTGAATTTTTATAACACTATCTACCATATTTGTATTATTCTTGGCATAAGGCTGATTAACTCATTCAAACCCCAAAACGTGTTAATGTGTTTTTTAATGCTCTGTCCTCCACGCCTCAAAAAGTATTCATACATTTTTTATGTTTTTTTTTTTTAATGCAAGGACAGGCTTTGTTGCAGCTTTTGACATGAAGAGGTGTCTTAAAGCATTGGTATTTATTTAAAAAAGTGACCAGCAGGTGGCAGCAGAGTATAAGAGATTTAATCTTTTGGCGGGATCCATGTTTTGATAGCAATAGAACGCAATATTCTGTAGGCCTGGCTAAATCAGTCAAAATCTAGTAAAACAGCCAGGAGCGAAGGGGCTTGCTTCAGTGAAAATGGCTGAGAGTGAAAGAGTTAATATGAGAAAACAAGTTTATTTATTTATTTTTTTGAGAAAGGTAGTTACCATGCTACATTTACACAGTGGCATTTACTTAAAGGGATACTTGACTCATTGAGCCATCTTCAGCAGCAAGAAGTTAATATTTTGTCCAGAATGAATTTTGGCAACTTAGTTATTTTTCTAATCCTAACCTTAAACCTAATACCTTAAAATACAAATTTTTCCACCTAGGATGGCATCACGTGTGCTGAGGAAGTAGGTAACGACCAATCATGTCTCAGTTTACTAACCAAACCCAGAAAACAGGTGAGCCATGATTGGTCATTACCTACTTCCTCCGCACAGGTGATGTCATCTTCAGTCAACAAAAAGTGGAAATATTTGTTTCTAAAGTTATTAATTGTACAAGAAAAATAATGAAATTATCAAATTCATTCTGGAAAAAAATGCTAACTTTTTACTGCTGAAAATGGTTCAATGAGTCAAGTATCCCTTTAAAGTACACTTTTTTTTGATATATTGTACTTGTCAGAGTTGTTTTCGATGCGGCATACTCATGCACAAGTACTTTGGTTTAGAAGAAATGCTCTTACTCCGTCTCACTGAGCCACATTGCATTTGCTATCATACACGTCGCCGTGGGCGGGCCACAGCAGGCCGTGACCGCCCACCAAGTTGCTTGTGCCTTCCCATCTGAGGCACGGATATCTAAAAATATATATTTTTATGTATTTAATTCTATTTTACCATAGTAGCTCTTTTGGTGTTAACAAATATCACTGAGTTCTCTATCACTAAGACAATAAAATTCGAAAGAATCACTGGTGTGATTTTGTTTGATTTACGGCCAATCTAATTTGCAACAGTATAAAAGCAGCAACAGCTCACAGCTTTACTAAAAATAATGCTAAGTGCAAAGGCCTACAGTACATGACGAATACATCCAACACATTTTTCAAAGCAAATCTGCAAATGCATGCCGTGTCTTTATAGTGTGCATATTTGTAAATAAGTAAAGCCAAATTAATGGGTATGCTTCTGTATACTGTAGGCACACTCCATTGCAGCGCATTGCAATGTCAATCGTTGAAGTTAGTATAGAGCTGGGGGCGGAAACTCAAAAAGCCATTTAGGCCCATTTCATACAGAAGAGAAAACACGGGAGCCACAAAACCCTTTTGATACCTAACATGAAGATGTTTTATCTGTCATTTCTTATTTCTGGTACTGACATCGCCTTGTGTGGGTGTCCCTTTCAGTGTGATGCGTCAGCATGTGATATGAGCTACAAATGCTACAAATGATGCTCGTAAAATGGTGTTAAAATAGACTAATACAATCAAATGTCTTAACCCCATGTGTTTAAGCTTTAAGTGTAAAATGGTTGATACATCTCTAAGCAGCAAATAAACAAAGCATCTTCATGCATCGCCTCACTTTGTCATAATCAATATGGCTGCAACGTACATAAAGTTGTTACTACTGTATTTTTCGGACCATAAGTTGCTCAGTAGTCACACCAGTCCCAAAGTGAATTATGAAGAGGGGGAAAAAACATTCACTGTCCCCTTAAGAGGAACCCCGATTGTAATGACAAGTTTGCTCTATTATTTATTTGGTTGTTACTAACATAACTATGAGATTACTTTTTCATAAATCATTTCATACATTTTGTAGAAACTT
The DNA here is from genome assembly GCF_054856555.1 of Leptonotus elevatus. NCBI lineage: Eukaryota > Metazoa > Chordata > Actinopteri > Syngnathiformes > Syngnathidae > Leptonotus > Leptonotus elevatus. The sequence continues at coordinate 7,318,018 of NC_141240.1, read as the reverse complement.
TATTTGGACGTACGCTGCCATTGTTATTTACGTCGCAACGCATTCAGTGCGTAGTGACGTAGAATGGCGTGTCTTTACCAGATGTGACCTACAAATGACGTCAGGCTACCTGATTTGCTGGAAATTGTCAGTTTACAATTGTTCAATAAAGTTATACGGGGGGAAAAAATAATTGTCACGTCAAAATATTGGAAATAAAATATTAAAGATGTCATTTAAATAACAAAATGTATGGACTAAAATTTTAAAAACGTAAATAGACCTAAGAATATAAAAGCAGGATACTTTAAGATTGAAGAAATTATAAAATAGCTTAAAGCGCCTTCAAGCTTGCCGGTGACATCAGTACAATACAGCGCTAACGAAATGCGTAATTCAGATGTATTCACTTCACTTCGGTTTCTTTTTTAGCTGTTCACAAATCACAATACATCACAAAAACAGTCTTAATGATAATAGGAACACATTAACAATCTAAACTGACAATATTTGTCTCATCTCAGGCAATTAATTTGTGTATTTATCATTTATTCAATCAATTGTATTATTTATTCAATATATCTTGCTTTTATATTCTTAGGTTTATTTATGTTTTTACAATTTCAGTCCGTATATTTTGTTATTTAAATGTCATCTTTAATATATTCTTTCCAATGTTTTCCAATGTTTGACGTCAACTGGATAAATTCCAGCCAGTCCTGTAGCTTGACGTGTTCTTTAGGCGACCCCGATACGATCTGGCAGCCCCATCACATCTGGTACCGACAGCGGCTCACTCTCTGCCAAGCAATGTGAAGTAGTTATTTGGAGAACTTAAAAACTACAACTTTTCTTCTTTGTGCTCCTTTTCATTCAACGATGAAGAATATTGTTTTACTTGAGTCATACATTTCTAAAATACTCTTGAAGTACAATTTTTGGCTATACTCATTAGGTACTATACCTTTGTTTCCATTACCCCAATAGAAATGTTCCCCAAAGTGGCTAACAGTACAAATTTGATATATTGATCACAACTTTTGACCATATATAGTAAGTAGTTGTAAATTAAGTGTGCACTGTACCACCATTGTGAGAAGGCAGCAAATGATGCTACAACTACATGCTGTACCCATCACCATAAATTCTGGTCGGTGTGGCAAAAGGGAGCCAATTATTTCTCTACTTCATGGCGATTGCTGCATGTTTCTCGTTCTCAAATGTGACAGATTAGTGCAGAGAGCAGTAATGAAAGGGAGGCATGTGGATAATAAGTCTCACTTGCACCAGTGTTAATTAAACGAAAGAAAAGACAGCATATGGCTCGGTCTTGTATGCATTAAAGTGCTGTTTCGGAGTGTTTTCGCCGCGAAAACGGCTGCTTACATTCTAAAGCTACGACGAGTAACACCTTCAAAGGAGGCGGAACGTCTTTGTTGACATGTCACATTCGGCAGCTTAATGAGGGATTCCAGTCATAGGCAGGCTGTTTCTCACTGCAGGCTGAGGGCAGGATGTGCTCCGAGCAAATGAGGGATGGAAGAAGCAAGTGTGAGAGCGGAGGGGAGGAGGAATAGGCAGGATAAAGTGGGGCAGTTTCAAGCTGCTGCGGGATGCGGGGAGCGATGTTTTCAGGACACATGAAAAAGGAACACCAGGGGACCTTGGTTGGAGAGGTCAAGGTTCCAGGTTGCTCAGTACGTACCATCAAGCTGAGATAACTCAATGAAGACGCAGTGTGGCTTTAAGCTTGGTGTGAGGTGCGAAAAACTTATTCCACCATCATTTGACAGTAACTGGTAACCCATGGCAACGCCTCCCCCTCTGACTGACTCAGAAAACATAAAAAGATACTAATAGCAGTCAAGTCCACATGGTGAGAGGGCATATAGCGTTAACTTGTAATTAAGAAGATATCACATACATAGTGTTCATTCTGCTTAATGATCCACTGACTTAATTGACTACCAATGAATATTTAACGACAGCAGCTGCCACATTTGCAGTGGAAATGAACCAGTTGGAGCAGCTTTGTCTGAAAGTCAATGTGGGCGGTATCATTTCAATATTTTCTGACATTGTACACTGGGGGCTGGGACAGGGGTGTAATTTTAACGCTCTACTGTATACCAACATGTATATTATTCATACTCAAGCTGCATGTGTAAACTTGAAAACAGTCCCAACAAAAATACATACACAATGAAAAATAAATAAATAGAAGCACAAATTGACCATAGTTTGTGTCCTGAGAGATGACTTACGACTGGAAAATAAAGGAGTGAAAAAATGTGAACGTCGTTTGGAAAGTAGGTTGAGAAAGTCAAAAATAGCTTCAAAGGGTCTCAGACTTGAGAACAAAATCCCAAGAGTAAGCCTTCTGAGGTAAGAAGAAAAAAAAATCCAAACTCAATGAGGGTTTCTATGATGTTAAGCATATTTGATGGTTTCTTTCGGCAGCCTTTTTAGTCATGTACTACACTGTAAATAAACAAATGGGACAGTAGGCGCTACTGACATTGCATTGGAATATCATCAAAGCTTTATTACAGAATACAAAAACATGTAGACTACGCTGGCTTCACTGAATACTCGAAATGGCCTGCATGTCTGAACGTAAACGACTGTCTGACTCTCAGTGGACCAGCTCTTGCCTAAAGTTCTGGTAAGAAATGGCTAGCAGTGTCAAATAGAAAGCGTCTGTAAACAACTTCCCGAGTGACATCTTGCATTTGCATAGTGCATATATCACCCAAAAAACATTGGCAACTTTAATGGAAGTTTTTATGGGGCCAGAATGGCAAACTAATCCATGCCAGAGGTCAGACTTTGTGGGTTCAAATTGGGGGTTGCTGAGTGTGCTGCGTGTTTTTTATTTCACTCTTTAAAAAAGAAGAAGAAGAACTGTAAAGGGAACAGAAAGAAGTAACATTTGTGATGTCTGCCCCTGATCAACACAAAATGAATGACAGCAAGCTGTCAAGACGTTTTCAGCGTAAAAAAATTTACACTCTGAAAATGGATTGGTAAAAAAACAAAAAAAACAATCTAGTAGGTCAAGCTCATATTGGCTTGATTAACCAATAGATTGGTCAGACATTGACCATTCCGGGCATACCAATTTTATTGGTTAGCCAAACAACCAATAAAATTGGTTACAATAGAAAGTAAGTCTAGATAGATTACTTGGAAATATATTTATTGTATCAATTAATTGTATTCTAAATTTATTTATTTATTATTATGATTACAATATATAAATATAGTGTTTAAAAATGGAAATGTGGGTCTAGATAGATCACTAGTCCTGTCCAGCTCAGTGTCCTAGTGGTAGAGTGTCTGCCCTGAAACTGGAAGGTTGTGTGTTTAATCCCTGGCCAGGTCATACCAAAGACCATAAAAATGGGACCCATTTGCATCCCTGCTTGACACTCAGCAATATGGGATGGAATTGGGGAGTTGGATCACCAAATGATTCCTGAGCACGGCCCCTGCTGCTGCTCGCCGCTCCCTCAGGGGATGGGTCAAATGCGGAGAACAAATTGTGCCCCACCCATGCGGGTGTGACAAACAGTGGTACTTTATTTTCCACGGATCACAGGATAACTACCAGCTTGATTGGTCAATTTTAACCTTTTTTTGTGTGTGTGTGTGTGTGGGGGGGGGGGGGGGGTAAATTTGACCAATCTGTTTTTAGGGTGCTCGGGTGTTCACGATTTTATATATATATATATATATATATATATATATATATATATATACATATATACACACACATACATACACAGTGCTGCTCAAAAGTTAGGGTTTATATTATAAATATTAAAATAACCTTATTAAATATTTAGTCATACCCAAATCTACAATGCTTACATTGAAGATAATGGACTAGAACAAAAATAATGATAATATTGTCATTCATTCTTGAACAAAAGTTGTTGATTTAAGAAAAACTCATGGGTGCAAAAAAGTTAGTAATTGTGCTTTTATACATTAAAAAAATAAATAAAGATAGACTGAGAGGATTTGGTTTTACAATATAGATTGTTCCACAAACTGAAACCTTGAATTGAAATACATCGTTCTTTTTTATTTGTTCTGCGTTTAGGTTTGGATAAAATATTGATTCCTCTTCATTTATACTCACTTTTTAAAAGTCACATTTGCATGTTATTTGGTAAAAAACAATTATGGGCTTTATACAGTATTTTATGGCGTTTATACTCCATTAATTCATTAAAGTGTGATCTCTGTATCCACATCCGAAAATTACACGAATATCACATTTCTGTAGAAGAAAGATGGGTTCAGTATAAGTTTTGCCAGCACACCCCCACATTTCAATGCAATGGGTCAGTTATGGAACAATCAATAAATTATATAACAATAAAGCATTCTTGTTCAATGATTTTTTTTAACCTTATGTAAAACGGCTACGGTTTGGGATACCTTAAGTTTTACGTATTCTATATGCGTTTCCCATGTTAAATGTTCATCAATAATAATACCTACAAACTTAATTTAATTAGTCCTTTTCTATTTCTATTCCCTGCACTGTCAGTGTTGCTTCGACATCCATAACTGAAAATCATAAATCTGGTGTTTTACTAATACTTATAGACAGTCTATTGGCGTTGAACCACTTCATAATATTCTTAAACTCTTTGTCTATTACTTGTAACACATTATATATATATATTTTCCCCCGGCATAAAATAAAGTGGTGTCATCTGCAAACAAAATACATTTTAACAATTTTGAAACAGTTGTAATATAATTTTTCTCTGTGTTTCAGGTTTCCTCTCCTGTTCCAAAGGCATGCATGGTACTGTAGGTCAATTAAAGATTCTAAATTGTCTGTGGATGTGAATGTGTGTGTGCAAAGCTCGAAATAACTTTTCTTCTTTGCGGAACAGTCTGGCTACTCAATGATTTGAGGAGAAACTTTGTAATTTTGAGAAGCACATACTACTACTCATCTTTCTAACTACTACAAAGAAAATAATCTTTCAAAACTAGAAAAGTAAAAATTCAACCCACATTATCCACTGCAGGTTCAACTCTCTTATAGAATACATTGCAATAGAAAAAAAATGTTGGCTCAAAAAATAAAAACGATGTCAGTTCATGTTAGCTCCAAATCTTACCCATCAAAAACCTTTTAAGTTCAAAACATTAGAATTTTCTCTCCTTAACACATAAATAAAAAATCAAACACAATCGCCTTCTTTCCTTTTTCTATCTACTATTTGGCACCCACTCTTCCACCTCTTTATTATTTTACTTTTTTTCTCTTTCCTTAATGCCACTATCATCTCTCTGTCCTAAACATTGTTGTATTTGTAATTTTCTCTTATCCTCCTCTTTTATTATTATTATCAGTGTTAATGATATTATTGATATATTACTATTATTTTTGCATTATTTTAATCATCCTCATTCACCATCACTCAAATGATAATCATATACTGATATAATTTTTATCTATTTTTGTCATACTATATTAATTTAGTTTGTTATTGTATTTCTTTAGACTATTATTTTATGATCATATATACATAAATATTTTGTTTTTCCTCATGTAGCTATTATTTGGGTTGCCGTAATGGAACCACCAACCGCAGGGCGGGCGGAGACGTGGAGTCACAAAACAGAAAGCCTTTAACTAGACGAAGCCTTTGCAACACCGAGAGCAAGTCTTTCAAATCGCTGTCGTCACATAACGCGTCAGGCGAGACGGGGTTGGTGACACGGTCAGGCAGGTGTAGACTGACTTCAAAAAGCGCGGGGTCGCCGGCTTGCTGGGCGACCAAGTTGGAGGACCGAACGGGCGATATGCACGCTACGGGTAGCCCGTGCAGGAGTGTCGCAAGAACCAGCGCGGCGATGCCTGAGACCTTGAAACTACAGGGTGGGTTGGGAGGGAAGCCAAGAGATATTGAATGTCCCAGAAGTCCCATTCAGGGCCCCTAGTACATTGTTGATGGCGAACAAGCAAGTCTGCACCCACCAAAAGGGTGTGGGGCGCGTCCAGGGAACCAGGAAGTAGTGGGTCAGTGAGCGCCGAGTCCACTGAAGGTTTAAAGCACACACGCCCCCTTCAGAAATGGAAAGAGAGGGTTCCATGTTCAACGGAAACCGGCAAGACTTGGAGACGAAATAAATGTTTGGGTCATGATCCCGCAAGTCGTCAGCAAAAGCTGTAGAAATGGCTGATTTGTCACGGGGGTGCCACGTCCAGTTGATAGACGTCGGCGTCTTCTACCTTAAGGAGTTGAAACTTTTAATTTTGCATAGCCCTTAGCTGCAAGCTGTTTAGTGTCTGAGGACACAAAGCCAATTTGAGCTTAGGAATTTTGTCAGCAGCGGTTCTCAGCAGTCTTTCTTGCTCTCAATTTGTGTCTTCGGTGAGAGCTCGTGTTAACTCACCAATCTTTTGAGGCGAGTCATCGTCGGATGCAAATTCATCTGCATCGCTGTCTGAGTTCTCAGCCTGCACGGCGGCTGCGTATTCCAACTGTGCTTTAACGCCAACTAGTTGGATCTCAACAACCTCCGCTCAGTCGTTGGTGGCTTCCAGCTGCGCCCTTGCTTCGCGGTTCTGCTGTCGTGCCACTTCGCATCGCTCAACTTCAGCCACGCCACAAGATTCACTGTTAGACATCAGAGCATTCGAAGGAGTGAATCATCTCTTGGGGCTGTTGTTGCAGCTTCGCCCATGAGCTGCGCGAGGTTACTGTTAAGCGTATCAACATTTGCATTTTTAACAGACTCTGCGTGTCCCGGTAAGATATCCTTGGTCAGCGTCTGAACGAACAGTGCCAGAGAGTCAAGGCTCTCACATGGGCTGGGAGCTTCTCGTAATGCAGCCATGTTGTCAACAATTAACTATTTTTATTTTTTATTAGACGATTAAACTTTTACTAGCATTTGGTAGTTAATCAGCTAGTCGTTTGCGGCTACCTAACTACCGCTATCAAGTATTATTGTCAACAATGCACACTGGGTTAAACCTGTCAAAGGAAACAGACAAACAAAAGAGAACATTTGCAGTAAGTTGTGAGAACTCTATCCCAAGTTTATCTAAATTCAATTTGATTCACTCACTCACTTAAAAGCTGAGATAAGAGCTAAAATTTAAATTGAATTAAACAAAACCCGGAAGGGTAAATAAAATTAAAATTGATCAATAATCTTAGTCAAATTAACTAACTGGAGTGTCAGCATAGTATGCAAATGTCTCTTATGGGTTCAGTTAAGACAAACTGTACAAAAATATTTGGGCTGAATCCCTAATATATCACTTGGAAACTCACAACCTTCTTAATTAACTATAAACCAAAAGTAAACAAACAGGGAAAATTTAAATAATGAAAACAATAGAATGGCGCAGAGCCAGACAAAATAAACAAACCAGACAGCAACCAAATATTTAAAAGGGAATGATAGTCCAGTGCTAGACAAGCAGTAGTATGAGAAAACTAGAGGAAAGTGACTCAACAGTGCAAATAATTATTTTAATATGCTTAACCAGCAGTGTATATAGTTTATGCAAGCAAGCTAACGCTCCTTACAAATCAGCTAACACAGGTGTAAACCTTGTGTTGCTTTTCCTCAACCGCGGGCCTATTTATGTAAATAGATAGCGCGTAGCTAAGCTATACGTCACAGGAGGCTCGAACGCGATCGGTTGTTAATATAGTAATTAAACACAAGCAGTCAACTAGCCCACAAATGTGTTTAATCGGCGCAGATAATTGTTATCTAGCGGGTCCCACGGTAGCTAAAAGCCACTCGGGGAGAGGGAGGCTCGACACGAGATTGAAATCAAAGTCGGCGTATGCTTAGCATATGGTTCGTCACGTAATTCAATAGAGTTAGTGAGTTAGCACACGTAGCTAGCAACCGTCTTTAATACTTACCAGCGGAGCAAGCAGACGCTTGCACAGCGGTCAGCTTAGCAAGCCACCGGCAGCTACGGCGGCTAGCAGTGCCGGCCGGTTAGCTCTTCGGCAAGCGAGCGGAAAACAACTCTGTTGCGGCCGGTGGGCCACGATACACTCGTCTAATAGCCTTTGGGCCTACAAGATGCGGTCAGCCTCGAGACAGGTTCAATAACTAGGCAGCTAGCGGGCAGGCTTTGCGTCCTGGCCTCTCCTTAACCACAGACAGCTCAAATTCACAAGGACAAAGGCACCACCTTGTGAGCAGGCTGGCGCGGTACACGTCTGGCATCCCAGCACAGGGGTACGGCGGTGGCCGAGCTGTTATTGGGCTTGCGTTATAAACAATCACACCCAATACGTCTCCTACGATCTGGAGGAAAAACAGGGACAATACTTTAAAGCCGTTGTGTTGGCCTCGGGTAGCTACTCCGAGGTACACAAGACAGAGTGTCGTCACGTCGCGGTGCACATCAAATTAAATTCCCAGGAAACAAAAACAGAACTTTAAATTAAGCCAGCTGAAATTTACAAGTTGCAAAAAACAAAACTCGAGTTCTATTACGTACTTCTTCAAAATACAAGTCACTATACTTACTCAATTCCCACTTTTCATTCACAATTGCAATTCACTATGTTCTTGATCTGCCCAAGATGGCGGCTCAGCATTGCCCTTACTCCACATACAAGATGGCGGCTCGGCCGATGCTTGGGAACATTAAAGGGACGTGAATCTACTAATTCAAAAAATGGTGTCTACACGCGTTTCTCGCACGCAGCGGTACTATACAACTGACACGCTGCGTGAAGTCGTTCAACCTGAATCAAAGCGTTTCTCTGAGTGGACACTGCTCTTAATAAAAGCCTCACACGGGCCGCACCAATATGTAGCGATTATTTGGGTTGCCGTAATGGCTTATGAGAAATTTAGACAGTACTGAGGGGATTTGTAATTTCCTCAGCAACCTCTGGGGCACCACGTTGATTTTTGCTTGTTTGTAGGAGCAAAATAAATGATAAAAATCATATTATCAAGTATTCATAATCTGAAGTTGCTACTTAAGTTAATCATGGAGTTCTTTGATCTCATAAGAGAATTACTAATCCACTCAGTAAACACAAATGATTCGGCAGAAATGGAATTTCTAGATAACAAATTTATTTAGTAAACACACTCATATATCAGTCACAGCCCAACCTATTAATGAAACGGAAGAAAAATGTGAATCAAAGATAAAAAGAAAACGTGCAACCTAACTAAATAATTCAGCGTTTTGACCTGTCAATCCTTTTAGGTTTGAATAAAAGCGTTACACCAGTAGGATATGGTCAGATTGCAATGAAAGCGCACCTTACGGACTAGTTCAGTCGCACGGGAGAGAGAAAGACACGACGAGCGTTGATCCTCGGTTGAATGCTGGAATGCTGCACCAGGTCTCCGGTTGGTGGTGATGTGCTTGCGCAGTTGAGAGGCCGCAGTCAGTTTGTGTGGGCGCTGCGGGGCGCCTCGGCTCACGGCTGGAAAAGACACAGGGTGGTTGAGAGTCCTTGCTTGATGCGTGCTTTGGGGCGCGCGTTGTGGCTCAAAGGAAGAAGCCGCGTGGTCACCCTCAGCGACCACATTTCTAGTGATGATCAGAAGAAGTTCATGTGGCCAGACGTGTGGTGACGAGCAAGAGGGGAAGAGAGAGAAGTTCCTTTGCGCTGGCTTTTAAACCGCAGTTTGGTTCCACCTCTTCCGTGCGCATGAAGCAGACTTGGTCAACCAAGTTGAGACCAAGCTTTTGGGATAGTATTTGATTTCTGTTTTTTCAAATCAGAATTGACAAGCCAGATGCTTCATTTATCATTCTGAACACAATTTAAACAATACCGCGATCATTAAGTTATTGAATCCGCTAATCTTACTAATAAGATAAACTTCGGTGGCTACAGAAATTACACACATCATTCATTTGAGATAGACATACAGGTTGTGTTCAAAGATAAACAACAGGAGTCACTTGATGTCAGTCAAGTACATAGAGTATGTATAGTAGTATGTCCCGAATTATGTAGACTTCAGATAAATTAGGAGCGGCAGGATTCTTGAGGATAACCGATAGTGACCGCTGAAGGGCACTGTTGTACCATATAACTTCCAAGGGGCATTGTTTCCAAAAAACACATGGCTAATTCCTGTGGATAGACCAGACCATAAAAGATGGTCTGGGGACTGATAAGCAGTCTTATCGCTAGTTTTCTTGCTCAACAGGCTTCCCGGTCTGTAGGAGCTGTGGTATGCGTTTCCTGGGGGTTGTACAAACGAAATCCAGTCCCTGCTGGAGGGAAATAGTCCTTTTTGAACTGAAAACAGAGTTAAGACGTGCACACACATTCCCCAGGGGAAATGTTCAAAAAGGCAAATAAAATGGAAAAATTGAGGGTGACGGGCAATATTTGTTACACTCATCTTATTATGGTTGTTTTGGGGACCTTTTCTTGTTTCCATTAATCACCTTAATTCTAGGGTGAGGTGCACCGAGGTGGGTTTCAGTCTGGACTGGCCCTCCAGGGCCCCGATGTGCTGCCTCTGCTGGTCCCCTGTCACAAGCTGTAATGATTTCCAGAATAATCGGATAGTGGATTATATACACAACAGAATTCTACAACACAAAGCGCTGGACGAAGCTAGGAGAAAAACAGTGAATAAGAAAAAACTAAATACAAAACGAGCTATACAAAGCGGATAAACTAAAAGCGACGTGGGAAAAACAACACGATACCAATCACTCAAGCGTAAAGCTGAGGAAACAACAACATAAAACCAGAAGACGCGCATTGAGTGAGAAACTGGAAACAAGAAACAAAGCTAAAGATAGGAATTTGGAACACAAGCCAGAATAAAGCTCTTGGGCAAGGACGTAGCAAGGTCAATACTTCAACGAGGAGTGTCTGCAGTTACAGTCTTTTTAAAGCATTGATTTGCGAATGAGAAACAGGTGCGGCGCAGGAGGAGACGCCCCTCTACTCAATCAGAGACTGAGAAAAAAAAAAAATGCAATGAGAGCACAACCATAACACAAGCCCTGCTCTTTTTAATGCAGTTCACACCAGTTTAGGGAAGCAACTTCTGAATATATTTGTAGATTACAAACCAAAACAAACACATGCCTTTAATGCATCATATACACTTCAATCAATGCATGGAAGTAAAATTTAAAAATACAAACAAATGCGAATACCTTCATCACACATATTAATAGTTTCAGCAGGTAGGGTGACACGGGACCTGTAGAGCCAGGGTGTGGATGTTCTCTTGACCAGTGCCGGGCGATGCTCCCCCTCCCCTCTTAAGTGAACCAACTTCTGTTTTTGTATCCGAAAGGGGGGAAAAGTAATGTTACAATTGAGATTCTAACCTGGATCTGCTAACTGTGAGACAGAAATCCTAACCATTGCACTGTCTTCAAAAACATTTTTCACCTGAACAGAGTATAGTAGTTGGACTGAGCATAAATCGAGTAGTTATGCCTGCAGAGTGGGGCGCAGGGATGACGTGCTAAAGAGATGACTGTTACTGTTCCGCTGGCTGCCATGCAAGGCGCTGCCAAGCCTACTGGGAGCAATTTAGAATTCAGTGTTTCTCACTTTTCTGTGGTTTCTTAACAACTGACATTGAGAAGTGGCATATATCCTGCATTGATCACCAGGACTATGTGAATGACTAAATAACACATCCCTCATTACAGAAAACAAAACTCTAGATTAAACAGATTTGACAGATACAGTGGATATAAAAAGATTTTCATGGTGTAATAATGAGACTAAATGAAAGAATGAAAAAGTTAAGTCTTTTTAACTATTGATTATGTTGTATTTGTGTGGTCCATAATTGAAAACATTTTTGGATCATGAGCAAACAGTCAAAATTTTACTTGTGTCACACAGATGACAGAGGATTGTATGTAGAAACAAGCAAACAAACAAACCAAGCATAATTACAATTGATACATGAATAAATAAATGAATACATAAATAAATAGCCTACTGGCCAATAGATGATTGCAGTGGACATGACATATTTGCTTGTCTAAACCAATAAAAACGCATAATTTGGATGATGTCAACACTTCTGGTACATTATTGGATCTTAGCTAACCAATCACAATCGCAAGTTGATTTGCATGATGTTCATGTCAATTTGTTTTTTACATATAAGCTTGATAAGTTTACAACACGTTACAACCATACTATCCTAGGGTACATTATAACAAATAAAAGCATGAGATAACCACACAAAAATTCGCATGTTGTTCTTATGTGGGAAAAGGGTAACAATTAATAATAATAATAATAATTATTGCCCAGCAGACAAAATGCGGGTCTGAAGAAGTAGTAGAAGTAGCACCCGTGTGTGTTTGCTGCTCATTTTGTGTGCTGTGTGTAGATGACAATAAAGACGAGTATTAATAAATAAAAGTACGTTTTCTAGGTCATGATTTTTTTTTTCCTCTCAAACTTCAGCACAGTCAAGTGAGTCTGAATTCATGTAAAAATTGTTGAGTTTGTCACCAAGCAACAGTTGCATTTAAAGCAGAAACAATTACAAGTATGTAATGCCAAGGGTTTGTACTGCTCCAATCCTGTGAATCAGGTAACCAGGGAGCTGTTTCAAAAGAGAAGACGTTTGTTTCTTGTTTTGATGTGCACTGTCAGTTTGGGAGCATGCTTCAGAGCCCCCCCCCCGCTAATAATAGTAAATGTATTGTAAATCTACTGCATGTTCTTCTTTACATTATGCATTCTTGAGGCTGAAACAAGCCATTGATTACTGACTACAGCTTGTGAAGTAGGTAGTAATGTTGTCCAAAAAAGACATAAAAAAATGGCCCAAACTTATATAACTTTGTAACGACTGCATTTAATTGATTGTGAAGTAAGCAATTTCAGTCAGTCTGGTCTGATCAAAAGGGTGTATGAGCAACACAAAATTGTAACTAATGAGTACAAAAACTCAACTTTGCTTAGGCAGTTATTTATTAATTTGTATTTTATATTCACAAATTTCCTTCTCAGCATGTAGTCTTTATTCACTTTACTCCTAAAAGGGTAAACCAACTGTTTCATCATAATAGCGTTAACAAATAAATAAACAAAAATCAAGCATTATTGCCTGATTATATGCCCAGGCAGCAGCTCTCTGTTGATGGCTTGAACCGGGTCACAAGGTGATCAGGTCCCTCTTTTCTGAATAGGTTCCATTTAACTCATTCACTCCCAGCCATTTTCACTGAAGCAACCCCTTTCACTCCCAGCTTTTTTACTGGATTTTGACAGATTTTGTAAGGCCCGCAGAATATTGTGTTCTATTGCTACAAAAATATGGAACCTACCAAAATAAAGATTAGAGTCTCTTCTTTTATCAGGAAAAAAAGTATATTTCTATCGGTTTTCGTTTTGCAGCAATTAAGCATTAGAATATTGCTAAATTTTATCATTATTCACCAATCTGTTTAAAACACTAGGGAAAAGAGCTTTTTCGCAACATGGCCCTGGTTGATCAAATTTGCTTGTCTGCCACCTGCTGGCTGTTTTTGTAATAACTACCATTTCCTCAACCGTTCTCTGCACTTGAGAGGCTGCATCAAAGCGTTCTGTATGCTGTAGCATAAAAAACAACAACGTATAAATACGTCTTTGGGGCACTTAAACCTTAAAAATAGAACATGTATACGTTTTTGAGAGCAAATGAGTTAAACTCATAAGGGAGGCGCATGATTGTTTTGGTATATAGTATACAGTTTTATTATTATATACAATTTTATTATTATTATTATTATTATTATTATATTTTATTCATATTACTATTGACGAAAAAACACGTGAAGGTAAAGTCGAAACCCATAATCAAAAATACAGCAGGTCCTTATGCTTAATTTTTATTTTTTGGTCAAAACCGATTTTTTTGTGTGTGTCATCGTTCACATTACATATTAATTGTGACATCAGTCTGTCTGCTGTGTGAACCATCTGCGTCCGCAAAGTGACCCGCATGTGCACTCCTGGGTTTGCTCTCCGGCCGGTTAGATGTTTCTGGGGTTGGTGAAAGACTCTGGTTGGTAACCCGGTGGGTAGTAGGTAATGTCTGGTCGGTGCTGGATTTAACTTTCCTTTCTTTTCTTTGATCCTTCCTCGGGTCTCCTGACAACCTCATGACTGGATTCTGAAGTATTCGGTTTAGGTGAACGGTATGGGATTTTTAATTAATGAATACACACTCACACACACGCACACATGCACCCCTGCACACACACACACACACACACACACACACATACACACGCACATGCACATACTCACCCACATACAAAATAAAAATAAATAAAAAAATAAAAAATACAAATAAAAAGAGCAATGATGATATGTCAAATCAGTAAAATTACCGAATGAACAATACTGACCCCCCCCCCCAAAAAAAAAAAATTGGGGGGAAAATGAGACGAGCCTTTTCGAGCTAATTTCATGGAGACGTCTATTAAAGATGAGGTCACGTCATTTCCGTGCGTAATAAGATAACAAGATGAATGTAGTAATAATACTTTTAATAATAATGCCCAGAGATTTATCAACCTTGTTGCAAGCACAACTAATATACCCATTCCAAGTAAATTTAAGTCTAATTTATTAATATCCCTAGGAATCTTGTTAATTTACTGTACACAGTAAAATTGGGAGAGTATTTTTTACAGAGTCACAATTTGTTTCCACTAGTTGAGTTGTATTAAAACATTGTAGAGTGCAATTGCCGCCTCAGCTATCGTTGAGTGCATGTCATAAGCCTCATTTAGCTAAGGAGAGAAATGTTACATTTTGCGATCATTTTCACGTGACAGATGCATTAACACTCCAGTATTAATACAAATCTATCTCTATTGTATGCCCACGGCAACCTCTGAAAATATAAAAGATGATCGCACCAATAATTTGCATTTTATGGACATTAAATGAATGCACGAATGACGTCGTCGTTATCGTTGTCCTCTCCGCTCATAATGGGGCTAAATGAGGAAAACGCTTTTGGACCTCCTCGGTCCAAGCTCGCTTTCAGATAATGCCATCTTTCTCGCAACTGTTACTATACTGCCGTGTTCTGCCGTGTGTGTTAAATCAGGCGTAAATTTGCTCCCAGCTGTTAAACTTTGTGGACGTGTTTGCGCTGGTATATCATTAGAGCAATATCCTTATTTTAAGACGGCCAATTGTCATTGCATTTTGGCATTGCAAATGTGAAGGATAATTGATTGCTTTGAAATTGAATTCATTTGGATGGAATGTTTACTGATAAAGGCTACATTTATCACTATCCTGCAAGCATGGCGGTCTCAACGAACGTGGGCATGTGTTTAGTCCACATAGGCGGTGGCGAGGTGGGTCCACACCTGATGATGTCAAAGAGTGAGCACCCGCTCGTTTTCTCAGGTTGTGAGGGGTTGGTGTTTGGAGAGCAGAATGACCTAACATTTCTCATAGAGGGGTGAATGGAGGAAAACACCACTTTGGTGATGTTTTTGGTGAGGAATTAGCATTTTTACATGGCTAATAGCTCCAAAAAGTAGATTTTTCACGTTACTGTCCCTTTAAACACACACACACACACACACACACACACACACACACACACACACACACACACACACCCACACACACACACACACACACACACACACCCCCACACCCACACACACACACGCACACCCCCACCCACACACACACGCACACACTGTGTTCCTATCATCCAACAAATTAAAATTACGCTGTTATCATATTAATATATATTAGTGGGTAAGTAGATGGAATGTCGTCATCAAAGTCACTTCAGGTGCCGTGGTACATTCCTGGGAATTTGGTGCAAGCAGTGTAGTTTCAGTTCCCTCTCAGTGACGATGAAGTGTGAATAATTTTCTGCCTCTTTATGTGCCCTGTGGCAACTACTTCAGGGTGTAGTCTGCTTTTCACCCAGACTGAGATTGGCTTGGCTCCCAATGACCATTAACGTGTGTAGAAAATGGATGGATCAATGCAGGTCAATCTGTGTGATTGCCTTGATGATTGTCCCTGTTGTAAACAAAAAGTGTGTGTTAATAACGCAGTCCCTGATTTATGCATATACCAATATGAACTTTGACCCCAATCAAATATCAGTTATTCTAAAGCATTTTTAAAGTGTGCTTGGTAAATCGTTTAAATGAACATTTACTTGTCATGTAATTCCACTTTTGACGATACCCCAGCCAATTTTTGTCAGATATCAGCTAAAATAAGTTATTTTTAGGATTTGCCCAAATTTTGAGATAGTAAAACACTACATTTCAAAGATCAAAATACTTTAAAACTCATTTGAACTTAAGTCAGGGGAATTTATGTATTGCTCGAGTTGTTGCAAGGAAGCCATTACGGAAAGGTCGGACATGAGGTTTGTTCTTTAATTAAGATTCCAGAAGATCACGGAACAAAAGCGGCACACTAATTACATTTTTGCTGTAATGTAAGGTCAGGTGGTCAGCGTCTCCAATTATTTGTAAGATGACAAAGAAAAGAAGACTGAAACCTTAAATTTACAATTTTATTTAAACAAAAAAAAGAAAAAAGCCTGCATCATGAATTAAAGTTATGGCTCAGTGAATCAGAGGTGTAATTAAGAGCGGTGTGGGGACCAAACCCCACCTCCCCACTTTCTGAATCTAACCAACCCCCCACACACTTTTACAGTCATTAAAACAATTCAATTCCTTTTGAATGTTTTGAGGCATTTTCCCAAGCAGCCCCTGAACGCAACATTAGCAGTCACCATGCCGATAATCAACGACTGTATTAACTGCTGAAAAAAAAAGTTCGACAAACCAGCCCGCCAAACTGCACAGATTTTTCCAAACAAGCCATGTAAGTTGACTAAAACCGTTACATGTTGTTAATGTTGCCAATTTATGATAATTATTTGCTAACGTTAACGTTAAGGGATAATGTGGACTGGCCAGAGATATATTGGACTGCGATGTCTAACTTAATAAAATAAAAATAAAAAGTTGTCATTATTGTTATTATCACTCACAGCCCTTTTAGATCAGAAATTATGAGCATATTAATATACAAGGTATGTATGATAAGGTGAAAACTGTAGTGTGTGAGGTTGCTCACACTCATCACTAACATCATTATTCTAGTCATGACAACTATGTGGGAATTAGTGATCCTTTACATGTAAGATTTTATATTTCAAATTGGGCCCCAGTGCTCTTCTAAATTTGGGAATGACTGCCTGGGCAGTAGTTAATTAAAAAAATGTCAGAAAGGCAATAATCAGTGTTCATTCCAAGTTGATATCCAAGTATGTCTGGTTGTGTCTAATTTGTATTCTTTCATGGAGCCAGTGGCGTAAATTTCACCGGTGCAGCCTCGCACCGGGGCAACAGAGACAGCGCAAGGGGCCCATGACGGAAGGGGAAAAAAAGGAAAGAAAGAAAGAAAGACAGAAATAAATAAAGCGAGAGAGAGAGAGAGAGAGAGAGAGAGAGAACAAAAACGGAAATAAACTGCCAGAGTTATTTTGTAAATACGATTTTCGGCATCAGTCAGTCATGATGAGTCTCGATGACATCTCGATGATGATGCGAGTTGAAAAAAAAGTGGTACCTAGTGTGCGTGCCATCATCAGCGTCATGATTTGCAAAAAAAAAAAAAAGTGGTGCGCAAAAAAAACACGTTAAAGCTATTGGAAGATATGTGATAGACGTGGTTTGAGTTATTAGCCAAATGTAGTCTCCCGGTCCCACCAGAGTCGAGCTGTAGCTTGCCGGCAGCTAGCTCCATCGCAGAAGCGACCCTCCAGCCGCGTCTCTCTTCTCTCAGCGGTCAAACGGCGGCTTCCCCATGCCCCCGCAGCCTCAGGGATGAATTTGACGTCAAATGCAAAAAGCTAATATCGCATTTGGCTCAGGCGCTCTGGATCATTCTCCAGATACAATAAACAAGGAAACAGGTGTTTTTCTGACAAATGCTACTTTGGACTTATAGGAGCATCGTAAATGACTTCGCTGAGCATGACGCGCAGATGAGCTTCTAATGAATGAGTATAGCTACAAATTATTTTTGTTATGAAGTGCAGTTAGTGGGATTCAAATCTATGACAAATTACTTTGTTTTTTTTGTGGTGCCATTGTGATCCTTTTGCACATGTCCAAACAGATTTAAAAGTTGTAAAACAGAATATAATGTATTGGAATATTTTTGTGGGATTTTTAATGTTCAATATAGATGTCACAATATTAAAATTGGAGGCCCTGCAAAAATCCTTGTTGACAAGTCGCATTTCTCTCCAAAGACTGTGTGCGCGCACACGTGTGTGCGTGTGCGCGGAAGTGCTCGTACGTGGGTGATGGATGGGGGAAAAATTGGGGGAAGAGGGGGCCCAAAAATCTTTTTTTTGCACCGGGGCCTCTCAGCATGGTGTTCCGACACTGCATGGAGCACAAAGGAAAGTCTGAAATCATAGTATCTGGACTTTTTATTTAACTAGCATTTAAAATTGTTGAAATTCTTTTCACTTCTCATTTTGTATGCAAAAAGCTTGCTCACAAGAGTGATGTTTTACTTAAATTTGGTTTCAGTGTTGCAAGTGGACATTTAATTATCTCGCTACTTTTGCTTTACTTTTCTGTTGCTTTACCTCAGCCTGAGTTTGACAGCTTGGTTATTCAATTGTTTGGCCACCATGGAGAGAAGCAATTCAATATAATTTGCACATCAAGGCTGGGTTACTCCAGGACAATATGTAACTAATAACCCCACCCCCACTTCATGACTACGCCCCTGCATGAAGACATGGGAAAGTAGTTGTGACAAAGCCCCCCATCAAAACTATATTTCATATTCTTCGAATTGGTGGGAGGATTAGAATGTCCCCATTTCTTTTCTCCTCTTGCATCCACTAGAAGTCAGCCTGGATAAAAGTGTCGGGTAAATGCCAAGATTTAATATTAATATTTTCTTTCTTTGAAGAAGAAAGAAAAAGGCCCAGAGAAGCTGTCATCCAGCCGCAACATACAGTATTTTTGTTCCTAATCTTTTGTTAATGGTAAATGACGTTTGTCCAAACGGCAACAGATTGATGAGTATTTTTCAGTCGTTCTGGAGTCAATTATTTATTCAACCTTGGCTCCCCATTGAAGCATTAAGGTAGGAGGATATTATTATATCTACATCAATATAATAACTTCTGACGTTTAAGACTTTTGTAAAGCGGACCAAAAAAAAAATATTGTAGAAAAACTTATTGAGAACAAACTCTTTATTGAGATCCAGAAATGTTCCTCATGAGCTATTAATTTAGGGATGTTTGGCTTATTAATTTAAGCGAACATTAATCATTTCACAGAAGATTGTAGTGCCTGTCAGCACTTATCTTAACGCTAACCCTTAGCCCAGATAATGGATTTTAAGTTGGCCTCAGCAGGACATGTACGGTACATTAACGGATCAACAATTTCCTCTGCTGCCGTGTCACAGTAGCAAAACGAACCAGCAAAGTGCCACCAGATGGCTACATTTTAAGTTCTAAGCGTGTTGCAGCAGGCTCTCATGGAGGGTGGCACCAATACCCGTTAAAGACCATGTGAAGCTGATCAGCTGGGTCTCATTTTACAGCAACGGATGCCACTCTGGCACTTATGCAACAAGACTTGGGGGAGTGAGGAAACATGGCGATTTACCTGCTTGCCATTCCAGCTCATTAAATTCCAGAAAAGTACCCACTGGTTTGCTTTCAAAATGTAGAGAAGTGACAAAAGGAGGCATTGCACCATTAAAATAACTGAAATTAACTTAATAAATTAGCCTCTTTCACAAAACATTAATTTGTTTGTTTAGTTTGTTTTATTAAACATATAAACATAGAAAAACATAAAACACATTACAAGTATAAATATAAGTTGAAGTAAAAAAGAAAAAACAAGAAGAGGAAGAAAAAATAGTTTACATGTTCAAAAGGGAGAAGGAAGAAGTTAAAAACGTTTTTAGTGCTACCCCTTATGTTTTGACTTATTTCAATAGATAAAATAATAGGTTCATATATTTCAATGAAAGAAAATGTATAAACATATTCGTGTATGCAACTGCACTTTAATATGTACTTACATTTGCCAGTAGCATATGTACATGTAATTCATAGGCATACACCATAATAATTCATCCTCATATTCACACATACAATTTTCATTACACTCATACTGATACATCGAAATAAATGACACAATTTCTTATTCAGGACATCCTTTGTTTTAGAGAGTATCTCTATGATTTTTGACATTTTCCTTTTGACATTTTCTATGTGTGACTTCGAACATAATTTACCATCAATAACTACTCCAAGAAATGTATTTATACACTCTTTCTATTTCAGCTGAGTTTACCATAATTTTAACTTGATGAGTGATTTGTCCAGTGCCAAATACTATGAACTTGGTTTTGTTTAAGTTTAATGATAATTTATTTAAATCAAACCAGTTTTTAATGTGTTCAATCATAATCCACAGTAGTCAGAAGCTGCTTCAGGTTCTCTCCTGAACTGCAGAGAGTTGTGTCATCAGCAAATATTTTTGAGACACCATTTATATACAATATAAAAAGTTTTGGGCCTAGCACAGACCCTTGGGGAACTCCATGACTGATCTTCAAGTGTTTTGATTGTATATTGTTTAACTGTAAGTACTGATATATATTGTCCAAATAACTTTTCATTAATTTATATGCTAAACCTCTTATGCCATATCTCTCTAATTTATTCATTAACATAGAATGATCTATGGTATCAAATGCTTCTTTTTAGATCTATAAAAATCCCAACAGTATTTTTTTTATTATCTATGTTAGTAGATATTGCTTCCACGAGTTCCATGACTGCCATTGAGATGGTTAATTTTTTTCTAAACCCATATTGATTTTCACTTAAAAGCTTATGTTTCTCAATAAAATTGTCCAGTCTATATGAAAATATTTTTTATAGAATTTTCAATAGAAATAATAGTTCAACTTGAACTGAACAAATCCAGATGTGGCATTCATTCGGGCTGGTGTTACAATATGTGCTCCAAAAAATAGGACTGATATTTTACATTTATTTATTTATTTTGGTTTCTCATGGGTCCCTCGCGCAATCCCTTTGTAGAACACGCGCATTTGCCGGCCTGCCAATGACAGCGGTGGGCGGCACTGGCGGTAACAAGTAATTATTTTTTACAGTGAATGACATAAAATGACAATGAGTCATATTATGCTTCGTTTGAGCTTTTCCAACTACGAGTTGAGCTAGGTATTAGTGTAACACAACATGTAAGTATCGTTTATGTAATGTGACTAGACTAGAGGAACTTTGGTGGCTGACGTTTCTTTGAATGCAGGAGAGTAAGAATATGAAGATTATTACTACATTGCAAATTTAAATAACAGCCCATGTATGTTTCCGTTGAGGATGTTTAGGTTATAGACAAGAAAGTCTAATTTGCAACAACAACAAAAAAATAAGTTATTTAATAGAACAAATGATTTAAAATACCATAATATTTGATGAATCTAAAAGTACTTGGTATCGGTCTCTGCGATATTGGCACCAGTATTTACTTGGTATCGATCGATACCAAAATCTCAAGTATCACAAAACCTGGTACATAACAGCAACACACAATACAAAATGAAGATTAATATTGAAACACTGAAAAAATTAAGACCAGCAACAGTCCAAATGCACGTTACATTTGAATTGTACAGTAAAAGGTAAAACTTCATGATGTTGCCTGACTAATATTAAAGTGCTGTATCCCCCATTCACATGAAATCATACCTGATGTTCTTGTGACACTGCTCTCTCTTTAAATGGCTCCGGTCAAATCTTCTTGACGTAATGCAATCACACAGTTCGATTCGCTCTATGAACCTTTTGTCCACAAAATGAAAGGACCACATATACAAGGTGGTCTTTTTAAATCATGATTTTTAGCCTAATCCTTCTGTGTGCCTCACCCCCGGATAGGTGGTGAAAACTGTATCTATTCTCCCACGTTTGTCTAATTTTCTCCTCAGATTCAACTTCATCTGGTAAGTAGTACAACCGCAAACAGCGCAATAAGTTAACAAGCTGTGCAATACATTTTTAAATACAATGCAGGCTGATGATCATTTAGAAAATAAAACATACAAATGTTCAAATAAACTGGTCTGGGAAACAAAAGTCGGTCTAAGAATTATCTCACTGCTACATCCAATGTTACACAGGAAGTTGCACCAATAATAGTTTCTACATGAATAGGAATAAGGTGGATACGTATCTAATATAAATTGGATGTTTGCTGATGTGATGGCAATGTAAATGGGCAGGTTCTATCCCTCAAAGAAATATCCCTCAAAGAAATATGGCAATCAGTGGTGCATACATGTGTCTTCCCAAACTCAGTGTGCGAATGTGAGTGCTAATATTTGTATGCCTGTACACGTGGCTGTGTTTTGGCTGGAAACCAGTCCAGGATGGAGTCTTCCTATCGCCTGAAGTCAGCTGGGATAGTTTCCAGCTCTTCACAATCCTGAAAAAGATAAGCAGTATACTGTAGATAATGGATGGCTGAATGCATGAGCTCCATAGGCCATTTCACATTGCAGTTCAGGCAAACAAAAAAATTCTTAAGCTCCTGTTTCCTTTTGGGTGTCAGACTTGAAACTTACATGTCAATAGGCCAGTCCAGTCAGTCAGATATATAGATATATTTATATACAGTGCAAAATTGTGGTCCCAATACACTTTACATTAAAAATCACACATAATCAAAACACTTAATAATAAAATCAGTTTAAAAAAAATTCAGAATAAGCTATGTCAAAATGCTTAGTGAAAAGGTATATTTTAAAGGGATTACATCACTGTATTTTAAGCACTTCCACAGTAAACTATAGGCATATAATGATAAAATCTTACCTTTTGACACCATAGCAATGTAATTTTTTATGAAATATTAGGTGCGTTGCTGGTTAGTTTTCCAATGCGGAAGTAAAACGCCCGGTTCAGTAAAACCCCGCCTCTCCCCGTGTGCTTGCTGCACCCCCGGCGAGCTGGCTTCAGTCTGCTGTTGGGGCTCTGGATTTGAAAACTCCTCTGAATGGCCACGCAAGCCATCAATTCTTCAATAAACATTTGAAACAAAACGGCTCCTTGCCGCAAGAAATTGTGGAGGAGGAGCGGAGGAGAAGGAAGAAGGGAGATGAAATAGGAAGGAGGTGTTGTGGAGTAGATCTTTTCCTCCGCGTGTTCGTTTCCTTTCGGGTTGTGAGAATGTTGGTTAACCGAATACAGGCTGGAGATCGATGAACAGTCCCTTCAAAGCTTTTATTTCTACAGAATATTCCGGGCACAAGTGAGTTACAGACAATGGCTGCAGCATCTCACAAGTGCGAAGATTACAGAGGAGTTACAATATTCGTATACTATCTTGAAGAGCGGTACCACACAGTTTCCAGTAAACAGTTCAACCGAAGTTGACCGGACATGAGATAAAACTCAAGGACATCATTCAAACACAAACCAAATCGTCGCAGACGGCTGGCGCAACATTAAGCAAGGGTTGTGTGGAAAGATTGGACATTATCATCTTATCAGTAGAATAAGAAACAAAAGCATGCAACAATGAAACATCCCTTTAGCAGTGAGATAAGGTTGTTTAGCAGTATGTGGCATTAAAGAACAATTTGATTCATTGAAAGATTTTATAGTGGAGTAAGGATATGTGTACCACATGTTGATAGTTAAGGGATGTCCCCTGTCCATGGGGTGCCAGGGAGTTTGTGGAGAATCAATAGTTCGCTTAGTACGATGTGTTGTGGTTACAATCAAGGTTGTACTGAGGGGCTTCCAGAGATACCAGTGTCGTGATGTAGCAGCAGATGGAAATGCGTTCCCACTTCGAAGCCATCTCGAGATGATGTTCTTGGGTTGCTGCTGGAGGGCGCTGTCAGCTTCTTCAGGACCTTAGGGTAGACTGCCTGGTCCCAGGATGAGTCACCGGGATTATTCTGCCCGTATACCGTGAACTCAACCTTTAATAGAACGATGTCAGTGGGAGCCGGTTTGCTTCTCGGTTGTTGTTGGGTGATTGCCTGGTGCAGGGACAATGGCTCCAGCCGGTGTCCTTGCCGGTCGGGTGGAGGAGATGTGATACCACGTATCACCTTTTCCGTGCAGGCGAACTGCAGAAGATGTCCTCTCCTGTCCACCTGGGCTCAGACCATTTTTGTTTAATCACTTTCAACCATACATAATCACAATCATTTATTTCTGAAGGAGCATCTGTTTTGTTTTTTTGTTAGCTGGGAGAAAGTAAATGTTAGTCCTGGAACGTGTGTCTCTTCCAATGGAGCTGTTGGAGCCGAAAATGGTCTGTTGGTGTGACATTCAAACGGAGTCCAGCCTTTGGCGGATTTTTGTGACATTCGCACATTCATTAATGCAACAGGAAGAGCTTGTAGCCAATTCAAATTTGATGAGGCCAGTGCTTTAGCCAATTTTTCTTTAATATTTCTATTCATTCGCTCAACCTGTCCTTGGGATTGGGGATGATACACTGAACCAAATGTGTGTTTTAATCCCAATGCCTTTTCTACTCCTTGTAGATGTTTGTTTTTTAAATGGGTTCCATTGTCTGATCAAATTTTTCTAGGGAACCCATGTGATGGTATGTAATGATTAATCAAATGTTTTACTACGATATTTGCTGTTTCTGTTTTACAGGGATATGCCTCTGGCCATTCTGAAAAGGAATCCACTATTACCAGCAATTATCTGTATCCTGACACTGGTTTCATCATGTCAGTGAAATCCATCGAAACCACCTGACCAGGAGCAGTCACGTCCGGATCGTGACTGCCATGGGGAGGTTTAGAAGTAGGCATACTGTTATACCTGCTGCAAACACTGCAGTCCTGCAGTTCACTTTTAACAATTTTGATCTCATGAAAGGATGCCACCAGGTGTGTAGTCATCTCAGTGTTTCATTCACACCTACATGGCATGTTCCATGGGCTTCAGAAATTAGATATTTCAATTGTTTCTGAGATGGAATGCATTTACCTTCTTTTCTCCATATACCTGCCTCATCTTTTTGTCCCCCTTTGGACATCCACACACTCTTTTCTTCTGGACTTGCTTTTTCCTGCCACAACTTACCTGTTTCTACTATCACCTCCTGTGGATTGTCACATTCAGACTCACTTACAGTTAGTTGGAGTGTAGGTCGGTACCCCGCAACCTTTTTTGCTGCTCGATCTGCTGATACGTTTTCTGCTGATACAAAATCATTAGTTCGAGAGTAACCTTTACATTTTATTACTGCCACCGCTGTTGGGAGCATTAAAGCATCTCGCAATCTAAGAATATCATCCTGATGTTTAATGGGTGTACCGGTTAAAGTTTGCAGTGGAAAGATGCTGTTTCAAGGAGATGAAGAGCAAAGACCTGGTGGCCTCAAGACAAGAAGCTTCATATGGAGCTGCCAGCAAGAGGTCATCCACATACTGCACCAGGAGAACACCAGGGGGCAGTTCAAGTGGAGACAGCAACTGGCGAAGATAGTCGTTGAAGAGTCCAGGTGAAAGGACAAAGCCTTGAGGCAGGCGATTGTAGGAGTAGCAAACAGTGAAAGCAGAAAAAAATTGCTTCATTGAAGGATGGAGTGGAATGCAAAAGAAAGCATTAGCCAGGTCAATGCAAGTGAAATTAGTGTGGGTTGATGTAATTTGGGACAATGCCAAGTGAGGGTTCGGGACAGACAAAGTAGGAGTTAAGACGGCCGCATTAATCGCTCGCAGGTCATGGACCATGCAAAACTTTCCAGTATATTTCTTCTCAACGGGTAAAATAGGCGTGTTATAATCAGAGCCGGGAATTTCACACAACACTCCTGCTTTGAGCAAACCGTCAATTGTTTCCGAAATGCCAATCATCCCAGCCTCTTTTACAGAGTGTTGGGGAACATATATTTGTCCTGGTTTCATCTGAAACACAACAGGTGAGACGTTACAGAGACCAACATCAGTGGGATCCATGGACCACAGCGATGTGGAAAAGAAATCAAGAAGGTAACCAGCAAAATCGCTGTCGGTTGTTTCACGTCCATGGTGCCCATCCAGAAGCTGGTGCTCCAAAACGGAAGTGGGTAAAAATGTGTTAGACTGAATCCAATAAGCATCAAGTGACGGGAAATAGAGCAATTAAGAGTGAAATACATTTTGCCAATCAGTGGCCTGTGTGCATGCCAGGACAAACGGACCGAGATCCTTTGCTGTGAGCCTGCAAACAAATCACCCATGTTCAATTTCCTGAAATGCCTCGCTATAGATCTCATCCCCTGATCTGTCATAGTACAGAGTGCAATGCATACAATCAGTTACCATATCATAAGATCTGAGGTTACGAACCCAAGGTGACCAGAGAGCTCAGCTTTGAGCCAACCACTGGAGTCAATATCCACTCTTGCCCAGTAGATGTCGGCAGTGGCGCATGCCACAGGGCGTTGTTCAACAAGCGGGAACTGGGAGGTGACACTGGAGGCAGAGGAGGCAGAGCAGCAGTAGGTGTTATCATCCGGAAATTCCAGGATAAGTTCATCAGGGCTGCATTTGATGAGAGGGCATGTGGCGATGAGGAAATCTCTGCCCAAAAGATTGACTGGACAGTTAGGTGCAAACACAAAAGAATGCAAAAGAGTCTGTGAAAAACATTGAACAGTCACTGAGCATGTGGATTCAGGGCACCATCATTGTGGAAACTGTCCACCAGAGGGAGGCAGATACTGTTGGTTTGGCACCGGGGAATGTTGTTGCTGCTGCGGTTGCTCTCTGTTGTTGGCCTCTGCCTCTCCAACCAGACGCTTGAGGTCGCTGTCTGCAATCGCGGGCCCAATGACCAGGCTGTCCGCAATTGAAGCACATGTTAGGCCACCCAGGGGGCGCACATTGACCCATGAATGAACCTGCTTGATACATCATGCACTCGGAATCGACAGAGGGAGATGAGATCACAGCAAGAGTGGTTTCTTCCTTAGACTCTTTTTCTTTAGCATGTCTCCTTAAATGATGTTTAAGATGTGACAACCACCGGTCAACCTCAGCACCGGGAAGATCCGGATTGGCCTCCATGGCCTGTACCACAGACTTGGGAACGCCCTTCAAAATGGCTGCCGTAGGGGCGTTTCCTGTTTTCAGGGTGTTATCAGTGAGGGCCCGATCAACAAAAGCCGCAGCCTCCTCATCTGCTTTGGGAGCGAACACCAGATCTGAAATAACACACTCAGGGAGGGGAAACAAAGGTCTAAGGCTATAGACAAGGTTAAATAATTTTCTCGCGTAAGAGCCTAATTATCAGGGAGAGAAAAGAAAAAAATTATAAAAAATAAATGAAAAACGTAAATTTTATTTTATAAAAGCGGACATAATTGTGTAAAAAGAACACGGATATCACCTGCTATTAACATTTGTCCCGTACCCGCTCTCTGCACTGCTTGAAGCCAATTGGCACCACCAAATTGGATAGGCGGAAGTTTCTGCATCAAAACACTCACACATCAGTGGGAGAGAAAGGTTTGTAAAACATAGCAGAGTTACCAGTGGACGGGTCAACTTTAGCCAACATGGGGGCCTGCAAGATTTGGGAACTAGTCACAGGCCGATGAGGAGGAAAAGCTGGACCTTTGGAAGATTATTCGGGGTCTTTTAGGAACTCTGGTTCGGTCCAGAACGGAGTCAGGGTGGGCACCTGAAAGATTCTGGACATGACACTTGAGCAACACTTCTCATCCACTCCCTTTTTTTTTTTAAACTGTTCTCTCTCACTAGCCCCCCCCCCCCCCTTCTCTCTTCTCACCCCCCCCCCCGACCCCCGTTCTATCATACATTCAGGATTTACTCACCAGCACACTTATTCAGAATGGTTTGGTATTTGTCGTAAATTGAACCATTCACTTTCACTGTCAAACTCTCCCTTCATTTTGTTTTATTTATTTATTTACTTACTTACTTATTTATTTATTATTATTTTATTTTAGTTACTTCATTGACGTATTATTGTGGTACCACAGTTACACATAGGCCTTCTCTTTTTCCTTATTCAAAGACACTTGCTTATTCCCAAACAAAAGTGTCCGAGCCTTAATTTTTCAGAAGTGGTCGAACTATTCCTCTTATTTCAAAAGTGCTTGACTAGGACCAAACAAAAGCACTCAAACCTTAATTTATCAAAACCACTCGAACTTCTTATTCTCTTATTTCTTATGCACTTATTTCTTCGTAACATTACCCCATATATAAGGACTTCAGTTTCTAAGATTCTAAAATAGAACGAAACCACCTTGTATATTTAATGTCTTAGTAAAATCCAAAAACAAGGATTTCTTGTTTCTAGGATTCCGTAATGGAACGAAACAACCTTGTGTTTTAGATGTACTCATATCTGTTCACTTAGATCTCATATACAATTTAGTTACAAATTAAATTACTTGAAAACAGGTCTCGGAGTATTCAACAGACAGAAAATCAACTAGGAGGATAAATGTCCTCTTACCTTTAATTACTTTGGCGCCAGATGTTCTGTCTGTTGATCAACACCTCAGCCCGAGATCACGTCGGGGTCACCAATTGTTGTAGAGTAGATCTTTTCCTCCGCGTGTTCGTTTCCTTTCGGGTAGTGAGAATGTTGGTTATCCGAATACAGGCTGGAGATCGATTGCGATGTCAGCAAACTTTCGGCCCGATTGTTGAACAAAAGGAGCCACTTGATTTATTATTATTTTGACACACTTTTATTTCTGCTGTCACACACGCTTGTCTTTTGCCACAGACTCGTCCTCACACTCCCAAACACTTCCGCCTTCCCAGCGCTTCTGCGGAGCAAGAGAGAGCGTGCACGCGCCTGACTTCACAAAAGCTTAAGATTGGTCCCGAACACCCTATCATTATTTCACTCTACAGGTAAATAGAGGCAACAGCCATTGTGCCACAGTAGTGCCTCCTGTCCATTTTACAATTCTTAAAACATGTGTGGGTGAAAAATATGGTTATTTTAACACTCCAATTTGCGTCAGTATTGCAACATGCACCTTTAAATGTTAGGAGTAGAACATTAAAATCAGCTCTAGCCCGAACAGTGGCAGTCTGAATTCAACAGAGGAAAGTCATGTTCTTGGAATATGTTGGAGAGCTGGAGTTCTTGGGAAGGGGAAGGATCGGCATGAGGTGATCTCCTCAACTTCTTTTTATGAACAGTTTACCAGCCTTGATGAGGGGTAGAGGACTGAACTCTTGGGTTCGGGGTGAAAGAAACACGACCCAGACTTTTACATTTGGCACCCAATTTACTCTTTGAGTGATTGGACAGGAACGGTCAACTGCGCCCATCATGACCACTGAGCCGAGGAACATCTCTCCGGAGTTTATAAAGCGATGAGATTCGTTCCTCTAGCTCGCCGACGGTTTGGGTCAGGAAGATGCAGTGGTCACAGGACTTCGGAGGGGTAAGTGCAGGCATATTAATGAATCACGTCAGACTGGTGGGAGCAGAGAAAACAGCCACGGTAGTATAGTTGTTTAGTGTGGTTGATTCAGCTGTTTGTGTCAATGAATAAAGTTTTGCGGACACACGAGGACTCCTCAAGTGGGAGTCCATGGTGTTGAAGTGGCGTGCCTGAGATAGAGCTTTTCCAGGAGCAAAGACTTACTGGCACGGGCCCTAAAGTGGATAGGCTCGATTGTCTCATGCTGTCATTTCCCGTCTGGTCGAGTCATTCCGGAAAAGCTAAATAAAAACTCGAGATCTGTGGTTATAAAAGAAAAAAGAAATTGCAGTCGGCAATCCGAATAAAGTATAAACATTAAACATTTTAAATGGCAAATGTTGGCAAAAAAGGTTGATAACAAGGCTAAAACTGATCTTAAATCATGAGTCGAGGTGACAGAGAGAACGCCGAGAGGACACCGGAAGTCAAGTGAGTCAATCAATGTGCACCACTATCACCATTTACCCAGAAAAGCTTTAAAAGCGTCTACTCTGATTTGTAGTATAACATTAGCAATAAACAATTAGTTACGTAGTATAAAGTCGGTCACGTTAAGGTTTTTGTTTTTTGTTTACCACCTTTTATTAGAACTAATTTAAGAAGATGATTATGAACAGAGTTGTGAATCGGGCCCTCTGTTTTCAAATTTTCACTCACAGTTGCACTTAAGTGTGACTCATACTTGCAAAAGCTGACTTGTATCACTTCCTCTGCTCTGTGAAATCCTATTGAGCATTCTGAGCTGTTGCGCAAAACTGAAGGGCAATTTACGTCACATCACTTGACACTTGCTTGTGTTAACAGGAATGTTGATCTAGCCTCATGTATGAAGCTACTGTGTGATCCACCTAGCAATAAAATTAATCACTCATTTGAAAGGAGCTCAAATACATTTACATGGGGCTGACAAGAATAGTTCTGACCACAGTAGGTTGCACTGAAACATGTCATGCCCCCCCAACAAATCATTTATAGTGCTATGCAGCATGTCGGCACAAACTATAAACATTATATATCCCTTACACAAAGAGACAGCAAAGCAGACTTTATTTGAAGAATGGTGGTGGCATACTGGGTCCTGTATTTTGATTGATAACATGGACATGATCCAACTTATAGGTGAACTCTTGACACGCAAAGTAAATTTTGCAATGAATCTTGTGATCAATAGCACTATACAGTTCCACAGGTAAGGATTCATTTATTTATTTTTTACCCATGAGTTGTTTTGAGAGATTTAACTGTTCATCAAGTCCATCTAAACAATCAGAACTGCAGTCAGGCAAACATCCCTGTGCATACTTTTCTCTTCCTTGAGCCATTGAGTCAATTATCCAACACGCTGCTCCCACAAAATGCCGGCAATCAATCTAACCTGAACACTTTTACTTTCTGAGCTCCTGTTTGTTTTCTTTCATAACAGGCACGCCAGTATTCTGTGTGATTTTTATTCTCCACAATTTTTTGCAGTGAAACAACTCCCACATAATACTTCCAATTTACATTGTTCAAATTTCAACTTCCTTCAAAAATTCACGCCTTACGGGGGAAATTTATCGTCGGATTCCACATTACTTACCGTATTCGCACAATTTAACGTTAAATTCATTTTCAATGGAACTGACATTGAACTTTTTCTGAGTCACTTTCCACGCCCACTTCCATACATACAACTGATCATCATTACCAGTATCTCTGATACTGCTCAGTGGCGCACTTGGTAAATTGCAGTAATCAGGAGGTCACAAGTATGAATCCCACCTCCGACTGCACATAGCAAATGTAGCCATGGCAATTATGCACACTGGAAAACCTGGTTTCAAACCCCGCTAGGGGGAACTCTTTAATACAAATGCAATATTGAATACCAATCATTTTAAAATTATTTCATATCCATTACTTTTAATGTAATTTATCATTATTACGTTTTTACTCCATTCTATATTCACAATTCAAATTCAATGCAGTATATACTGACGTATTCATTACAATTATATACAATCACAGATTATTCTGCGCCAGCAATGGCACAGTGGTTTGAGCAATTGCCTGCCAAACATGGACATAGTTTCAAACCCCGGTTGGGCAAATCTTTAGTACAAATGCAATCTTGAATACTAATCATTGTCATGTTATTTCACTATTAATACTTTGTAATTTTCACATAATTTATCTTTCAATTTACTTTTTAAGAATTCAGCATTCAGCTATTAGCATTCAGCTATTAGCATTCAGCTATTAGCATATAGCTTTCAGCATCCCCACACAATATTTGCAGAAATTGCACTTAGTCTAGTTAATAAATACAATAAAAGTAATTTAATCAGAGACTGTGCTCATGAGTGAATGTATATTTGGAGCTGTTCCATTATGAAAAGCAACTGAGCCGGTCATTTTTTAAGCATTGCCGACGCACACGCAAGTGTGTGACACTTCTATGTATTTCACGAACAGGCTGGCATATGTCAAATAAAAACAATTGTTTCAAAATGTAACTCACACTTGCCACCATTTGAATGACTGTAGTCCATGTAATTCCAGGCCACTAGCACTAAACATCAGCTGTTCAGCCTGACATGGACATCAAGGGGCATATTCTCCCATTTGTGCTTAATTCAATTTGGGCGATCACTGAGAATGCGTAACGGATGCGGAATATAAAGCATTTGAGTCTGCGTGTCAATTCACACCATATGCGGTTCGTATCTGATGCGGAGTTGCGGAAGGTTTCTGACAGGTTTCCATTTTTTCCGTATTCCGCATGCGGATTTTCATGAAGCTGAGGAAATTACATGAGCCAGACAAAAAGTCAGGCGTCGGTATATTTCAAAATAAAACCGTTTGCGAACTTGTTTTTTGGGGAGGGAAGCTAGCTAACGACATAGCTTGACAAGAGCTGAACATTTAAAAGACAAAAAAACGAGCTAAAAATAAATTAAACATGACAAAATAACACTATTTAATCACAAAACGTATTTGGAGCCATGGTAGAAGCCCCAGAAATATTTAATAAGAAATAATAATATAGGTCTAATTTATTAAAAGGAGATGGATGCCTTTAGGGAGAATAGATACAGCTATAATGAGATACCGCTTCCATTGATGTGCAATATGCAATATGTCTTAAATGTCCAAATATGCATTTTTCACTCGTCAGCTTCATTTGGCTCTCTGGGTTCCAATGTGTTTATTTTTTCCCTTACATATTATGTTATGTTGTCAAGTACCACTGATTGATGTTGTGTTTTTCCATGTTTAATAAATAATAAAGTAAAAACAAAAAAAACTAAAAACTCAATATTATTTGCCTGACATTGACAAGATAGCTCATTCAAGGGGTACTTATATGCTGCCTTCCGCCTGAGTGAATTTAGTAATATTTGATTCAGACTCATATAAATGTCAGTCGTTATTTCAAGATTCTGCTCCATTTGCTCGTTATTATCATTAATCCACTTTGGCCATTCCGGTCTATAATATTATTTTTATGGTCCCTCAATGAAACTAGAGAAATTTAGATCATGTACCTTAAATTGGTGTAATGAGACGCACGAGAGAATGAGTATATCAGTAACAATAAATGTCCAAGTAAATCCGGTCTACTGTGTCACATTTAAAGGTCAATTTACTTGCTACTTAGTCATTCCCTTGCATATGACTTTGTAGTCCTATCACATATTTATTGAACCACAGGCTGGGCTTAAATTTTTATTTTTTTAGGTTAAACTCCGGTTATGCATCCAATTAAATAATGCCACTTGCAGTCGAGCATCACCTACATGGTAAATTTTGTAAATTATTTTTTACTCTAAAAAGTCTATATTCGGTCCCAGTCTAAACTGGAGTAAACTTTACACAAGAGAGTAAAATATTTAAAAAAATAAAATAAAATACTACTAATAATAATAATCACTCAAAGGTTGATGAATGATCACAGAACCTTAAGGTTGGGAGCTATATCGCTGGTGTCAGGTGGAATCCTATATCTCCGACCGTTTTTGGTCTCCTTTTGGACACACCAGCAATGTTAGCCAACAGTAGGCATGGCATAGCTCAAGTGATAGAGTGGCAGTCTCCCATGCTGAAGGTTGTGGGATTGTTCCTTAACCCTTGAGTGAGTTTTGATTTTTTTTTTTAATGTATGTATATTTTACTCTCTTCCAAGTGTAAAGTTAACTCTGTTCAGGCTGGGACTGAATATACTCTTTTTCAGAGTAAAATTTACTCTATGGAATTTACTGTGTAGTTGCAGTCCAAGCTTGAATGGTGCCTTTTGGGAGACCCCCTTTGGTGCCCCCCAAACTAATTGTTTTCCCACATAATAGTTTGTTTCTTTACTTACCTGTTCCTTTTCATTTCATTGTGCTGTTTTTTTGTACCATTGGTGTGGCTAGTGTTCTGTGTGGTGACACCCCGCCCAATGTTTTCAATAAGTTTTCACAAGTGCGCATCTGCTGCTGTTGAGTCATGAACTTCTTCTGTGAGCTAGTAGCTCTACCTGACATGACTCAACATCGCCACAATACGTGTGGCCATGGCACTCTTAGTCAAACTTGCCCAACAAGCCATCTTTAGCTCCTCCACCAACTATTTTGGAACATTAATGAAGTCATACTTGCTTCACATTGATAACCTCTCACTTCAACATTTCATAGCAACAGTATTGACAAAGCGCTGTCTCTAGAAGGTGGCGCAAATTCCCCATATAAACGGTAATGATTTACATTTCATGATCCTAACAGAAAACCAACGAAAACGTTTGTTTGTTTTTTGTCAGCTGTTGCAGCTCCCTCCCCCAGAAATGACGACAAACACTGACCTGTCCCCACCCAACCAATACTCCAATCCCCTATCTGAAATCTCTTCTCAATCATTTTCTCCACAGAGCCCATCCACTTTACCCTCCAACATCTCCTCTTCAGTCAAGCACGAGCCCTCCTTTGTGGCAGAATGAGATTGAGGGAGGCCGCCTTTCATTTCCGCTGCTTGACTATGCAGCTTTACCTCACTTGCATGGTTCTGACAAATTCTGCTATTTCCCCTTGAGAGGCTGATCTAGTTTGCAATCTAAGGCCTTGTAATACAGTCCCTGGCCCACAATGATAGATCTTGCCACATGCTGAATAGTTATTGTCTGCCGAGCTGATAAAGTGCAGTCGCATTGGCCGCAACGTGCCTGACTGCTGCTTTGTATGACAGATAAAACTTGGACTTTTGGGACAATATTTAAAGTTAGTTGCACATTTTGTTCTTGCAAATGTACTATAATCTGAGGCAGTATATAGATCTTATTGTCGATTGTACCACCTTTTGCATAATATCATAATTGTGTTTGATCAAGAAGCATGTGCGGTGCTGGTTTTAATGTACTGTATCTTTAAGATTGGATTAAACAGGAGGAACACAAGTTGTAATATGAATGGTTCTACAAACACTACACCTCAATTTGATTTGCTTGGGATTGATTATAAATGGCATAAACTACTGTGCCATTGAAATAAAAAAAATCTTCCCATTTTAATAATTGTGTATGTCTGAATGTCGTATATGTATATACAGTGGTTCTTAACTTTTCGCGGGTGATACGTTCCACGCACGCGCATGTTAGGTGAATTTCAGCAAAGTAGAGGGTGTTAAAAAACAAACAAAAAACAATCGCTATCGCTAAACTTAAATGTTGCTTGGGAACTTTCTCGCTACATCTGACAACTTTCCAAAGCCTCTTTGCGACTTTTTTGATTGTTTGTCAAAAGTGACTAGCGACAAATCTTGTGACTTTTTTTCTGGTGTTATTTTGGGTGTTTTTACTCACATTTTGCCTCTCCCACGACGTTATTCCTCTCTCCTACAACGTCCATTACTATTACATGCAAATTGCAATTATGCAAATTGGGCGATGACGTCATTTAAGCGACTTCTAGAGACTTTTAGGACAGCCAATTTTTCTTACTGGGGAGTTGGCAACACAACGTACTTGCGGTTTCCGCCAACATACTTCCTGTTTGCGAGCGAAACAACATGTCTGCCTTCACGGAGCAGTATGAAATTGCAATCCACTGCCATCCACGTTGAATTATCAAGCAGGAATGATGTATGTTTCGTTTTGTTATACTTTATGCTTTAGTGTGAATATTAATGCTCATTTGTGTTGAAATGTTATAAAAAATTGGATGTCATTTCATTTGCAATGATGCTACAGTGTATGTAGAGATTGATTTATTATGTTATGGACCCAAATAAAAATCCGCGATAGATAGACTTCGCAATAAGTGAACCGCGAAGTAGCGAGGGACCACTGTATTGCTTTTTGTGCACTTTTCCACATGTGTGCAAAGGGCTCCTAATGAATTTCATTCCAGTGTCATTGCATTTAAAATTGATTAGGGAACATTCGTGTATTACAGATTTGAATGAACCTGTCTTGAGTAGATTTGTAGCTAATATATGTCAAAAAGGCATTCCGTCTCCCCAAAACAGTAATTAAAATGATAATAACACCAATCTAAATGTGATGTTTAAACATTTTTGATTAATAAGTTTATGTATAAAACAGATGATATGATCAGAAACTTTCTAAGAATACTGCCTTTTTGAGAACAGCTTATTTTTGTGTATGTGTGTGGCGGCATCCGTGTGATGGTTTGAGCTCAGATCTGCCTTGTGGCACTGCGCTTGTGTACTAGGAGTTGAGTTTGTGTGCGAAGCTTCCTTCCTGCCTCCGCTCTCGCCTGCCAGTCGGGTTGGTCTAAAGGAATCCTGACAGCCTAACTCACGCTGAAGAGCCAGAAACAGATGTTAATTAGCTTTAATGGGCCTTTTGTTATGCTGCCAAGCAACACTAAAGACACATCCCTGTATCCTATTTCCTATGAGAGTTGTAGTTTATGTGGAGAGGATTCTTTGTGGCCTAATAAGGACACATTTCCAAAAAGCAGTACTTTTCAGTTCAGCAAGTTAGGATACTTTTTGGAATATGATCTTAATTAATTATTACTTTTTAATTAATAATTTTTTGTAATGTGCTTTAACATTGTATTGTCTGTTGCAATGTACGCTTTCTGTTTACCCTTTCTTGTCTTTGTTGTCTCTTTTGTCTGTGGGTTCATGTGTATCTCTGTGTCCTTGTTTTTACTACAGGGAGTCCTCGAAATACGGACCCGAATTTCGATGTTAGACGGATTTCACCGTAAGAGTCGATATTTACATCAAAATACTTTGTACAGTAATTAAAAAAAAAAACATATTTGCGTGATCCGGAAGAGCCGGAACCAATATTTCCCCATGGACATTCATTGCTGACGGACGGCAAAGCGGAGCTATTGATAACTTAAACACAGAAATGTGACGCGCCTGATGGAGAGCTGACCTGCTCAATGGACGCCCGTTGTTGGGGGTAACAACAACTTTAAATAACTTAAAAATGGCGTGATTACTGTGGGAAATTAACAAAAAAGAAGGTGCTACGGACAAGGCACGGGCACTGTAAAGTCGAAACGTCGTATGTCGCGTACGTTGTAACAAAATTACTCCCTGTATTGTTAAGTGCATTGAGACACTATGTTGTGATCTTGTTCACACTTACATGGAAATTCGGGCTACGTTGCCAGCGTAGAAATGGAACGTGTACATAACTTGAGAACTCCCTGTATTATTATTATTATTATTTTATTATTACGATTATTATTATTATTACATGTATATTATCAGTAGCTCAGTCCTTATGGACTTAGACTTTGTAGTCGGAAGACATACATTCAAGTTCATTTCAAGTCCCACTACATGTAAAAACGGACATTTAAAAATGTCAAATAGTTTTTGGGAGGAGTTTTCTTTGTTTTGGTATTTTCATAGACTTTGCGCCGGTAGAATTGGGTGTAATGGGGGTTTGTGTCAATGTGCACCTTTGTGGGATAAAGCAAAGCAATTTCCTGGTCAATTGTGGCAGCATCCCTCATTTGCGGAAGGTACGCCCGACTATGCGGGGCTTGACATTACGGAAACAGAAACAGATTCGCGGGGGGTCCGTGCCT
Source organism: Leptonotus elevatus (assembly GCF_054856555.1). Lineage (NCBI taxonomy): Eukaryota > Metazoa > Chordata > Actinopteri > Syngnathiformes > Syngnathidae > Leptonotus > Leptonotus elevatus. The sequence continues at coordinate 7,280,446 of NC_141240.1, read as the reverse complement.
GACATCGGCAGATGAACTTCAAGATCTCCCCTTGCGGATGATGTGATGTTGGTAATTTGAAACCACCTTGTATGGAAAAGTCTGAAATCACCCTGTAAATTGCCATTGCCAAAATTAACACCTGCATCAGATTAGATCTGCTCATTATTCTGCAGTTAAACAAGCGTGATCATACCTTAGAGAGCTGTTGCATCAAGTGGACTGACATGAATCATGGCTCAAACACGAGATATGTCAAAGTGATGTCAGTGTCAGTATCAGTGACAATCAGTCCCTCGCTACACAATATTGATGACTTGCATGCTGCAAGAACTGAGACAAAGGCAGAATTTTCTTCAAAATTTTCTTGGAGTCACTTTTTCTAGCAATCGAGGGTGCTAGGGCACGCCCCCACAACTGCCTCACTTGAGTCACCTTGAATAAGACAACAATGAAAATGTACATTATAATACAAACAATGTAATTTAAAAGATGCGTGCATCTATTTTTATAGATGAACGGGATTGTATACAGTTAATGGTGAGTAAAATGTATTTGTTTATCTGTTGTCTCCTTTTATGACATACTTCCGGTTTGGGCACAAAGATGTTTCACGACTGACACTCTTTAAAAGTTTGACATGTGCAGTAGCTTTTCTTTGGTGCAGAGGTCAGAGCCCACTGAAAATCCCGAACTGTAGACTTCCTGGGGTTAGTGTTGTTGATAAATTCTCAGATTATATTTCAATGTCTATCAGCACGCTGGGGATAATCAGTAGTGGTAACAAGGTTACTGTTACTGTTACGCTTTACCAGAATAACAGTAGTCTCCGTTGTTGTTGTTGTAACATATTCATTTTTAACACTGCCATATCACTGTTTAGCAGTATGGCATACGCTAAGTCTGTAAAGATTTTGTTGTGCATAAGTGTATTTGTTGGTATATTTGTCTGTATGTGACGTCTAAATTCCTAACCCACCGTTAACTAACCCACACTTAAATATGCGTGGTTCAAAACATGGTTGGTCACGCTGTTAGTTAACAGCACCGTTAAAGTTAACCGTGCCGTTTATTTTTGGGTCGGCGAAAGGAATGGATACTATCCAAACGACCAACCAAACAAACATTATTCAATCAATGATTGAAGCAAGTTTTTGTGAAATATTTTTTAAATATTTTTTATTCATTATAATATTTTTTTTTTACTGTGTGTGTTTTCAGTGAATATTATGGGTAATATTTTTGTATTTTTGTAGCATAGAATATTGCATGTTTTTGTTGGATTTTGTTTCTCATATTTTTGTGTCTAACATAATTGTATTTTTAACTTATTAGAATTTTTTGTGTAATATTTTTTGATAGAATTGCTTTTATTCGTCTTGTTTTTGTATTAACATACTTCTAATATGTGTGTATTTTTTTATCTAATACTTGTAATGATTACTAAATATTTGTAATGACTGTTTTAAATCAAAATTAATAAAAACAAGAATATTATTATAATAATATTACATTTAAATTAATTTAACGTAAATAATTAGCCGCTATTCACAGTGTTGTTGTCTGTTTGATTATTGACGTGAAAGCAAACAAGAAACATTACAGGTAACCTCTCTTTGGAATCACCTCCCACTAAATATTGGGCAAGCCCCCTTCTGTCCATTTTTAGAACTAGTCTTAAAAAGCAAATTTTTATTCTTTCTCTTTTGACTCAGCATGAGACTTGGCACTGCTAAGTGGCAGCGTGCTCTTCATCAGAATAATCACCAATGTCAAGTCAAGCCCTTGATAGACTTTCTTTTTCTTGCGCTCAACGGGCAACATGAAGGCAGCATTAGCCACGAAGACAGAGTTAACCACACTGTTAAAAAGTTAGCGGCGGTCCCTAGGTGTGTTAACTTTAACAGCAGGTTAACAGCCGGTTAAAGTTGACAGAGTTTTGAACAACAAGATAACAGTGCCGTTAACGGTCGGTTAAATCTACTTAACCAGTGGTTAAAGACAACAACAAGTTTTGGACAACCGGGCCCTGATCTAGAAAGCATATCTGATCGTATAAAATGTTATCTTTAGAAATCCATTTGATATGGATCCAGTGTTTAAATCTCTGACAATTGACATCAGTTGAGGTTGTGCTAATGTAGCCATGTTTGCATGCCTACAATAAATAGGGATATGGCTGAAACCCTGTTGTCCCCTTTAGTTAATGAGCTAATAGATCTTTGCTACTCACTTATTGTTCTGACTGTTCTTCATATACTGTATGCTAATTTTCAGAGTATTTCAGTAAACCTGAAGATATATTTATTCACGCTATTGCTTGCCTGAGAGTGCTGGATCTAAATGCCTGACTCAACTTACATCTAATTTGCCAGTGGGGCAGCTTAGCTCAGCTGTCTTGGTCTCTTGACAGTTCGGCATGCTTACATAGGTAAATATTGTAGGTGAGTTTTTATCTTTTAAATGCACTTAGGGGGTAAAGCAACTAAGAGCTATTAGTGTTAGTGTGTGTGTGTGTGGGGGGGGGGGGGGGGTTCTGATGAAATGTAATGTTGCTCTAAGGGAAGAATTGAATAGCTCCAACACTGGTCAACAAGGCCATGAAAGAAGAATGTAGTAAAACAAATCAGCAGCTTTGTGTTGTGACTTTTTAACAAACACAATAAACACTGAGGCTGAAACAGACAGTGACAAATGTTTTCCATCTCTTCCTGTTTAATATAGATGTTTTGCAGATGGACATCTGTGATTTAGTGAACACAGTCACACAGGATTTGAGAGGATCTGAGAAAAGTGCTCCTTTTATATGTGCTTCCTTTCAAATCAAAAGGTACACACGTGACTTATTTGTATGCACGCATAATCCGTGAGGTCTCACAGCACTGGAGGTTTGATCTTGCATATCAAGCACACACATGACAATTGCTGCTTTGTACCTTGTTCTTCCAGCGGAACTGATTTGTTGAGTCACATCTCACAAAGAACGGCACAGGAATGCCATTTTACGGCATCTACGAAATATTCTCTTTCTGTACTTTGTACAATTAAGTATACAACAATTTTAGTAAATTTCCACCATGTTACATTTTAAATATGTGCACGTGCAAACACATATATCGGAGAACGCCACATTTCTTCTTTTCCAGAGTCAGACTGAGGAGAGATAGTAACCTTACAAGGTAACGCGCAATGAGAAACGTGGCCATCTTCAAGGCCTTTCACACTTGCACTCTATTCTTTGAAGGCTACTGGGCTTGAGTGTTAGTTGGAGGAAGGTGATGCAAAGATAATCATCTCCCTAAATTGCGCAGCTAGAGGAAAAATGACAGCGGTCAAAGATGGGGGCAGAGAGTAGGAATGAAAGAATGCCAATAAATAAATAAATAAATAAATACAACTGTGTATCATCCCAAGCCAATCTCTTAAGAGCACTGAGAAAAACGTACTTGTCTGACCTCAGATGCCACTATAATCTTGAATCATAGGATGTTACTAATAATAAATAACTTTCTTGCTTTTAAATACAAAATTAAGCCCAAAATTGTGTACTCAAAAGAAATGTTAAACTAAACTAGGGGCTGTGGGGTTTGAGAGGCATACAGGATAATAGTTGATAATGATAATAGTTTTAATAGAGCAATTTGAGGTCAACATTATGGTGATGTCACTGCAGTTACAGAAAACTCACAGCAACAATTGTGTGGAGTCAAGTGCATATTCTGTAATAATTTATTTTTGGACTCAACAGAGTCAGTGGGGGGAGAAAGACGTCACATCACTTTTGCCCACTTTTACTATGAAGACGTACACGGAATTGATGTCCAGTTTATTGATCAAAAGTAAATACTGGCATGAGTGCGGGCCTTTTTAGATGCATTCATTACTTAGATGTTGGTGTTTATGGGCATACTAACATATTTGATTAAATAAAGTTTAATTAAACACACACAAATGTAGTGTGTCTAGTGTTGTTTGACTTTTGGCTTAGTCCCAGTCAGTCAGGGGTTGCCACAGTGAGTAATTTGCGTGATATTTTTCATTTAGTTTTTATGCCGGATTCCCTTCTTGATAGGGCTGCACAACATATAAAAAATATATATACTGATATCACGATATTGGTCCATGCAATATGCATATCGCAAAGATGCATCAAGTTTCTTATGGAATTGTATGCTTTTATCGGAATTTGTCCAGACGCAAACATAAATGTGCATAGCCATACAAATGGCAAAATGTGCAAGGGAAATAAGTTTGAGTCAGAAATAAATAACCAACTAGAGACTTATATTAATATATATTCAGTGAATCACACAATCTACAAACACAATCACCAGTTGGTGGCATAACCAGTGGCAAAAAAGCAAAAATACTACAAGTAACTACAGTATTACAAAAATACATCATGAACTATAAGCCACTACTTTTTTCACTTGCATTTGACCCTGCGGCCAATACAAAGGTGCGGCTTATCCATCAGATCACAAGGTGGCGCACTATAAATGAAGCAGAAGCCCGTCAGGCAGAGCAAAACAAATCAAGCAAGCACAAATACAGTAGGAGAGACAGAACGAGAGCAAGACAATTTGTGCCCTTAATATGGAAAAGAAAGTAGCGGTAACCACCGGTGCGATAACATTAAAACATTACAGTCGGGGTGCGGCTTATATGTTTAACAAACTTGAGTATTCTATAAATTTACCTGGTGCGGCTTATAGTCAGGTGCGCCTCATAGTCCAGAAATTACTGTAAATTAATTTAATGCCTTTTACATCAATAGAGTTTATGTGCACCTCTGAATATAAATATTTATATATAGACAGACCCTTTAAAAAAAAAAAAAAAAAATCCTCAAAAAGTTGAATAATTTCCATAATTCCATTTAAAAATACACATTCATAGATTATAGATTCAGAGCCCACAATTTATGTTATTTCAAGTATTGTTTATTTTCACATACAGTAATTTGGGCTTCCAGCTCATAAACCCCACAAAAACAGGATTTCAAAAAATTTGACTACTGTGAAGAAATCGTCATGCATACTTCCCAGTTGGGGGGGGGGGGGGGGGGGTAATGTTTGTGGGAATTGTGGCCCTTATTTTCCTCTTGTAATACAGTACATTGGCCACCTTCTTGTTCACCCCTATCTCGATCCCCACCTCCATCGCCACTCCACACCCCACTCCCATCTCCATCTCCCATGCCCCCGAAATTCCCTTCCACCACCCCAGACCTACACTTCCCTCACCCCTGTTGACAAATATTTTCCAGGGCTGACTTTTGTTCCCAGTCCGTCCCTGGATATAGCTATGGCCTGGGAACTCTTCGAAAATGCTGTCATCTGACAGCAGTGTGTCCCGTCACACAGAACAGGTTCTATGTTTAGGTTATAGGTTCTTTTTTCAGATGTTACATCTTTCAGTTATATCGTATTCTAATGTGTTCCTCAGGTCATGTATAATCAAATCAATAATTTTTCATTTCAATGATGTACTCACATTTATTGTTGTGTGATTGGTTGAGTTGAGGTTAAAGCCAAAGGTTGAGACGGCTTCCCTTTCAAATGAGTGATGGTGAAGCTAGTGCCTGATGAGACTTTTGAAAGAGTGGAATCCCTCCAAAGAATTGACTTTTGCACCATCCCCCCCAAAAAAAAATCTACTCAAAGTTGAATAATTTCCATATTTCTAAAAGTCAAACTTCATTAGATTATAGATTCAGGGCCCACAATTTCAAGTATTAACTTGTTTACTTTTACATTATTTGGGCTTCCAGCTTATAAAACCCATGAAAACAGGATTTAAAAAATTTGAATACTGTAAAGAAATCACCATGTATATGTTCAGAAACGACTGACATTTAATATTGGGGGGGTGGAGCCTGGACTTGTAGCCACTCAATTTCTGTTGAGATATTTGGCACGAGCAGGACGAAGCCTAAAGGCATCACTATTAAATAAATATAAACATTTTGAAATACTATTTTGATGACAATTAGCGAGCATTATCTTATTTGACTATTTAAAAGCCATTTTAACAATTGTCTGTTACTTAATAAAAAACATGCTTTTATTTATTTGTGACTCTTGGATTTCTATACTATAGGAGCACACCAAATAAAAAAAAAATCACTTGCTGAATTTTGAATTAATTTACATATGGTTTCTTGTATTAAAAATGTCAGACGTGGCTACTATACAGAAAAATGTGTGTTGAAAATACTTATGTACTCTTTAGGAAGTAGCCTAATTGAAAAAAAATAAAAAAACACCAGTTAGATGCATGACACCTACATGTATAGTAGATATACATATTATATGTTTGATGTGATGTTTGTTTGTCAGAATGGAGAGCGTATTTGCAAAAAAATTATCAATCCGTGCCAAGGTAGTTGCAGTGAGAGCAACCCAAAATTTGACTGATTGGAAATTGACTGAGTCTGGCACAGCTGAGGCAAAAACCTGCCACAAAAACATAGAAGCTGCTCTGTGTGATGGGACACACTGCTGCCGGAAGGTAGTTTTTCAAAATCTGGCATCACAGGTTATCCCAGGCCGTAGTTACATTGTACGACACTACTAAGGAGGATAAAAGGAGATCTCCTCTGTAAAAAGAACACAAAGTTCTTTGTGTACTCAACCGTTGATGTCTCTCCTGACTTGGGGGAGAAGGCAAAGAAGATATTCTATCCACAAACTCATTCAAAAAGACTATTGGAGAAATGGTGGCCGCAAACAACGGCGATTAACTCGTGACAATAGAAGGATATTTTGACATTTGAGGTCTTATTTTTTTCAGTTGCATGTTTTTTCTTTTCAGATCTTATTTTTTAGGGTTTCAAAACGTATTTTTTCAGTTTCAAATCATTTTTCACTCTTAGATCTTTTTTTTCAGTTTCAAATCTTTTATTTTTTTCAGTTTCAGACTTTTGACCCGAATGTTACGTGGGGGCGTGGTGTGAACTGAGCGGGGTGTGGAATCATGAGTGACAGCTGCACAAAAGTGCTTTGGAACCATCCCCCTGTGACAAATTGCCAAGTAGACGTTGGACATATCAAAGACTTAAACGTGACTGTTGTAAGGCAACATCTGGCATAATCAATCGCTCAAAGACCACAATTGATGCTCAGTACTGTCTAAAATAGGGGTTTTAAATGGAATTTTGTCGTTGGCATCAATTCATATGCTGCCAATCACACAAATATGGTGTATATAAGTGTTGAGTTAAGAGTTGTTTAATTCCTACGTTCCCTGAAGGCACAACTGGGTGGTTCCAAAGCACTTTTGTGCAGCTGTCACTCATGATTCCACGCCGAGCTCAGTTGACACCACGCCCCCACGTAACATTCGGGTCAAAAGTCTGAAACTGAAAAAAAAAAAAGATTTGAAACTGAAAAAAAAAGATCTAAGAGTGAAAAATGATTTGAAAGTGAAAAAATACGTTTTGAAACCCTAAAAAATAAGATCTGAAAAGCAAAAACATGCAACTGAAAAAAATAAGACCTCAAATGTCAAAATATATATGGAAGCAAAAAGTGAAAATAAATAATTTATTCAAAGGAAAGTGAATCCAAATAAATTTTGACCCGAAAAAACGTTTCACATGCTTATATTTTATTTTGAATACCTTTTTATATTTTGCGAAATTCAAGATCAACACAACAATTTTCAGTTTCAAGTTTAATTTTTTCAAGTACAAAACTTTAGACCCTAATTTAACTCCATAGGAAACATTTAAAACCTGCAGGACTCTGGACCTCAAGGACCGGAATTGGTGAACCCTGCCCTAGGGGGTTATGCGTACCCCTGGTTGGGGAACACTGATCTACTGTATGTTACTTTACTCCAAATTAGTCTGAAGACCCACTTCTACAGCATCTAAGAAATAACCTGCTGTCTTGTCAAAATCCTTTGTGATAATCTGGTTGTAGATTGCGCTGCAGATCAGGGGATGATTAACATGCACACACACTGAATGATACTACCGACCAATTAGTGGTGCTGCAATAATGATTGACAAGGGACCATCCGGTGATTGCATAAACATTAGCTGAAAAGTTAACTAGACATGCTGCAGATTGGTGTTGGTGATTGGAGTTTACTTTGATAAGATCGTCCCTCAAGCCTTGTGTGTGTGTGTGTGTGTGTGTGTGTGTGTGTGTGTGTGTGTGTACTTGTACATATTGCATTATGAGGACTGAGTAAGTTTTTAACCAACAGAATGAGGACATTTTTGGGAAGTGAGGCCGGTTTTGGATGATCCTCAACTCAAAACCTCTTTTTGAGGGTAAAGACATGGTTTTAGAGTTTAGGTTTGAATTGTATATTGGTTGTGGTTATGGTAAGGGTTCAGGTTAGGCAATCAATTGTGATGGTTAAGGTTAGGGTAAGGGGCTAGGAAATGCATTATGTCAATGTATGTCCTCACACTGATATGAGTACAATAATGTGTGTGTGTGGGGGGGAAGGGGGGTGGGGGGTGTTTTAAGTCCTGTTTTGTGATGAGTGCAGATAAGTAATGATGTCCTGCTGGGATTTTCTGATAAGCATTGCTTATAGTTTTGGAACGGGCATTTGCTGATTTTTTTTAGTAAATATACCAACATAGAAAAGAAAACTCCATACTCATGAAATTGCAGCCTTTATTTAAGCAGCTTTGCAACACCATTGGGGCATCATGGCCTTGCCAACCAAAGAAGAGAAAAAAATTGGCCAATGTTCTTGCCCTCCTTCCAATTTAGAGATTATTGTGTTGAAACCTGGAGCATTGTGACACTGACACAAGTATTGCAATTAATGGGTCAGATCCATTTGTGGGTTTTTACTCCCCTCTTGACATCTAATCTTTTCGTCGTTGTTACATTATGACAAATTTTGCCTTGGCTTTGCAGCCCAGAGAGCTGACAATATGCTTTTTTTGACTCACAGATATGAGATGGTCATGGAACAATGGGTGTGAATGTCGCAAGAGTCTTGTTGAAAAAGGCTTTTATCTCATCTGACAATTTCAATACTGTCACTAGTTGTTTTTAAAGGAATCTGTACAGAAAAGAAAGTGGTACTCAAAGTTGTAACATCTAGAACTGAGTCCTTGCATATTTGTCTCATTCCTACACTAGTTAAGATTTTTTTAAATAATCAATTGTGCAATTAATGTCAACAAACGGCTTTAAAGGTGTATTCAAGGATCTTTTGTCGCTGCGTCTTCTGGGTGGATCACCTTAACGATTGGTTCGCGATTCCTTCAATCAATCTGACATAACGACGTCGTGCGTGCTCGTTTTGTAGCTGTGCAGGCGCATTTCGAGTGTTTGTAGCATGTAGCCGGTGAGCTTAGGACTCAGCCATTCATCGTTTTAGCTCCACTGATCCCACCACATTCTTTGAAAATGGCTGAGAGCCACAAGACGACATCCGTCAATGAAGCGTGGCCGGCTGCAGGGACTGATGAAGATGAAGATGAGCCTGCACGTTCCTAGCATTTAACAGGCGTTTCCCCCGGACGAGCAGGAGAGATAGTAGGATGGTCTTCCGCATGCGAAACGGAACCAATCAAGTAATTGGATGAATAAAGACCTGTTACATGTATGTATGCGGTGAAATAAAAATAAAAAGTTGTTTATCCTGCCAAAATGGCGTTGATTACATTTGGCGTAGTGCATTGTTGGATGCGTGACGTCGTCTGGAAGTCTATAGGCTCGCGGCTTACTGCTAGTTACAGTAAGTGCCAGACTAAAGACTAATGACTTGTTGGTCATGACCAACAAGGGTGCAGCCGGAGGTTCTGCCCTCCCAGCAATCGTATAGTAAACTGTGGGACATTGAATAACAACACAACAGGATGTCATAGAATAGAACCATGACAATTGCAATCATGAAAATGTCTTTGTGAAAGTATCACTGAGTCAAAAACTTGATAAAATGGCTAAAAGGAAAGTAGTAATTGATACTTTTAGTTGTGAAGCGGTGTCATGCGCACCAGACTCCTCACACTTTTTTCCCAAAATCAAATAATCTGTAAGATATTTGCTTTGGGTAATGTTTAAAAATGAGTTTGAAATTATATTAAAGTGTTTTGAGATCATAGCTTGAGGGTGTATATAACTCATTTACTGCCATTGACGGCTAAAGACGTCAAAGATCCCTTTTTACTGGATTGGCAGTGATTTGAACTATTATTATAGGCAATTACTTAAAAATATGGAGGGTCGTCCTTTACTAGCTATTGGCTTTAGATGTTGTCCCTAATGACTGTAAATAGTGAGTGTTCAATGCATATGCTGTACATACTGCAGATATACAGCATTTCAGAATTGGGCAAAACCGTTGTCAGTGACATATGCCTACCTTTCAAGGAGTGCTTTATGACGAAAAATAACAAATGATCTAAGGATGACCGTCCATGTTAAACCGGATCAACGGACGTAGCGGTATTAGAAAGTATTTTGTGGCGAATGAGTAGCCCAATGGCTGTTTGTTGTTTTCTCAATAGTGCGCATACGTAAAAATACCCTCCTCCTACATTGCTTTTTACGTAGGAAATGTAGCATCAATAAACCATTGAGCTGCATTGACGCTGATGTCATTATACAACTTTACATGTTTAACAAGATTCATAAAGTATAGTTCTTACTCAAACAGTAAACTGAAGTTACCTGTTTAGCAGAAACTTAGCGACCAAAGCATCCGTCTTCAACCTCTCTGCTGCTTTAGAAAAAAAGACTTGCCCAAAATGACTTTTGTTTGGCTTCGCTCTTTCAGTCCTTGTCTCGGTCGTGTATTCTTCCTTGCCATTGTTGGTTAACTTTGAGCACGCACAAGGAGCTAGCGACAGTAGGAAGACGTCTTGGCGCTGGTAAACACAATTATGCAATTATGTTACAGGTTGATAAAGCGGTTTTTAAGTGAATCAGACAACTTAATTTGTAGTAAAATCCTCTCTAATACCTTTCAAACCTGCTTCAATTGGTGCTCATTCTGTGTATTTTTTTCAAGGTCAACAAATGCAAGTCAACGCATACAAAATGTCTAAGTTAACTTAACTATAGATTTCCCGTGTTATTGTAAATATTTGTGACAATAAAAATGCCTGTGGGCTTTCCACGACCGCCGACCAGCCTTTGCCTAATAACTTTCCCTTGTAACTTGGTCTTGTTATTGAAGTTCAACAAAAATTTAAATGATGTTATGTTGCAGAAATACTGCACACTTTGATGAGTCTTGCGGTCCACACAGTAGTGATGTTCTGTTGCCTGGCTCCACTATTGGAGTTCATTGGCAGGTCAGAGACACGCCTGCAGTCCATAAACTTACAACAAACAGACACTTGCTCAGACTGCATGTGCACATCATAACTCCACATGGTGGTGGTGGTGGTGGTGGGGGAGCATGGTTTGGAGGCTTGGGAATACAAATTGAGTGATATCACATATTCTGCAGGCAATGGTGTCTTTATTTCCTCTGGGTCTTAAAAAACAAAAGAGCAAACCCAAGGGAGGTGGGGATTGTGGATCAAATTAGATTGGAGCTAATTACCAGTGCAGTCGATACGAAATTGAGTTGATAGGCATCCTTTATGACTTAACCAGATATCAGATAAGCAAGGGTAAGAAAAGGCATTGCAACATGAGCCGATGGATGAAGGTGATACAGAGCTGAGGAAGCGACTCGCCAAATTATCTGATATGCCGCCGTTGTTGTTGTTTGGCAGTGTTCCAAAATCTAAAATTGAGAAGACACAGGATGAAGGTTGTCAGTATTGTCTTGTGGAATCTGTAATGGAGCCAAAGCACATAAGAGCACAAAAGGACCGTGGAGGTCATTGTAAAAGTCGTTTTGAAGTAAATGCATTTAAAAAATTGATATTAGGTTTCCTAGACGATTACTTAGTTCCATGGTTCATTATCCCACATTTGTTGATTTGTTCATTTTATACATATACATATATATGTATATATATATAATTTTGAATTGTTTTGATTGATGAGTTTTGTTCACTTAAAAATTCACAGTAAATTTGTAGAGTAAATTTGACTCTACTTAAAGTGGGACCAAATAGACTCAGTTTTAGAGTAATATTTACACTTGGAAGAGAGTAAAATAAAGAATTGAAAACAATAAAACAAAAGTCGCTCAAGGGTTGAGCAACAAACTCACGACCTTCATCTTGAGGAACGAACTCACGACCTTCAGCTTGGGAGACAGCCAATCAACTCCCTGAGCCAACGCAGTTCCTGCTGTGTGTTAGTATATCGTTTGTCTCAGCTGGAATCTTCCTAACTCCAAACAATGTTTTTGGTCCCTTCTTGGAGATAAGCAAACAGTAGGAGGGGCATAGCTCAGGTGGTAATGTGGCAGTCTCCCAAACTAAAGGTCATGAGCTCGTTCCTCAACCCTTAAATGACTTTTTTCCCCAATTCTTTATTTTACTCCCTTCCAAGTGTAAATATTAGCCTCCTCTAAAACGGTCTATTTGGCCCCATTCTAAATAGAGTCAAATTTATTCTACAGAATTTACTGTGTTTGTGATCAGTATACATTGGTGATAACTATAACATGATTAAAAATATATATATTTTGTTGGTGTTGCGGTTTTTGGACTTCAAACCAGACTTTGGTGGTTTAAATTAATTGAACTAAAAAAACACAAGACTCATTTGTAGTCCACACCTTCACAAACAGCCATGAAGTGCACCATGAAAAGCCAAGGTAAGCATTTGTTTAACCATGTGGTGTTCATTGCCATGGCCATTTACACAGTGATGCAGCCTGTCACACTGGCCAGGTAGTCGGCTTATCAATTTAGATGGCGAGTGCAATAACCAAAAGGTTGTAGGTCTGTTGCCCTGTGATTGCCAACAACCTTATCACTGCCACAGCGGCCAGAAGCTAAATCAGGATGTTTGTAAATCAAATCCAAGCTTAGTACACTACAATTGTGTATGCTGTCTACTGACAAGTGAGGGGTCAAACTTTATTTCTGCAATGAAGTAGCTTTGACATTTTAGAGGTGCACTTGATGGGTGTGAGATCAATAACTGTCCAAGAGAGAAGGTGCAAAAGGTGAGTTTTAATTCGAAACAGCGAAAACAGTCACTGTCTGCCTTTTTGCTTTTGTTGCGGGTCTTCCTTTCAGTGACTTTTATAGTCTCTGATGGCTAGCCTAATCTTGTGTTACAGCAAAAGGGTTGTAACAAAGATTAAGATACTACAAGACACACAATGCAGTTAAAATGTGTGTTTGGGGGCATTATTTGCGCTTGTAAAATTGACAATTGTGCATTAAAGAACCTGGATGCTGAAACAAAGGGACATTTATGAGGAAGTGCTATTTATTTGTAAAATAATTATGCCCTGCCAAATTAACCTTCTTTATTACTTTTGTAGGGATCCATTCTAGGAAAAATATAGTCTCCATGATACTCAGCCAAGTCAAGGCAAAGTATTCTAGCCTCCATTATTTGTAAAATGTGCTTATGACACTGTAAATAACCGTTCCAAATTTTTTTGGGGAAAACAGTTATGACTGTATGTCGTACTGTGCACCAAAATGAGTCAGACTCTCAGAAGCGGTTTTGGGGCATAATTTTAATGATAAGCCGGTTTCCCAGGTTTGGCAGTGGTGGAACCTTGGTTAACCCCCACGAGATGACAATTGCAATGAATGCAGTTAGTTCAGGGACGGCCATGAACCATTCCACATGCTCTATTTGCCGTCCATGTTGAACAGTCCATTCTTGAATTATACGAAACATGTCAAGAGTGATGAAATAGAGGAAGCTCTGAAGGCGACTCAAGATACTTCTCCTGCCCCCAGGCGTTGGCTCTCCATCAGCGGCGTATGCTCCTGTTGGGGTGAAATGGAGACGTCTTCCCGCCTGTTCTTTAGGCCACACTATGTCATCTTTCACCATCTCTCTCGGCTCAGTCCCCAGCTGATCTCTTTTTCTTGGTAGACGAGTAGTCTCCTCATCTGCAGTTTGAACAATTTCAAATAATATAAGAAATGTAAAACTCAAACAATATCATAAATGCATGCGTAAGTGCTGATAATAGTTCAGTATATCTCAAATATGCCTCCTCTGTATTCGGATATTGTTTTCAGGAAATGAAAATAGGAGGTTTGGGAAATCTTACCTTAAGACATATCAGAGTCTAAATTTGGCTGAAGGTCTGTGTTTTCCAGGGCTACCCTGCCCACTTGCTCTGAAAGGCCATTGCAGGCTACACACAGGAGCAGGAAACTCAACTCAACTTTAAGTAGAAGGACCCTCAAAATCCCCCAATTCCCTGTTCACAAGTAACTTGTGTCTGGTGGACAGTGTTTACAAGTTTACAAGTAGTAAATCTGATATTACAGCATTACACCCAAAATGCACAGAGCTGTAACCAATGTTTACATACTATAGAAACACACTCTTCTTAGGGGGCCGTGCCCGTTATAGATGCTGTAAACTTCAATATTATTTTTATTACTTCTTCTTCTTTTGTTTCCGGCAGACAAGGCACATCATGTGCATTGCTGCCCCCCACCTGTCAGATTAAATTCTTACCCCTCGAAAATTGCTAAATTCTAACAAATAACCCAGTGTCACACAAAAATATTTGCTGGTAGAAACTGAATTGGGTTGAGGTTGATATAACCGCTGAAGTATGTCCGGTTAGAACATAGTTTACCCAGGTGGCAATGATCAGACCAGGTTATCTCCTTCTGTTGTTTAATTGTGGGGTAAGGGTGGGGGTATATGTGTGTGTGGTTTCTGTAAAGCAAATACAATACAATACAAAGCAAATTAAAGAGGAGTGATTGTATGGCTACACAATGCTACTTAGCTGGGCTACTTAGCGATACATATAGTCCAAAAATAGGACGAGTACCATTAACTTAAATGAATATATAGAATTACTAAAATGTTACATTGAGGCACCTACCCGCTAATTCACGCACACATTGAGAAATGAGAAAATTGTTGCAAAGCTTGAACATGTAGCGACCAACTTTGTATGTTTGTCGATAAGCGTGGGTGCATAGGTGGCCAAGAACATGCCTAACTATAATTAACTATAATAATCTGTATACAAAGGACAATGCAATAACACATATTTAACAGACTCCTCAAATCCACAAACCACAAAACATCTATTCAGATGCCTGTAGTACCAACAGTGCGCCCCACGACTGGATTAATACAAAAAAATGTCGCCCTCTCTCTGCAGTATTCCACAATTGTTGCCATTCTGGAAGTACCACTTCCCTAACTTTTGCACGACACTCCGCTCTCCCCAAAGACACTTTAACCTGCACTCCCAAACAGTTCTTAGCAATAGTATCTGCAATTTCATTACACATGATACCCACTGTTAGAATACATGTACATGAGTTATCCTATATTTACTCTTTTAGTAATTGCAAAGCATTTATTCAGCAGTGTGTCCTATGTTTGAACCATGTGGGTTGGAGTCGTCTGTAGAGAGAAGAAGGTACAGTCGCAAAACAGGAACTTGAAAGAATTTCCTCTTCTGCATGGCTCTGGAGAAGGTTCACTGCAGCAGAATCAAAGGATCTATTGTGGATGGATTTCAGTAGACCTTTCAGCAGGGGTGGGAGAACAGAAGCTGTAACATAATTGACCACCTAAGAAAACAGTTGCTTGCTTATAAGCCTGGAGCACTTCATGCTCACTCAGAAGAACCCACTGATAATTTTTTCAGATCCAGGTAATGTTTCCCACGGTGTGTGACTTCTGGGTCTGACAGTGTAGCAACCACTGGCCACCGCTGTTCTAATAAACGTTCAACCATGTGGTATGAGCTGTTCCATCTGACAGCTACATCCTGGATCAGCTTATGCCCATGTGTGCCCATTTGTTGTTGTTTCTGCTTCAGATTAGTGCTAGCTGGCTCCCTTTTCGTGATGTGCTTCACAAGGCCACGTGCTGCTGATAGTGTGCTATCAATCGTGGGGTCCTTCATTGCATGGTTTACAACCAGCTGCAACGTGTGCCCAGCACACCGGTAGGATGCAACTTCTCTTCTAGTTGTGGAGAGCTGCGACCACATTACTTGCATTATCATGCACAATTGCAAGAACGGTGTTCAAAGAAATGTGGAATTTTTCTGCCACCTTCTCCACCCAGGAGGCAATATTTTCTGCTGCGTGCCGCTCATCAACTGGTAGTGTTGTCAGGTTGCAAGAGACAAGATTCCATTTCTCGTCGATGTGAAGTGACATGTTACTCCCAAGCATGCCTCTGTGAGCATACTGGTCCAGGCATCGGTTGTTAGGAAGATTTTCTAATTCACCACCTTAATTTGTTCCGTAGTTTCTGCACTGATGTTTCATACTATTCGTCCATCATACTAGTGAAGTGGCGTCTGGATGGCAGACTGTAACCTTGATTAAAAGTGGTGAGCATTTCTTTAAATCCCTCGCCCTCAATGATAGAAAGAGGCCTCATGTCCTTTACAATCATCGAAAGGATGCTCTCAGTAAGTGCAGTAGCCTCCTTTTCAAACTTTTCTGCTGATCCCTGAAAACAAAAATCACAATCACAGTACACAGGTTAATAAAAATATGTATTTCTAAATGATCTGCCAATATCAATAAAGTATAATAATAATAATAATACATTAACCTTGAAAGTTAGAAAACAACAATGAATGTTGTGTGTGTGTGTATGTATGTATGTATGTATGTTAAATATATATATATATATATATATATATATATATATATATATATAAACAGACAGAGAGAAAAAAACTACTGTATTTGAGGAGTGTGTGTCTGTGTCAGCTTAAAAAAAAGTGTGTCAGCAAGAGGCGAGTGTGTGAGGCGTGAGCGCTGTGTGTGTGTTTAAGTGGGCAGTGGGTACATGTTCTGTGTGTGCGAGGCTGGACAAAGTTAAGTGGTGCAGTTTGGATGAATGCACAAGTTACGTTGTGCGGTTTGGATGAATGACAGGGTTAATCATTGCCAACAACGAAAGAAAAAAAAGTTGAAACTTACAGTGACTTATCCTCCACATAAGCAACTCCAGGGTGCCTCCTCTTCAGATGCTGGTTCATGGCGGTTGTGCTTTTATGATAAGCCATCTCCATTCTGCAAAAGTCACAGACCATCGAATCATTACCTTTAGTTGAAAAGTAATCTCAACTTTTGATGTTTTATTTTTTTCTCGCCCGACTCGCTGATACTCGAACTCGATGCCGATGCCATTTGTTTCCCGTTGCCACGCCACAACGGAAGAAAAAAAAAAGAGGCATTTCTGCCTCGACAATTAAAAAAACAAAACAAAAAAAACTCACCAGATAAGCCAACCTCAACGCTTACTTCCTCCAAGTCATCTCAGTAAATTGTCCGGGCGTCCGCATCGCAAACCACAACGATCATTTTGTCCGCCATTGCTACACATTGAGCGCAATTTACGTGCATTGCAACCGCATTCAGTTTTTTTTTTGTTTAGCGCCCCGTGTTTTGTCTGCAAGGTGACGTATTTGGTGGCCTAGACATTCTCAACGCTGATTGGCTGTCGCTGACGCAATGACGCCAAAAGTGACGCATTGATGTGCAGTTATTGCGTCTTTTTTGTGTCTACGTCATCGCCGTCGTCCCAGCCCTAACGGTGACGTCATTGCCGCGCATAATAAATGAGCCGTCAGCGTGGCTAAATTACTAATATCACCACCACAAATGTCATCTTTATACTTCATGTTTCAAGTGGGATTAAATTTAAGTCAAGTATAGTCACAACTGTTACTCAAAACAACTTTGCCGATTCATGTACGTCTCCCGAGCCGTGCGGACCTCGCGGATGCGTCAAGCATAAATCAAGCTTAGTGCCCCCGCCAGCGCGGAGCGCATATTGGATTTTTGATAGCGTCGAGGTCGGATATATGCGACCTGGCCGTTCAGACTGCGGTCGCATTTCAAAAATTCGGATACGTATCCGATCTAGGACCACATACGAAAGTAACCCAGGTTGGATATGAAAAAAAAAATCGGAATTGAACCATGCAGACTGACATAATAAAGTCAGATACAAGTCGCATTTGGGCAAAAAAATCAGATCTGGGTCGCATTTGCCTGCAGTGTGAACGTAGCCTTATTCAACCCACTGCTACTTTCCCAACAATCCTCCAACACTGAGGCTAATAAAAGAGCTGCACCATATGCTTTCATCTTCAAAACATAAATAAAAGTCAACTTCTTGCAACGCAAAGTCAAAGGGCACTCTCCTTTTTCCTTCTTTTTCTCTCTCGCGAGAGCTCAGTATTGTTCATTCGGTAATCTTTACCGATTCACATGTCATCATCATTGCTCTCTCTCTTTTTTTCTCTCTTTTTCTTTTTGTATGTGCGTGAGTATGTGCATGTGCGGGTGTGAGTGTGTGCTCATTAATTCACCTAAAACATATTAAAAATCCCATACCGTTCACCTAAACCGAATACTTCAGAATCCAGCTAGAGTCGTGAGGTTGTCAGGAGACCCGAGGAAGGATCAAGGAAAAGAAAGAAAAGTGAAATCCAGCACCGACCAGACATCACCTACAACCCACCAGGTTACCAACCAGAATATTTCACCAACCCCAGAAACATCTAAATTCCAACAAATTAGGGAGACCTTAAGAGACCAAAGGAAAGACTGAGGAAAGGAAGGATGGATAAATGAAGCAGAGTGAGATCATCAGGCATCAGCCTCGACCAGAGGAAGAAGCAGATTATGTTTGAATTTCGGTAGATGCTGGCGTGGTGGATCTGGCATGCATGAAAACCTCCACCAAAGAGGGGAGCCGTCGACCCCGGCCAGGATAGAGCAAGCACAACCCCCCAGGAACCCCAGGCCACGGTAGCGCCAAGGCACAACCCCGCAGTGGCCACCGGCCGGAGAGCAAACTCGGGAGCCAGGAGCGCCCCCCACCCCAACAGGGCCCGTGCCCCAAGCCCAACGCTGCAGAACGGGGCACGGCAGGCCCGCCCAAAGCCCACGCTGCCCCCCACCCGCCACCCATCACAACCCAGCCCCAGCTGCCCCCAGACCCCAAAACCTCGACCCCCAAACCCCGGGGACCCCCCGTACCCAGACATCGTGCCAAAGAGAGGCCGGACAGCGGAGCGGCGAGGGCACCCGCGCCCACCCCACCTCCAGCCGCGTGGTGGGGCAGAAGGGGAGATGGGAGCACTGGGAGACGGGCGGCACCCCAAGCCCCAGGCCCAGCGGGGAAAGGCCACGGTCATCACGCCAGCGTACCTAGCTAACCCTGTTACTGAGTTCGCCAGCTCGCCGACTGGCGAACTCCACCCCTAAACCGTGGATGTGATCTCACCCAGTGTATATACAAGTGTGTCTGTGTGGTGCATTAAAATTGGGAACAGGTGAGATGAGCCACCGGCTTCTCAGACGTGTCAGTGAGTGTATGTGGTGCCTTAAAAAAATAGGGGGGGGGGGGTGCGTGGTGGCGCGGTGGGGATACAGATGGGGGACCGCAGCACTGCGGTCTGCCACAACCAATGGCTCCCCACCCCGACACACCCACCCACCCCAGCTGCATTTAATTGGAGGGGAGTTGTAGGGCGAAGACGGTGTCCCTACCCCCCACCCCCCAAAGTGTGTGTTATGTGCCCTATGTGTCTATTAACAAAGTATATTGTGCAAAACTAGTGCAGTGAGTTAAGAGGAGCGACCAGCGGGGCCTCTCCCAACCCGGCGGGGGCAGGAGGCGCACCCGCCCACCACAACACCAGCCACCGCACCCAACCCCCTAACGGGACCCCGGCGGGCATATGGGAACAGTACGGTGGGGCGATAGGGCCCACCCGAGGTGCCAGAAGGCTCACTGGAGCGGGGCAGGCACAACAAAAACTGGCATGCAGTGAATCCGAATATTAACCCTTAGTGCCCATTAGAGGTGAATCTTGAGGAGTTGGTGACTGTAAGGTGTCATTTCATGTGGTCTGCTCGATCCTGCTGGCAACTGGGTTCCTGACTATAAAAACACAACCATTAGTTACAAATTGCCAAATAAAGAAACAGCAATGTAAGTTATCGCGATGTGGGCAGAATTAAGTAACCAGATTTAGATTAAAATATTCTATATAGTTTGTATAAATTTTGATATTTGGTTTTTATTCGAGGCAGATATTTTTCCATTAAAATGTGATTTATGAGAAGGTTAGACCATTGGTCGATATTCAGGAGTTTGTTTATTTTTCCAGTTAACAAGAATAGTTTTTTTTAGCGATAGTAAGGGCTACAAGTGTAGATTGAAATTGTTTACGTGGTAAGTCAGTTGTTGTTAGGTCACCTAGCAAACACAAGTTTGGAGATAAAGGTATCCTGCAGTCATACATAACCGGAGTGCATAACCATAAAGCATGAAAATAAGTGTCTGTAGTGTTTAGTAAACACTGGAGACAAATGTCGGAGTCTGAGAGTCCCATTTTCTTCATCGTATATTGAGTAATATATGTTCTATGTATAATTTTATATTGGATAAGTTGTACATTTGTGTTTTGTGCATTTTAAATACGTTTTCACAAGCTTCAATCCAAAAGTCAGATTCCGGAGCTATAGACGAGTCTGTCTCCCATTTCGAGATGGGTAAATACATTTGATCAGTATACGAAAGTAAGGTTTTTTGTTGTCGGAGAAAGCTTTGTAATATCTTTTGCTAAAACAGGCGGTTGGAGCGTACCCTGAAGTTTTGGAATTTGTTTCTTTACCATATTTTTAACTTGCAGATAATGTAAAAAATGTCCGTGTTTTATTTTGTACACACCTAAATAAAAACGATTGGTTGTTAAGTTGAAAGTCGGGGTTATGCCATATGGGAGAAAGCCCGCAGGGCTCCAATTGGGCTTTTGTCATTTCTAATGCCTTCCACCAGGCGGTCAGGGTGGCGGAAATCATTGGGGTTTTAAACAATTCTGTCGGTTAATCGATGTTGTAATAAAGAGTAAATCTAAACGTCTGAGGTTATTACAATTATTCTGTTCTAGTTCCAGCCAACAGTTAGTATCTCTGTTGGGTTGTGTCCATTTCCTTTGGATTTACTTTTCTGAAGAGTAGGTAGACTAATCTTTGCTTTTTTTTTTATTCCAGTAAAATTTTATAACGACCGAGTGCAACGACTGGAACCAGTTAGACGTAGGTCTGAATGGAATCATTGAGAAAAAATAATTTATTTTGGGTAAAACTTTCATTTTAATGGAGGCTATTTGTCCTATTAGAGAAATGGGAAGATTATTCCAGCGCTCCAAGTCACTGTAAATGCTATCCAGAAGTGGGGTAAAGTTTAAATGATTTAAATCTGTTAATTTAGGGCACTCTCCTGCTTCAACCAAAACAGCAGGAATTGGGGTAGTCCTCACTGCACCCACACATATTCTAAATGCCCTAGCCTGAACCACATCTAACTTTGTCAGAGTGGTCTTGGCTGCAGAGCCATAGACTCATAGTCAAACACAGATTGAATCATTGCCCTATACACCATCAACATAAGATCCCTTGCCACCCCCTAAGTTGAACCAGCAAGACACCTCATTATACGTTTATAACTTTATTACATTTAACAGTAATATTCCGGACATGCTTACCATATGTAAGCTTCTCATCCATCCATACTCCCAACAACCTAAACACACCCTTTCAAGTGGTTCACCATAAAGTGTCTGTCCAAAACTACCAATTTCCCTCTTTCTGCCAAAAACAACACATTTAGACTTACTTACAGACAATCAAGGCTACGTTCACACTGCAAGCAAATGCAACCCAGATCGAAAATTTTTGCCCAAATGCGACCTGTATCGGACTTTTTTATATCAGTCTGAACAGCTCAATTCCGATTTTTTCATATCCGACCTGGGTCACTTTCATATTTTTGTATTGCGACCGCAGTCTGAACGGCCAGGTCGAATGACTGTGACGTCATCAAAAGTCCAATATGCGCTCCGCGCGGGCATTAAGCTTGATTTTTGCTTGAGGCATCTGCGAGGTCTGCACGGCTCGTGAATCAGCAAAGTTGTTTCGAGTAACAGTTGTGACTTTATATTTGACTTTAATTTAATCCCACTTGTAACATGCAGAGGTGGACGCAACAATTAAATTTGAGCGTCTGTCATTCTACAATCGTAAACAGTCAGGACACCCTTCAGTCATCCTCAATATCTTAAAATGAACATTGTAATCATTATTCGTCATTCCCTCAGCGTAAAACGGGGTCCATCATTGATTCACCTTCCATCAACAATGGCAGACTAATGGACCTGTGCATATCAACGGTGACGAACTGATGGGTACCATGTCCACTTTGTCAGGCTGGCATGCATGGCACTGCATGCACTAGGTGCTACTGACACTTACCTGTAACAACACACCCTTCAAGTCATTGTTTGTGACACTAATCACTGTTATGGTTTCATGAAATAAAATTCCAAACATAAAAAAAAAAAAAATACAGGCAAGAACATATCCAAGAAAATTCAGGGTTTATAAATTATAATTGTGAAGAAGTAAGAGGTATTGTGCATTTTAGACATGGTTTCAATTGAAGTGCAGTGTGTTGTGCCAAATGGAGATCACTGATTGGCTATTTAGCTTGAAATTGCAAATCATTCCTCCGGGCGGGCATTGCATGCCGATGATGTCACATCAACGGCATTACACCTTATTAATCAAAATAAGAGTGATGAATAAAGATTTTGTCAGGTAACTATGCAAGATATGTTCTTGAATGTAAATTTGTGTTGAATTGTGTCAATTAAAGCATATAAAAAAATAAGACTAATGTGCTCATTTATTAGTTCAATTTGTTCATTGAATTCACATGGAACATTTGTCTCCATGTAGTAAAGATAATGACAATTAACTGAACTTTGTTTTGTGTTTTGATATATTTTTGTAATGAAATAGAAAAAAAGGTCACTCAGACACAGAGGAAAAGTATCAATTGATTTGCATTTCCTTTCAAGCACAGCCAATCACGGCGATTTTCACCAACACCAATTTGCATAAAAAGCAAAATGATAGAAACATCTCTTAATACTCAAAATCACATTTTTTTTTTTTTTTTTACTTTTCGTTTGTTCCCAAGTGCACCATGAATGTTTTGAGCAAAATTGTGTCCACTTAATGAATTTCACTTAATGGCACTGTCAATGTGGGTTACACTGAAAAACATGACCTTCCAGCAATGTGCCTTATCCTTCACAATGATCACACTTGCTTGACTGTTACAATATGACACAATACAGGTTGTAATAAATTGCAGCATAATGATGTATATCAGGGGTCCTCAAGCCCCCCTATCCAGCCTGTTTTTCATTTTTCTGTCCACTTACACACCTGATTCATGGTCAGGATCGTCATTAAAGCTTGCTGATTAGCTGATCATTAGATTCAGCTGTGCTGCAGGTGGGAAACATGGCAAACAGGCTGATAGGGGCTCTCAAGGACTGAACTTGAGCACCCCTGATGTATATCATGATTGCCACACTATACACAGATGCTGCCTTATTTGGGTTGCCGTAATGGCTTATGAGAAATGTATACGGTACTGAGGGGTGTTGTAATTTCCTCAGCAACCTCTGGGGCACCACATTGACTTTGCTTGTTTGTAGGAGCAAAATAAATGATAAAAATCCTATTATCAAGTATTCATAATCTGAAGTTGCTACTTAGTTAATCATGGAGTTATTTGCTTTAATAAGACAATTACTAATCCACTCAGTAAACACAAATGATTCGGCAGAAATAGAATTTCTAGACGACAAATTTATTTAGTAAACACACATATATCAGTCACAGCCTAACCTATTAATGGAACAGAATAAAAAAGATGTGAATTAAAGGTAAAAAGAAAACCTGCAACCTAACAAACTAAGATAAAAAGGGAATGAAAAAGGTAGAGGGAATAGAGATGGAAGCGTTTTGACCTGTCAATCCTTTTATGTTTGAATAAAAGCGTTGCACCAGTAGTATATGGTCAGATTGCAATGAAAGCGCACTCACGGACTTGTTCAGATGCATGGGAGAAAGAGGGACTTGACGAACGTCGATCCTCAAGTTGAAGAAAACTCTGTTGGAGGCGATCTGGGCGGTCGGCGTTGTGGCTCAAGTCCGGGGCTCAAAGAAAGAAGCCACGTAACCACGCTCTCAGCGTGTTAGGCGACCACGTCTCTCGTGATGGTCAGGAGGAGTTTGTGGGGCAAGGAGAGAGGTGAAGAGGAAGAGGGGAAGAGGAAGAAGTTCCTTCGCGCGCTGGCTTTTGAACTGTGTCCAAGGGGGTCGGCCAGTTTGTCCTGCCTCTTCCGTGCGCTAAACAGACTTGGTCAATTGAGACCAAGCTTTTGCGATAGGAATTTTATTTTAAAAAACTATCAAAATTGACAAGCCAGATGCTTCATTTATCATTCTGAGCAAATTTCAAACTTTACCGCAATCATAAAGTTATTGAATCCGCTAAGCTTCCTAATTAGCTAAACTTAGGTGGCTACAGAAATTACACACATCATTCATTTGAGATAGACGTACAAGTTGTGTACAAAGATAAACAACAGAAGTCACTTGATGTCAGTCAAGTACATAGAGTCCGTTTATGTCCCGAATTATGTAGACGTCAGATTAATTAGATGCGGCAGGATTCTTGAGGATAACCGATACGGGTTACAAATCGGAATCTTTCACCAACCGCAGAAACATCTCAATTCCAACAATTTAGGGAGACCTCAAGAGACCAAAGGAAAGGCTGAAGAAAGGAAGGAAGGATAGAGGAAGCAGAGTGAGATCCACAGACATCAGCCTCCACCGATTCAACGACCAGAGGAAGAAGCAGATTGTGTTTGAATTTTGATAGATGCTGGTGTGGTGGATTTGGCATGCATGAAAAGCTCCACCAAAGAGGGGAGCTGTCGACCCCGGCCAGGAAAGAGCGAGCACAACCCCCCAGCGGACCCCAGGCCACGGCAGTGCCAAGGGACAACCCCCGGGCCTCGCAGGGGCCACCGGCCGGAGAGCAAACCCAGGAGCCAGGAGCGCCCCCCACCCCAAACTCAAACTTAGCAATAATAGGACGGGGTTTGTTGCCCCTACAGGCTCCAAGCCGATGTACCCGGTGAAAAGAGATATTATTTACCGTCTCCTGAGGAATTTTTAACGACGTCGTCACATTTTTTTTTATCTCGGCCTCTGGATTGTCAGAGGTATTCTCGGATATGCCTGAGAATATTAAATTCTCCTGCATGCTACGGGATTGGACATCCAAAACCGTTTCTTTTAGCGTTTTATTCTCCTTTTTAATCGTTTCCAACTCGGCTGAAACAGCCGCGAGTGAAGAGCGTAACTCGGCATTATCTCGTTGGAGGTCACTTACCTGTTGGCCGACGAATTCCAAACTCGCCTTTAATTCTTTAACGTCCTCGCGGATAAGGCAGAGGACATCTAGTTTTTTATTTATGGAGTCTAGCATACTGACCGAAACGTCCATAGTGGTTAGATCGTCCGTGTCCGTCACTGAGTCATTTTTTCTCTTCTTGGAAGGTTTCTCGAAGGAAGGACCCTCCATCGCGCAGCTGTAAAAATATCCGTTGATGAAACGTTCAAGGTCCTCCACGCTGGGTGGTATTCCAAATCTGCCGGATAAAAGAGAGAAGAGAAAAGAAGAGAAAAGCCAAGTTACATGGTGGTTAAAATCAGATTTAGCTTAGCATAATAGAGCTAGTTCTATTTTAGCAGCAGGGCGCCGCCATGTTGGGTATTCCGGTCTTGCTGTAGGTCTCGCGATAGTCACAGCATCTGGCGATAGCCTGTCTGAAAATGTAATTTCTACCTCCTCCTGCAACACTTCTCTGTAGATATGAGATGGTAAAAATATGAGCCAAAATGACGGACTTGTAAAAGTCCGTGGCTCTGGCCCGTGACACAGATCGGATTTTTTGCCCAAATGCGAACTTTTTATGTCAGTCTGAACGGCTCAATTCCTATTTTTTTCATATCCAACCTGGGTCACTTCCATATGTGGTCCTAGATCGGATACGTATCTGAATTTTTGCAATGCGACCGCAGTCTAAACGGCTAGGTTGAATATATCCGACCTCAGCGTCATCAAAAATCCATTATGCCCTCCGCGCGGGCGGGGGCATTAAGCTTGATTTCCACGGCTCGGGAGACTTACGTGAATCAGCAAAGTTGTTTTGAGTAACAGTTGTGACTTTATATTTGACTTTAATTTAATCCCACTTGAAACCTGAAGTATAAAGATGACATTTGTGGTGGTGATATTAGTAATTAAGCCATGCAGACGGCTCATTTATTACGTGCGGCAATGAACCTGACGTTATCATTAGGGGGTGGCGGGGGGGGGGGGTCTCCATGAGATGATGCGTTCGAACAGGCTTGCCTCATTTTCACAAAATATTGTTTCTACCGCCTCCTGTATCACTCCTCTGTAGATATGAGATGGTAAAAATATGTGCAGCATTGTGTAACGTGTAGATGTCAAATATGTACATATTTATAAATAACAAGAACCAAGGACACTCTAAACAACCTCCAAACAAATGGTCAATCAAGGCTGAGGGCTACTCCCCCCTGCTTTGCAATGCAAGACCCCCCCCCCCCCCCCCCCGGCCCCCCTCCCCCAATCAGGCCCTTCTTATTCAATGCAAGCACACTTATCTAAAAGGTACCAAAAATAAGGACACGCTGCAATTTGTGTCTGGCCCATTGATTCCTGTTGATGCTTTGGGATGTTTATGGCATGCCCAAAAATATCCACCAAATGTGTTTTTAATTATGAGCAGATTGAATAGACCTGTTTATGCAGAGTGTTGCAATTTGTGAACATCAGGAATCCAAATTTTCTGTCTTTGTGGAGGCTATACCGCACTGAGGAAACGGTGCATGGCCAGCCATGTTAAGTCATTGGCAAAGTCCACAGAGCCAACAATATACAGTCGTATGCCAAAGTCTCAGGCCATTAGATTTAATGTTTTAGCAACAAAAGCTCACTCAGTAGAGCTTAGACCTCCACTACGGATGCACTGTCAACGAAGCAAGATAAAAAAAAAATATATTATTTTATTTGTTTGCTGGTTAGCATGAGTTGATATTGATAAACAGACATATATGTCACATATGTTGATACTGCAGGGCAGTGGTGAGCAGTGACCTTTTAGAGTGGGCATGCTTGAGTGACACATAGAGCGCCCGCAAAAAAAATTGGGGACATTTTATTATTAATTTTAATATTCAATATTATTTAATTATTATTTTATACCACTGTGTATGTATAAAATTAAAGTGGAAATATTCAGGACTGACACAGGTTGATGCACATACACTGTAATGTAACCAACTCCGTGGTGAGTGAAATTACACAATCATATGCGTACAAATTTCCCAATACATTGGAATTTGCAGTATTCGGAACTGGCTCGTGCCCATGAAGTGGGCTCAACTCGGGTGTTACGTGCCTGGTGGCACGAAATTATGTTATGGCGCGCGGGTAGCACACAGGGATAAGGGAAGTGGTGGAAAAAGGGGCACACAGTAACGGGTGGACATAATGGTGGAACAACACAAGAGTGAGGAAACACACAACGAAACACACTACACTATACCTCAACACAGAAACAAAACAGAATAAAGCTGACGCTCCCGAATGTCACGCCACTCCCGACCTTCCGAACTGCCCGAGTGCAATGTCGAATGAATAATGGATTGATGTCAACAAGTCAACACAAATGAGTAGTGGGTTAACGAACTTCTGTCTAAATTGCACTGAAACAAAAGGACAGCGGAGCAAACACACAACACAAGAGGTAAAGGACTGGCTACAAAACGAACGAACAAGACGGAAAACACACACAAACAGCCAGACCGCTCACGACCTAACCACCAACCTTTTAAGCTGTGGCCACTAATGACCACAGCTGCTCCCGCACCTGAAGGCAGTACGGCAAGCGCTTTTCCCTTTCCCTGATTGGTGGACAGAGTCGGGGGCAAGGTCCACCAATCAGTGATGAGTGCTCACACAGCCCTCATCTACCACTCACAACCACAAAAACAAAACAAAAAAACAGCCACGAACCATCGTGAACCCTAACACCGGGAGAGGACCACAGCGGAGCCACAAGAGATTTCTACCAACAATTAAGTTTGCTAACCTGTGAACAGCCAGCTAGCCATTTATATTTCTCGTACGAAAGTGACTGTCCGGACAAAATTCTTCCGTTTTCGTGATGATTACTTCAGTAGGAACGACCACTTGGAATTATTATTTTTTTTTTCTCAAAAATTGTCCGGGAAAATGGCACTAATTGTGACTCAGCGATGAACTGAACCACAGACTGATGCGCAAAACAAGCTGTCGGCTTTTCAGCTTTCCACGATGAAAACAGGATAAATAACACATTAATTTAAGACCAAAACAGTAGAACTAATGTATTGTATAATAGAGGACACTGACAGATAAATATTTTCAATGATTTTATTGAAGGGCTTAGGCATGCACTGCATTTGTAGCTTATGTTGACCACTCGCCACTGCTGCAGCGGTATCCAACACAACAAGCATAAAAGAGTATCCATTAAAAATAGTAAAAATCAAGTGTTCCCATAACTGGCAACAAGGTTTTCACATCTCAGAATTGCTTTAATTTGGCAACACTGGATAAGTCTTATATTGACAATTAAATAACATTTATGCAAATTGTCAATATACCCTTTTTCTCAATACCTCCGCAATTCGCCCTGGCATGCTGTCAATTAACTTCTGGGCCACATCCTGACTGATGCCAGCCCATTCTTGCATAATCAATGCTTGGAGTTTGTCAGAATTTGTCTGTTTTTGTTTGTCCACCCGCCTCTTGACGATTGACCACATGTCTCAGGGATTAAGGTTTGGGGAGTTTCCTGGCAATGGACTCAAAATGTTGATGCTCTCTCTGAGCTATGTAGTTATGTAGTCACTTTTGCTTTATGGCAAGGTGCTCCATCATGCTGGAAAAGGTTTGTTTGTCGCAAAACTCTCGGAGGATGTTTTGGTACCAGTCTTTATTCATGGCTGTGTTTTTAGGCAAAATAGTGAGTGAAACCATTCTCTTGGCTGAGAAGCAACCCAACGCTTTACTGTTGGCATGATACAAGATGGATGGTAGCGCTCGCCTTTTCTTCTCCGGACAAGCTTTTTTTCCAGATGCCCCAAATAATCGGAAAAGGGATTCATCAGAGAAAATGACTTTACCCCAGTCCTCAGCAGTCCAATCCCTGTACCTTTTGCAGAATATCAGTTTGTCCCTGATGTTTGAAGTGGCTTCTTTGTTGCCCTTCTTGACACCAGGCCATCCACCAAAAGTCTTTGCCTCACTGCACGTGCAGATGCACTCATACTTGCTTGCTGCCATTCCTGAGCAAGCTCCGCACTGTTGGTGGCCCGATCCTGCAACTGAGTCCACTTTAGGAAATGGTCCTGGCGTTTGCTGGACTTTCTTGGGCGCCCTGAAGCCTTCTTCCCAGCAATTGAACTAGGGGCTTAGAAAATAATTTCAATTAATCTGATCACTGTGCATAACATTCTGGAGTACATTCAAATTGCCATCATCAAAAATTAAACAGTAGATTTTGTGAAAATAATATTTGTGTCATTCTCAAAACTTTTGGCCACGACTGTACATCAGATCTAGACTTTGATTAGGCCACTCTAAAACCCTTTTTTTTTTAAAACCATTTAGAAGTTGAATAGCTGATGTGTGTGTGTGTGTGTGGGGGGGGGGGGGGATTTTAACACCACTTTGACTTCATCTACTGATGATGTAGCATCATGTGACCAGTCACTTCTGGGAATTTTTACCACTGTTCCATGCTTCCTCAATTTATGGATAAAGTCTCTTACAGTGATTAACTGGACTCTGAAAACTTTAGAAATGATTTTGTAACACTTTCCAGACGGATAGATGTCTATTCCTTTATTGATTATCTGTTTTTAATTTCTTTGTTGCAGCTTCTTTGGTTGAGCTTTTGGCTGGTTTTAATTTGTCTGACAGTTTCATTTAGGCTTTTTTTTTTTTTTACTAAACAGGTCTGGGGATAATCAGTCTTGGGATGTGGTCAGTGAAAATGAACTAAAAAAAATTATGATTTATTAACAAAGGGGGCAAGTACTTTTTCCACAAAGGGTCAGGTAGCTTTGAATAGTAAACCCCCAAACCCCCAAGCATGGTTATTAATTGAAATAAACATTTAAAGACTGCATTTTATGTTTACTTAGATTTTCTTTTCCCGATTTATTTTTATTTTTATGATCTTAAAAAAAGTGGGGAAGTATGAAAAAAAATTATTTTAGGAAGGGGCAAAAACTTTTTCATGGCACAATATAAAACGGTGAGCTGACAAAACATATTGAAGGATACAAATCTGGATGCAAACCTCTAGTATTAGAGTTTTCCATTTTTAACAGTAAGTGTATCTAACTTAAATATTTTCATGTTATTGTCTAAAAAAATACCCAGACGTTTAGTCTTGTGACAACATGACAACATAGACAAAGGAAGAGGCATAGTTTTATGACACTTCTCAGACAGTTCAAAATTCCAAGAGAGTTAAAACATTTGTTCTCAATACATTTTCAACACTTTAAATTGATTAATAATACATAAAAGTCAATGCAAGCACAGGCCAATTGTATGCATTTGTGAAAAAAATCATATTTAGCCAGACAGTGTTTCTACGTAAACGGGGATGATACTTCACAAAATTACGTTTTTCATATTTGTTTTTGTTTTTTATTATGCATATTTAGCTTTGAACCAAAAAGTAAAGATATAATTATATCTTGTTACATCATATTTAAAAAAAAATAAAAATAAAAAAGCTTTAACATTTTCAGAAACAATACACACTTGAAAAGTTTTTTGCTATTAAGCTTCTTTGTCCTTGCACAGTCCAGCCTGTAATGAATCATGCATTGGGTCAAAGAGGAACTGACATACTTGTGGGGGCATAACGTTGTCCTCCGCCTTAGTCATCCCATACCACTGCCACTACCGTCTCCCATAAGACATAACAGGAAAAAAAAGTGTTATTTAGTCCTTTAGATGACAAGTCTCCTCCTCACTCCACTGCTTCTGCAGATGGTACTTGTTGAAGTCCTTCTGCTAAGGGTATTGCTCATGCAGTTGGTGATCCGGAACTCATTACCATTCCACCTTCTCTATACGTGATCGTTCCTCTTGTTAATATGAACACACTGACATGAGGTGCTGGATGGCTTTGAGCTGACTGTCAATAAGATTGTGCCTGACCAGGAGTTGAATCAATTTGATATGATTATAGTTTTGCAGTATTTCAAAACAGTACTATTTTCACACATGAATATTGTGTGTGTTCATCTTATTTAACATCATGTCTTAACCTATGTTGAGTGAGTGTGAATATCTACACAGGCGTGGTGTGGTGGTTAAACATTGTTGGGTTCCAAGTTATTCCTTAGATAAAAAAAATAAATTAATATTCAACCTTTCACATTCATACCTATGGAATTTTGTCTTTAATAGCCTGAAAATATATTTTTTAGGAAGCCAGATTACTAGAAGAATACCAAAGCATTAATAATAATATTTGGTGACAGCAGATCAAGCAGGGAAGTCCTAACTACGTTTGCGAAGTTGTCCTTTGGGCATCCGTAGCAGGAAGATGGTCGCGAAACATGTCAGCCTCTTGCAAGGTGAGGGCTCCAGCCATGTAAAATAATTAGTGATTATGATTACTAGACCTACGATTTTATACAAAAATGTAAGTTGATATGATAGAACATATTTTTTTGCATATGATAAAAATCCATAGTGTTTTTTTTTATTTTATTGAATGAATTAGTAGTAGTAGTGGCGGCACGGTGCATGACTGGTTAGCACGTCCGCCTCACAGTGCAACGGACGTGAGATCGAGTCCAGGCTTCGGCCTTCCTGGGTGGAGTGTGCATGTTCTCCCCGTGCTTGCGCGGGTTTCCTTCCACATTCCAAAGACATGCATGGCAGGTTAATTGAGCACTCTAAGTTGTCCCTAGTGTGTGTGGATGGTTGTTCGTCTCTGTGTGCCCTGCGATTGGCTGGCAACCAGTTCAGGGTGTACCCCACCTACTGCTTGAAGCCAGCTGAGATAGGCTCCAGCAGCTTCTCCCCTAAAGTCACAAATAATCATCTCCATGCTTGCTGGCTTGCTTGAGTAGGTCGATTGTGTTTAGGGGTGAGATGATACGGGTAACTCACGATTCAATACTGTGATGATATGTGGCCAACGATAACAATAATATCACAATACATGATATCTACAATATTTTATTTAGTGTCAGAAATGTTCTCAACAATATATCCCGATATTAAGTATGTGAGTGACAGGGGATACTTGCCGACTGTTCTTCTTCGCCAATAGTCTCTAGACCAGGGGTGAAAGTGAGCCAGAACAGTCCGGAAGTAGACCTTTTTAAGTAATGACGGTGACAGCAAAGTATCACAAAAGTCACGGTTCGGACCGGTCATAGATTTGAGTCACAGATCGAATCGTTTTTTGGATCCGAAAACAAAACAAGAAAAATTGCTTTATTTATAAAACACTTTTGCCCATTAAACAAAAAAAAATCAAATAAAATGTCTAATGTGATCGATTAGGATTTAGGAACACACCTTTAAGTGCATTAAGAGGCAGATACATTCTTATTTTTCACATGATGGCCCATGTATAAAATAAGGTAATAACGGCTGAAAGTTGAAAATCTAAACGGTAATATTAGACATTTTGAGTTGAATGATTTTATTTATTGGCAAGTTCTATTATCTTTTTTTTTTTTTTTTTTTTTTTACAAAGAAAAAGACAAAGTGCAATTATAGGCACATTCCCTTCCTTTAAACATGGAGAGTGAATTACAAAGTTGCCTTGGTCCAGAATATTGAAAAAGAAGTAAAGAAAGCAAACCAGGTGGTTGTTACTCATTACCGCGTTGCCAGCCCCTTTTTGCGTTTTGCACTTCAGGGCCACCATACCTGCTAATGCTAACATTAGCTGCGAGCCTCTAACATCTGAGACTTGCGCCGCATCATACAAAGATGGCGTACTTAAGTAGCGGTTTCTTAGTGTCCTAAATTAACGATTAAATGTACTTTTGGGGTGGCATTGTGATAATGTTCAATAAAAACTTCGATATGTAAGCCAACACGTTGAAAAGGCAAGTCAAGCTAGCGGTCACGTCGCCGCGCAGGCCGACCTCAGAGTAAAAGCCCACCAAGGCTATTGCATTGGCGTTACTGTATTGTTTGGTAAAGCTTTATTTTTGAAGTTAGCCTTAGCATAGGCGGCGTGTTACGTTGAGTATGTTTCCAGCTTCATTGACATGTCTGAATAGCGGGGAATCCATTATATGAGTCGCGTTGGTTGCTGTCATAAAATATCGATAATGCCGTCAGTGTATCGATATATTTATTGCAACAGAGAGCACATCGATATATTGCAGGTCGATTAGCGTCCACTGTTTTATGTCTTAATTGTATCTGTAAACAAGATACATGTTTAAAAGTACCTGTAACATGACCGTACAAACCCAACAGTGAGGTTTTAAGAGGTCCACTTTCTAGGACTCCTTGATGGGGCGTCATGGGGTCCCAGAAAAAAAAAATATATATTGAAAATAAACCAACAATGTGTTGGTTATATATATTAGAGCTGTAAAATGATGAATTTTTAAAATCAGATTAATGACATCGTAGAATTTTGATTAATCATGATTAATAAAAAAAAAGGCCTTTTTATCAATATTTCTTTCCCGCCAAATTTGAAGAGCACCGTATATGTGGTAATTCTTTTGACATTTAATGGTATGAGGACGTCTTCAACATTTTTTGATCCACTGCACACGCTCATCCGCCTCTTTTTCTAATCAGTTAACTACTTTAAAATGGAAAAAAATGACCCAAATATTTTGACATGAACAAATATTCTAAATGTCATACGCAAACATTTATTAAATGCTTTACTTGAATGCATGTATTTATGTTTATTGCTCAAACACAACCTGTGCTACCTTAAACATAGCCATCCACTGTCATGCAAAAGGATTATCTATGGTCAAAATTAATAGTGCGATTAATCTGCGTTAATTCATGATTAATGCGATATTTTTTGTGATTAATTAATCAGTTAACACTTTAACTTTGACAGCACTAATATATATATATATATATATATATATATATATATATATATATATATATATATATATATATATATAAAGAAAGGGAGGGAGGGATGGTATACAGAAGTTTCCTTGTTGAATGTTGAACAGCGAGAGGCGCTTCGTGCATTTTTATCTGGTAAAGATTTCCGTGCTTTTGTTTTTTCCTAAGACGAGACTGAAGACGACATTTTCATCCATTGCCGTAATTAATCAAAACAAACGAGCACAAGATGCGAAGTATTGTACAGAATGTCCCTCCTTTCCCGAATGGATCTGCCGAATGAAGTTCCAGATTGATAATGTAAAAAACTCCCTTGAGTGAATCACAATTATCAATCTGGCTTGTGAGGTTATTATTTGGTCGCAATTACACAATAATGTCCAGTAACAATTCAACACTTATTTATGAACTGAACATTTAGAAACCCCTCCTCCCTGCCTTGGTGAAAGTAGACGCAAGTAGTAGACTGGAATGTGGCTCACGTGAGCAGCCTGTGAGCTGTCAGAATGTGCTCAAGTACAGAGTGTTGCTTTTTCGTCAGGGTTCGTTCTGTGCACATCTTTGCATACTTTGCAACCTTGAATGAACCCTGATGAAAAGAAACAACACTCATGGTGTTACCCTCGCAATCCCACAACAATTTAGTGAGATACGGGCTTTAACTTTAGCAGTTAGTACCGGCATGTTCTCAGGGTTGGGAGGGTTACTTTTAAAATGTATTCCGTTACAGTTACAAGTTACCTGCTAAAATTTGTAGTTATAATATTAAAGTAATGTAACTTGATTACTTTGGATTACTCCAACACCGAGACCGAGTATGCTCATAAAGACAAAATAAAAATAAATATTGCCACAATATATATTTTATACAATGTGATAGGGACCCGGGCAGCCTATAAATAACAATAATCATTGTGTAATTATTATCATTATTATTATTTTTTTAGAGAGAGCTCAGTATTGTTCATTCGGTACGCTTACTGATTCAACATGTCATCATCATTGCTCTCTCTTTTTGTGTGTGTGTGTGTGTCTGGTGTGTGTGCATATGTGCGTGCGTGTGAGTCTGTGCTCAATAATTCACCTGAAACCTATTAAAAATCCCATACTCTTCACCTAAACCGACAATTTCAGAATTCTGCTAGTCGTGAAGTTGTCAGGAGACTCGAGGAAGGATCAAAGAAAAGAAAGAAAAGTGAAATTCAGCACTGACCAGACACCACCTACTACCCACAGGGTTACAAATCAGAATCTTTCACCAACCCCAGAAACATCTAAATTCCAACAAATTAGGGAGACCTCAAGAGACCAAAGGAAAGGCTGAAGAAAGGAAGGAAGGATAGATGAAGCAGAGTGAGATCCACAGACATCAGCCTCCACCGATTCAGCGACTAGAGGAAGAAGCAGATTGTGTTTGAATTTCGGTTAATGCTGGTGTGGTGGATCTGGCATGCAAGAAAAACTCCACCAAAGAAGGGAGCCGTCGACCCCGGCCAGGACAGGGCAAGCACAACCACAGCCCCCCCAGGCTGCGGCAGCGCCAGGGCACAACCCCCACCCCAACACGGCCTGCGCCCCAAGCAGCAGAACGGGGCACGGCAGGCCCACCAGGTACCCCGCCGGCCTCTCTCTCTCTCTCTCTCTCTCTCTCTCTCTCTCTCTCTCTCTCTCTCTCTCTCTCTCTCTCTCTCTCTCTCTCTCTCTCTCTCTCTCTCTCTCGCAATCCCTTGAAATAATCCCCATTTTTAATAAATGTACCTGTAGTCTGATTTTACTGTAATAGAATACAGTTTTTATTTTTATTTTATTCTTATTACGTAACGTACATGTATTCCGTTACTCCCCAAGCCTGCACGTTCTCCAAAAAGGCAAACTGCCGCTAACTTAGGCTACATTCACACTGCAGGTCTTAATGCTCAATTCCGATTTTTGGTGAAATACGATTTTTTTTTGTAAGCGTTCACATTACCTATTAATTGCGACCTCAGTCTGTCTGCTGTGTAATGTAATGTAATGCGTCCCCAAAGTCACCCACATGCGCAGAAGCAGTTGCGTCACTCACGACTGCTGTGTTTGCGGAAGTAAATACGTTTGATCCAGCGTGTCAGGGCCACGGGCTTTAATAAATCCGTTGTCGGGGCTCATATTTTTACCATCTCATATCTACAGAGGAGGGATTTAGGAGGATGTAGAAATAATATAATGGAAATAATATTTTGTGAAAAAGAGGCGAGCCTGTTCAGGCACCTCATTACACGGAGACCTCTCCTTTTTTTCCCCTAATGATGACGTCACATCATTGCCGCGTATAATGAATGAGCCCGTCTGCATGGCTAAATGACTAATATCACCACCACAAATGTCATCTTTATACTTCATGTTTCAAGTGGGATTAAATTAAAGTCAAATATAAAGTCACAACTGTTACTCGAAACAACTTTGCTGATTCACGAACGTCTCCCGAGCCGTGCGGACCTCGCGGATGCGTCAAGCATAAATCGGGCTTATTGCCCCCGCCCGCGCAGCGCTTATTGGACTTTTGAAAACGTAGAGGTCGGATATATGCGACCTGGCCGTTCAGACTGCGGTCGCATTGCAAAAATTTGAAAACGTATCCGATCTAGGACCACATATGAAAGTGACCCAGGTCGGATATGAAAAAATTGAGCCGTTCATACTGACATAAAAAAGTCAGATACTACTGCAGATAGTTACTACCTGGAGTGCCCAGGCTGTGAATAAGCACCGTGGTTAGCCTTGTGACAGTAGTTTAGACGTGTCCAATCTCCGCTAGGAACGTCTTAAAGGTTTGTAGCAGCAGCACCATAGGACTGGAGTCTCACCGGGCAGGGCGAGGGAAAAACTGTCTCTTAACACCACTCGCCAACACACACCAACCATCATAATGTGTGTCATTTTCCAACTCTAATGTCACACTGCTCTGACTCTGTTGTAGAATGTGATTGTTAAGTATATACGGGGCTTTTCACATTGTATTGCATAGACAGAAAATATAATGAATGCTGAATATTAGCTACAGTATCTTCTAGTGTGAGTAGAACATCATCATAAGTGTGCCTTGTAAACGACACAGATAATGTTGAACTACATACTACATTGAATATCCAAAGCAAATATTTGTCCAAATGAAGTTGGTCATCTGGCCAAGAGATGTGTGTGTGTGTGTGTGTGTGGGGGGGGGGGGGGCTGTGTGTGTGTGTGTGTGAGTATTGAGGGT
This sequence comes from Leptonotus elevatus, assembly GCF_054856555.1. NCBI lineage: Eukaryota > Metazoa > Chordata > Actinopteri > Syngnathiformes > Syngnathidae > Leptonotus > Leptonotus elevatus. The sequence continues at coordinate 7,243,015 of NC_141240.1, read as the reverse complement.
GGGATGTGGGGGTTCAGAATTCCCCAAAATAAAACCAGTAACAGTGCTAAACAGAGCCAACATTTTTGCTCAGTCATCCAAACAAGTTACATAAGAGCCAAAAGAAAAAAAAAGTGGAATAGATGTTTGCTATTTGCTATGTGAATTCCAGGAGTCAAAGTATTGCTCAAGATTGCTGTGCCAAGACACTAATAAAGTCCCACAGGAACCTCTATGCAAGCCCATTTACATTCCCGCATGGGTTCCAACTTATTGATGACCACCCAGAGTATGTTTGTTGGCGCCAAAATCAACTGCATAAGTAGGCAGCTACTCTAGTTTGCTTAATTAGTGCTGATGACAGTAATCAACCAGCGGATGGGCTTATCAGAAAGTGAACTGGGCTGCATTGATTAGCCATCCATGCCGCATTGGATACAGCATGGCGGCCTTCAAGCTTGGCAGAGCTCCATTTTTACTCTGTTTGCTGTGTCATCCGAACCAACAACACTGCTTTTTTTTCTTTTTTTTTGCTTACCCTTAACCAAACAAACTTTGACTGTTTCAAAATGAACTAATTATTAGCCCATCAGGTTGTCGGGAGCCCCAGGTCCCAAGTGTACATAAATATGCATCCAGAGTCTTGAAATATGTCTGTCGGCTAGGTCGATGAATAAAGTAAATGAAATTAATTATTCCAGATTCAGAGCCAAGGCATATATACATATCTCTATGCAGTGAAAGATGCACATTGTACCACTATCTGCAAGCTTATTTCATTTAATAGCACAATTTTCCACCATTAATGACTGGCTTCGTGAAGAACTATTGTATGTGTACACGAGAACTTTGATAATATTCTCGAAATGCTTGTTTATGGAATGGGGAAAATTGTCCCAGAATTTGCAGCAATATGGAAAAAATGAAGAGAGTCCTTGTAAACAAGCGTCTAACGCCCTTGTGACATAACTTGCAAAAATATAAATATGAATTAAAAATAAAAATAGGCGTGTTAAATGAAAGAGATGCTGAAACTCGCGATTCAATTATTTGCCGATGTTCGGATCAAATGATGGTCTGCTACAAGGTAAGAAAGAGCCTGTACAGCCATGTCACATAAATGCGTTGCTCTGCAAGATGAATTCTTGCGGTATTTGTTGAGTTCACAAACTCCAGAAAATACATCTTGTACCGAGCCCGTTGATTTCCACCGATCCAAACCACTGGTGGTTTTTGACCAATCACAGAGCGACATTGTTATGTTATTGTTATTGCTGTGACGAAACCAAGAAGCACTGATGCCGGGGGAAACAAACAAACCTAACATGGACGAATGGACGCTGCACTTAATTCTATTCTTGCATAATTACTCACCGTTTCCATGGCGCGCTTCGTGCATTTTTATCTGGTAAAGATGTTTGTGCTTCCCCCCACATCGACGACATTTTCATCCGTGGCCGTGATTGTTCAAAACAAACATGCACAATGCTGCATCATCCAATCAGCTCAAAGTATTGCACAGAATATCCCGCTTTTCCCAAGCAAATCACAGTGGCGCAGTCCCAGACTGATATTGTGGAGAACTCCTTTGAGTGAATCACTACATCAATCTGGCTATTGCCGGATTTCACTAACCTGGCAATAGCCTGATTAGAAATCGCCGATTTGATTGACCCTTGGATTACACCGCATGTGTGTGTGCAACGCACGGATCCGCTTCGCTCCGTTCTGACTACATGCTCCAGACATGTCAATACCATGGACAAAACTCACCGACGACTGCGGTCCGACAGCTCCATCGCTTTCCTTCTGAGTTAGTTATCTACTAATTTCTCCAAAACAAATGGATGAAATTGCAAATGAACGCTAATGTCATTTTCATGATGAAAACATTTCATAAAGACAGTTTATAAGTGAAAAATGGGCCATCATGGCCGGAGTGATTCTTTAAACAGGTTGTATTTGAGCAACAAACATAACTACATGCAAAAGTAAATAATTTAATAAATCCCATATTGTCAAACTCAAAAATCTAAATGAGCCATTAAAGGAATACAAGACTGATGAAAAACTAACCAGCTATTCTGTGAAATGGTTCATTTAAACTCTTCCCTGAATTTTTTTTGTCATTTTGTGTTCTGCAATTATGATTTTATAACACTTTTTATGACTATTTTTGCATTAGGTTTAAGTAAATTTTGGACAGTCACGTGATCATCGTGACGTATCGCGTGCGTAAAATACACATTGAATGAAATGCCTGCCAGTGACAACAAAGAGACTCACGAGGAATTATTGCGTCCCACGGCAGACATCAAAGGTGGAATTACTCCCTATAGCAAAGAAGCACTTCTTCAAAAGAAGTACAGCCATGGAGGTCTTGCCAAAGATTTGTGTCCACAGCCGAAAGCGGGGATGAAAGTGGCCGATAACAACGCATTCAGCCGTCCGGCTCATAGCGAGTCGAAGTTGGGGACCGTCTACAAGTTTCGTGTTAGAGGGGCTCAAATTACCAGTCAAGTCACTATTGACATTGTTCACTCTGGAAACGTAAATTGTGGACCGTCCCTAACCTGGACGGTAAACATCTGGGTGAGTTTTACTCTGACAGGCAAGCTACATGTCGTGTGCTCGCTCTAGCCCACATTAGGTGAGGCCACCCACCACCACCCCACACGGAAGGACATCAAACCTGGCGTGGGATAGAAGACAATCTTTTTCTTGCCCATTACGTCAGCAAACTCTCATTCAAGTGAACGACGGCAGCTGTCGTTAACGCACCGGATACGTCATCAGGATCACGTAACCAGGATACTAGTGATCACCTCGGTATGTTTTTACTTTGACGTTTAATTGGTTTAATAGAAAATTCAGGGAATAAGATGCCAGAGATATTTGCACTTTTATTCTTCATACGCAATGCCTAATCTAATACAGGAAAATTAGTTATTAGTGGTGTGTTGTTTTAAGATTTTACAAGTAGGAAATACGGTCTTTTTGCTTAATCGCATAGAACCATTTTGGAATTCTAAAGTTGACTAAGTAAAATGCAAATGTGCCTCAAGCCTCCCTCCCTCCCTTGAGCTTTTGTTGTTTATTGTCATGCTGCCATTTAAGGGCCACTTCAGGTGACTCGTGTCCGTTGTAGTAAAAATAAAGACATTGACATTTAGGCGGGATAAAGTTGCCTTTTGGTGCGATGTAGGCCAAAGTGTGCACATGGGGTGTGAGTGGGGTGAGTGGGGTGAGGGATGTGGCAATAGGAAAGGATACGGTTGTCTGAAATAATAACAAGTGACACATGAGAGTGCAAACAATACTGCTTCAAGAAATCAATGAAGTTTATTGTCAAGGCATTTTGCTGTGACTGCAGACAGTTGAAATGATAACGGACATTTGAATTCAGCTTGTCACGCCGACAGCGCCCAATGCTTGGTGCTTCGGCCTCTGGTGACTAGAAGTGCATGCGAATGTTACACGCTCCCCTTGTCCACATGGGAGAGCAGAGTGACGCATCAGGCCTTCTGCCAAAGCTTGGAGACAGTGAGGGAGTCGCATGCACTTCCATATACCACACTAAACACTTGAGGTGTTTTTGCCTTAGCTTTTAAAGGAAAAAAATACCCATATTCCTCCACCAGCATCGCAGGGGGGAAAAAAAGATTTTTTATACTTTTCATCACTTTTTAACCATGCATTGCAAATTATATCCCCTGCCCCCATTACAAAAAAAGCCACAACAACTTGCCTGACTTTTGCTAAATTACTCATGAACATTTTATTACTACCATGCCACAAACAAAGGGAACAAGCAAGGATGAACAACTCACATTCTCTCTTCGAAATGAATCATTCCTGCCTTGCTGAATGCCGCATCCATTGTGGTGTGCACAAGAAATACCAAATTTCACACACAAACACTGACTAAAGTAGTTACACACTCACTGTATATTAACTGTACATGCACACATGGCCTGACACAGCTTTTTCACGCTACTGACAGTCTGCATAAACTCCTCAGAGGATGAGGCAGTGTCATGTCATTAACCTGCCCATGCTTGTTTCTGGATCAACTGCCTTGCAAACCACTGTGGGAATATCAATCACAAGCAGGTGTCCGCAGCCATTTCTGTGCATGTGCTTGTGAGTGGAGCAGGGTGTTCTAGATTGTTTGCCTGTCTGGAGTCAGTGGATACAATCTATAAAAAGTGCAGCATTTTAGTGCTGCATAAGGGGGTTTATGTTGAGGATATTGCAAATTAAAAAGTAGGACCCAGTCTACATGTATGCAAATTATCAGTCTTCTTCTTCGTCCATGGAGAATGATATAAGGAATTAAGAGTATAGAATTAAGTTTAGAATAGTACATAGAGCTGTCAAAATTAATCGATTAATCCACAAGTAATCAATTATCAAATTAATCGACAACTATGTTAACTAATTTGCTCCCAAAAACGTATAAATGTGTTCTATTTCAAATGTTTTAAGTGTCTTAAAGACGTATTTATACTATTTTTTTTAAATGTTTTTTTTTATGTTTTTTTTAATGTTTTTTTTTATGTTTTTTTTTTTTTATGCTAGAGCATACAGAAGTCTTTGATGCAGCCTCTGAAATGCAGAGAACGGGTGAAGCAATGGTAGCAATTACAAAAACGGCCAACAGGTGGCAGCAGAGTATAAAAGATCAACCAGGGTCATGTTGTGAACAAGCTCATTTACCCACTGTTCTAAACAGATTTGTGTATAATGATAAAACTTAGCTATATTCTAATGTTACTAATTGCTGCAAAACGGAAACGGATAGAAATATACTTTATTTTCCTGATGACAGAAGAGACTCTAATCTTTCTTTTGGTAGGTTCCATGTTTTTATAGAAGTAGAACACAATATTCTGTGGGCTGTGCAAAATCTGTCAAATTACAGCAAAACAGCCGGGAGCGAAGGGGGTTGCTTCAGTAAAAATGGCTGGGAGTGAATGAGTTAATAATTGAGTAATTGTTTGGAGCCATTTTTATTTTATTTTTTATTTTTTTTTAAATCTCTTATTTCAGCACATCAACAGTAATTGTTCACTGATTTCTGTAGTCCTTCATGAAAGAAGACCGATTATCTTTGGTGTTTGATCAAAATAAGACATTTGCAAACATCGGTAACATAGTACAACATCACCCCCCCTTTTTTTTTTTAAATCACTATATGAATACAAAGTACAAAATAACCACCAATCACTGGTTAATAAACAGTAATCAGAGGGAAATGCTTTTGTAATGCACTTTAATGGTTTTATTTGCATATACAGCAGCTGCAGGAGTAACACCAGCAATTTAGTAGTAGACCTGGTATTTCCTTATATTTTATGAATGCAAAAAAACCCCACTGTTCATAAATAATGCACTGTTGCAAAGACCTTTTGTAGTGCAGAACATAAAAGCTCGGATCAGACGTGTATGTCACAGGCTGACATTAATAGACACCATGAACAGATCATTTGTTCATTTATTGAACAAGAGTGCAGCCTGAGTCACTGAATTGCATTTTTCCATGTTTTATTAGCCCGAGACTGAGGTGGAAGCAAACTGTGGGAACACTATCATGATATTCATTTGCCAATGGCCCCAGCCCACCTTGGAGTAAGTGCGCCCCCTAATTTTTATTGCCCTTCCGAGGCCATTACGCCTGCTAACCCAATAATGTAATTGACTGACTTCGGGGAGTGTGGCCTGCGTCTAGCAATCTCCTTGAAGGTAGAGATGGTGTTTGTGTCGTGAGTGTATACGTGTGTGCATGTATGTGTCCAAATACCAACTGTCAGCTTCAATTGAAACAGGCTTGTGAAACAGACGGCATTCTCACAGTAGCATTCATGTTTGGCATTTTGTCAGCTTGCTGTTCTGATTAAGAGGTTATATTATAATCTATTATACTGGCCCCTTTGCTATGAATCACATTCTGGTGTTTGTCATTACAAATACACAGATAGCACCCCGCTTTATTTCTCATTTATTTGAAAATACGATAAAACGACATAGCACTTCCTTGGAATTACAATATGAAGACTACACATTCAGCAATCTATTTAGATATTTGGTATTGACCAAGTGCACACTCTAAAAACAGTTGGGTCAAAAGTAACCCAATTATGGATCAAAAATGGACCGTTCTATTTTATGGGTCAATTTGACCCAACTTTCAGGGTAGTTTTATACAAAATGACACCATTTTTTGATCCAAGTTAAGTTGTTTTACAGCGTGTTCAGTTTAAAGTATCGATCACCAATCTAAAGTATCGATATTTGCAATAAATTTATTATATTTTCTTTATCTCCATTTTAAAAATATATATTTTTGTGCATATGAGCTACTTTTTTCTTCCACCTTCTGCGCACATGTAAGCAGTGCACTGGCGTCTGCCCCCGCCCACTCTTACGTCCCAAACCCGTGTCAAGCATGCTTTTCCTTCGCATTTCTCACAGACACAAACAAACATTTGGAAGCATGGCGGCAGCATCGTCTGCATCAATTGATGATGCTGAATGTGGTTGACTAGGCCTATGTCGTATTAAGGTTGTTGTTGTTTTTTTGGGGGGGGGGGTTAAGCTGAAGATGTGTGTACCCCCATTGGAGTGAGCGCAGCAGCAGCGCATATGTGGCTTTTTTCAGCTATGTATATAAAAAAATAAATAATAATAATAATAATACAACACTACCAGTATCTATATCGGATCGGTATTGTGATATTTTGTCCCAGTATTACTCGGTATCGGATCGAATCCAAAATCACTAGTATTGCCCATCCCTACTAAAAAAGACCCATTTCTTGACTTAAACTTGGGTCAAATTGACCCAAGTAGAGGATCGCTCCATTTTTTTACCCAACTGTTTTTAGAGTGTATGATCCAATGGCAAGATCCCAGGCACATAATTCAACTTCCAGCGACATCTACATCAAGAACAACAAGAACATCAAGGTCATCTTTCGTCGATCTTGTTGGAAATCAAAGCAATTGTTATCCTTGGGTGGGGATGGGGGGCGTGGGTTTACAATATTAAACTCAACTTTATTTATAGAGCAGTTTAACAATAAACACAGCTCTAATTACATTAAGTGTTGAACATATACTGGACAAAAATATAAAGACAACACTTTTGTTTTCGCTCCCATTTTTTGTGAGTTGGACTCAAAGCTCTGAAACGTTTTCTATATACACAAAAGGCCATTTCCCTCAAATATTGTTCACAATCTGTCTAAAACTGTCCGTGAGCATTTCTCCTTTGTAGAGCTCATCCATTGCATCTCACCGGTGAGGGATATCAAAATGCTGATTAGACAGTATGATTATTGCACAGGTGTGCCTGAGGCTGGCCACTCTGAAATGTGCAGTGTTATCAGTCACAGCCGGCTGAGTAGAAGTACCTGTGTCTAAAGCCAAACTGTTGCAGGGTTTTACTTCCTGGACCTGGATTCGATACGTCTGCTTAGTACAGTAAGGGAAGGTTTTTGTTTTACGAACGCACGCAATCACATGCACACACACTCACACACTGTGTGTGGCCTTGATCTCCACTAAATGCCTGAGACTGACCTACCAAACATCGGGTTTGGAACTCAAGTTAAGAACCATTGATACTGAAACTGTTTATTGGTAAGTAACACACATACAGAAGGAATGGTTCAAATCGGTCTCATTTAGTCATCTCTTCAAACTTCCTCTGAGAAACGTGTTCCATTTTGGGGCAAAGCTCCTCACGGTTGTAGCAATGTAATTCATAGACAAACATTAACGCCGGTGCACTGCTTACATGTGCGTGATTATAAGCGGCAATTTATTGGCCTTCAAACATCAGCCAATAGGGCCAAATGGCCGATTATTTTCCCCTTAAAACGTTATTGAAGAAAACTGAATGTTCAGACGCTGTGAAAGTACCCTGGATGCACCATTTTGCTTGTGTAGCATTAGCAACTAGAAAATGTGTAGCATATGTTGTTCTGGTTATTCTGTTGTCCCTGGGCGTCCTTTAAGCTGTTTAATGACATTCCAGTTGGAGTTAACTGTAAAACTAAACACACAATGTTAAGAATTACATCCGTTGTATATTTAAATACAAAACATGCTTTGTTTTTACAACATCGCTGGCCATTCAAATACTAACAGAAAGTTAGCATCAACTTCAGGAGTGTTTTTCCTTCAAATAACAAATATCCACACACAAATCTTGTAGGAACACATACCCACAGGTGAGATAACAATACGCAAAGGTGTGTGTGATAAACAAGTTATTTTAATAGAAATCAATCGCAACTTTCTTCTGTACTCACTTTAAGTGTGTACGCCATGGATGCATAGCACCACACTGCCCCCACTAGGCCAAAACGCACAGCAACAGTCAGTATTTGTTCTTACTGTTTTTTCAGTTGCTATTATTTTAGTTTATTCTATTTTTATTTCACTTTTTTATAGTTTTATTTTGACATTGTCCTATTAAGTTATATTTAAAGTGGATATTTCAAGGATTCAAATACTTTTCTAAAAGTTCTAATCCAAGGATTATTATTTTTTTGTCTTAACATACCATGTTAATCCACATGACATGGCACAAAATACAATACCCGAGGTTCCAGGTTAGCCCAGTAAGTCCCAAGACTTGTGAAAACACAAGAATATATAAATATATAAAATAAAAGGTTCATGCTTTTCAGCGGTTGTAAACAAGCAATAATGGTTATTGACACATAAATCTATACAATAAATCTATACAATAAATCTATACAATAAATCTATACGGTAACTTTGTATTCTTCATGAATTTTTTTGATAAGGTCATACTATGGACTTGTCATTCAAAGCAGAGAATCATAATAACGAAGGTTTGTGCGTAAGTGACACTGTCACTTACGCATAAACTGTCACTGTGACACCCATTGAAAAGGAATTGGGGAGGGGGTAATTTTATTTTTTATATATTTATTATATATGTTTTCTAATAATCATTCATCTGTAATCAGTATTTTTTTCTGCAAAAAATTGGTATCACTATCGGCCTAAAAAAGGTCGGGCCCAAATTATTAATATTACTATTACTTTTAATTGTATATATTTGGAGTCTAATGAAGTTCCACCATAAATGTGACACTGACAGATAACGCTAGCAGCCATGCACTAAAAACAACACATGATGAGACACGTTGTGGGACATTGGTGTCTCTTGGGAGCAATTGTAACCTAATTGGAAAGTATTGATTCTCCACCAGCCATTTGTTACTCGCCAGCCACCAATCAAAGACAACTCATGACTCCTGGTGAGGATTCCCCTGCATAGATCTTGATTAGCCGTTTCCGATTAATTGCTCTGACACCAGGAAAACAATTTTGTGTGTGTGTGTGTGCGTGGGGGGGGGGGGGGGGCGGTGGGTGCGCGCGTCTGCACAGTGGCGGTCAACCCAAAATAGGATGTAGTCAATATGTCGATGCATTGTGTCCTTCGTACATTTTTCTAACTGCCGTAGTCTTGCAGCTGCAACAAGGACAGTTTTAAGGACAAATAGATAATTTATTTAATTTTAGTTGATTAGACAGATTAGTCATGAGTCAAATCCAAGCATGGCTAGACATAACCATATACTAACCCCTTTCCAGCAAAAAGTCATCATATTTACTTATTTTTGGTTACATTTGGTGGTGCTGCACCTTTTTTTTTTCACCAGAGAAAAACAACAATAGTTAGCCTGGAGACCAGACTCATCGGTGTAACCAGCGAATGAGTCTGCTCAATGTCGGCATCAAGCGCATTTCTGAGGTGGGGCAAACCTTACCAAACAGTGAAAAGATTCAATCAGAAAAGAGCGTATGTGTAAAAAATTGTAAATGTCCCAACTTAACTTGGTATTATCAAGCAACACAACTCAGGTGTAAAATGTTCTATTTCTTGACACATGACCCCCCTCAGTGGGTTGAGATAGAATCACATGACCTCAAACTTTCCATTTCCCATTATTTATACTCAGACTCAAATAGAAGGTTACTAAAGCACACCAATAATCCAATTGTAAAGCATATCATAATAATTTGGTGTACTGTAAAACAAAAAAATATATATATCTAAGGGAACCAGTTACGCTTTCTCGATTTAGTCCGATATGGGGTAACCAGCTATTTATACCTGGGAGTGCGGATGCAATGTTTAAATTATGGCACTCAAGGGGGCTGATAAGGACTGGAGATCTGTATTTGCCCGACTCTGACATCACGATCTCCTTTGAATAGCTGAACCAGATGTGGTTGATACTCCTCCTGGAACGCATAATGTATATTCTAAAGGACAAGCAACAGACTTTTGAACGCCTGTGGACACCCTTTATTAATCACGTCAAAAATATGGTAGGAAATTAAGGACAAAAGTTTATATTTTTGTCATTAGATTTTTTTTGTCTTAACTGCAACCTGTGATCTAAGTTATTAAAATAGCTGACCTGTAGCTAATTCCCGGTAGAATTGCATTGTATGTTTTGAAAATGATTTGGAAAAAAAACCCACTGTTGTAAAAAAAAAAAAAAAAAAATACTGTACAGTGGATCTCGACTTAAGTACACTCCTGTTTACGAACAATTTGAGTTAAGCACAGAATGTTTATAGAAAAAGCGTATTTTGGCATGTACTAGCAGATGGATCTGTCGTGCTTCTTCTCACACTGTGTAACCATCATTGGCAATGTGGATAGAAGACTGAAAATAATTGTATTTTAATCAAAAAATACTATCTACAGTATTTATGTTATCTCTTTAATTAATCAACAAACGATTAATGTTGGTGTAATCACATCAACATAGATGTCCACACGAGGCAGAAATTCCACCTATATAATACAGTTTCACCCTTTTACAGATTCTAGAAGCAGCTAGATCCTGTGAATTAGATCTGTTTCAAATGGTAGTCCAGTTTTGAGATTTTATTTTTAAAGGTTGAGTAAAATTTTACAATGCATTGACTACAGCTATTGCTTCCCCACAACTGCGCTAACAAAGTTGTATTGTCTTCCTTACATTTAGATGTGCAACATCAAGATGGACTAGTACATTGATAAGATGGGGGTGGAGGATTGCGGTAAAAGTCAAAACGGTCATAATAGAGTATCGTATTTTCCCGACCCCTTGAGCTGAGGGAAACTGTCCTTGTAGCAATGTAGCAGTGTCTTCAGCGGCATTGCAATCCAACACAATGGTGATTGGCTCAAATGCCACTTCAACCGACTAATAAATCAAGAAGCGCCTCTCTCTTTGCGTCATCCTTTCTCACATAGCTCTCAGTGTGTACAAGTAAACACGCACACATTTCAATATAATTTTTTGTTGGCTGGCATGTTGGAAACGTAACGAAATCTAAACTTTAATCTGCATTTCTCAAACTGAGTATTGTCTTCTTTTTCCTGAGACCAATAAGCAGTCCAACTCGCTCCTTCAGTCACACGTCCAAAAAAGAGGGATAGGTGATGATGGCGGGGCAGCAGTCATGACATTGAACAAAAATAACTTACTAAAGAGATGCTTGGCTGTTCGGCGGCTGATTAATAAAAGGCTACAACAACAAATGCAAATCCACTATGTATTTTTATTTACCTGTACTAGCAGCACAAACACTAAAACAAGGGTAACAACAAGGCTTTAATATAGTGAGGTCACTCTGGTAATGCCAAAAAATTGGGTATTTTGTAGCTATAACAATAAATGTAAAGCCACATTTTTATGTATCTATATTAGCAGCGCCCCCTTTAAACGTGCATTTTAGTGTTGTGTTGTTCGCGACCGTTTCGTTCAAAAAGAACAAATCTCTTCAGTGAACGTGAGTGAACGGTTCACTTCCTGAAGAGATTTGTTCTTTTCTCAGTTCATTTGAGCTCAGTCACGCTCATGCCGTCAGTCTTCGCGAACGACCAATCAGCCGCCAGCGTCAGGCGGGGGTAGGCTTTTACTGAACATACAGCCTCGCTATTGGTGTTCATAAACGAGTCAGTGAGGAAGCTTCCCGTTCGCGAAGAAGGAACGTATCATGGAGTGAACGACTCAGTGAGTGAACGTGCTACCTCCATTTCCCGTCCGCGTACTTTTCATTGAGTTAACGTACTGCCATACTAGTTCAGTCTGTGAGTATAGTCTTGCCATGAGTGATTCACGATTTGCCAAGGAAGGAACTACATTGGTTGAATGATTCGGTGAAGGAATCTTTTGAACGGTTCTTTTTAATAAACTGATTCTAATGATTCAGTCATGCCCATCACTAACGCATTCAAGAGATAGATAGATTTAAGGAAGGCATGATATTGTAACGTCTTGCAAGAACGCCACCAGCAAATGTTGGTTGGGATGTCACCCTTTAATTTCTCTTAACAAACGCTACTGTCGGCCGTAGCCGACTCCGGAAAACTCACGAGGCTCACAGAAAAAAGCCACAAACACACGCAACCAAACACACGCACGATTGTTATTACAGGGAATGTGATAAAAGTAGGTTTTGAATTTATTGGGTGGAGAGCACGCTGAAGGACCAATGAGATGCACACAATGGGTTCAAGTGAATTTATTTTGGGCGCCAGGTGGGCCAATAGCAACAAAGAGGATAAATGAAATAAAATGTTTGTCTAGCTAAAACCCAATAAATACGAGCAATTAAGAGAAATAAAACAATTAAAACCCCTCCGTGAGTCATCACCTTATCGTGGTGGAGGGGTTTGCGTGTCCCAATGAACCTGGGAGCTATGTTGTCCGGGGCTTTATGCCCCTGGTAGGGCCACCCATGGCAAACAGGTCCTAGGTGAGGGACCAGACAAAGCATGGGTCAAACGACCCCAATGATGAACACAAACTTTGGATTTTCGTTTCCCTTGCCCGGACGCGGGTCACCGGGGCCCCCCTCTGGAGCTAGGCCTGGAGGTGGGGCTCGAAGGCGAGCGTCTGGAGCTAGGCCTGGAGATGGGGCTCGAAGGCGAGCGTCTGGTGGCCGGGCCCACACCCATGGGGCCCGACCGGGCACAGCCCGAAAAGGCAACGTGGGTCCCCCTTCCCATGGGCTCACCACCGGTGGAAGGGGCCAAAGGGGTCAGGTGCGCAGTGAGTTGGGTGGCAGCCAAAGGCGGGGAGCTGATGTGCGAGGCTGAGAAGTTCCGACTAGATATAGTCGGACTCACCTCCACACACGGCTTGGGTTCTGGTACCAATCCTCTCGAGAGGGGCTGGACCCTCTTCCACTCTGGAGTTGCCCACGGTGAGAGGCGCAGAGCAGGTGTGGGCATACTCATTGCCCCCCGGCTAGGCGCCTGTGCGTTGGGGTTTACCCCGGTGAACGAGAGGGTAGCCTCCCTCCGCCTACGGGTGGGGGGACGCGTCCTGACTGTTGTTTGTGCTTATGCACCGAACAACAGCTCAGAGTATCCACCCTTTTTGGAGTCCTTGGAGGGTGTGCTGGAGAGCGCTCCCCCCGGGGACTCCCTCGTTCTGCTGGGGGACTTCAACGCTCACATGGGTAATGACAGTGAGACCTGGAGGGGCGTGATTGGGAGGAACGGCCCCCCCGATCAAAACCCGAGCGGTGTTTTGTTGTTGGACTTCTGTGCTCGTCACGGAATGACCATAACGAACACCATGTTCAAGCACAAGGGTGTCCATATGTGCATTTGGCACCAGGACACCCTAGGCCGCAGTTCGATGATCGACTTTGTAGTCGTGTCATCGGATTTGCGGCCGTATGTGTTGGACACTCGGGTTAAGAGAGGGGCGGAGCTGTCAACTGATCACCACCTGGTGGTGTGTTGGCTCCGATGGCGGGGTAAGATGTTGGTCCGACCAGGCAGGCCCAAACGTATTGTGAGGGTCTGCTGGGAACGTCTGGCAGAATCCCCTGTCAGAAAGAGTTTCAACGCCCACCTCCGGCAGAGCTTCTCCGTTGTCCCGGGGGAGGCGGGGGACGTTGAGTCCGAATGGACCATGTTCCGTGCTTCCATTGTTGAAGCGGCCGATCGGAGCTGTGGCCGTAAGGTGGTTGGTGCCTGTCGGGGCGGCAATCCTCGAACCCGCTGGTGGACACCAGCGGTAAGGGATACCGTCAAGCTGAAGAAGGAGTCCTATTGGGCCTTTTTGGCCTGTGGGACTTCGGAGGCTGCTGACAGGTACCGGCTGGCCAAGCGGAATGCGGCTTCGGTGGTCGCTGAGGCAAAAACTCGGACATGGGAGGAGTTCGGTGAGGCCATGGAGAACGACTTCCGGACGGCTTCGAGGAAATTCTGGTCCACCATCCGGCGTCTCAGGAGAGGGAAGCAGTGCGCCACTAACACTGTGTATAGTGTAGATGGGGTGCTGTTGACCTCGACTTGGGACGTCGTGAATCGGTGGGGAGAATACTTCGAAGACCTCCTCAATTCCACCAACACGCCTTCCTTTGAGGAAGCAGGGTCTGGGGACTGGTGGGCCCCCCTATCTCTGGGGTCGAAGTCACTGAAGTGGTTGGAAAGCTTCTAAGTGCCAGGGCCTCGGGGGTGGATGAGGTTCGCCCGGAGTTCCTAAAGGCTCTGGATGTAGTGGGGCTGTCGTGGTTGACACGTCTCTACAACATCGCGTGGACATCAGGGACAGTGCCTCTGGATTGGCAGACCGGGGTGGTGGTTCCTCTTTTTAAGAAGGGGGACCGGAGGGTGTGTTCCAACTTTAGAGGGATCACACTCCTCAGCCTCCCAGGTAAGGTCTATTCGGGGGTGCTGCAGAGGAGGATCCGTCGGGAAGTTGAATCTCGGATTCAGGAGGAGCGGTGTGGTTTTCGTCCCGGCCGTGGAACAGTGGACCAGCTCTACACCCTCAGCAGGATCCTTGAGGGTGCGTGGGAGTTCGCCCAACCAGTCCACATGTGCTTTGTGGACTTGGAGAAGGCGTTTGACCGTGTCCCTCGGGGAGTCCTGTGGGGGGTGCTTCGGGAGTATGGGGTACCGGGCCCCCTGATATTCGTTCCCTGTACGACCGATGTCAGAGTTTGGTCCGCATTGCCGGCAGTAAGTCAAATTCGTTTCCTGTGAGGGTCGGACTCCGCCAAGGTTGCCCTTTGTCACAGATTCTGTTCGTAACTTTTATGGACAGAATTTCTAGGCGCAGCCGGAGTGTCGAGGGGGTCCGGTTTGGTGGCCTCAACATTGCATCTCTGCTTTTTGCAGATGATGTGGTGCTGTTGACTTCTTCAAGCCGTGATCTCCAGCTCTCGCTGGAGCGGTTTGCAGCTGAGTGTGAAGCGGTTGGGATGAGGATCAGCACCTCCAAATCCGAGACCATGGTCCTCAGTCGGAAAAGGGTGGAGTGCCCTCTGCGGGTCGGGGATGAGGTCCTGCCCCAAGTGGAGGAGTTCAAGTATCTTGGGGTCTTGTTCACGAGTGAGGGTAGGTTAGAGCGGGAGATCGACAGACGGATCGGTGCAGCGTCTGCAGTGATGCAGGACGCTGTATCGGTCCGTTGTGGTGAAGAAGGAGCTGAGCCGAAAGGCAAAGCTCTCGATTTACCGGTCAATCTACGTTCCTGTCCTCACCTATGGTCATGAGCTGTGGGTCGTGACCGAAAGAACAAGATTCCGGATACAAGCGGCCGAAATGAGTTTCCTCCGCAGGGTAGCCGGGCTCTCCCTTAGAGATAGGGTGAGAAACTCGGTCATTCGGGAGGGACTCAGTGTTGAGGTGGCTGGGGCATCTGGTTCGGATGCCTCCTGGGCGCCTCCCTGGGGAGGTGTTCCGGGCATGTCCTACCGGCAGGAGGCCCCGGGGACGACCCAGGACACGCTGGAGAGACTACGTCTCACGGCTGGCTTGGGAACGCCTTGGGATCCCATCGGAGGAGCTGGCTGAAGTGGCTGGGGAGAGGGAAGTCTGGGCTTCCCTGCTAAAGCTGCTGCCCCCGCGAACCGACCCCGGATAAGCGGAATTGAAGACGGAACGGAACGGAAAACAATTAAAAGTCCTCAAAAGGAGGGTGGGAGTTAAAATCAGTCTCTTCTTTTTAAAGGACGAAGGAGTGGGAACCTTACCTAGAGTAGCGGAAATCCTTCTCGGCGGGTGCCCGGCCTCGACGCATCAATTCACATCTTTTCGTTTATTTGTGTAGCATGTGTGTGTATTTATAAAAATTAATTTTTTTTATAGAGAGCTCAGTTCATTCAGTAATTTTAAGATTTGACATGTCATCATCATTGCTCTCTTATATATATATATATATATTTTTTTTTTCTTTTCTTTTTTTAATACATTTTTATTTTGTATGTGGGTGTGTATGTGCGTGTGTGTGAGTGTGTATGCATTAGTTCACCTAAAACCTATTAAAAAATCCCATACCGTTCACCTAAACCGAACACTTCAGAATCCAGCCAGAGTCATGAGGCCATCAGGAGACCCGAGGAAGGACCAAAGAAAAGAAAGGAAAGTGAAATCCAGCACCGACCAGACACCACCCACCGGGCCACCAACCAGATTCCTTCACCAACCCCAGAACCCCAGACCCCAGACCTCAAGAGACCAAAGGAGAGACTGAGGAAAGGAAGGAAGGACAGATGAAGCAGAGTGAGATCCACAGACACCAGCCGCCACCGATTCAACGACCAGAGGAAGAATCAGATTGTGTCTGAGTTTCGATAGATGCTGGTGTGGTGGATCTGGCATGCATGAAAATCTCCACCAAAGAGGGGAGCCGTCGACCCAGGACAGAGCAAGCGCAACACCTCAGGGCCCCCCAGGCCACGCCAACGCCAAGGGACACAACCGCAGGGGCCACCGGCCGGAGAGCAAACCCAGGAGCAGGAGCGCCCCCCAACCCAACGCAGCAGGACGGGGCACTGCAGGCCCGCCAGGCACCCCACAGGCCCACAGCCCCCGCTCCCCCACGACCCTCCTTGTAACAGCTCAGCGTTAAGTGAGGTACCTTGGTAAGATACACCACAGTCAAATACCACTCTATAAGTTTTTTCTTCTTCGCATGGTAAATTCCATGATGTGGAATATACCAGGTCCTTCACTGCATAGCCTTTGTGCAAGATACTAGCCATAAAATTGGTGTAGTCCTCCTAGAATTGAGGAAACTTGCTCAGCTTCCTTTCTAAGCTGAGGGCTCGCTGTTCTGCAACACAGTGATTGCTGGGAAACTCAGCATCTTCTTTTCTATACTAAGCAGTGCTATACTAAAGTGACCGTCAACCAGTCTGATCGTCTTTGAGAGCCGTTAAAAATACGGTCTTCTACAGACATCTCCAGCTGCTCCTCATGCTGCCTTTCAGAGAAGTCATATCTGTGTTGTTGTTGCAGAAGCTCATCGAGTTGACCCATCGAGATTATGTGTGACATGAAAGTTGGTTGACTGTAGTCTGAGGTAGATGTTTTTCATAATGGCCCGTTAATAGTCCAGCCTAACGTAGTCTTCACAGCATATGGACCATCTCCCTGGCTATGAATTATCTTCCATGGTTCCATTTCCTTTGGAGCATTTGATCCAATTAAGAGACCAATGTCTGCAACAATAGGATGTAGTCGAACTTGCTGTAGGTATGGCCATCGATCCACATATTCCTGGGTGGGAATATTTTCCTTGGACACGGGTCTCCTCTTTTGTGTGAAGACATCTGGAAGTTCCACCAATGTGTTGTCATCCACACTACACACATCTATCCCAGATATCATAATTGAGTTGACAATGTTGTTTCATTTATTCATAGTTTTGAGAAGAATGTTGGTTCTTCTTTCTAGTACTTTCAGTTCTCTGAGCAGTGCCTCCGTGCAAAATGTGCCAGTGCTTCCTGAGTCCAAGATGGCATAGGACATCACATTACTTTTCTTCATTTTAACCTTGACTGGCACAATAGCCAAGATGGAGCCTGAATCTTCCACCCCAGTAGGGGTCTCCACGAATGCAGTTGTCCCAGTTTTACTTTTACTTTTAAGCTTTCCATTAATGTGGCGTATGATGGGATGTTTGAGAGAGCAGACACGGCAGGAAATCTTCGTGTACACCCTTTACTCATGTGTCCAGGTGACAGGCAGCCAAAGCAAACCTTTGCGTTTCAAAAATTCAATTTTTTTCTTTCTATGATTTATTGTTCAGTTCATTACAAGTGTCCAAATTGAGGTTCTCTTTGGCACAAACAAACATGATCTGACAACAGTGCCTGCACACTTTCCACTATCTTCTTTCATGGGTCTGATACTTGTAGTAAAACTACTTTTCCTCTCTCTTGGTATGTAGGTGTTTGTTTGGTACATCACTGTTTGAGGAGGTTTTCATTCAAAGGAAACAGCTGTTTCTTTCAGATTACCAAACACAGGGTGTGATATAATTCTTGCTTGTTGATCCATATAATCAACCATGGGTCTATTTCATAAAGCAGGTTTAGTGAGAACTCTGGGTCAAGAAACCCTGAAATGTGGGAAACTCTGCATTTTCCGTTTTAGAAAGGGAGGCAACTGAAACCAGAGAAAAATAGGTAACTCTAGCCCAGAGGTGGCCAAACTCGGTCTTCGAGGGCTGCAGCCCTGCAGGTTTGGAGGTTTCCCTTTTCCAACACAAGCTGATTCCAATCAACAGGATCGTTATCAGGGTTATGCAGAGCTTGCTGATGAGCTGATCATATATCAGCTGTGTTGGAGAAGGGAACCATGCAAAACCTGCAGGACTCCGGCCATCGAGGACCGAGTGTGCCCACCCCCCTGCTCTAGCCTGTATCATAAAAATAGGTAATTTAAGCTCTCGGTCAGTTACCGTAGTAACATGTTCCATGAACCAAACCTGGTCGGTGCAGGTTTTTTACAATGAAACTCGAGGTTTTCGCTGTCCCCGCCTCCTTTCAGCCACACACGCCATTCATTTCCTCATTCATAAAGTCAGCCCGGTGAGTTTTTGCGTAAATACGCAATAGTCTATAGCGTAAAGTACACTTTTGTCACGAACATGGCATGTCCTTTTGACAATGACCCTATTGCTGAAGGTGCCGCAATGTTGCGCAGGGAATTAAATATTCGTTGTGAGATTGTTATCAGACCGCGCATAGATATGCTGGCATTTCCGGACAGTTATCTTTCTGAGCGGTACCGTTTCACATCACAGTCCACTTCCTGTGAAAACAAGTTTGCCAAGTAACTTTGACAAACATGCAAAACTAAATACAAGTGCACTGAAGAAAATTAAGAAAGCGACACGCATATATGTATATATGTATTTTTACCATCTTATATCTACAAGGAGTGATGCAGGAAGAGCTAGAAATAATATTTTGTGAAAATGAGGTGAGCCTGTTCGAGCGCCTCATCTCAATGAGACCTCTCCTTTGTTTTTTTCTCCCTAACAATGACATCACATCATTGCCGCGCATAATAAATGAGCTGTCTGCGTGGCTAAATTACTAATATCACCACCACAAATGTAATCTTTATACTTCATGTTTCAAGTGGGATTAAATTTAAGTCAAATATTAAGCCACAACTGTTACTCGAAAAACTTTGCCGATTTACGTACGTCTACCGAGCCGTGCGGACCTCGCGGATGCGTCAAGCATACAGTAAGTCAAGCTTAATGCTCCCACCCGACCGGAGCGCACATTGGAATTTTAATTACGTAGAGGTCGGATAAATGCGACGTGGACGTTCAGACTGAAATTCGGATATGTATCCGATCTAGGACCACATATGAAAGTGATAAGTAAAAATCGGAATTGAGACGTTAAGAAAAGTGAAATACAGGTCGCAAAAATCAGATCTGGGTCGCATTTGACTGCAGTGTGAACGTAGCCTATGACTATATTTACATGGGATCAGTACCCGGGTTAAGGTCAACATTTTGGTTTCTGAAACATTTTTATTTACCTCTGCCTGTGTATTTGCGGTGGGTTGCACACAAGAAACGGCATACAAGTCACTCCTAAACTCATAAGACCAAGGTTCTGTTCAGACAAAGCAAACCAATGTTCCATTCAATGGAGGTTATATGACTAAATATTCATATTAGAATAGGAGAAACCCAGGGGTCTTATTTGGGTTTTTAAAAACCAAAATATATTAACAGGAGTATATTATGGATTTTGCGGGTGTTTACATGTATTTGTGCAACCAGGATATTGCTAATATTCTAGTGAAAGTTATTGACTGCATCTACAGTATGTGCATTGTGAGGAGAGCAATGAAGTGATTCATACAGGAACCTGCATCATCATTCTCAACTCCTATTGGGTTAGGCTGACAGAAACGTGGTTGCTTGTGTGCACCTACAGCCCTTCCAACCACTACCAAACATTCACACCATCTATACACCAGTATGAGTAGCACTGGAGGCAATGTCTTACCCATGGACACGACGACACAAAAGTGTGAATCGAACAGCGGACATTCCGGTTACTAGACGACCAGCTCTATCCTGTAAGCCTCGGTTGACCACGTTAATTTGGAGATAAAAAATAGGCACAGGTGTGATCTTTTATTTTTTCCCCCACAAAAGGAATTGGAAATATTATTCTGTGTCTACGTACCCATGCTAAATAACATCCAGAAAGGCCGGAGACCGTATAAGGTCAGCGACCGCATCAAAAAATAACAGATGCTCGAGTTAGACACACTGAAACTCCCTTCAGGCATACTCTGTAATTGGAGTTGCATACAAGCCTGCCTTCACACAAATTGCTTTAAGTGTAAAACTTTGCTGGCATGATACTTTGTTAGGCCTGGGAATTTATTGAACAGTCAAGCAGGGCTGATAACCTTAATTCTAACACTTTTGTTGCTCTTTAACTTTTTGTATAACATTAATGTGTCATCAATGAGTCTTCCTTGAGATTTAGACATTGGAGTATTGGCTTTAAAAAGGTACAATCCTGAATACCTTTGAATTTAGGTTAAAATGTTGGAGAAAAAGCAAGCGTTAAATATGTAACTTAAGTACGTAAAAACTAATAAATTTTTGGCTTAAGAGCAAGAAATAGTGTTATTTAGTTACAGGGCTGCTATGTCTGGTTTCTGGACGCTTGAAGCAACATAATATTAAATTGACATTAAGAGCTCACATTCATGCTTGTATATGCCGGCCTGACGTCCACGCAACACACGGCCAAATCAAAATGAAAAAGTGATGACAAAACCAGAGGTGGGTGTGTCAATTAATTTTGAGTGTCCATCATTCGGCAATTTTCAACAGTGGGAAACAATCCGAATCGCATTGTCATTATCAATCCGTCATTCGTCCTTGCTCAGCCAAATGAGCGTCCGTCAATGTTTCCATCATTTGAAGTGGACAACTGTCATTGCTCCATCATTCATCAATCCAGCAAAATGCCGGTCATTGATGGATTGCCGAATTTATTGACGGATTGACGATTGCATTGACGGACGAAAACATCCTTCCGGCAATGCTTAGTTCATCAATTTTTTGAAAAATAGGTAACTCTAGCCCAGAGGTGGCCAAACTCGGTCTTCGAGGGCTGCAGCCCTGCAGGTTTGGAGGTTTCCCTTTTCCAACACAAGCTGATTCCAATCAACAGGATCGTTATCAGGGTTATGCAGAGCTTGCTGATGAGCTGATCATATATCAGCTGTGTTGGAGAAGGGAACCATGCAAAACCTGCAGGACTCCGGCCATCGAGGACCGAGTGTGCCCACCCCCCTGCTCTAGCCTGTATCATAAAAATAGGTAATTTAAGCTCTCGGTCAGTTACCGTAGTAACATGTTCCATGAACCAAACCTGGTCGGTGCAGGTTTTTTACAATGAAACTCGAGGTTTTCGCTGTCCCCGCCTCCTTTCAGCCACACACGCCATTCATTTCCTCATTCATAAAGTCAGCCCGGTGAGTTTTTGCGTAAATACGCAATAGTCTATAGCGTAAAGTACACTTTTGTCACGAACATGGCATGTCCTTTTGACAATGACCCTATTGCTGAAGGTGCCGCAATGTTGCGCAGGGAATTAAATATTCGTTGTGAGATTGTTATCAGACCGCGCATAGATATGCTGGCATTTCCGGACAGTTATCTTTCTGAGCGGTACCGTTTCACATCACAGTCCACTTCCTGTGAAAACAAGTTTGCCAAGTAACTTTGACAAACATGCAAAACTAAATACAAGTGCACTGAAGAAAATTAAGAAAGCGACACGCATATATGTATATATGTATTTTTACCATCTTATATCTACAAGGAGTGATGCAGGAAGAGCTAGAAATAATATTTTGTGAAAATGAGGTGAGCCTGTTCGAGCGCCTCATCTCAATGAGACCTCTCCTTTGTTTTTTTCTCCCTAACAATGACATCACATCATTGCCGCGCATAATAAATGAGCTGTCTGCGTGGCTAAATTACTAATATCACCACCACAAATGTAATCTTTATACTTCATGTTTCAAGTGGGATTAAATTTAAGTCAAATATTAAGCCACAACTGTTACTCGAAAAACTTTGCCGATTTACGTACGTCTACCGAGCCGTGCGGACCTCGCGGATGCGTCAAGCATACAGTAAGTCAAGCTTAATGCTCCCACCCGACCGGAGCGCACATTGGAATTTTAATTACGTAGAGGTCGGATAAATGCGACGTGGACGTTCAGACTGAAATTCGGATATGTATCCGATCTAGGACCACATATGAAAGTGATAAGTAAAAATCGGAATTGAGACGTTAAGAAAAGTGAAATACAGGTCGCAAAAATCAGATCTGGGTCGCATTTGACTGCAGTGTGAACGTAGCCTATGACTATATTTACATGGGATCAGTACCCGGGTTAAGGTCAACATTTTGGTTTCTGAAACATTTTTATTTACCTCTGCCTGTGTATTTGCGGTGGGTTGCACACAAGAAACGGCATACAAGTCACTCCTAAACTCATAAGACCAAGGTTCTGTTCAGACAAAGCAAACCAATGTTCCATTCAATGGAGGTTATATGACTAAATATTCATATTAGAATAGGAGAAACCCAGGGGTCTTATTTGGGTTTTTAAAAACCAAAATATATTAACAGGAGTATATTATGGATTTTGCGGGTGTTTACATGTATTTGTGCAACCAGGATATTGCTAATATTCTAGTGAAAGTTATTGACTGCATCTACAGTATGTGCATTGTGAGGAGAGCAATGAAGTGATTCATACAGGAACCTGCATCATCATTCTCAACTCCTATTGGGTTAGGCTGACAGAAACGTGGTTGCTTGTGTGCACCTACAGCCCTTCCAACCACTACCAAACATTCACACCATCTATACACCAGTATGAGTAGCACTGGAGGCAATGTCTTACCCATGGACACGACGACACAAAAGTGTGAATCGAACAGCGGACATTCCGGTTACTAGACGACCAGCTCTATCCTGTAAGCCTCGGTTGACCACGTTAATTTGGAGATAAAAAATAGGCACAGGTGTGATCTTTTATTTTTTCCCCCACAAAAGGAATTGGAAATATTATTCTGTGTCTACGTACCCATGCTAAATAACATCCAGAAAGGCCGGAGACCGTATAAGGTCAGCGACCGCATCAAAAAATAACAGATGCTCGAGTTAGACACACTGAAACTCCCTTCAGGCATACTCTGTAATTGGAGTTGCATACAAGCCTGCCTTCACACAAATTGCTTTAAGTGTAAAACTTTGCTGGCATGATACTTTGTTAGGCCTGGGAATTTATTGAACAGTCAAGCAGGGCTGATAACCTTAATTCTAACACTTTTGTTGCTCTTTAACTTTTTGTATAACATTAATGTGTCATCAATGAGTCTTCCTTGAGATTTAGACATTGGAGTATTGGCTTTAAAAAGGTACAATCCTGAATACCTTTGAATTTAGGTTAAAATGTTGGAGAAAAAGCAAGCGTTAAATATGTAACTTAAGTACGTAAAAACTAATAAATTTTTGGCTTAAGAGCAAGAAATAGTGTTATTTAGTTACAGGGCTGCTATGTCTGGTTTCTGGACGCTTGAAGCAACATAATATTAAATTGACATTAAGAGCTCACATTCATGCTTGTATATGCCGGCCTGACGTCCACGCAACACACGGCCAAATCAAAATGAAAAAGTGATGACAAAACCAGAGGTGGGTGTGTCAATTAATTTTGAGTGTCCATCATTCGGCAATTTTCAACAGTGGGAAACAATCCGAATCGCATTGTCATTATCAATCCGTCATTCGTCCTTGCTCAGCCAAATGAGCGTCCGTCAATGTTTCCATCATTTGAAGTGGACAACTGTCATTGCTCCATCATTCATCAATCCAGCAAAATGCCGGTCATTGATGGATTGCCGAATTTATTGACGGATTGACGATTGCATTGACGGACGAAAACATCCTTCCGGCAATGCTTAGTTCATCAATTTTTTGAAGGTCATTCCACCCTTTGTAGCTCTCACAGCCTCTGCTTTTCTGGGAAGGCTTTCCACAAGGTTTACCAGTAACAAATTGGACAAGTTATTGAATTTATTGGAGTTACCTCAATACAAGTGCAGGTGCTGGTCAGAAAATTTGAATATTGAGGGAAAGCCCATTTATTTAAATAATTTGTTTCATAAAAGGGAATCTTGCCTGTTACATTATTTCACCACACACAAAGTAAAATATCCCAAGCCTTTATTTGTTTAAATTTCGATGGTTATGGCAGAAAGACACACACCCAAAAAATAATCTTTTGTTTAACGAATTAGAACATTGTGACAAAGCTCATGCTCACGCAAAGCTCTTACCGGCTAATTAATGCAAAACAAATGCAGAGGTTTTCCTCAGCTTTTAAATTGTCTCAATCTCTTAGTAAGCTTCAGAATCATGATGAAGACTGCTTGATGGTTGTGCAGAAAACCATCATTCACACCCTCAAACACAGTCTGTGCTGGGCTCAGGAGAAAAAGCACTGGTCAGTTGCTTTTTCAGAAGAGTCTGGAGAAGCACAGAAGTCAACCTGCTTAAAGTCCAGTGTGAAATTTCCACAGTCCGTAATGGTTTAGGGAGCCATGACATTTGCTGGTGTAGCTTCATTGTCTTTTACCAAGTCCACAGTCAACACAGCTGCCTACCAGAAATTTTAGAGTACTACATACTTCCCGCTGCTGGTGAGCTTTTTAAAAATGTTGCCTTTGATATATATAATTTCTTTCTCAACATAACTTAATGACTTAAATGTTTTTTTTGTTTTTTGTTTTTTTTTAGAGCTCAGTATTGTTCATTCGGAAATGTCATCATCATTGCTCCTTTTTTTTATATATATATATATATATATATATATATATATATTTTTTTTTTTTTTTTTTTTTTTTGTGTGTGTGTGTGTGGGTGGGTATGTGTATGTGCGTGCGTGCGTGCGTGCGTGTATTTGTTAGCTCACCAGAAAACCTATTAGAAAAAATCTCATACCGTTCACCTAAACCGAACACCAGGAGACCCGAGGGGACCGAGGTGTGGAGGTGCCATCGGTTGGGGGCCGCAGTATAGAGCAGTGCTGCGGTCCCCTGTCCGTGTCGCCGCCCCCCCCCCCCCCCGCCCTATCTATTTTTTTTAATGCACCACATACACTCAGCAACATGCTTGGGTGGCGGGTGGATCGGAGCGTGGGAATATCATTTCCATCGGCTCCGGTTCACCTGCTCCTAATTTTAATGCACCACACACACACACTTGTATATACACTGGGTGGGGTCACATTCACGGTTTAGGGGTAGAGTTCGCCAGTCCGCGAGCTGGCGGACTCAGTAACAGGGGTTAATTTTCACAAAGAACGCTGGGGTGACGACCGGGGCCTTCCCCCGCTGGGTCTGGGGTTCGGGGGTGTCGGCCGCCCTCCGGTGCCCCCATCTCCCCCTTCTGCCCCCGGTGTTCCGTCCTTCCACACGGCGGGGGGTGGGGTGGGCGCGGCTGCCCTCTCCGCTCCGCTGTCCGGCCCCTCTTCGGCGCCGGAGCCTGGGTGCGGGTGGTCCCCGGGGGCTGGGGGGGCTGCCGGTTGATCGGGGTGGGGTCGGGGGGGGGGGGGGCTTTGTTGGGGGGGTGGTGGGGGTTGCGGGGTGGGGGGGTGCTGGGGGTGGGGGGTGTCTGGGGGATTGAGGGCGTGGGGGCGGCTGGGGCTGGGTTGGGGTGGTTGGCGGGGGTGGATGGGGGGCGGGGGGTCGTGGGGGGGGGGGGGGGGCGGGGGTTGGGGGCCGGTGGGGTGCCTGGTGGGCCTGCAGTGCCCCGTCCCGCTGCGTTGGGCCGGGGGCGCGGGCCGTGTTGGGGCGGGGGGCGCTCCTGCTCCTGGGTTTGCTCTCCGGCCAGTGGCCCTGGCGGGGCCCGGGGGTCGTCCTTTGGCGCTGCCGCGGCCTGGGGGGCCCTGAGGTGTTGCGCTTGCTCTGTTCCGGCGGGGGTCGTCGGCTCCCCTCTTTGGTGGAGATTTTCATGCATGCCAGATCCACCACACCAGCATCTACCGAAACTCAGACACAATCTGTTTCCTCCTCAGGTTATTGAATCGGTGGAGGCTGGTGTCTGCGGATCTCACGCGGCTTCGTCTGTCCTTCCTTCCTTCCTTCCTTTTCTCGGTCTCTCCTTTGGTCTCTTGAGGCCTCCCTGATTTTATGTTTTTTGGATTTGTTGGGGTCTGGATGTTTCTTGGGCTGGGGAGGAGTTCTGGTGGGGGGTGTCTGGTCGGTGCTGGATTTCGCCTTCCTTGGTTTTCTTCGGTCCCCTCGGGTCTCCTGGTGTTCGGTTTAGGTGAACGGTATGAGATTTTTTCTAATAGGTTTTCTGGTGAGCTAACAAATGCACGCATGCACGCTTGCACATAAAAGAAAAATAAATAAATAAAATAGATAGGGCGGGGGGGGGGCGGCGACACGGACAGGGGACCGCAGCACTGCTCTATACTGCGGCCCCCAACCGATGGCACCCCCACAAGCCCCCCCCCCACCCACAAGTTGTGTGGTGTATTAAAATTGGAGGGGAGTTGTAGGGTGAAGACGGTGTTTCCACCCTACCCCACCCCCCAAAGTGTGTTATGTGCCCTATATGTCTATAAAAGTGTATTGTGCAAACCTAGTGTAGTGAGTTAAGAGGAGTGACCAGCGGGGCCCTCCCCAACCGGGCGGGGGCAGGAGGCGCACCGGCCCACCAAGCCCCCACCCACCCCACCAGGACCCCGGCGGGCATATGGGACCCATCCGGCGGGGCGATAGGGCTCGCCCCCCGGATACTGGGTCCCGCCCGAGGTGTCAGGACGCCCACCGGAGCGGGGCGGGCACGACACCAAACCCCAGCCACCCCCGCCGGCCCCCATAGCACCGAGACCCGGGCCACGGATGGAGCCCCCGGCCCAGGGGAGGGGAAGGAAGGCGTACCGGGGAGGGGGAAGGGAGGAGGGAAGGGGACGACAAGAAGGGCAGGGGGCAGCGGCAGGGACGCAAGGAGAGGGGGAGAGGAGGATGAAGGGTGACGAGGGAGAGGGGACAGGGAGGCGGAGGACGGGCGGGGAGAGGCGAGGAGGGAGAGGCAGCAAGGGGGAGGAAGGGGGAGGGGAGAGGGAACCACCGGGCACCCCGGCGGCCCACAGGCCCCGAACCGCGTCGCCGGGCCCAGAGCGACGGACCGCGCCGGAACGGCGCCGCCCCCGACACCAGGGAAAGCCCCGCAACGCAGCACCCCCCAAGAGACCCAGGGAACGGCCAAGACGCAGCCGCCACCCAGCAGCCAACAGAGGGGCAGACCCGCCCACTCCCCGCCAGGGGGGGCAGCACCCACAGAATTAACCCACTGGCATGCCGTGAATCCGAATATCAACCCCTGGTGCCCATCGGAGGTGAATCCGCTCGATCCCGCTGGCAGCAGCCGGGTTCCTGACTATAGAAACACAACCATTAGTTACAAATTGCCTAATACAGAAACATCAATGCAAGTTATAACGCTGCTGTGGCTCTCGCTAACAGGCAGAATTAAAATCCAAGTTTAGGTTAAAAAATTCTATATACGTAGACCATGTTTCTTTAAATTTTGACATTTGGTTTTTATTTGAGGCAGATATTTTTTCCATTAAAATATGATTTATGTGGAGGTTAGACCATTGGTCGATATTCAAAGTTTGTTTATTTTTCCAGTTAACAAGAATTGTTTTTTTTGCGATAGTAAGGGCTACAAGTATAGATTGAAATTGTTTATGTGGTAAGTCAATTGTTGTTAAGTCACCTAGCAAACACAAGTTTGGAGAGAACGGTATCCTACAGTCCAAGACAGCGGAAAGTTTTTCTAAGACTTTAGTCCAGAAACACATAACCGGAGTACATAACCACAAAGCATGAAAATAAGTGTCTGTAGTGTTTTGTAAACACTGGAGACAAATGTCGGAGTCTGAGAGTCCCATTTTCTTCATCATATATTGAGGAATGTATGTTCTGTGAATAATTTTATATTGGATAAGTTGTAAATTTGTGTGTTTTGTCATTTTAAAAACATTTTCACAAACTTGAATCCAAAAGACAGATTCCGGAGCTA
Source organism: Leptonotus elevatus (assembly GCF_054856555.1). Classification (NCBI taxonomy): domain Eukaryota; kingdom Metazoa; phylum Chordata; class Actinopteri; order Syngnathiformes; family Syngnathidae; genus Leptonotus; species Leptonotus elevatus. Next base: position 7,214,566 of record NC_141240.1, on the reverse strand, counting down.
TAGACAAGTCTGTTTCCCATTTTGAGATGGGAAAAGACGTTTTATCAGTATATGAAAGTAACTTATATATTTTTGAGAGTTTTTTTGTTGTTGTCGGAGAAAGCTTGGTAATATCTTTAGCTAAAACAGGCGGTTGGAGCGTACCCTGGAGTGTTGGAATTTGTTTCTTTATCATACTTTTAACTTGCAAATAATGTAAAAAGTTTCCGTTTTTTATTTTATATTTTTGGAGCAAGGATGTATATGATATAAACATATTATCTGAGAAGAGATGGTGGAGATGTGTAATTCCTTTCTGCTCCCACACATTCAAATAAAACGATTGGTTGTTAATTTGACTTAAATGTTTTGATGAGACCCACATTATTGTCACATTTAATAAAAAAATGTGTTTGTTTCAAAGGCTGTTTGTTTGTTTTTGCGACTGGACAGCTTACGTTTTGACAGGAAGCATTAGCAAGAAAAAGAATAACTTGCAAAAATGTACCACTTGGACCAGGAATTGAACCAAGGCTGCCTGAGTAATGGAATAGCTCTGTATATTGTATTGTATATATTGTGCAGGTGCTTTACCACTGAGGTAACCACCACACCTGAAATCTTTTGACATTTTATTATGTCGGATGATTAATCAGCAGCTTGGGGCAATTTTTACATACAAATATACTTAGGTTGGATATATTTTCGATTTAAGACATTTTTATGTAGTGCAATGGTAGGATTGTATTTAATTTTAGAAAAGGGATAACATAATCACTGTTCACTTGCTGAAACAATAACGTTTGGAAGCATTTGGGGGCGTAATGGAATGCAAAATTTACCAGTCACGTGTTAGGGAAATTGGTCCAATTAATTCTTATATAAATAATGGTTAATTATTAAATTAATAATCAATTGCCTCATTAATTGAAGGAGACTCAAACTTAACATTTAAATTAATTCTGAATAAGCCTGCGGAGCACCACATCTATTTTTGATAATTTTATCAGGATAACAGATGAGAACCTCGTTGAATCAGTCATTAAAATGAAGGTTGTACACCCTTTTTATGAGTTTGTGAGTTCTTTGTTCATCTTAGAGATTAATATAAATTGATAAAACACACACACAGTACACAATCAGGTTTAGATTTTGTAGCGTGTTTCGCTGGGCCTGTTGTGGAGTGATGGTGCCGTGAAGTAGCCGTGTGTTGGTGGTCCCGCCAGCCGTGTGCTAGCTCTCTGCTAGCAGCCGTGCCAGATGAAGAGGAGACCTCCCAAGTAGCAGGGGAGCCACAAGGAGGGCCAGAAAGAAAAAGGAGAAGAGAGACAAGCAGGAAGCCTTTTATAGTGGGCTGGGCCAGCGTCCTCAACAGGGGTCCGTTCTCAGATTCCTACAGAGATCCAAGCCGGAAATTTACCAGCCTTGGGGTGAATTTTGGTGAAGACTCATCAGATTGTAGTTGGATCCCATGTTAACCGAGATTCTAAGGTCAAAATTCAATCAATGCAAACACGTACAGTTGGACACATCAAAATAAATGTTACCTAGCTTACAACTGTAAAAATGTGCACACAAATGAAAGTTAAGTATAGACTATGCCACTCAAGTAAAACATCTTCACAACACTTCATGAAGTTAACATTTCAAAAATGGCAAACACATAACATTTTATAATTAATTGTTCTGTTGCAAAATAAAAGTTTGGAAAGGTTTTTTCTGTCACTCAGTTTTCTCAATCCAGACCGGGTGGGACTGGAGGTCTGTGGGGTGGGTGGAAGGAGTGAAAAGGGGGTCCCCCCAACCCCCCAATGTGGCATGTCCAGGACACAGAAATGAAATGAAATTTCTTTGTGATGAGGTTGTAAAACTTACAACCGGCCAATAATCGTTGGACACGTCACATCGTGATTTTGAGACAGATTTTGGAACGTGTTTCGAATTACAAGTACCGCCTGGGTTGTGGTACATACCAAACACAGTTTCAATTTTGCCATCACTACTGAGATTGTGGGTTCGCAGGCCAGTGTGACTGTGTGTTGGTGACTACAAAGTATCCTTGAGCAAGATACTGAATCCACAGTAGCTCCTGATGCTCTGTCATCAGCAGGTGAATAGGTAGTCAAAATATAAAGCACTTTGAGGGGCTTGTAAGGTGGAAAAGCACAATATAAATGAAGTTTACCAGTTTTAACACTGACACTAGTGAAACACACTCATAACTAGTGTTTAAACAGCAGAGTAAAGTGTAGTTTGGCAGTCAAATTTTAACACTGACAGTAGTGTCGAGTACTTTCAACACTATTCAGTGTTTACCAGTTTAGATTTTTTAACACAATACAGTGTTAGAGTAACACTGGTTAAGTGGGAAAAAAGTAACACTTTCAAATGTAATATTTACACTAATTGGCGTGGACACATATAAACACTTTTCTAGTGTTAGACTAAACACTCTCAGTGTTACTCTAACAGTGGTGATTTTGCTGCACGTGTGGACAAAAGGCACTTCACAAGTGTCGGCAGATCCCGCAACTGTACTTACTAGCTTTCCCTATAGACTTAAGGAGAAAAGGGCTAACGACCCTGTGTATAGTAGCGAACTGCATATTAGACCAGACATTTAGTTCTTTCCACAAAGACTATTTCTCAAGAGACGCAGTAAAGGCTAAAATACAATTTTGACAGACTAAGCGATATAATAGAAAGGATACTGGACAATCCTATTGGGAAGAGCCCCCTCATGTAAAATCTGAATTGGCACACTGTCCTACGAGAGGAGGAGCAGTCTGCTGCTGAAGCCAAAAGGAAGGGGGGGAAAGGAGCATTTGAGCATTTGAGCCCCTCTGAAAGTTACTGGATTCATCCCCGTCACAGCTAATCGTATTCCCCGTGTTGAAAGTATCATTAAAGAGCCAAAATAACAAAGTGGCAAAAAGTGAAACAGTGCAGACGAGTGATTTGAGAGCACAGCGTTGGGCGGATTAAGGAAGAATGTTCATTTGCGACATATTGGAGTTCAGAGAAGCTTATCAAAGAAGAAAATAAGTTAGAAAGTGCTGTACAGAAAATATAGACTGGATTGGACACTCTGTACTTAGGTGTGCATTACAAAATCCAAGCTATTTAAACATGTCCATTAAAAAGGAGGAAATATTGCTGTATTTCACAGAACATGCATATTTTGTTGTACTTTTCTCATTGTGCCACCTTGACATGAAACTCTGCTGCGCTGCACACCTTTTAAGCTTGTGCTCTTAAGTGATCGTTTTCATTTGCTTGTTAATAGCATCCTTTGGAAGGCTGACAGCCAGGTGACCAGAATGAAATACAAAACTACATATTGTCAAACAGTGCGGGTTTGCATATAATCTGACACTGAGCTTGTTTTCACCTGCTTTGTGGAAATGTCTAAAAAGTTTTTTGTTAACTGCAATTTTTGTCTTCTGTTGAATCTGGGGATGACAATCACTTATAGCAAAACAATAACATTAATCGATTCCATTTGTATGAGCATTGAGTTGTTAAAAGAGCATGTCATTTTTGTCAAAGTTGTAAGTAGGGATGTAATGATAACTGCAATATAGTTATATCGAAATATTAAAATGTCCACAATATTGTCGTCATGTGACGATGTTAAAAGCAGCACGTCTGTTAAAAAGGTGAGGTTGTATTCCATTTGTGCAGTTCTAGCACCCTCTGGTGGTTTGTTTATTAGTGTAGTTTAATTATAATTAGGCATGTTTTAAATCAGTAATACCAGCAAATATTTGTCAACATCTCCATTAAAAAACACTACTTACTACATTACTTCTGCCGAACACTACATTGTGAACTACATCGACCATTATACTCATCAATAGGAGCACATGACAATGACATGGCCAAGCGTATTTCTCTGTCACTGCTGTTATGTAGAAAAACACAATATTGTAGTTTTTTTTTCTCCCAATATGAGCTTTATAATAATAATAATTATTATTATTATTATTTCGCAATATCATGAGTTTTTACACAGTATTGTGAGTTTTTATATATATTTTTATCTCGCCAACCTCCACACAATATCATGATATTTATTGTATCATGATGTTTGGATATCGCTGCATCCCTAGTAGAGGAGTAGGGAGCTTTGCTTTAGTCCTCCGCTTGCATCCATATTATTTGGATAAACAGATAATACACATAAATCAAACTGTGTGTGTATGAACTGTTACATTTTGGCACTTTTCATGTTCAGGTTGAATCCCCAAGATTTACCCTCTTCATTGGTTTTACATTTTAAACTTTTACACAGCAGTATTTTTCAAAACTGAGCCCTCCACAGCCCCCCCCCCCCCCCCCCCCCCCAGCCATATGTGGTAGCTGATCATAGATGCTAGGCTTGTGGATGAAGCATCTTAAACCAATAAACCAATGTGTGCTCAGCTGCGTGGGATCTCACAAAGCTTTTTTACCAATACTCACACAAGAGATAGAAAGTCTAGACGCCACCTTTTTGCCTTTGGGCTGTTACCCCATAAAACCTAGCAAAGCGTGTATCCAAGGCAAAGCCAGCACATGCAAGTGATTTGAAATGATTCCAGATGCCAGCTGTGATTTATCTCTTGATGTTGCGCTTGATCCAGTCCACAAATCCACTGTTCTACTTTGCTCGTGTCCAATCATGGCAATAGATTGTGTCCTTCTGCAATGTGCCGAGCATCCTCAGAGGGCTCCGATGCGCTCATGTGGCCGTCCATCATTCTCGATAGCTTCCATCGAGGCCGCCTCTCCCCTCTACAGTTGATGAATCTGTAGCCATTCAAAGGATCATTTGAACGCCGTTGGCCATTCCTCGTATTCTCTTGACCCTTGTTGTGTCCGGACCTCTGTTCAACGTGCTCTTAAGTCTTCGTTCATCAGATCTTAGAGGACCAAGGCGAGGTGAAAAGGAGACAGATGGATGTACTGCACTGAAAAATAAATTTGGTTTAAATGATCTAGTAAACGGGGTTTGTAATTTCGATCAGGTTTGTTTCCACTGCTGTCTGTACATTAAGAACTAATGTAGGGCCCCCCAAGAGCTGAATTTGGTTTTTGGACCATTCATATAACTGGTTGTGAGTTTGAATTAAATTGTAGTCTTTCTAAATTCAACTACAGTATTCAGTTCAAACTAATACTGCCATGATCTTTGCATTGATCAGTGATGTTTATTTTTGTGTCTTAATCACATGTCTTAATCACATAAATTCTGCACATTTCTGCTACCTCCCAGAGAAATGTAGCAAGCTAACCTACAATAAAATGACAAAAAAGTAAAATAAAGCTTATTTTTCATCATTAACTTCATTCCAAGTCATTGCTGTGAAGTGATCGATGAAACTGAGACAATAGTGGGGTTTCCATCCACCCATTTTTATTTAAATTTTCAAGAAATGCGAAAATAAAACTGAATGGAAATGCTAGCATTTCGACCCCCACTTCCCCCCCCCCAAAAAAAAATTACACTTGGAGGGGGTGGATTTTGAAGCGTATCGAAAAAAAGGAAAAAGGAAATTTGGGCTATGGAAACAAGTTTTGCAAATAAACGCTGACAAGACCGGATACACTTTGCACGTTTTGACTGGATATTACGTCACGTATGTTTGTAGTCACAAAGCAATGGTGGACGATAAAGTAAGGCATGTTTGGGGGACGATGAAACAGAAATATTTTTGGAATTAATTAAAGAAGCAAATATTAATGCAATTATAGATGGAAAACAGCAAATAATTACAAAAGCAAACTCATACGACGTCATCGCACAGCACAGTCGCTTCGTATTTTTCTTCTTCTTCTTTTAAATTACTGGTGGATCATATCTCTATTGTGTATATATGGAGGTAAATTTGGTGCAAAACTAACTTGTGCAAAAAATGTGTACCTGTAGAAAAAAGTCTAAATTTGTATCTGTAAAAGTCGTGATTTGTATCTGTAAAAAAAATGTGTGCCTGTAAAAAAAAAAATTGTGTCTGTAAAATAAATTTGTACCTGTAAAAAAAAAATGTGTATGTGTAAAACAAATTTGTATCTGTAAAAACAAATTTGTACCTGTAAAAGTCATGATTTGTATCTGTACAAATTTTTTTTTGTACCTGTTCAAAAACTATAAATTTGTATCTGTAAAAGTTGTGATTTGTACCTGTAGAAATAACAACTTGTAGTCAAAGAAGTCGCCACTAGGAGTCACAAGTGGGTTTTCTGCTGCTGTTCAGTGACGTGAGTTTTGCCCCATTTGTCGCGCTACAAATGGAGCAAAACTAATTTGCACTTGTAGAGCGCCGTGATTTGTACTTGTAAAGAAGGGGGCGGGCTCTGGTGTAATGAAGGGTTGTTTTGACCAATCAAGTGAGAAGGATTTGAGCGGATTGGAGCGCAACCTCATTGGTTTAGCGAACGACGGTGGCGGGACTCGCGGAAGGATACAAGCAGGACACATCGTCGCCAACCAACATACATATTAAGAATACTTCAGTCGACTGAAGTATTCTTCCTCAACATACATATTAAGAATACTGAAGTATTCTTCCTCAACATACATATTAAGAAGTATTCTTAATATGTATGTTGGTTGGCGACGATGTGTCCTGCTTGTATCCTTCCGCGAGTCCCGCCACCGTCGTTCGCTAAACCAATGAGGTTGCGCTCCAATCCGCTCAAATCCTTCTCACTTGATTGGTCAAAACAACCCTTCATTACACCAGAGCCCGCCCCCTTCTTTACAAGTACAAATCACGGCGCTCTACAAGTGCAAATTAGTTTTGCTCCATTTGTAGCGCGACAAATGGGGCAAAACTCACGTCACTGAACAGCAGCAGAAAACCCACTTGTGACTCCTAGTGGCGACTTCTTTGACTACAAGTTGTCATTTCTACAGGTACAAATCACAACTTTTACAGATACAAATTTATAGTTTTTGTACAGGTACAAAAAAAAATTTGTACAGATACAAATCATGACTTTTACAGGTACAAATTTGTTTTTACAGATACAAATTTGTTTTTACAGATACAAATTTGTTTTACACATACACATTTTTTTTTTACAGGTACAAATTTCTTTTACAGACACAATTTTTTTTTTTACAGGCACACATTTTTTTTACAGATACAAATCACGACTTTTACAGATACAAATTTAGACTTTTTTCTACAGGTACACATTTTTTGCACAAGTTAGTTTTGCACCAAATTTACCTCCATATGTATACTGCTACCTACAGTGGCGGAGTTCCCTCTCAATATTCGCAAAGAGAACAACACAAGACGAAGCATTCGATGAACGAATCTTTTGAACGGTTCTTTTTACTGAACTGATTCTAAAGATTTAGTTCACTTAAAAGAACAGTCAAGCCCATCACTACAATAAACCATTGTACTGGTTTAAACGCATTGTTTGACAAGTTGTGGGCGCTGAAAGCATCAGTTTAGCCAAACATTTCTTAAAGTTGATGGTGCATTAAATAATGAATGAATAAATAATTAAATAAATACCGCGGATTAGACTTAAGATGCCTGCACTTTTGTACTTTGAAGGCCACAGCCACATTCAACAAATTCCAAAGCTTTGCCTCTGGCATTTAATTAATCCAAATGGAAAACAATATGAACATCACTGACTGTGACATCTGCCATTTTTCTCAGGGGAGCCGTGCTTATCATCTTGCTGTATTTACTCAGTTTTAAACACAAGCCGATTGGACTCAGCTGTACTCCCATCAGATGCTATGCGACTACATTGAATAATAACATCTTTGTCAGCGAGACAGCCACTAAAAGAAAGCTGCTGGGCTTTTGTCAAGATGCGTGATTTTCAATTGATGGGTTAAGGCTTCATTCTGTGGTTCGCAAGCAGGTAGTAAATAATTATAGAGCGTTGTTTCTTTATGATATAGGCTTGGGGAATAACCGAATGTATGTACCGGTGTCATGTGTTCCGGTAAAAAAAAAAAAAAAAGTAAGTTAAAATTTTATTTTATTTTTTTAAATCAGATTACAAGTATTTTTATTTTTTATTTTTAAATGTATTATTTTGCTGGATTATAATTGTCATCATTGAGAAAGCATGCAAATGTACATTGATTATGTGTCTGATGTAATTTAGGGGTGCAACGGTTTCAGATTCTGGTTTACGATTATAGTCTGAGAAAAAAAAAAAAGCAATTTTACGGTTTTATGGTTATTCTTATAGACATAAAACATATCACATCAACATTCTTTGAAAATACATCTAAAAAGTTGCTGCTTTTTTAAAACAAATACAGCACACAAATAAGTATATATATATATATATATATATAAATAAATAAATAAAAAATATATATATAGTTTCAGACCTTTAAAAGCTCAAATTGGCTTTAACTTTAGGTTTATTTTAACAAAGTGAAAATAAATAACTGAATAATAAAATATAAAGTAGCTGCTATTTGAAACAAATAGTACACTTACCAGTGAAACAACATAATAGGTATGTATTTCCCTTCTGAAAAACAAACTCTGCAGAGCCTCTGTCTACATCAGGGCCAAATGACACTTTGCTGTACTTTTAGTTCAAAGTATAGTGCAGGAATGTCAGCATGTTCACAATATCAGCTGTCAAATAGGAGACATTATATGGCCACTTACCATAACAATAACCTTTCTGAAGGCACGCTGGTAGCTGGAACACAAAGGTACTTTCTGGCCACTTTTGAAATTATTGGCATTTCTTTTAAGATTAACTTATATATAAACAAATGTTTGTGTGCAGTGCAATAAACTTTATTGTTAACATCAACTGTGTCATCCATGCCTATTATTAGTATTATTATTTTTTTAATTTAATCATCTGTTATTTTGCTTGTCATTAACTAACCTTTACGAGTTTGCCATGGTGAACCCGCAGATCCTGCCTGAGATTCGTATTTGAGCCCTTCGCCGAGACTGCTCGCCAGCAGGTTTTGCAAATGGGAAAGCCGTCGTCTATTATCACTCCTTGGGCATCCTTCTTATACCTAAAATGCTCCCACACTTTAGCCATTTTTTTAAAGAAAGAGCTTGATGTCATCAAAAGTAAAATATGCGCTCCACGCTGGTGGTAGAGAGTGCATGGGAGACTACCAACTATTGTCCCTGAATCAGCAATTTTGTGAAAAGTAACAGTGTTATAATAGTGTAATTTCATGATAAAATTTAAATGAATCCCATTTGAAATACAACGCATATTGTGTTATGTATTGTATTGGATGACAAGGACCCAAGAGTGGGGAAGCAGGTAGGCGAGGTAGGTGTATTATCAAAAAAATAATTGTATTTAAAGAAAAACAAAAAGGGAAAACAAAGCACTCCAGAATAATCTAAATAAATTAACAATGTCCAAAATGAGATAGAAAGTACAAAGCAAAACTGGGAATCAATTGACTACTGAAGGGAACCAGACAGGACTCACAGAAAACACGATGTGACATGGACAATGAACCGACTGAAAGGACTGAAAGAAAGCAGGAAACTCAAAAATACTAGTAGTTCCATAATACATCGTGAGGCATTGTTGTATGCACCTGCATGTCACTTCATGGAAGTCACATTTGTTTTTGTAATATTAAGTGCATGCAAAGATTTGATTTAAGACAAAATCCTAATTGGTCTTCATGTTCTGCAGTGTAAACATAGCCTTAAACTCTGCCACCACACCAGATCGTTCCTTTGTCTTCACTGTTAGCTGTGTTGTGTTCATGTTAACTCCAACGTTGGATTTAACGCCTAGTTGAATGTTATTTGCACTCTTGTTTCTCCTTAAATTCCGTCTTCTTCCGAGTAATCCCCCCTGCTCTAATCCTTCCTTGTTTATTCACTGTTTGTTTTAACGTTGTTATTCTTCCTACTTAATAGGAGTGTTTTCTCTGTATTAGTCAACCTCTTTGTACTTTGTAGGTAACTAATTCTCTCTACTCGTCAGTAGTGCTTTACGGTCTAATTTTTGTACTTTTTTCTACTTGTTGCCCTAATCGGTACTTTGTGCAAGCATACCAAACCTATTTATCACTAACACCTCGTTGTTTTGAGCTTTATTTGAATAAGAAATTCATTCCTACACTAAATTGTTTTTCATTTTAGTTTTCTGACCAGTGATTTACATTAATTTTGTTTTGTTTTTTAATCCAAAAGATAAACAACAACTCAACAACAATGAAATTGCACTTATGTTCAATATTATTTTGTTTTTCTTACTGTCACAATTTTGAACAGTGTGGTATTGATTGAATCATAATTAAAAGCTTAGAAAACAAATACTAGTTTGAAAAAAAAATTGAAATTTTGAATTAAGGTCAAAATGGAAATAGAAGCTAATTTTATAGCTCAAATAAAAACGCCACACTGCTGGGCTTTGCCCCATTTATCCCACAGGCTAAAAAGAAGCTTGCATCAGGCTTTTGATGCAATCTTTTCTTAATGACAATGCACTAGTTCACTGAACATTTTCTTTTGAATTTGCAACTAATGTCTGCTGCTTGCTTTCATTTTGTTGCCAATATGGTATTATTTTCTATTTACTGCATTCAGGCAGCCAATTTCATTATCAAGAATCGCCTGAAGTGGACATTTTTTGGAAAGCATCACAGGAACTTGAGCTGCATTACTTAATTTACAAAACAATTTAGTTAAGCTACACACACACACACACACACACTGCAGAGTACATATCGTTTATCAGTTTACCATTTGCATTAACTGGTAGCCTCTGTCTTTGTACTGCTGCAACAAACATGTCATATTGCACTTCATGTAGTTTGTCACTAGCATACTTCAAGTTCCATGTGTTCTTTTCACCGTGTGAAGGAGGCTAATGTACTTGTGGCTCTGCCTTTAAGGGTGTTCGCTAAATTGCTTCATTTTTCCCCTCTTCTTTCCTTTTTTTTTTTTTTTTTTATTGTAGCCTGGTAGATTACCATTACTAGCAAGTGAACAGTGAACCTTGACTTAACATATTTAGGATTTAACAGACAGAAAATAGTCCACTCAAGACACCATTTTGTCCAGTAGTTGTCAAAGTCTGTTAGCTCCAGAATTAGCTGCTGTTATTTGCTGACGCTGTGGCACAATCAACTGACAGAGACTGCCACACGTATTTCAGGGGTGTGCTGCTGTTGTCACAGATAAAACGCACAGTTCCAACTAGATCACAAATATGCCTACATGGCAGCTATGTTGTCAAAAGCAACATTCCCATCAAAGACAATGGATGGACATATGTGGTGTCCATGTTGGCAAGGGCGATGTTCCCTTCAAAGTTAATGGCAAGCATGTCCATTTGCCATTCTCTATGGCATCTAATCGTAACGGGAAAAAAAAGAAAAAAAAAAGGAGGCATGCTAACCATGTGACTCATGAAAGTGATCAACAATCTCAAGTTTTGTTTTATATTTACAATCCTTTTGTACTGCACTGGGCTTTTTTAGGCCACAAAAAAGTATAAAGCATTTTGTGCTGTTCAAAAAGAAAGAGAGTAAAACCAACATTACAAGTTACTTTCTTCACAGAGGTGCACATAAGTGATGCGCAGGTGCTCATGCACAACGGAAACATTAAATTGCGTACCAGATTCAAGCCTGTCACTGCACATTTGCGCACTGAGCAGCAAATGGGACTTGAGTATTCCTGTACAGTGGAAGCAAGAGAAACACCTGATAGTAACACCGTGGTCCGGCAAATCCTGTCACTTTAGAAAAGAAAAAAAATTAGGACAAAAATAACTTTTTCCCTTGACACATTTTACAATTGTAAATCACTTGACTATTAGAATTTTGTGTGTTTTAAAAGACTATGAACCTTTTGTGTAAATCGTGCTTAGCTTGTTTTATATTTGGAATTTCAATGTGTTTGTAAATAATGTGTAAGTTAATAAAGATATTTAAAAACTAGAAGCAAGAGAAAGCAACATGCTTGTTTTAAATACAGTACAGGCGCTCCCGTTCCACACACAAACACATAACGGTTTCCCTCGCCACCCCTCCCTCATGAGCAGCGTTGTCGTACACAGCAAGCGCTACTGTGAGAAAGAACAACTAATCAATACAAGACGTATTTCTCCGAGGTTGGTGGGTGTAGTTCATGTGTGCATTTTGCTGACAAAAAGATGACGTTACAACAAATATTACATAGCAAAGCTAACAAAATGTGCCAACCATATAGTTGTAAACAATGCTTGGGTTAAAGTTATTCTACTTCTTATTCTTGATTTCTCAGACTCCACCAAGCTCCTCACCTGTGAAATATATTGGACCGGAGAACCAATGTAAATGTGTTAAGGCTCATGTAGTTCATATATTCCTTTAACAGATACAATCAATTAATGGAATCAAGTTTTGACTGTGAACATTTTCATAGATGCTAAATAAGGTATGTATGCGTGTGTGTGCCTGCAGAATGTCCTTCACCTTGGCTCTGCACGTCAGCGAAAACAAAACAGCAGAAAACCATTTCCCGCATTTTATGAGATTGCTATGAACAATCTGATTGCTGTGAACATTTTGACTGCAGAATAGATTCAGGCTTCCTCTCTGTGTGCTTGCGGAGATTTTACTGAAATTCACTCCAAGCAAATAAAATTTATTTCATGACGCTTTCATTTCTTAGCCGTCTACCTCCTCCTGTCAATGCAGGCCTCCTTCCTATGCCGACACACATGTTTCTCTATGAACTGTCGTCTCACAAAGCCTTTAGCTAGGATTAATAAATATTAAACATTGCACACTGAACAAAAGCTGTTGATGCAGATCACTGTAGATTTAGTTTGATGTCTGGACTAAAGCTTTATCTATAGATGAAACAAGCCTGGCTGATTAAATACAGCACATGATGGCAACTCACCCTCGGGGAGAACAGAGTGGTCCATGTAAACGATTGCTTTTAGTGATTTCCCTTTAAAAATTAGCAGGTTGGTACTGGATTCGACTTGGCTTTCAAATGTAATCAAATGATTAAGAAGCCATTTGTACCCTTTTACCACCATCTAAACCATGCTTATACTATTACCTCTATTAAAAAATAATTAATTAATAGTTAATTAATCAATTAATTAAATTCATGAATAACAGTTCCCTTTGTGTGACAATTTACGGTAACGTTCCAAGGACGTCAATGTTTACATTCCCATTAGCGGCTAACTGCAAACGCCGGACACTAGGGCCATATGATACAATGACGGTGTAATTAAATAGCGGTTTCTTAATGTCCTTAATTGGCAAATATGATTTTGGGATGGTGTTGAGAGAAGTTAATTTTTTTCGTTTGTAATAAAGTCAATTTCTGGATAATAACTTTTCCATGTGTTCATATTATTCAAAAATATGCATCCTATTATTTAAAAAAAATAATCACGCCAGCAAGGTTGAAGGCAACCAGGTGGGCCGTCCTTGCCTATGAGGTGTCCCTTATTTATTTTTCAGGGAGTTGGCAACCCTCTGTGGAGACCAGCTCGTTTCCCTGCATTTTAACACCTGTGGCTAAAGCGAATCTGTGGCAAGGTTTTTACTTTTTGGACCTGGATTCATCAACCCTGCTTACATTGTTAAACACCTGCTTACATTAGATATGAGTTTGACATACTGCCAAAAGTGTAATGCTCGCTATGACGTCTGCAAGCTTTTTTTTTCTTTTTCTTTTTTTCTTGCAGAGTAGCTAGTGACTAGAGTGCAAGTACAATTTCCTGACACTTAGCCAATATTGTATGTTCTATGTGGGAATTTGGGACACCTTTTTGCTGTCTGAAAAACTCAAATTAATGTGACTGGCTCTGGTAAAAGGGTCCTCATGTCAAGAAATCAAAATTGAGATATCCACATATTCAAATTCTACACTTACTTAATCCCCTTTCAAATATAATTATAATAATAATATAATACATGGACACACTTCATGGACATACTGGTTTTCTGATACACTCAAAAAACAAGTAAACAAAACTGCACCTTTCAGAGTGGCCTTTTATTGTGGGCAGTCTACCTGTACACTAATCATGGTGTCTCATCAGCATCTTGATATGGCACACCTGTAAGGCGGGATGGATTACCTCGGCAAAGGAGAAGTGCTCACTATCACAGATTTAGACTGGTTTGTGAGCAATATATGAGAAAAATGGTGATACTGCGGGGCACGTCCGCCTCCCAGTGCAGAGGACGTGAGATCGAGTCCAGGCTTCGGCCTTCCTGGATGGAGTTTGCATGTTCTCCCCGTGCTTGCGTGGGTATCCTCCGGGTACTCCGGTTTCCTCCCACATTCCAAAGACATGCATGGCAGGTTAATTGAACACTCCAAATTGTCCATAGGTGTTATTGTGAGTGTGGATGGTTGTTCGTCTCTGTGTGCCCTGTGATTGGCTGGCAACCAGTTCAGGGTGTACCCCGCCTACTGCCCGAAGCCAGCTGGGATAGGCTCCAGCGCCCCCCGCGACCCTTGTGAGGAAAAGCGGTTGAGAAAATAGATGGATGGATGAAAGTGTGATACTATATATATATATATATTTATATATATATATATATATATATATATATATATATATATATATATATATATATAGTGGCGAGCTGTCAACATAAGCTATAAATGCAGTGCATGCCCAAGCCCTTCAATAACATCATTAAAAATATTTATCTGTCAGTGTCCTCTACTATACAATACCTTAGTTCTATTGTTTTGGTCTTAAATTCCTGTGTAATTTGGCCTGTTTACATCACGGAAAGGTCGGAAGAGTGGCCCGACATTCGGGAGCGTCAGCTCCGTTCTGTTGTGTTTCTGTGTTGAGGTATAGTGTAGTGTGTTTCGTCGTGTGTTGCCTCACTCATGTGTCGTTCCACCAATATGTCCACCTGTTTGATTACAGTGTGCCCCTTTTTCCACCACTTTTTTGTATGCTACTCACGCGCCATAACATCATTTTGTGCCACCCGGCACGTAACACCCGGGTTGAGCACACTTCATGGGCACGAGCCAGTTCCGAACACTGTAAATTCCAACGTATTGGCAAATTTGTGCACATGTGATTGTGTCAGTTCACTCACCACAGAGCTGGTTACATTACAGTGTGTGTGCATCAACCTGCATCAGTCCTGAATATTTTATACCAACACAGTGGTATAAAATAATAATAAAATAATATTAAATTTCATTTAGCGGGCGCTCGCATATGTGTCACTCCAGCATGCCCACTCTCAAAGGTCACCGCTCGCCAATGATATACAGTATATGTAATTTCACAGTATATTTGATGATGCCGCTAAGAACGGTGAGGACTGTTGAAAGCAGGTTATATGAACGCTTGATATTTACAATGTGTAGGTTCTCCAAAATCATGCCATCAATAAAGAATAGAAATCGCAAGGCTACTTCCATTCTTCACACACCTTTGTTTTCTTCAGCTCACTCACACTGCAAGCTCCCTGCAGAGTCTACTCAGGCGATCTCATCCATCTTGTTAACCAGCGCCTCCACATTCCTTATGACAACAGATGGAAGTCAGGATTTTCTGTTACCACGGTTATATTGTCTTTATCTCTCACCTGCAGCACCATCCTCCAATTTAGTCACCAAGCTGCTCAGGCACGAGCTTGTTTGTGGCTGCAGCCTCATCCTCAGCTGCAGAGTGCAACTGATGTGTATCTATTATAATAGATTACAAGTACATGTGCCGTGGCAAATGCAAAAGCAGCGTTCTACAAAGCTAGCAGAACACAAGAAACTAAAGAAATACAGCATAAATACTTAAATAAATTGAGAAGCAACTGCAGTTCCCCTTTAATTAGCTTGACATGCTTGGAGGAAATACATGAAATGTTTCTTGGAGAAGATTAGTGTCTCCACAGGCGGTAGTGACTTTAAAATATTAGCTCAAATTTTAATTACTTATGAGAGAGGTTGAGGCTTAGTGGGACAATATTCAAGTTTCACAGTTGAAGTACTTGGTTTTATAAGGGTTTGAAAGAGGAGGCGGAGCTTAATGTGAGAATCTGTAGTTGTTGTTTTTTTGCAGCAATGTAAAATTACACTGGAAAAAAAGAACACAAACACAGTAGACTTGCTAAGGAAAGTTGTGGGTTTGAAATTGGTACTTTAGTGGGAAATTCTCAATGCATTATTTGACGGGAACAAAACCTTTTGTTCAAAAGGCAATGAGAATGCCAAAAGTACTTCACCTCTTAAAAATAAAAAATAAAAATCAAGGCAAAAGTTAAGTGCATCATTTGCTATGGTGTGTGGAGTGTGGTGGATTATTTTTTTGTGTCTCAAGGCTGTTTCAAAAACTTTTTGTACGCCTCATTGGCAAAAAGAAAAAGAAGAAAATTGTCCTGTTTGACAGCATAGTCATGCGGTGTGGTGTATCTGTACGCTTCACTGTGTTGGTGTCAGGTGCAGTTTGCAATGAGATTCATAGTTACTGGAAATGCCACCCGAGAGTTCAAGGTTTGCAAGGGCCAGACAGGGAAGAGAGAGAACAGAGCACAGTTCGACTGGTTTGATCTTAAAAGTAACACATTTGACAGCCAATTTTGCCAATACTGTACTTTATTGAAAATGCATTTTATTAAAGTGTGATGTGTTTAAAGGATCTTTGTGCAGTTTGTCACTTTTTTACTCGCAACTGCCACCTTTGGCCCAAAGCATAACTGCAGCATCTGTGTCAGGCTCGTTCATGGTGTGCGTGAGGGTACATGCTCGATCTTAAAGAGACAACGTTACAAACATCAGATCACATTAAATCCCCCTCCATAAGGAAAGGAAGTAATACAACTGTCAAAATAGGTGTTGTAATTGATAAGTCTAGCTGCTGCTGTTCATGGCAGCTGTTGTCTCCCCTCCTTCTCTTTGCCTTGACTTTCTTCATCTGTCACTCATTCTTAGGTGTGTCTTTTTTCTTTTTTTTTTTTAAATTCAAACTACTTTTTGCTCACACTCTTCTTCAACAACCACAGAAATAATCCAAAGCAGACCAAAAAAAGGTTAATCTTTGGAGTGGGCAGTGCCAAAATACTTTCGAGTTGACTAGACTGCCATTTGTCATACTGCACCTTTGCTCTAGACAAGGAAACTGGAAAGCTGTTTCATAAAGAGAGGTAACTCAAATTCAGTTACCATAGTAACAGACTCTATGAACCTTACCTGGTTGGTACCAGGTTTATCACAAGATTAACTCTAGGGTCCATTTTACAAAGCAGGTTCAATAAACTCTGAGACTAACCCTGAACTGAGAGTTGACCTACCCTGAGATAGGCAACTCTGTGTTTTCAGTTCCAGGACATCTGATTTGAGTTATTTTGATCAACGCATAGTAGTTTCACCTGGAGTTGGGCACATGCACCACCACTCTAAAAAGTCCGCATCAATGGAGCCCCGATTCGACATGTCACCATGGCAACGAGGAAACAGCGGGGGGCCCCTCTCGAACTGGAAAACCTAATGCAATCGTATGGCAAATTTGAACATGCCTTTCGGAAAAAGTGCAGCAGCTGCAAAAGTGGGAGACAGCGTGGGAAAACGTTGCTGCTCGGGTCAATGCGTATAGTCCTTTTGCAATCACAATAATTACAGAGGAAACTTGCTCAAATGGTAGCTCATTAATTTCTTTCATTTCGGTGCAATCCGACGGGTGAGAAGCACACCTGACAGCAACTTAAAATATAAAAACATTGTTCAAAAAGCTAAGAATAAATAACAGCACAACATACAACTGCTGGGATGTTAGCGAATGACTACGACTGGTAATCTTGCAAATATAAGGACGGATTAAGTTGTTTATGTAGATGATAGACTGTGATGTGAAACGGTACCGTTCAAAAAGATAACTGTCTGGAAATGCCACAACATCTTTGCGCGCCCTGATAACCAACTCACGACGAATATTTAATTCCCTGCGCCGTAATGCTGTACACTCTAAAAAGAGAATTGTCGAACCAATTTAATATTACAAATTTAATTTGTACTTAATGAAATTGCTTCGATTGGTAACACCCAATTGAATTAAGTTAATCCAAAGTGAATATATTAAGTTTATTAATTATGAGTTAATTAAACTTAATGTATTCACTTGAATTAAGTTAATACAAAATTAATCTATTAAACTGACTGAATATCTTGACTTGGTCCTGTAAATTAAATCATCACCTCCGGGTTAAATTTAGTTGCTACAGTACTCTGCATACTATACTCCTAATTACAAAAATAATTAGGCTATTCTAAATGAGTATGTACAGTACTGTAATGCAAAATGTTTTTTATTTTTTATTATTTGTCTACCAACAGTCGGGCCTCTGGAATGTCTGAACACTCATCAAGTGTGGAATGAATTGTCCAAGTAAATATTTAGTATTTGTGGGTGTGCCATTTACCAAAATCAACCTAATTTAAAGCTGTTCTATGTAGGAATTTGTCCAAAAATATCTTTACAATAGGCTTTTTATTTAACCATTTATGACTCAAACATCTTCTAATTAGCAGATTAACACCTTAGGTCAGTGATACTGATTGCGCGGCTCATGGACCACGTGTAGCTTGTTTAGCTTTAATTGGCGGCTCGTGGCAAGTTCTAGGCATGAGACAGTTTTGACGATTTAAAAGAGTAATTGCCTTTGATTATAATTTTTTTCTCCTCAAGGGAGCGTACACGGAAGAGGGGGGAAGAAAAGAGGGGTTGGAGTTTATTGTTTAAAATGGTATGCCATGGTGAAAAGCCTATCTTATATCTCATTTTAATCAAAGTTCCGTTCCATCAAGGTGGGTTATGTAAATCCCCACTCAGTAACCATGGTAATTTATGCTGACCTAACCTGCTCCAGAGCAGGTTAACTGTCAAGTTTAGTTTAGCTGTGTGTCAAAAAAAACAAAAAAACGTCAAAAGACTGTTCCGTAACGTGGATTTCCGCGCTTGTGCAGCACCTGAAATTTTCTTTTGTATGACATTGTATTTGATTAATGACACTTAGGCACATTTAATTTATTATAAAATGTAATTTAACACGCTACCCTAGAGGGCAGTGTTGAGCTTTGGTTTTGAAAGTGTACGAAAGAAAAAGAGTCAGGACTTGAGAGAGAAAGACTTCATCACTGATTTCATGTAATAAAAATAAAAAGTCCATGAAACCCACATCTCACCACTTTCACTGTTTACAAAATTGATTGCTTTAATTAAACTAATTCATATAGAAGTCACACATCAAATGTAACTCCAAGATGCCTTATAATTATTATTATCATCATTATTAAGTGCTCTACATAAAATGAGGTAAAAACATATAGTCACATAAAAAAAATATCTTTCCACCCACATGGGTTAGGGTTCCCCCCTCTATTCCCTCAATCAGTGCCCACCCCAGATTGCTGCTCAGCGCCAGATCTTCTGCTGATGTGAATGTAGCAGGCGGAGGTCCCCCACCTGTTGCAGTGGCCTCAGTCTTTTTTCTGGTGGCTACAATGGTGGGCAGCATATTTACAGCTCAACACCTGTAGTCCTATTTTTTTTAAATATATTGTTATAGGCTACTTGCCGACTTGTTGCCGTGGTCGCTTTTGGCTGCTGAGATGGCTACTGTTTAAAGTAAAGAATGAATATGTAGGTCAATTCAAAGTGCTTTACATTAAATCGATAATTAATACCATGATTAATGTGAATTACACATCTAACATGAAACAATTGTAACTTATGCATTTAGTCTGTCAGCTATTTATTTATAAAAAAAAAATGCCAAAGATATTTCCCTCGTCTTATTGATAGCAGTATTGGCCATATCCCATTAATCCCCCTTTTGACCTCTGCTAAACAGAACTTTAGTTCCTAAATGAACATAGAGGTTGAGTAGTTTAGTTCGTAATTTCAATTCTTAGATGGCAGGGGGAGATTAACCTTTTAGGACAAATATAACATTTAGAATTGTTTACCTTTACAATCATTGAAGCATATCTGTATCATTTAAGTAGATATGTGAAATATTCCCATCATGGACCATGCTATAATATTCTTTTAACACAAATCAACAATATCAATACCATTTTGTTCCTTCATAGCAAATGAAATTTCAGCAGAGGAATCCTCAACAGTGCACATAACACAATACGATGCATAGTATTTATTGTTCTGGTGTGAGCGTGTGTGTGTGTGCAAATCTGTTCCTTGGTGATGATGACCCCTGAATTAGTTTTGTTTTTCTTTTTTACGCTTAACACTGGTGTTGGTTGGCGGTTGGTCTGGTTGGATTGGTGCTTTGCCTCTCGGGTCACACGGGTCAAGGACCGGCAACTTCACAGCTTCAAGGGTCAGATGGTCAGTGCGAGTAATGCATACCACGTTAATCACCTGTGACCCCCGGGTGACCAGAGAAGGATATAAGTTCTGGTGTCACCCGAGGTTCGTTTCCTCTTTTCTTCTCGCGTGGCGTTTGCATACAACGCAACTTAGAAGATTGAAGATACTGTATTCTCTTCGACCTCGCTGCTGGTAGCCTTGTGACTGTGTTGGTCAGAGCTACTTGGTTCGCCCTCTAAAGGCTGCGGCGATGGTGTTTGTTTGGATTTTTTGTGTGACACCATTGCAGCGTGCCTTTTTCGTTTGGGACCATCTGGTCATATAGTTTTAACCCCCCATAATGTATGGTTATTGGCTCCTTCTGTTTGTCCGTTTTGCCACTCGTTACCGCGTTTATTGCGGTGTACTTTATTTTTTGTACGGTTAGCCTCGCGTTAGCGCCCTAGCTACCGCGTCTCGGAGTTTTCCTTTTTGCCTCCACTAGTCTTGAGCGGCGTTAGCGCCCTTTCTCCCGGCTTGTTGGCGCCTGTTTTTCTCTGACGGAGTTACCGGTTAGTTGTTGCACTTTTTCTTTTGCCTTTGCTGGTGAAGGCGGCGTCCACGTCTTAGCTTATGGCGTTGCACTTCTCGCTCGATCGATTGGCTGTTCGGCTTTCTTTTGTGCGTGTCCCGCACTGCTAATCGTCTGCTGTGCAGGTGGCGCCCCTTCTCTCAGCTTGGCGCGGCGCGGCTTTGCGTGCCATCGCGTGCCATCGCGTGCCTTCTTGCTCTTGTGCGTGTACGGCTGCTAGCGCACGTCTCACGTCTGCTGTGTAGGTGGCGTCCGCGCCCCTTCTCTCAGCTTATTGCTACTTCACCGACTTGTTGCCTGCCCCGACCCGCGTGTCGGCTGCTCGGTTTGCGTCTGCTGTGCAGGTGGCGTCCACGCCCCCTTTTCTCAGCCTGCCGCTGTTCACTACCGGGACTCCTTTGCATTCATTCGTGATGGAAGGCTCCCATTGCTTTGTGGACTGTGATCTGGACTTGCCTCCAATGTCCTGGATGATCGCTGCCCAAGATGCTTAGTTTCCGATCGCAATGGATTACCTTGCTTTCGCCCCTTGTCACAGCCTCAGCCTACCGGGAGTTACCCGCGGCCCACATACTTCCTTGTCCCGAAAAAGACAGGCGGATACCGGCTGATACTGGACCTGTGGGGGCTCAATTTGTGAAAGCTGCTCTACAGTCTACAGGCATGAAGATGCTGCCGTACCTCGACGACTGGCTCCTCTGCGCGCCGTCGCGAGCTCAGGTGATCCAATATACCTGTCCCATGTGGCCCGATTGGGCATCAGGGTCAATCTGCCAAAGTCCTCTCTGATCCCCTCTCAGAAGACCGACTTTAAAATTATGAGGGCCCACCCATCTTCTCGCCGGGTCGACGATGCTCTTCGCCTCCTCGCGCTTTTTTGGGAGATCAAGCTACTGCCTTATGTCACCTACTTACGACTTTTGGGCACGCCGTGATCCCGCTGGGTCTGTTGTCATTGCGCCCCCTGCAAAAGTGGCTGAATGGCTTCCACTTGCACACTAAATGGATAAGGGCCGGTCTCCATCTACACTGAAGGTGTAAGTAGCAGCAATTTCTGCTCATCACAGTAGAGTCGACGGCTGCACGGTGGGTAGCCATGAGCTGGTGTTTTTGTTCCTTAAGAACTCCTTACAGAGAGACCGAGAGCACCCAGGGGAACCAGGACAGGAGTGAGGAAGCCGGAGAACGGACGGGGGAACAAGAGAGCGGACCGTGGATCGGCCTGCAAGGAGGCGCTTGACGGCAACTGGTTTGGAGGCGGCGGCAAGGACAGAGAGGTGTCCCGGCGCTACATGACGCAGCGGCCTGCGATTTGTTGTTTCAGTAGGCCATCCCTGACCGTTGTTACGGCCACACCGGAATAGCCGCGTTGAACACGAGAAACTTTCCCCAACCCCCACTGCGTGCGCATTTGAGGAGGTTGTTCCAACCCCTCGCCTTTTAAATGAAGAAACTGATTTTAACTCCCTCCTCTGAAGTTTGTTTTATTTGGTTTTAGCTAGTTTTAAAATACTTTTTAAAAATGTTTTTATTGTATCCTTATTGTTGCTATTGCCCCACCTGGCGCCCCCCAAAAAATTGTTACTTGAATCCATCCATTGTGTGTGCATCTCTTTGGTCCCTCAGTGTGCTCTCCGCCCGATTTAAATTCAAAACTTACTTTTCAAACATTACCTGCAATAACCACGTAAGGTATTTCCCACTTTCATAACTGTTCACCCCCCTCCTTGTGACCAAAAACCCCCAAAACACATCTAATGACTCCCCCAGGGGCAGAACTTTAACATCTGTCCTCGGTCGACTTACAGCCAGGTACTTTTCCAAACAATTATGTTGTATTATATATTGTGTTGTCAGCAACAATGTAGATTAAACAACATAACCATATCCCATTATTTTGTTTGTGAGAAGAATACTGCTCTGGTTTTGCAGTCTTTTGACATGATTGATCATCATTTTGCCTATTGACTCTCCAGGGGCCTCATTTATAAAACTGTGCGTGAGAACCTGCGTACAAAAGTACGCACAAACGAAACCCAAACTCCACCTACGCAGAAAAAATGTGAGGTTTATAAAACCGGCGAGTTGCGATAATGCCGCCGCAGGGTGCACTGTGCAAAAACAAAAAACATAACAATAATAATAATAATAATAATAATTTGGTCTGATATAAAGGGTGAGCATTAAGAAAATAATTTGACCAATTTTATTGTCTTTACTCAGACTTTACTAATGCTCTATGGAAATAGTCTCCAAAAATTAGGCGATCAATAGGCCGCCCTATAATGTTATTAGTAGTAGCATCTATTAATATTCCTAATGTGTTGTTTATAGATCTTCATCCAGCATCACAGCTGTGAACATTTATGACAGACTTTGACGCACACGTTTCTTTCTTTTATTTATTTATTTGCATGACAAAAGCCTATAATTATATCAAGCTCCATAGCAAAGATTCTTGTACCAGACTGTATTTTTCTAGCTTATTTTTATCCTTATTATCTTGTGTCAATATAATTTTATTAAGCCATTAATGGCATTTGTGGTAGCTGGCAGGTGAAATTACTATAGGCACCTATTGCTGCGCGGTGCGATAATGTAATGCATGCAGTATGTGTCCACATTAATTGTCATTAATATGATTTGTTGCATGAGGCTTTTTTAAAGATAGGTGATCAATGAGATAAAACGGGTGTTTAGAATGTTTAAGTTCATTTGCATGCTTTCTGCCTGCTTGTGACATCAGAGCAAGTCTGGAGCAAAACAAACATTGCGACTCAACATCCAGCATACATGGCATTTGAGGAATCGAAAAGCACCACAAAGCTGTTTGTGTCACTCGATTGCGTACGGTAGGTACAGACTTGATGTGGTGGCGCGTAAAGTTTCACGTTCAGTTTGTTTTCTATAAATACCACCCCTTTGGCACAGAAATGTTTGTACGTAGAGTTTTGGCCTCATTTTGATCGTATGCAAGCTTTATAAATGAGGCGCCAGGGCTTCTCATCTACCCTGGGAGCGCGCACAAAGCAAGGCTATGCAAACTTGTCTTACGTTTGCCTTGATTAGACGCAGCTGGATTGGGTTAATGGAACAACTTGGCGCTTTATTCGGAGATGGTGTTAATTCAAGTCTCGTTTTTTTTTTTTTTTTGCTGCGTTGATGGAATACCCCCCCAGGTGCAAAAAAATATTTTGCCCAAATTAGCAACACAAAATCACTTTTCTCAGGGAAGAATTCAAGAGAACATAGAAACAACAAAAAACAAATCACCTTAATAACATAGCAACAGAAAATCACTTTACTCAGGAATATACTTGTGTAAACAACTCTAACAGGATTACAAAGCTCGAGAGTCGAGACTGGAACACAGGCAGAAACGTGGCGCGACACAATGTGCTTGACCAGGGACTCTTCCAGCGCATAATTATGGGAGAAGCTGGCTAAATAGGTTGCAGCTAATCAGGATGATGTATCTCAGGTGAGGAGCTGAGGCTCTGCCCACGAGTTTGGCCCCGCCTCCTGCCACACTCCAGCACTTAGGGAGAGGATAGCAGGCAAAACATGGGCAAAACAGAACCATGACAAGTGTGGTAAATTTAACACTCAAGGTAGTACTATTCAGGTTACACCCAACATTCATCCCAACACTCAAGGAAATTTACTCTGACAGTCTAAATTTTAATAATACTAGAAGTATTAGAATAACACTGCTTACTGCATATTTGATCAAACACTGGAAATTTAACACTGACTGATTTTCTACTGTAAAGACGCAATTTCAGGTAATATTTTAACATCTTAACTGCCATACCGTATTAAAAAAAAAATAAGTTAATGACTTATAACAGTCATTAATTTAGAGATGGAAAGCTACAATTAGTGTATTTTGGCTCTGTACATTCCTTGTTTATACCTGCCTACATAAGTCAGTCTACTTTTTTCCTTTTTTTTTTCTCCGGTCTGCTTATTATTAGCTGGAGTAGTTGAGAGTCCGTTTCTTTCATCGGTAGTACATCCATATCTCCGTTGCTCAAGAATACTGTTTAATAGTACAATTAGGATTCTGTTTGCTACTGTGAGTTATTTACTTGAATAGTAAAGAAGTGGTTGTTAGTTTGCTATTTATATATTGTCTTTTGAGACATGTTAACCCTTGATGCTTACAAATTGAATACAATCACCATCCACTGTGAATGGCAGCAAATATTGCATTTAAAATAAAATGTATCATTTAGTGAGTCACAAAAATAGGAAAATGCTGGTGCCAGAGCAACCACAGTTTAGAACCACTGGTTTATAATATATTGCAAATTAAATTTTGCGTTCATGTTACAATCAGCATTTACACTGTCAATATGGCATTGAGTGAATAATGGCATGGACAGACTCAAAATTAGTTTAGACCATGCCAAGCACCATGGGAACCTTTTAACATAGAAATGATTAATTCAGACAGCACAGTAGCCGACTGGTTAGCACATCCACCTCTCAGTTCTGAGGTTGTTCTGACAGCCTGTTGTTCATGTATTGAGTTTGCATGTTCTCCTGTACCTGCGTGGGTTTTCTCCAAATACTCCAGTTTCCTCCCACATAACAAAAACATGAATGGGAGTTTAATGAAAGACTCTAAATTGTCCATAGTTATGAGTGATTGTTAGTCTGTTTGTAATTGATGATTGGCTGGCGACAAGTTCATGGTTCTTGCCAAAAGTCAGCTGAGATAGGCTCCAGCACACTTGCAACCGTAGTGAGGAAAAGTGGTACAGAGAATGGATGGATGATCAATGCAGCCCGATGATCAGTGTACTGTAAATCATTCTTAAAAGTTAGGACAGCATGGAATTACATGATCACAAATGACCCTGATAAAATAGTTGTGGGCATGCATGGGTTGACGGGATGTAATGTTGATTTGTTATGCTGTTATTTGTGTTGATCTAACAGTCTGGATGATGTCACAGATGTGGTGAATTAGAGGCCTGGCAACGGGCAGGTCTTAATTCAAACACACGGTAGGCTGTATACATTAGCTTTTCATGCAACTACTGGAGGAACTCTGTCATCCAGGTGGGTCTCAGAGTAGAGCATCGAGAGGAGCCAGATGAGGTGGCTTGGGCATCTGAATAGAATGCCTCCTAGACACCTCCGGGCATGCCAAAGCGGGACAAAGCCCTGGGAACGACCAAGGACATGCCATAGAGACTATGGGCCCTATTTTTGTGCCCAGCACAAGGCACAGTCTAACTGTGCGCATAAGTGGGTGTATAGTTATCTTTCTTTTGGCATTTTTGTAGACGGGCGCAGCTAGAAAGAGGCTTTTGCGCCATTGTGCGCTGTTAATGGGATGGAATGCAGCCGATTGCTGGCCAATTGTAGTGGCATCCCTGATTTGCATTAAAATCAAGGTGGTCTGGAGCGCACGCTGTGCTTGACACAGAAGCAAATTGACTCACTGGGCTCTGAGAGATGAGCTTGGTGCATGCAAAGTGCGTTTACACACCGCTAAGCTAGATTTGCCCCAAAAATTTACTACTTTCTGTTACCAAATTGCTAGCTGCGCTGGGGGCACGGCAGCTGTGACCGCCAGAATACCTAGAGAGGCACAACAATGTCCCAAACAAGGTAGAGTGGATTTGTGCCCGCACCTAAACTGAGATGTGGAGTGCACGCGCGCCTGTCTACGAAAATAGAAGCCATATGTCTGCCGGTTGACCTGGAAATGCCTTGGGATTCCCCTGGAATGGCTAAATCTAAGATGCTGCCCCAAAATGACTCAAACCAGGATAAGGGGAAGAAAATGGATGGATGGATAGATAGATACTGGAGGATATGCCACACTTTCATGACTACGAATATTAATTTTTTGCTATACCACTGGACCTTCTAACCTTGCCAGCAAGATGAATTATCACGGTATTTGTGAGTTCACAAACTCTAGAGAATACATCTTGTGTCGCTTCCGCTGATACGCTTGCAGCCGATCTTTTTTCCATCAGATCGATCAGGCTTTGTTTAGGCAGGACGAAACCAATAAGCGCCAATGGTGGGGAGAAACAAACAAACCTAACAGAAAAATGGATGCTGCAATTAATTATGTTCTCACATAATTGCTCACTGTTTCCTTGTTGAATTTGAACAGCAAGAGGAGTTTCTGGCATTTTTATCTGGTAAAGATTCTATTTAGAGAGGGGTCAAATAGACTCAGTTTTAGAGTAATATTTACACTTGGAAGAGAGTAAAATAAATAATTTGGGAAAAAAATAATAATAGTCACTCAAGGGTTGAGGAACGAACTCACGACCATCAGCCGATCCATTCCCTGAGCCACGCAGCTCGTGCTGTGTGTTAGTATATTACTTGTGTCAGCTAGAATTTTTGTAACTCCAAGAGATAAAAAAAATATGTTTTTGGTCTCTTGGATACAAGCAAACAGTAGAAGGGGCATAGCTCAGGTGGTCTCCCAAGCTGAAGGTCCTGAGTTCACTCCTCAACCCTTGAGTGACTTTTATTTAATTTACTTTGTACCAATGTTCCGGTTTAACTTTACAATAAAATAATACATTTGACCTGATTCTTGATTTACTGTTATATTTTATTTATGACAATTATTCTGATTGGTAATGTATCAATGCATAACTCTTTACCTCTCAGGTTGGCCTCTATGTGTGGAGTTTGTGTGTATGTCAGTTTATGTGAAGGTGCAAATATTTCTGCTTCCTCCCACAGCCTCAAAAGCGTGTTATGATCACCAAACACTCTGAATTTTAAGTATAAATGAGAGCATCATTGGTTGTTAAGATCTATGAGTCAGTCCTGTGATTGACCAGTGATTCACATCTTGGATAATATAAAATCCCTAAGGTTTACAGTCAGGAGGCCCTGACCAACACTCCATTTCAAGGGTTTGAGCTCCTGAGACCTGTGCATATTACAGAGCAGGTGATAAATAGATGGTGCTTGCGTAAGTCAACATTGAGATTTGCCTAGATTCTCACCACAACTATGGGGCGTCACCTCTGCTGCAATCAGACCACACCTCAGCCGAGCAATCTAAAGAGCTGAGTGCAGCACGAACCGCACCCTTTTAATGGATGGCCTCCCTCTCATAGATCCGAGCACTTAGCAACTCGTCTAGATTCATTTGGCAGCCAGGATTTGTTACTAACTGCCGAAGTAATTGTTAAGTTATCTAAATGTTGGTCACAGACTTATATTTGTATGTCACAGAAGAACAGTCACTGAGGTAACAATCTCTCAATGGTTGAGAAGAGATTTGACAGGTTAGACAAAGACATAAAAGCAGTGTAAATCAAAAGTGCGGTTAAGTATTTACAGAGGAACATTCACCAAGCGCTTTCTCACTGCACATGAAAGGAAAAAGGCAATGTGCGCCACTGTTCACTGCCTGTTATTCTAGTTATGTCCCAAAGTCTCATTCAATAGAAAAATAGAAGTAGGCCCCGTTTTAGTCTTTGGAACAACACAGCAAAAATAATATGGATTTGTTTCCAGCTTTAGAGTTACTCCGATGGAGAGAGAAAACAAATGTGTGTTTTAAAAGTAATTCCAATTTGAGGGGAAAAGGCAATATCTGTGTGCTGTGAAGTGAAATTGAAGTTGTCTGAAGTAATTTTCCAAAAAGAAGAAAGTTTACATCCATAGACAATTTTTTTTATTTACATTTCATCATGCATGCAAACAGATTGCAACTAAAGCTGGCATATCAAGTGTATTTCACTCAAGTAAAATCACGCTCTTGAGTACAGCCAGGCCAAGTGAGGCTCCTTGTGAACCGTAAAAGCTCAGCAGTGCTCCAGACCGCAGCAGTCCTGCCCCTTGAGAGACCTGATATCCTCTGGGAGCAGAAGCAATAGGAGTACTGTGACACAGTTAAACGTCATGCTTGAAGGCAAGCTTGTAATCTATATATCCGTCAGTCATTATGGGAAATGTAAAAGCTCTCTGCTGCAAGATGGACAAGATTGCGGCAATAATACGACACACATCATGGTTCTTTTATCAGAGCAGCATGGTGTTCACGGAGTCATGGCTTCGTGATGATATGCTGGACAACGCTCTTTTACTGTATGGGTTTCTGCTGTTCCAGACTGAGAGAGAGAGAGAGGTACGTGGAAAGGGGGATAGCTGACTTCTGCTAGTGAATGACAAGCAGGTCTACGCACGATACCGTCAAAGTGAAACTTTGATGAAGACACTCAGCTACTTGCGTTTACCATGTGGAATTTCCAAACTTAGTAGCCAAAGCTATGTCTATTCCCTCCTCTGCAAATGGTGAGGCATCTTTACTGTACTATAATCATGCTCTCCCTTATTTATCCTACCCACTTGCACAGTGCACACAAAAACACTGCATACAGGAGACAATTTAACACTGGACATTCTGTGTGCTAACACTGAGGATGCAGAGAGGTTTACACCCATTGTTCCTGGGCGGATCAGACAATGGCTTTGATTATATCTCTGACAAGGAAGAGTTGAGGGGGAAAATCAGAGAGGGTAAAGCCATCAACCTCAGGGAGATAGTTTGGCTGCAGGGAGACAAACACTAAATGAGTCAGAAATAGCCTGAAGACCATCCAAGGTCACAAACTAACAGGCAATCAAGCTATGATGGAGCATTGGAATATTTTCAATAGAGTTTGTCCAACAGACAATAGCTGGGTTTACAGGGAGTCTTGTATTCGGATTAGAATCGGGTTAGACCCCCCAAACCGGATGAAAATGCGCCATACTAGGTCAGAATAAAAAGGTGAATCGGAATGGAATTTCATTCAGATTCATAAGTGTGGAATATTACCTTTTGCTAAACTGATCAGAAGTAAATTTTCCCCAAGTGAACGGTCACTCAGCATGTTGTTTTTGTGTCTCTGTTTTTGCGTGGTCTGTCCAAATGCGCAGTGATGTTTGTTTAGTTTTTTTACTCACTTGAATTCTTCCAAACAGCGGACTAACAGTTTGTTTTCAAAACAAACTCTCCCTTTTTTTCCCCCTACAGACACTTCTCGGAATGGACGGAGCAGATGTAAAAATGTTAAGACTTAGGTAAATAAAATTTTAGACCTGGGGTGTGTGTGTGTCTGTGTTTAGACATTTAAGCTCTAAAATTTTAGTTTCTAAATGTTAGACTTTTTAAGACCCCGGGGGAACCGCGTCATACTATATTGCAAAATACATGGTATCCGAGTACACAATCCCAAAAGTGAGCTTTCGGAAAATGGTTCAGACGCTGGACAAATGAAATACCATCCCGTCACACTTTCATCGACTGACAAATCTATAATAAAATAAAAAATTATGGTGAATTCGAGCTCCACAAAATGGATCATTTTGCCACAACTACAGTCCTGCAGTCGAGTCAGACAGGTGAACTGTATGTGAGTTTATCGATGCATTTTATAAACACGAACTCCAAACCCAATGTCTACAGATGTCCTTTTTGCCTGGTGATATAATTGGCAGAATATCATGAGATGAGAGTATAATTACTGGACTGGGACTTGAAGGTAGACCAACGAGTTTGAATGAGATGAATTATGGGATACCTCTCGGCGATGGTATGTATTATCATTGGTGGATCGGTAGACCACACTTTTAGTGTCTGTTTGTGTATGTGTATGTGATAATGCAAATTTAATACAGCTATGTGAGTAGCATACTGTATGTCTTCATACAAATGCAAACATGAACCGCATATGATGTTTACATATATCTGCACATATCACATGTTTGTAACTCGGCTGTTCTCATTAAATGTAATAGCTCATGTAAACAGCAGATTGGAATAGATCAAGTCACATATAAACGTTGGAGCTAAAATCTTAACTCGGAATGATCTCAATTGGAATTGGCGGTATTCCTCTGTCGCCCCACCCCTCAAAGTTAGCTTCTGTGATGGAAAATGACTCGCACTCAAGACGCAAGACACCATCAAAGTAATTGCAGTGACAGACTCTTTCACCACCAAAAAAAGGAAAACTTTGAGAAAACACAATATCCACACAAGTTTTAAAATTAAATGTTTAAGGCTAAAAGACAAAAAAGTGTTGAGAGTCCGTCAGAGTATTGCTACATATTAATTTATCTCATGTTCTTTACCACTGTTTTTATCATTTATTATATGCATTCTTAAATGTTGTGACAACAGGGATTCTATTGTCTGTGTGCGCCCTGAGTAAAGACCAAAGTTATAATTTGGGTCTCAGCCTGAAAAAGTTTAAGAAACCCTAGTTAAAAGACCACATAGAAGCCACCTGAAGGTCAGACAGGACCCCGAGAATTGACGCTACCTCTCCAGACAAAATAAAAACTAATGATGCAGTAGAGTGGCCATTGTCAAGTCATAATGTCAAAATTTTAAAAGTTTATGATTAAAGATCCCCATGTGTGCAAGTGAATTGAACTCCCACTGTATGACATGGTTCCTTACTTTATAGCGTGAGACACAGTGGTTTTACACCCTACGTTGCCACTAATGGCTTGTAACTAGAAACACTGCCTGACCACAGCACCAAACTTTATTGCAGTTGTAATTTACGTCTTGAAGCAGCTACTTTTCATTGGTCTGGTTGGGACATTAAATACCTCACTGATGATGAGCTTGGCCGCCTGATATCTGGTAAATAGAACATGTGATACAGGCTGAAGATGACTCTTTACTCTGCTTTGTTCAATTAATTTACTGAAATGTCCTCAAAATTTGGACAAACAAAAGTGTGTTAATCAATGTAATAATACAAGTGACACTGATGGTCCAGTGTGTAGCATTGTGATTCCACAGCTCCAAGGTCTCATGTTGATTTCTGGAGTGTCTGCTTTTTGGGTAGCCTCAATAAAAGTAAACTTGCAAAATTGTGGACTGAAATGAACCGTGCTACTTGGTAGAAAGTATTTTAATTTTATCGTGATCCTCAGACACACTTGGTGGCACAAAAGAATCAAATCGGTTAGTCACCGAAAGGCCAGATAAAAATAAGTGGCAGGCTCTGAAGTAGGAATTCCAAAACGGTATAGAATTAAACAGTTAATAGTGCAGTATGTAGTATATGCATAAGAATAAAAGAAACTCTGTTAGAAAGCAAGTCGGCTGCCGTCAGTTTGGACTGTGACTGAAAAGAAAAAAGAAAGCATTCCATTTACATTACATTTTATATATATATTTTTTTAAATGGGAGTTAAACAGCTGAGTTTGCTGGCAGACTTTGCTATCTTGCTTGCCTGTCTTCCTTCCCCTACAAGTGACCAATATGCTGCATCGGCTTCTGACAGGCCACTTAAAGATACCTAACGCCTTTTATCACACAATTATTTCACTTTGAGGCGACTTTTATTATGTGCTGGAAGTGACTTCCATAGTGTGGGTGCACTCTTTTTGAGTGCTGCTTAAAAACTTCCTTGTCTTGTCAAGGTCTGAATTCAAGTTGGGTTAATGAAGGCTGTATCTTTGGTAGGTTGTATAAATGAATATATGCTCACAGTGGACGACAGTGTGTATCATGTTTATGTTTTTGATACATAAAAATGCACAAAGACTGGGATTGCACAAATAAGGCAGCAGTTCAAAATAATATTAGTTGCATTCCACCTGTATGCAAAAGTTGATTTATGTAATTCATTATCCATGCCCATTGATTCGTCAAGGCCACTAATTTTTCCCATATGGAAAGCTTTAAATCAGTGATTCTTAATCTTGTTGGAGGTACTGAACACCATTTCATACACACATTCACAGAGCTTGTCAAAGTTGTAAAAATTGATTATTATTTTTTTTGCAATGAGCCAGCCTCACCTCACATAGTACAATCCCTCACAAAAAACTGACAAAATTACAGTAGCAGTAGTACCAGCAGAGAAGGGTATTGGCAAACAACATTCTTTCTAATTTCTTGTTATCAGATAACTGTGACAGATTTAAAAAGAAGGACAAAGTGGCCTAAATTTCATAACTCACCTTTTGTACTAAAAACTTGAACTGACGTACAGTGGGGAGGGGGGCACTATGTGTTGGCTTTGGGCCTCCATATAACTAGCTACGGCCTTTGACTGAGCAAGTCAAAGTGTAATCATTCGGTCTCGTCCACGCCTCCTTAAACCGTGCACGAGACCGAATGAGCCAGTGGTCGGCGGGCGCAACTACATCACGATCCACAAGTGGTGTAGTCTGCAACTTATCGTGTAATAAGAGGACAAACAGCCAAATTGTGTTAATCTTAGTTTTTAACCTTAAGATGGCACCAAACACATGGTTTTTGCCCCAAATTCAAGCTTTCAACAAACATGCACCAAAATGTCAAAAATAATGGCCAGGACATGTAGATAACACCGGTTTATACAGTTTATCACCAAAAATAAAAAAAATAAAAATAAGTTGATTTACTGTTGATGTACTCTTTAAGCTGTATAGTGAGTGACTATGAGGAGGGTTACTGGGTGAGGTAACGTACCCTATCTTTTAGGGTATGTTTTGGCGTATATGCAATTACCCTAAAAATAATTGAAATATTAACAACCCTGTCAAAAACTTCTCTGTAATTGCTCTATGGGTTACTTACCTTTACATAACTAGTCAGCAAAACAACAAGACATGTCTTGAGTTAATTATAATAAATGTGCTATTATATTTATTTATACAGTCTTTCTGATTCCAGAAAAAAACAGCAAACCACAGGAGCCTTCTTGATGGGGAAATATAGCATGTACACCATGCAAGCTTCTCACAGCATCCTCCACATGTTCACCACTGATATGAGGCCTCTATCAATAGCTGAAGATGAAGGCTTCACAATAATGATCTGCACCTTGAACACTCGTTTCATTCTTCCCTCAAGAACCTACCTTACAAAGCTCATGGAGAGAGAAAAAATGAAGGAACATTCAAGGACGTGAAGACAAACAACAGCAACAGCACTGACCATTTGAAATAATGTCCTGTTTTTGAATAAATAATAATAAATCAGATTTATTGAAAACATAATACATTGTAGCTCTAATTTTATGTTATTTTAACTTTGATTTGACTTATGTTGCATAATATTGCATCCTGTATGTTTCGATTCACATTTACACAATGTTCAAAAACATTTAGTTTCAGTCTGTTTGATAAATGTTTCTCCTGTTTGGCCCACACGTGCTTATACATGATTTTTTATGATTTTTTTCCTCGAGTGTAGGAGTCTAAAAATGTATTTACCGTGCTTAGAAATGTTTTTAACCTGTGGTGATATTTTATCTTGTCCTATAGTTACTTGAGGGGAAAATACAAGAAGGAAGACACTTTATGTAGCAACTCTTATATTTTTTAATAGTGGAAGCCAATTTGGCCATGTATATCTGTTGGAGAAACCCTAACTTGAAAGCATGGAATAGAAGAATAGTAATTTTGTAGAATGCTGTGTCCCAACAAAAGGAGCTGAAGTTTAGCACTAATGGCTGACTTTGCTTGTCTTTGTACTTTTGTAGCAATGCCATTTTTAAAAAAAAGTTTTCATAACAAATGTCTTTCTACAATAAATCTGCTTCTGGTTTGCGATGGTCTTTAAACATACAATAGCCTTCTGCCTTTCTATCTGGTTAATGTGTACCATGAAAGGAGAAAGAAAATATATGTAAAGACCTTATGACCAGAAAGTGACTCCAAATGGGGCCACTTACTTCAACCATCAAAACACAGGAAGCAGTTTAGCTAATGACAGCAACTGTGTTTCATCCTTCAATTACACCTTGACTTGAATCATATTGGATATTGTGGATAAACAATGGCATGAGCTTAACTATATATATATATATGTGTGTGTATGTGTGTGTTTGTACAAACAAAGGAAACTATTTCACCCACATTTTGCATGTGCTAGTACGCTAGCCTCACACTCATTAGCATCGGCCCCATTGCTGCTATGAATCATTGGCTACGCATTGTTTCCTCTTTTGGTAGCCTGGAGAATGCTCGATCTTTCTTTTGCACATTCCCGTTGTGGCACCTGGTCCACAACAGCTGCCTGTCTTTGTAAAAGTATGGCCTTTGCCATTTACTCAAAGTAGCAGACGCGTTTTCTTTCCTGACAGAATGGCGGTGCTACCGCTCATTTTGGGATGCACGACCTCAACGTCCGGATCGCTATATCAATGCCTTCTTAAAATAATCGCTCAAGTTATTTTTTTCTGATTTGTCAGTTAATACCAAAAATTAAACCATTTGCATCAGAGGAAAATATTTAGGTAAAAAATAATAATTTTGTCCCCAAAAAATGACTTAGGCAATTATTTTAAGACTGTTACGCTATGATAATGCAGGTTACGCTATGATAATGCAGTATTTGTGTCATACATTTTGCAACAAGAATGGATCTGGTTCCATGATACCATGATTGTATTTTCATACCTGTTTCAATTGTATTTGTTGTAACCAGGGAGACTGTGACAAAACTAGTAGCATATGTAACCATTTTTTCAGTTGGGTCAACTAAAAATTGATGTAGCTGCAATTGCGCGAGTTTATGTTTTTAATGCTGCCTTCTTCCGGTTATGCTCCGGGAGCTGTTAACACAGAGTTCACCCTTTCAGAAAAATGTGTCAGATTTTTTTTTTTTTAATTTATAAAAAATAAATAAAGAAGCTCCTCAAAGTTAGAAAGTTGCAACACAAATTAAGCCATTGATTTGTAAGACATATTTTAAAGTAACCTCACAACCCTGCCCATTAGTATTTGTGGGCCTCCCTGTCCCTTCTCCCTCCTCCTCCTCTCCCCCACTCTCTGCGGCCCTGCCGCTGCCCCCTGCCCTTCTTGTCGTCTCCTTCCCCCCTCCCTTCCCCCTCCCCGGTACGCCTTCCGGGGGGGTCGTGGGGGGTGCGGGGGTTGGGGGCCGGTGGGGTGCCTGGCGGGCCTGCAGTGCCCCGTCCTGCTGCGTTGGGTCGGGGGCGCGGGCCGTGTTGGGGTGGGGGGCGCTCCTGCTCCTGGGTTTGCTCTCCAGCCGGTGGCCCTGGCGGGGCCCGGGGATCGTCCTTTGGCGCTGCCGCGGCCTGGGGGGCCCTGAGGTGTTGCGCTTGCTCTGTCCTGGCAGGGGTCGACGGCTCCCCTCTTTGGTGGAGATTTTCATGCATGCCAGATCCACCACACCAGCATCTATCGAAACTCAGACACAATCTGCTTCCTCCTCAGGTCATTGAATCGTTGGAGGCTGGTGTTTGTGGATCTCACTCGGCTTCGTCTGTCCTTCCTTCCTTTCCTCAGTCTCTCCTTCGGTCTCTTGAGGTCTCCCTGATTTTTATTATTTTTTGGATTTGTTGGAATTTAGATGTTTCTGGGGTTGGGGAAGAATTCTGGTGGGTGGCCCGGTGGGTGGTGTCTGGTCGGTGCTGGATTTCACCTTCCTTGGTTTTCTTTGGTCCCCTCGGGTCTCCTGACGGCGGTGTTCGGTTTAGGTGAACGGTATGGGATTTTTTCTAATAGGTTTTTGGTGAGCTAACAAATACACGCACGCACGCACGCACGCACGCACGCACGCACGCACATACACATACTCACCCACATACAAAAAAAAAATATATATATATATATATATATTAAAATAAAAAAAAATAAAAATAAAGAGCAATGATGATGACATTACCGAATGAACAATACTGAGCTCTTTAGAAAAAAAAAAAAAAAGTATTTGTGGGACAAAAATAAAATGCTCTGCCATCAATCGCGCACAACCGGGGCCTCTCCAGCTCGAATTCCAAGGCTGAATTTAGGACCCAATACATCCCAGAACCAAACTGCACCAGAATATAGACACTCATTAGCAAAAAGAATAGGAAGGCCACGCTGGAATTTGTGTCCGTTAGTTATGTACAGCTAACTGCTTATAAGATAATAATCTTGAGAAGAAAAACAACTCAAAACAAGTGTATAATGTCATTTTGAGGCTGGCTCTTGACTGTTTCTCAACCAACAGTCAACAAACTTGTGGAATGGTTGTAGCTTTTGGAAATAGGTATCATTCTGTTTCGACTCCTGAGTTTACTGACAATTTTTATCTGGTGAATAGATACCACTGGCTGAATTTGCTTTTACAACAAACCCAATTCATGTTAGTGGCATTCAGGCCTCTGCACATCTGCATCATGTGTTACTCTGTGCTGTGCAGATTATTTAGCATCAAAGTCTGTGTATTATTACTTTGCCCTTGACACAGTTAAGGAAATGACACTCAGGGCTCAGAGGAAGCTCAAACAATGTTTATCTGACAAAATGGCTTAAATTTGTATAAGACAAGCTTTTTAGCATGATCAGGCAATTGTGTTTAGAGATTACTCACATGCATGTCTTTGCTGAATTTAAAGGACAAATTTGTTGTACTTTCATGCATGCACAATAACCACCAGTTGTTTTGACTGACGTAGTATTCAACTAATTTTCTCAGTACTCCTTTGTTGTTAAGGCTGTCACCAGGACAGTTGGTCCCATCACTTTCACACTTAGCACAACAAACTGGCTTTTTCTTGAAAGGAAGGTACAGTAAAAAACACATTGTAAATTAATAATGTACTGTACATGGAATCACCAGGGGGAAAAAACAGTTATGCATGTGTATGCATATAGTTGTGTTATATTCTAAAATTACAATTGTTGCTAAGTTGATCTTGTTGTCGATATGAAGTATTTATCGTTTCATACAGTAAATTAAATGTAATGACTTGTGAGGATAAGTGGTTTGGAAAATGGATGGATGGACGCACTTGAATCTTGCCTCTTCAGGATCAGAAATCAGTCGTGCTTGTTGGACTCAGCAAAGGGAAAGCCTAATAGTTGTCATCTATTGCATTTAGATTCAATTGTCTAATATTTCATAATTGTTTTGCAATTCTGAATGAAATCATCATAATTCTTAGATGTACAAAATTCTTGCTCACAGGACATTTATACTGTACCCCCCCCCCCCCCCCCTATAGAGCAGGCCCATGCAAATTATGGTCTGAGGGCCACATCCGGCCTTGCTGCAGTGTCTGACTGGCCCTCACAGAAGACCATGAAGTCATAGTAAAACCTAAAATATCTTGTGCTTTTATTTAGAAAGTTGTACTTTATTTTATGTGCACACTAGTGGACATTGATACAAGTGAGGTAGAGAGCAAACTACATGTTGTTTGTGTTCATGTTGCCTTGCCGTTCTTCCCATCCCAATAAGCATTACGGCATCCAATAAACATTTTTCCATTGTAAGACTGTGATAAATGTCCTTTATGTATGTTTCAATCAATCATTTTTTATTTCATTTACTTGTAAAAGAAAAAAGACAATATAATGCAATATTGAAATCCTAAGTAAAGTAAAATAAATGAAATTAAAGGGGACAGAAATAAGTAAATTTTGTTTTGTCTGTCCCCGAGCAATAAAAAAAAAAAACACTTTCAGTGTAACAATACTACAAAATAATTCAACTGTGTGTCCTATATATATTTTTGCAGTAATTGTGCTTTTAAACATTTTTTAAGAATACAAATAGATTTAGAAGATTTTGTTTTACAATCCAGATTCTTCCACAGACTTGAGTTTAAATACATCGTTTTTTTTGTTTGTTTGTTCTATATTTAGGTTTGGAAAAAATGTCTGTTCCTCTTAATTTGTACTCACTTTCCCTTTTTATATATTTGGTTTGTATATTGACTGGTAACATTTCATGATGGGTTTTATATAATATTTTAAGGCGGTTAACCTCCATCAATTCATTAAATTTGAAACATTTTTAGTTGTATAAGTAATGGATTAGTATGGTATTTGTATCCACAACTGCAAACAACATGAACAGCACGTTTCTGTCAAAGAAAGATGGATTCAGTGTAGGTTGTAGTTGCACACCCCCACACTGATCAGACGGCGCATGCCGTCGGCCCAACACTGTCCGACTCCCGACGTCCGATGTATCTAGGCCTTTAAGTTATACTCAAATACCCCAATTATCGAACCACTGAATTGCAATGGTTTCATGCGTATGACAATCCTTAAACCGTTTGCAGCCAAGGGCTGCTTTCCCTTTTTTCCATATGATTAGGGTTAATCCAGTGTGCAGTCAGTGACTCCCATACAACTTTTTGTTGTGGGCAGTCCAGATGTATGCTGTAGTGGAGATGTACTCTAATTCTTCAAATGACCTTTTGAGCTTGATAACTTTGTATACATTTTTCCTGTTTTACTTTATATTTTAACCATTTTGTTATTAGTTATAGCTGTGTAGATGTAGGTATAATTATGTTAACTCAGTATGGCTGTATGAATAGACCTATATTCTTATCTGTGTTACTTTCATGAGAAAGAGCAACGGGTCTGTCTATTCATTCGTTATCTAATGGGAGGGCCGGGAATTCTGCTGTGTCGGAAGGGAGTCAGTCTTATTATTATTGTATTTTTTCTAATCTGATTTATACCCATGGGAACGGATTTTCTTGTATTCATTTAGTTGTAACCAGGTGTGTTGTGGGCTGACCTTTTTATGAACCCTCTTTGTGAATAAATAATGATGTGGGCTGGAGAGAAGACACACATTTGAACAGAGCACTGCTTGGGTGACTTCATTTGTGTGATCAGAAGCTTCTGGTAATTAATAACTTTGCAAAGGAACTTCTTCAACAGAATCTCACCATTCAGTTAATTGAACACGCAAAGAGTACAATACTTAATATTGTCTACTCTAACAAATGGTGACCGCCGACGCTGAATTATAACGAATGGTCTCCTCCGTTGAACCAAACGGATGGTGTTGTTGACGTTGAGCAGGCTGCGGCGTTCCCTGACGGGCGGAATTTCTGGCGCCATATTAATTCCGGTAAGTGGAGATCTTTATCCACGTAGAAGAAATTGTGTCTGTTTGGTGGCGTTGCAGCTGGTTTTTCGTCTTGCAAATTGTCTAAATTTTAAATGAGATCTGTGTGAACAAGTTGTAGTTTGATGTCGTTCTATTGTGAGTTGTGATAATTCCGACGATATTGAACTAAACACGTCGTGGAGTGGTGCAATTTAGAAGTGACGTAATTGCAGACTCAAAGTGATGAAGCTTTTTTTGTACAGGAAGAAATAGCGGTTAATTTTTTGATTTGTTTTGTTTCTCGTCAACGCTATGAAGAATCTTTAGACCATAATATATATTGAAGATTATGGTATGCGCTTCTGTCTTTTTTGGCAGTTTTGGCCGATTTGAGGACTACTATCATAATTGTTCATGGCTCTTGGTGAAAACGTCCTATCACGTAATATGTCTTTTATTTGAAAAAGCTCCTGTTTGAAATTGAACAGTATTGAGGGGTCCAGGTTGATTACAGCGATGATTGGATTTTGTATCACTGTATTTGCAATCGAGAGATTACGTGTAACTTTTGTTTTATTTTGTTGGCGCTTCTACAATATGTAGTTTTGAGGTCAGGATTCCCGTTTGAATTCCTTTTGTTCCACGGTTGAATTCGATGGTACGTGACAATTTCTTTAAAAAATAAGCGCCTTGCAGAAATTTTGCAATATATGGAGAACAGTTTAGCTCAGCGGGATTGGGTAACCGCTGTGTATAAACGAGAGGTCACGTAATTCTTATGTCTGTCTGTGTGTGGCCATATGTGTTAACATATTGAACTATTAATACTAAAAGTGAGACGTCAATGTGTTGAAACCGAAAGTAAACATCAAAAACTACAAACAAAATGGAGGCGATTTCGACCCGGATATAGAATGGTTTGTCCTGAATGCGCTTCCGGTTCAGCGAAAAATAAAAGCGTCGATGAACAATGAAAAAACGAACTATGGATCGATTGTATACAAAGCTTTCGCTGGACAAAATGGTATGTCAGAATTTTGTATTTTCTTTGTTGGTAATGAAAAAAGGCTGAATTTGATGCTAAAATGACTCCAGCATTTGTGGAGCAGTTTACGGGTGGTTTGTTCGAAGTTACCCGTTTACTGAAATCACCGTATAAAACTGCGGTTTGAATGCTATAAGATTT
Organism: Leptonotus elevatus; assembly: GCF_054856555.1. Taxonomy (NCBI): domain Eukaryota; kingdom Metazoa; phylum Chordata; class Actinopteri; order Syngnathiformes; family Syngnathidae; genus Leptonotus; species Leptonotus elevatus. The sequence goes on along the minus strand of NC_141240.1, from coordinate 7,173,738 downwards.
GTAGACAACGAATTGATAGAATAACACCGTTTATTATTTTATAATGACTGAAGAGTGTCTGCGTATGCATTTGAGTGTGTGACCTAGCTTCTAAAAAGGTGGGGGCTATTATTGTTATTGTGTGTGAGAAATGTGCATATGGGGATTTTGTTTGTTTTTCTTCAATATTTTAACTAAGTTTGGTGTTGTTTTGTGTGAGATGATACTGTTGTGATAGTGGCGTTTGTTTTATTAATGGGAATATGATAAAATAGGTTTTGCGATTTATAATGTTAAGATCCCCCCCCCCCCCCCCCCCCGTTTCTAGGTTAAAAAAAAAGGTGGGGGCTGGGCTGTGCGCTGTTAGCATAATGTGTCCTCGTAATGGGACTTTTTCTTTGTCAAAATGGTAAGAGAGGAATGATAAACAATATAAAATAGTATTTGAAAGATATTGTTGAGTTTTTGTAGAAGACTATTAAATTAGTATTTTATTTTTTATTTTTTTTAGTGACTGAGCTAATAGTCTTTATGCTTTAATGATTGATGAAGACGGTTAATTTGTTAACTTTCCCTTTTCGGGACAAATGGATAAAGAGTAATGATAAAATAATGGCATTTTGTTTGAGCTATGTTGAGTTGATATATTTATGCCTACATCTGTATAGCTGTGGCTGGAAGTAAGATAGTTGAATAAGGAGTTATGAATGTTTTTGAAATTGACATATTGATAATGATTTTTAATATTTGTTGTTTTTTTTTCCTGAGTGTGTCATTTCAGAAACTGATGTTTGAGTTCCAAGGCAGATGAGGGTTTGATGGCCTTCACTGATTACAAACTGCGAACGGGATGCGCCCCAGCTGCTGATACGTTGTATGGCTAGTAGCTATTTGAAGGGGTATTGGAAAAAAAAAAGGAAATGAATAAAGAGGCTGTGTTTTTTACGAAACATTTTTGAGAAAGCAGGGAGTGAACTGTCTTGCTATGATCCCATATCCTCAGTCTGGCATTTTTAATGCATTGTATCAACGAGTGTGCATTTTTTTTTGATCAGGTGAGCTCTCAGAAAGACTGTGTGTCATCGGATCCACATTGCAGACAGCGTCTGAATGGATGTGGCAGAGATCAAAGGTCAAAAGCCCAGAGCAACAGTCTTCTCGTCCTGTGCCTAAGAAAAACATGATGTTCACCTTCCAAAATGCCCAGTGACTGTGTACAAGCCTCATTACAGAGATGTCTCCTCTCATCGAACTTTGTCTGACACAGCTCCGCCCTGAACATTGCCGTCCTGCCTTTTGCTGGGGGTCTGGACAAAGAAAGTTGGTGGTCGGAATGGGAATACTTGTTCAAAGATATGCTACATAGTTTTATGCAAGGCATTTTTAATGTGTTGAGTGGGGAACTGTGATCTATAGCAAGATATTTTGGGAAATTGAAAACGACATATGTAAATTTGAAATGAGGGATTGAGAAAATTTATTTCAATCTATAGCCTACTAAATTTTTGCCTATATTTTTGGGAGAATCAGTTTCTGAATTGGTACAATGGGAATTTTATTAATATGTTATGATATGATATATTTTTATTTTCCCCGTGAGGAACTTTTTTTGGACTTCGTCCAGCTGCAGCTATAGTATAAAATAAATAATAGAATGAAATGAGTAGTAACAAGTAAAAGACTAACTAAGAGTTTGATGGCTAAATTAAATTTTTTTTTTTTTTTTATAGCACTGTGATTTATAAATCCCAGAAATATTTTGTGTGCTGTGTTTTTTATGAGCCCCGCTAATATGTAAAAGATTAGAAGTTTGAAGATAATTTGTAGTTTGATTAAATCTAGGAAATGGTAGATATTTGTGAATTTTGTGTGATTTTATCCTCAGCCCCACTAATCTGTAAAAGAGGTGAGGTTGATTGGCAGTTTAAATAATTTTCGGGACTCTAGGAGAATTAGAGTAATATGGTTACCTCTATTTTTCATGGTCCCAAAGTCATCATATATTAGTGTCTTAAGTTGTATTTGCTTATGCTCAGTTTTATAGTGTTTTGTAGCTCTTTTGTTTATCTCATAGCCTGATTTAGAGGGTTGAGTTATTTACGACGTTTTTTGAGTTATGAGGTCTCTATTTTGTCCTCCCTTTATCTTGACGTGTTTGAAAAAAATCAGTGGATCTTTGTCAAATGGAAATTAAAAAGGTTGTGGGGTATCGGCCTACACTCCAATTGACAGGATGAGTTTGAAAGTGATAATCCACAGTTTGAATATGAAGAAATTTACCAGAGGAAATCGATCGCAAAGTAAGTCTGAAGCAAGCAAGGACAATAATGCATATTCGCCGAATGAAGGTAATTATATTATATTATATCTTTTATCTCGGAATCACATTTGAAAAATGTAATGTTTGGAGCCCAGTGTTTGCAAAAGAGTATAGATAATATGAATATATGTGAGTTTTTTCCCAGCATGCCAGGATTCGGCCGGTCATGGGATTCTGGGAAGAGAATAAGAGATATGAAAGGCACAGTTATGCAAATTTAGAACAAATTTAGTCATGGTAAAAAATTACCTATTATTGAACAAAACCTATTTGAAAAATAAATATTTATAAGCTCTGTCTTATATTAATGAATGAGCGAATGTCATTCAACTCAATCAAAGGCTGGGCTCTATTTTAATGTCACAAAAATAGATATTTTCCTGTTCCAACAGTGCAGGACCTACGGACCTTAACCAAATAACATTAATTAATCCCAACTAACAAAACTATCAGGGTTTTTTCCTCCAAATAAAATTTATGTGAGTTTATGAGAGACTAAATGAAAATGTTCTGCACTCAGGAGAACGGCCCCAGGGGGTGACGGAGAGGAAATCTTGTGCAGTTCACTGCACAGAAAGGAGGTTGGAGACGACATTCCACATCTGGTCTACAAGGCTGCCGGAGACGTGCCAGGCTCGGCTATCTCATCAACTGATGATCATCAATCTTATCACCTCTGACCTGGGAGCCACGTCAGCTGAATCCGTGCCCGGTTCCGGAGCTGCCGTTTGAGGACATCAGTCAACTAAGATCAAGTCAAGTGCCTTTTCTTGGGCAATCATTCAAAGAAGAGTCACATTTTTCGGGCAGAATAATCCCGGTGACCAATCGAAGAATTTGGGTAGTCTACCCCAGATTCTTAAAGAAGAAAAAGAACTATTGCGTCACTTTTTTCATTCAACAGAACTTCATCACAAGATGGCTTCAAAGCAGAAACATATATCCGTCTGCTGTATCGTGACATTTCTTTTCATGTTGATTTGGTATTTTTGTCAGCCTTTTGACACAACTTTGAACACAATTACAACGTATCGTAATAAGCGAAGTATTAAGTCTACATATAATCCCTGGGTCACATTCTGGACTTATGATCAATCAATTGCTGTGACAGTTGCTCCAAATACAAACACTTCTGTTAAAATTCCTATTAGATCCTTAAAGGGATTTGGTAGGGGGAGACAGACTAAAGGGGAAGATTGGATAAATTACTGGTGGTATCTGACAGGTCATGTACAACGAGATTGGAATGCTCTAATAACAACACAGGATGGAAGATACTGGCGTCCGGGAACAAGTGAGGAGGCAGTCTTCTTTAGCAAAAGAATAACATTGCGTAATATGGGGGGGGCGACTCTATATGAACTTCATTTTTCCAGAAGGTAAATTACGGTCGCCTAACACAACAATTGATAACGCCTCCTGTTTTGGATTTCTGTTGTGGGCCTGGTTCTCCGGACATGACCCATATTTCCCCATATTAGTATGCGTAAATAAAACAATGAGTAATTTAGAACAGCCAAAAATGACTAAATACACAATGGAGAGCGGAGTGAAGGCGGTCAGCATACCAACTGAGGGAATAGTTGAGAGGTTTCGGGTTACAACAGGATTTTCCGGGGGCAGTAACAATTGGCTATTATTGGCGAACGAAGCGGCTCGAGCCTCTGAGAAAAACAACTGTGTGGTATGTGTAGGTCCGCGTCCTTTATTGAGAATCATTCCGGCTAAAATAGATGATCACTGTATAATGGAATTAATGAATAAGGCTGTCCCCAATGTCAAATGCTCGAAATGGGATAAGGTGTATCCCCTCGTCGATTGGCAGAAAACTAAACCAGTATTTTCAAACACAGTTGCAAATGGTAATTTTACATGTATTAAAATGACAGGTACTGGAGAACAGTTGGGGGGACTAAATTACATCACTCAGTGCGTGGCAATAGTAGATGTGGGACAGAAGTTCCAACCACGATCCAGGGCGGACATATACTGGTGGTGCGGTGATAACAGAATATTTGATAAGTTGCCTTTAAATACAAAAGGATATTGTGCCCTCATAACCCTTCTCATGCCAGTACAAATCTACCCCATCTCTATTGATAACCTGTTACAAATGATTGACAATTGGGAACCAAAACCTTCTTTTCAGAGGACCAAACGACATTCTTGGCAAGAGCAGAATGTTCCCACCTACATTGATGCAATTGGAGTACCAAGAGGTGTGCCAGATGAATACAAATTATAACTGATCAAGTACTCTCAGGATTCAAATCTGTAATTTGCTGGTGGTGCACCATAAACAAAAATGTAGATAGAATTAATTATATACATTATAATGTACAAAGGCTAGGAAATTGGACTCAGTCTGGCTTTGAGGCTGTACGCGGCCAGTTAGCCGCCACATCTTTGATGACATTCCAAAATCGAATTGCACTAGATATGTTACTGGCAGAAAAGGGCGGAGTTTGCTCAATGTTTGGAGATCAGTGTTGCACTTTTATTCCTAACAATACTGCTCCAGATGGAAGTCTGACAATTGCAATTGAAGGACTGCGAACACTCAATAAGAAAATGAAAGAGCAATCAGGTGTAGATACTTCTGTATGGGATAATTGGATGAATGTGTTTGGCCGCTATAAAGCTTTGATTTCCTCAATTTTGATATCTGCGGCTGTTTTCACTGCACTATTAACGATTTGTGGATGTTGCTTAATACCGTGTATTCGTTCTCTCTGCCAAAGACTTATTACCACTGCTATTGAAAAACATGATGTCCAAAATAAGTCCTCTCATATGATGGTGGCTTCTGCTAAACCATACGTGTCTTCTATCACATCCAATGAGAGGGACGAGGATCCTGCTGGCATATTTTTGTAAAAATGTTTGTTTTGGGCTCTTTAAAGAGCCCAATTGAAGGAATGATAACTTTGTATACATTTTTACTGTTTTACTTTATATTTTAACCATTTTGTTATTAGTTATAGCTGTGTAGATGTAGGTATAATTATGTTAACTCAGTATGGCCTATATTCTTATCTGTGTTACTTTCATGAGAAAGAGCAACGGGTCTGTCTTTTCATTCGTTATCTAATGGGAGCGCCGGGAATTCTGCTGTGTCGGAAGGGAGTCAGGCTTATTATTATTGTATTTTTTCTAATCTGATTTATACCCATGGGAACGGATTTTCTTGTATTCATTTAGTTGTAACCAGGTGTGTTGTGGGCTGACCTTTTTATGAACCCTCTTTGTGAATAAATAATGATGTGGGCTGGAGAGAAGACACACATTTGAACAGAGCACTGCTTGGGTGACTTCATTTGTGTGATCAGAAGCTTCTGGTAATTAATACCTTTGCAAAGGAACTTCTTCAACAGAATCTCACCATTCAGTTAATTGAACACGCAAAGAGTACAATACTTAATATTGTCTACTTTAACAAGCTCAATTGACATTTTTGCATACTTGTCTATGAATTCAGCAAAAGTTTTTTTTTAAATGGAGGGGTACCCCCCTCCACCTCCTCGTGATGGAATTTTAGCCACAAGAGCTCTAAATGACTCGGACTCCGTAATTGACAGGGGGAACATGTTTTCAACAACATAGCTTGCAACTAATCTGTTGAGCTCAGCCCTAGTCAGCTGCTGTTGCTGACTACAAAAGTCAAGTTTTGCTTGCTGTAGCGGAATGACTCCACGCTCACGCCTCACACTAGCTGCACCTGGGCTTGGGGTTGGCTTAGCAACAAATGGCGTGTTAGCAATGCATGTGTGGATAAGAGTTACTTCACAAGATTGGAGTTGCTTGAGGCAGGTATGGACAAAGATCCACTAGGAATAGCGTGCATTTCACATAAACATTTTAGACATCAAGAAGTACTGTCTGTAGTTCTAGTTGGAAAATGCTACTTTTGAATATCCCTGGCTCATCATCGCTGTCCTCACTGTCTTGTTGTGTTTGGTTTGCAGCATTCATTACAATATCCACCCACACAACTTCTTAGACCAGCATAGTTGTACCAAGCAGTGTCAGTACCCTTTTCACATCCTCTTCTCAATCACAACTGATGTGTAGCTGGCTGTGAGCTGGTTGAAAGCCTGACACTGCGGCACTTCATTCAACCAAATTCTAGTAACGCGGCACTTTACGTTATCACTAATGCTAACGGTGTTATAGCAATAGGAAAAGTAATTCATTAGATTACACAGTTAGATATATTTAAACGCCATTACTCCCAACACTGGTTTTAACTAATTGTTGGTTTAAATGTGTGTTCCACATTATCATGAAACCGTGACTGTGACTTGTGTGCAATACAGTAAAAGTCATGGCTAGTTACATTATACAGTACAGCTGAGACAAAGGTAAGTTCTTTCTTTATACCAAAGTGATCTTCCTCGTGACAATCTTCTTCTGTTATAGAAATTAAATGATAGGAATGCCAAAAACTGATTTCTGCCACCCAGCAGTGAAGGGTATTATTTGTTTATTACAACATAAAAATGGAGTAGTAGAGGATTTTTTTTAACCCTATAAAGCCTGAAGCATGAAACATGAGAGAAAATTCAAATTATTTTATAAATAGAGTATTTATTGGTCCTTTTGAACAAACAAACAAAAACATTTAAAACAATTTTGCAATGCATGAGTCAGATCATATACATTAGGGTTTTAAAAATATTATACCCATGAAATAGAGGGCTCAAAATGGCTTGTATTTAATATGAAACCTTTGGCTTTATAGGGTTAAATGTTAAAACATTTGAGGGGCCACTGCAAATGTGCATGGCCCGAGGGACACCAGTTGCCCATCCCTTTCCCACTGAATGACTTTGAAAAGTTTAAGCAAATATCATAAATGTACATTTTGAATAATTAACTATTGCAAAAATGGTGGACATTTTCACAAAAAAAGACACAATAACAGTAAAAAAATATGTTAGTTTTTGCTGTGCTTGTCATTGCTTTTCATTAGTGTTAAGCTTTGAGTAGTGTATGTGTGGCGTACTTATTAAATCTGGATGAATGCCAAGTGCAACTTGCTGATATTCGAGATTTACGCTGAAGTGTGAGGGAAAGCAGCACAGCCAAGATGTTCCTTCAAAAAGCACCTCATTCTGATTCTATTTGCTTGTCCAATGAGTTGTGTCGGTCATTGGGCCTGAGAATAATATAACAAAAGTAGCAACATAAATGTAAAAACAAACAAACAAAAGGAATTCATGTTTGATCAATCATATCAAGATAATAAAGTAGGTTTAGTATTCTCGTAGTAATTTCAGAACAACTTGAAATAGTCTACCGGTACTTTTGCCAGCCAAAAGTGATTTCTCATCTACATTCAAAATTGAGCGTTGGTGTTATGATTTTGTCTTTAGTATAATCACAGTGGGGAATTGTTGTGTAAATCCTGGTTACGTGAGGTAATTCATTTTGTTAGCCAGGTTAACTCTTTGACTGCCATAAACGTTATAAAACGTTTAGCATAAACCTAGGGAAAGGCGCCGAGGACGTTAAAAGACGTCCCCTATGTTTTTTTGTTTTTTTTTCAAAAACGGGTGCAGGAAAGCCTTGGGCAGCTGTGCTGAAAGTATCAGGCAGATCTGATTAGTCAAAGACTCGTTTTGGCCCCTAGAGGGCAGCGATGACTCTCTTTGCACAAGGTTGGATGGGCCGCCCACCGTGGGCGTCAGTAGAAGACGTGAGGCGGAGCTAGAGTGTTGAGGAGACAATGGCTGGTTCAAGCCATTGTGGCTTGACCAAGCAACCGGTTGCAAGCAACTCACGCTTGAGCATTTTTTTCAAAGACGGAAAGCATCAATCAATACTAAAAAGCGCATTGATGTCGACGATGATGATGACTCCGAGCTTGACGCCAAAGTTGGAAGCCTTGACGTGTTTATGAACACGTATTAAGCCTCACCGGCTAAGCGCGGCTAGCGCGGCTAGCGCTGCTAAGGCCGGAAAACGCGCACAATAGCCGGCCGGGTACTTCTACACAATCGGACATTCGATCGGGCGATGGAGAGTTGGCATCGACCAATGCAGATTGATGATGATGATGATGATGACTCCGAGCTTGACGCCAAAGTTGGAAGCCTTGACGTGTTTATGAACACGTAGTAAGCCTCACCGGCTAAGCGCGGCTAGCGCGGCTAGCGCTGCTAAGGCCGGAAAACGCGCACAATAGCCGGCCGGGTACTTCTACACAATCGGACATTCGATCGGGCGATGGAGAGTTGGCATCGACCAATGCAGATTGATGATGATGATGATGATGAATCCGAGCTTGACGCCAAAGTTGGAAGCCTTGAAGCAACTGCTATGATTACGTAGTAAGCCTCACCGGCTAAGCGCGGCTACCGCTGCTAACGCCGGAGCTGCACAAGCGGACATTCGATCGGACAATGAAGAGTACCCCGAGTCCAATGCATATTCATCGGAGGAGCGGGTACAGTCTGATCACGGAGAAGACACTGTTTCTGGACTACGATGCCACCATGAATGGAGTGGATAAAATGGATCAGAACATCTCCTACCACCCGGTATAGCAACTGAAGGACACGGGGAAGCGAGACGTAACGAAACCGTAGCATGATCCTGATATTAGACTTGATGACACACTGCAGTATATACTTGCTATTCCCCGGAAAAAAACGGCCTGCAAGAAAGTGGCGCACGCGAAGAGGCAATCTGTTGTGCAAATGCTGTTGTGTCTCCTTGCACGCAGGAGAGTGTTACAAAAAGAAAAACTGTCGTTGAAACATCCACATATTTGTAAATAGCACCACAGTTGCACACATTTGTAAATAGTTTGCCAAATTGTTGCCAAATTGTTACACTGTTGAATGTAAATAAACGTATTTTGCTATCAAAAAACACTTTTTCATTCTTGGTGGTAGTGTTTTATAGAAGTAAAGCACTATTTAGGTGTTTGTGGCATCATTCATGGACAAAAAGAAGTGTCAAATTCACTAGAATGCATGAAATAATATCGTTTCACTAAAAGCTTGATTTCTCCGTATTTTGGTCCAAAACAGGCGAAATTGGATCAAACTAACCATTTTCTATTGTTGATTACTAAAGAACGGAATAAGGTAGAAACAAACTTTTTTTTTTCTGATGAAAGATGAAAGTCCAATCTTTCATTTGGTAGTACGTGTGTTTCCATAGTCCAAACAGAACATTTTCTGTGGACCTTGAAAGATCAGTCAAAATGCTTAAATCGGCTGGCACTGACGGCATCCCTTTTCTGAAAATGTCTGGCAGTCAAAGAGTTAAAACAAACCCCTGCTGCTTTGGTGTCTGCCGTTATGTGTGATTGGCAATGTTGTGATCGAATGAAGGGAGTTTCCAGAGGAATGTCTACGCTGGGTTCACACAGGTTTACATGGAAAATGTCACCGAAGATACCTATATGTGCTACATTTCATCGGTGGAAATGGGCCAGCACCTGAAAATCCAGAACCAATCAATTGCAGTTATGTTTATAGTCTGCTTTCTCAGCGTTAGCCTTGCTAACTGCCTGCTACAACCTGCTAGCTCCTATACATTATGGTGTAAATGCACCAAAAATATCTCGAGTTAGCCTAAGGAAGCCACTGCTGCTTAGATGTGAAAATTAATATAAAGTATCAGCGCTATAGAACACTATGCCTACAACAGCATGCTAGTTGATCAGTGTCACGAAGATGTGAGCGGTCACTGTCACCACGCCACTTTAACAAAAGTAACTAGACAGAAGTAACAGCCCAAAGGTAGGCTTAAAATCTTCAAATGAAAATAGTGACCTCAATGTGTTTCGTTTTCGTGAAAATTAGTGCCAACACAATATTAGCAGTCATCTAGACCGCACCAGAGTGGCAGCAACGATCATACAATAAATCTGACCTTTTTATAAAAACTGCTTTCTTTCTGCCCACTTTGAGGTCTCAGCATGTCTACCACCGTTTAAGTTGTTCCAAAGTGTGTTTGTCGATTGAACCATGTTGAAATTTTACGCCTGGGTCGTCGTTCTCTTCCAAAATGATGTGTACGCGTTAGGGGTGTTAGAAAAAATCAATTCTGCAATATATCGCGATATTACAGCGCACAATTCTCAAATCGATTCGATATGCGGCCGAATCGATTTTTAAATATCATTTTTTAATGGCAATATTCAACAAAATGTATTACTTACGGTTAGGATTCACACATTAAGCATGGAATAATGTTATATTAATGGAACATTAAGCCTTAATATTTGATTTCAGTGCTATTCAGATATGAAACACATTGCAACCTGTTTGTTAAATGCATTGGCTCAGTTATAAGCCCGAATTTTCAGATAAATACATTTTCATACAAATCTTACAGTGTACATGTACAAGTTTACTGATTATTATTTTCAATTTCCAATCTTTCATTTGGTAGTACGTGTGTTTCCATAGTCCAAACAGAACATTTTCTGTGGACCTTGAAAGATCAGTCAAAATGCTTAAATCGGCTGGCACTGACGGCATCCCTTTTCTGAAAACGTCTGGCAGTCAAAGAGTTAAGAAGCCAGTTGAAGCCGCAGGAGAAAATATGCAAATGCCTAGGATTTCCTCAATGGTTGCTCATGTTGTGTGCTGGTCAAACCCAAATTACAGTGAAGCAATTGCAACATAAGGATATTAGGATTTCTCCTGCAAAGAAAAATGGATGGATGGTTTGATGGATGTCCGACGTTTCCACCCGTCCCCACAAAAGGCTCTATATTTAATTTCTACATGACAATGTTTAAATTGTGCAGTAGTGGCTGGGCGAAAACTCTTCGCAGTGAGGAAAACAATGGTGGCCACAAGAATATCTCCTCTGTTTTTGTCCTCCTTGCCATGATGCAACACTATTTTTCAGTAAAGTGTGAAAGTGCTATAATATACTGTATATTTTTGCTTCCATGGGACATTTTATTATTATTATTATTTTTTTTTTACAGTAATATAAAAAAAATCCTTGGATTGCCTGGAGCTGATCAGGGAAATATAAAGCCTTTGTAAAAACCAAAGCAAGAAATAATTCGGTGGTGGACTGAGTCACCCTGAGAAAGCATGAGCATGTGGAGAAGACACAGGAAGCGTCTCCAATCTGGCCACACTTGCCTGCGGCAGATGGAGTAGACAATCAGCCAAGTGGGCTCTGTTGTCAGCGTCATGTACAAATAGCGCAGCATGCTGCAACTTTGCTGGCTGATTAAAGGACGAGACATGGGTAAAGATTAAATGTCCTCACCCACTGTGTGGAGTTAAAGGACAGGCTGCCTTTGTCCCTTTAAAAGGAATATGAGAGAAAGATGCAGGCATGCGGTTAAATACTAGCCTTTAGCCACACAGTGGGGGGTCCATGGCTAGGTGGAGTGAGTGAAATCAGCAAAGTATTAGTAATGCTGATCAACGATGGTGGTCACCTTGACCCGACAGGAAATAGGGAGCTTGTACCCTTGGATCAAGATGGAGATCACCCACGGGTCCGAAGCGTGAGCAGCCCAGTAACTGAGCTACTGGTGGCAAAAGTGACCGACGGCCGGTCCCAAGGCCTCAGTCCCTGGGGGGCCGAGAGGGTTGGTGGGAGGGGCCTGCTGCCTGGAAGGTAAGCGGGCGGAGGAGCGAAAGTCCACGGCAGGCCTCTGAGAGGGCTGCGGGTAACTCCTGGTAGGCTGAGGCTGTGACAAGCGGCGAAAGCGAGGTTAAGTAGGGGGTCCCCCTGGTCTATTCGGGAGGGGAGTTACAGGGTCCTACTAAGGCTGAAAAGCTGTCGCCTAATAGTCCTTTCCAGCGCCCCACAGCAGCCGAACCAAAAAGCTGCCCCGGCTCCACAGGAACACTCCTAGAGGACTCCGTCAAGGGGGACTGCGCCAGCCACACCTGGTGGCACGCCTGCACCAGGAAGGACATCAGCCGGCCGTGCTCTCTGGTCATTAGGGCAAAAGCTTGGAGGGCCGCGTCACTGAAGGACACAGCAGTATCCATGCTGTCTGTCCGCAGAGAAAGCGAGCATAAGGTGAGCCAAGGGATTCTGGATGCGACCAGCACGCGCGCCAGCGTTATAGTCCCGAGTGAGAAGGTCGTCGGTCGTGATTTACTGGGCACTCCATGTTTAGCATTTGCCCCCGGCTGATGAAAGCGCCTTTGTTTCTCTTTGTCACGTCAATGTTAGTGTGAGTGTGTCCCGCCTTGGTGGTTGGAGCGCCTCCAGTTGAAACTTTGTTTTACGAATATATGATTGCCAACACTATTATCTGTGTCTGCGTCTTCCAGGATTCAACCGTTTGAACATAACAGCATCATTCAAGAGAGCTAGCCAATTTCAACAAAAAACTTTAGATTGATTGATAATATTGGTCAATAATTTCTTAAAGTAACACGTGTGGACTGACCATTACTACTTGTATATACTGTATTTCTGAGGGGGAAAAATAAATAAATATATATATATATATATATATATATATATATATATATATATATATAAATGACAGAGATTTGCATCTCTGCAAACATTCAAAACGTGAATAAGCATTTACTTTATCTTTTTCATATATATATATATATTTATATTATCCTATCACAAGTTTTCTGACTTCCTGGGCCAACCTGAGCTTTCCTTGGTTTTAGTATTTTGCCCCTTATCATGTGGAAATGTGTGTTGGTATGACAATAAAATTCACTGAATCCCTCAATAAATCACATTCCATGTTCTAAATTAATCTATTTTCCATTTGTCCTGTGCACTAAATGTGCTGCTTGGCAATTTTGTCACAATGCTTGGTACCCCCTTTCAGCTTTCACTTCTGTTTGCGTGGGCAATACAGATCACGCATGGGCCTGCTGTAGCCCCTTCCCATTCCTTCCAGACCATGGGCAGAAATATCCCTGGATTTTGTCACAGGACTCCCCATCTCCCGATGTAAAACCACAGTTCTCACTGTAGTCGACAGATTTTCTAAAATGGTCAGATTCATAGCCTTGCCTAAGCTTCCCTCAGCCAAGGAAACGGCTGAGGTCATGATTAACCACGTCTTTCGAGTTCATGGGTTCCCGAGAGACATTGTGTCAGACCGGGTGCCCCAGTTTGTGTCTCGCTTCTGGAGGGAGTTTTGCCGCTTAATCGGAGCCAAAGCCATCCTAACCTCAGGTTACCACCCTGAGGCTAACGGCCAGTTAGAGCGCCTCAACCAACAGTCAGAAACCGGTCTCCGGTGCCTAGTCTCCCAGAATCCTTCAACGTGGAGCAAACACCTGGTCTGGGTTGAGCTTGCCCATAATTCGCTGCCTACTTCTGCCACAGGACTCACCCCATTCAAATGTGTTTTTGGCTATGATCCCCCCTTCTTTGCTAACCTGGAGTCTGAGGCCTCTGTTCCTTCTGCCCATGCCTTGGTCCGCCGCTGCCATCGCATCTGGGCAGCCGCTCGGCAGGTACTGGAGCGCCAGAGAGACAGAGTCAAGCGAGCAGCTGATCAAAAGAAGAGACCTGCTCCAGCATACCAGCCGGGGCATAAAGTGTGGCTGTCCTCCAAGAACCTCCACTTGAAAGTGCACCACGGTTTGTGGGCCCGTACCCCATCTCCAAGATGATCAACCCGGCCGCTGTCCGTCTTCGCCTGCCTCGGTCCCTTCGTGTTCATCCAACGTTCCACGTTAGCCAAGTCAAGCCAGTCAAGGAGAAGTCCCCTTGTTCCGGGTCCCTCGCCCTCGCCGCCGCCTGTGATTGTGAATGGGGGCCCCGTCTACAAAGTGAAGCGACTGCTGGCCGTCCGCAATCGGGGCCGGGGGCAGGCAGTTCTTGGTGGACTGGGAGAGGTATGGGCCCGAGGAGACAGTGGGTTCCTTCCCGCTTCATTATGGATGATTCTCTAATTGAGGACTTCTATAGGGATCATCCTGACCAGCCTGGGCCGTCGGGAGTCGGCCCTATAAGGAGGGGTACTGTCACACCGCGGTGAGGTTGTCTTGTCATTTCCTGTTTCATTTTGAAAATTCTGACTCCTTTCGTTTCAGGTCACTTGCCCTTCCTCATGTGATGTCAGTGTCAACCCTGATTCCTGATTGTGTCCACCTGTTTCCCATTACCCTCATGTGTTAAATGGTCTGCGTCTCTCCTGTCTTGTGCCAAAGTGTTTTCGTCAGAGCCAGTCACAGTCCTCAGCCTTGTTGTCCTGTCTTTTGTGTGAACTTTGGTTTGTAACTTTGTATAGCCACAGTATAGTTTTAGTTAAGGAGTGATATTGTTTTGTTTGTAGTTTAGACATCCTCCCTTTTGGAGCGCCTTTAGTTTAACATTTATTAGCCTTTGTTTTTTCCCTCTAAACAAGGAGGTTTTTTTTGTTTAACGTCTGCCTTGGCCTCAAACTCCTATCTCTGCCACGTCGTGTCAAACTAACTGCATCAAATGAAGCTCACAACTTGAAAGTACCAGTTCCGGGCAAGAGTTGTTTGGTGACAAGCAGTCGGTGCCTTGCTCCATGTAAAATATATTTTCGGTGTGTTATGTGAGCAATTTAAAATTGTGATGTATTTGCCGTGTGGACACTGCAGAAAAAAATAAGTCTGATTCATATTTTTAACCCGTGTGAGACACATCTGAATTTCTTCTCATGGCAGCTCAACCTGGGCAACTTCGTCTGTAGTCTTAGATCAGATGCATATCTGTTGGTTGACAACTATGTTTCTGTGAAGTCCCTCACGCCACCAATCCTGGATTTGTCTTGGTATCCACAAACTATCCAAAATGCAGTCATATTGTAATTTGTCATGTTATGAGCAAAACATCTGGTTTGAGCATTAAATTGTGCAAGGTGTTCATAGCCATTAGGTCCACAAGGATGGATGGTAGGGTTGGTTTAATTGTGATTTCCAATGCAACATATGGGTGGCACAAGGAATGTATCTCTGACAGTGATTTGAAATTAGGTTTCCCATTGGAGGCAACAGCAAGCCAAATTGCTGAGCTCAATGAATTTCTCATTGTATGCACCCAAATCAGCTAGTGCATTTGATGTATCACTGTGATCAAGACTCGCTAGAAATCCTTATTTCAGTTTTGATATCTTAGCGTGTCTCTATGCCTCTCTAGTGGTTTGGCATTCTTAGTTAGCAAAACAGGCTGTGAAACTAATTGTTTGCATTTCAATTAAATGGGTAGTTTGTAATCTTTGCCTGAAGCAGAGTACTTAATTACCGCAGTGGGGTGAGATATCACTGGAAACACTGTGTTGCTAATATAAAGCTGCATTTCCAGCTATCATTATTCTCCAGGTGCTGTAGGGCATCAATTGATTTATATATTTATGGTCTCGATTAGTGATGTATGACGTTCACGAATGAATTGAGTCATTTGAACGGCTCTTCATTGTGAACGACATACATACATGTATCCATGTATCACTAACCCCAGGGCCAAACTCTCTCCTCGTCATGTTGACATGCAAAAATGAAGTTCTAGCTAGGTGTATTGGCTTTGTCTATTATCAATATTGTCTGGGTAATGGGAATATAAATTGACTGGTACCGATCTACTAAGAAATATAGTCAATAAGATCTCAAAAATAGCGATGTTTACTTCTTTCTACTCATTTTGAGCATGTAAACTGCGCTTCATTTGCGGTCCCTTCTCAAAGTTTTCCTATTTTGCCCCTAATAGGGTTTTTGGGAGTTTTCCCTTGCCCTCTTGAGGTTCGATCAGGGGATGTCGTTAAAACTCATTTGCTCCCAAAAATGCATAAATGTCCCAAAGACGTATTTATACGTTTTTTATGTTTGTTTTTATGTTACAGACATAACATACAGAAAGAAGGCTTTGATGCAGCCTCTCAACCGCAAAGAACGGTTGAAGAAATGGTAGTTATTACACAAACGGCCAGCAGGTGGCAACAGAGCAAAATAGATCAACCAGGGCCACGTTGAAAAAAAGCTATTTTACTCACATTTCTAAATAGATTTGTGAATAATGATAAAACGTATCTATATTCTAATGCTAAGTGCTGCAAAATGGAATCAGATAGAAATATACTTTTTTTTCCTAATGAAAGAAGACACAATCTTTCTTTTGGTAGGTTCCATGTTTTTATAGCAATATAACACAATATTCTGTAGGCCTTGCAAAATCTGTCAAAATCTAGTAAAACGGCCAGAAGTGAAGGGGATTGCTTCAGTGAAAATGGCTGGGAATGAATGAGTTAATATGTTAACTGTGGGCATGTGAAGCCCTTTGAGACTCTTTTGTGGTTAAAGGCTATATAAATAAACTTGACTTGGCTGAGCTGTGACATCGATTGATAATCCTTTTCTTTCTTTCAATTTTTATTTTCATATCTTGTAACATATGTCCAATAAATCAATCGAAAGAGACGTGCCGAGTCTTCGAAGCATGTATCAAACCTGTGGAAAGATCATTACCGGAGAGAGCGACCACCCACGGCGAACGAGGCCAAGGGTGCGGCCGACTCGCGGGAGCCTGGCCGGCCCGAAGCTGCGGGACGACCGGCAGTGGCGCTTGCGGCGAGCGGGTGGTGGCAGCTCGGCTTTAAGGCCAACCGTCCGTCCCGCGGGGCCGCCGCCGTGGAGTCGCCGCCGCTGCTGCCCCACATTCCACTCAATCTGGTCCAGGGCCACGGGTCGCGTGGGGTAAGTTGCCGCATTTGCGCCCAAGGCGCCATGAATGGAGCGAACGACACGATACATGAATATGTATTTAGCGTGATGTGAAGGCTGCCACTGGCTCCCGATATAAGATGAGGCCTGTAGGGCAACAATACTCCAGTAGATAATGTGTTTCATGTCTGCAGATTCATCACAAGCTAAATTGATCCCAAGATTTGTTTTTGTTTTTTTACCTGTAACATGAAAGAATAAAATGCCTTAAAAATATATTTAATATTTAATTTGCCTTATTACTGGTAAACTGCTCCAAATTCATAAATGAACAATCACTACCCTGGCGCCCTGTCAACACAAAAGCCCGTTTCAATGTATCCACACAAGTTTCTTACCCTTTGGGCAGTTCGTCCACATGGTGGCGCTGTTTCGGAGTTTGAAACCGATCACTTTTGGAACCGGGCTCAAAGTGGAAAGATTTTAAAACGTTCCAATGTGGACAGTCACCATATGCAGGATACTACTCCAGTGATGTAGTGGTCGCAGCTCGATGACGACACATTGTCGTAGTTTGATGACATATGCTCCAATTTTACATATATATATATATATATATATATATATATTAGGAGTGTAACAAAAAACGATTTGAACCGGCAATCCGGTTTTGAATTTAACGGTGCGAGTGCGCCGGCAAATGAATCAATCTAAAAATAGCCAATGGCCCGGTCAAGACGTTATAAATCGGTTTTATGTTGCTGATACTGCTGCTCAAAACTGCTTTATAAAACAACCAAAACAGTCCAGTTGCGATCGATTCAATGCCGTGAGAATAAAATATCCTGGATGAATGAGAATATTATTCACATACGAGCTGTTGAAACTGCATTTTCTTGACTCTAAGTCACGCGAGACTTCACCCGGGAGAATGTTTGTTTGCGTGGGTGGGGAAAAAAAGTCATGTGAGACTTGTCGCAGTTATGTGACATCAGATAGTGCTTAGTTTGGGAGATAGGGTAGTTTAATGAAGACGTGGACAAGATTCACAACATGCTCCAGCAAGTTTAATGTCCAAAGTATGGAGGATATATTTTATATGAACAATGGAATACTGGATACAAGTGTCACCATGTACAAAGACTGTCAACCGCGAGTGCGGCAGATGTATGTACGCCTTGATGAGATGGCATGGAGCCGGTGTTCAACCGCACGGGCAGAGAGAGGACTTCTTCCAACTAAAATACCCACAACTCAACCAGAGGAAAGGTAACAACGACCTTAATAACCCGGTTTATTATAATGGAATATGATAGGCAACATCATCGTGATGATCAAGTTCAGCTATTTTTTCACAAGAAGAACCTTGATAAGCATTAAGTATACATCAACTTATTCACTGCATGTATGGGTAATATAAAGGAACTGTCACAAGAGTAAACATAATAGGAAGTAATTGAGATCTAACTGTTTTAAGTTAATTAGTTTACATTTAGTAAGATGGCACTTTGAAAAATATATTCATTAGTAGTTACAATTTAGGAGTATAGTATTTTATTAGGCAGATGCATGTTAAAACAGCATTTTAAAAGACTGATTTGGGCTGTAACATGTCAGAACATGCAAAAATGATGCTCACTGCTTTCCAAAATAAAAGCAGTTGTTTGCCAATGTGCAAATCAGAAGACTTAGATCATTTTAAATTCAGCAAGATATGCAAACAATTAATGGAGTAACAAAATAATTGTAAATAATTTGACATTTGACTAATTGTGGTGTAATCAAATAATCGCTGCACGGCTACACCGAATCGAACAGAATCGAATCGTAATCCTACTGAATCGAACCGTACCGAATCATTCCATTTTAAAATCGAACCATCCTTGTATCGGATCGGAACCCACATATCGAGATGCGTACCGAATGGTCTTGATTGGGGGAGATTTAGAACCCTAATGTATATATATATTAGATTTTATTGTTTCAATACTGTAAATGTATAGGAACGTATGCCGAGAAAAATTTCTTGGGAGGAGTAATATGCCGGCCTCGCGGCTTCAAAAGTCTTGGCCTATCGGCTATTCAGACCAGTGGTTCGTCTTCTTCACTGATTCTTCTACGTTAACTCCCTATGACGGCGCTACAGCGCCACTCCAGACTTGGCATATACATTACAGCTATTAAACGTCCTCTTTTGGACACACATGTCTTGATTAATTTCTGTGTGTACAAGATTCCTATGAGGAACAGCATACCTGTCGGAGTAGCATACCTTGCACTTCTGTGCATGCGCTGTAGGAAACAGGTCATGCGCATTAAGAACAGGTTGCGTGTTTGGTTGAGTTCAGGGTGAGGCAACAGAGTTTACTATACGGGTATGCTGATCTGACAGAACACTGGCTTTGCTTCCGTGTGAACAGGGCCTAAAGCTGTGCCGAAACTAAGCCCAGCTTAAAAGGACAGCCAATGAGCTTGAACCAATTTGCCTTAGATAACATGTTCTAATTGTTTTCTGCAGCACTAATGTCAAATGTAAGGGGTTCTAATGCATTTTTTTTGGTTAAAAAGCTGATATATTTACATATTTTTTAGCATTTTTTTGTTTAAGGTGTTCTACCCTAAAACCCAACCCAGCAACTTGTTAATACAAAGTAGAAAATAAAATAAAAATATAAACAATGTCTGGTCATTGGAGCGGAATCCAGTTTTAACTTCTTAAATTGGGTCACCCTTTCAAGTGGGGTTCTGCACACAGCATCTGGGAATGGGAAAGTCTCACCTAACCAGAGGAACTTGACACCCATGCATTTCCTTGTACACATGCAAATATTTTGTTAAATTTTTTGGGGAAGAAACTGTACAATCCTTGATAATCTGCTTACTGAGTAATCAGTAAGTATAAATTACTGAGTAATCTAGTATCCATTGTTCTGCCCAAATAAGAAAAAAAGTGTTTTAGAACATTCATGCAAGATTAAATATTACTACAGTATAAAAAATTGTTGTAGTACTAGTTATGACTAGCGATCTATTTATACACCCCTTTGTTGTAGTCGTTTTCTTAAAACATCTCTAGTTCTTGTTACAGTCCTTGGTGATACAGGGACGACTCGCTCAGTGAATGCTTTAGACAACAGAAGCCGAGTAAAGCGAAGGAGCCAGATAGACTGTCATGGAAAGACAAACCCCTGCATGCCCTGTACCAAAGACAAATTGAGGAAGCAGCTAACATTGAGAAAACATTCCAGTGGATGCAAAAGGCTGGACTCAAAGACAGCACAGAGGCTCAAATAGTGGCAGCACAAAACAGGCCCTAAGTTAGTTCAATAGAGACCACATAAGACAGGACCCGAGGTGCAGGCTATGCAAAGAAGCCTCAGAAACAGTGTGGCATATCACAGCAGGGTGTAAGATGCTGGCAGGCATAGCATACAGTACATGGAGCAGCACCAGGTAGCAGGAATAGAGTACTAGAGGTCCCATAATCAAGATGGCAGACACCTCCGAAGGTGATTGAGAACAACCAGGCCAAGATTTTGTGGGACTTCCACATCCAAGACTGACAAACTGGTGATATCCAACCACCCTGACATAATGGTGGTGGATACACATCAGAGAACAGCAGTCGTGATAGATGTAGCAATACCGAATGATAGCAACATTTGGAAAAAGGAACACAAAAAGCCAACAAAAAAGGACACAGCATTTTGTCTATGTGCAGGATTGAAATCTTTTTTGATGCAACATGTCAGGATTAACATTTCCATAACAGCCTAAGGGAGAAGTCATTGTTATGTTTTATTCATACCTAACAACCCTTAAACATTTATTAGCAACAGGGAGCATGGGTTACATGCATGTGCATCCTTAAATGTAGAGGTGGGCATGGGAAAAACAACTTATAAATAACAAAGGCCATAAATTGCTTAATGGTTATGGCTTCAATTTATAAACAGAGCTACCAATCTGCTGTAGTCTCCAAATACAACTGGCAGTGATTAATTAAGATAAATTTAAACTGATACTGCTTCATTAAGCATAAAACACAAACAAAAAAGCAGAGTTTTCTTTGCAGCATTGAGCCTACCTTTTGGTCTGCTAATTTAAGGTGGATCAATTAGTCTGTTTCAACTTAAAATAGCTATGTTCATGCCTCTCTTCCTTTAGACAAAGACAGCAAATTCTGAAATCCAATTGAATAGCCAAAAGTAATTTTGTGTGAGGGAGGAATTTTGATAAATTATAATGTAATGTATATAGAAAGGTGATTTTCTGTTTCCGCATCTGGTTAATTTTATGTCAACATAAAGTTTACATAATTAATACATAATTAACTCAAATAATTATGTTATGGTCTGACCATGTGTTCCTTCAAAGTGTTGTCCAACTACTGTAAATACTTTTTTTGGGGGACCGATAAAGTATCTGGACTCCTCTATTATGTTGCTGCGGGATTATTGGGATCACTGTCTGTCAGAAGCAATCTGTAGCTCCAGAAGACGAATGACCAGCCACACTCTGCTTTTCTGCTTGGTTAATCTGACAGCACCTTCTATGGAGATCCAATTATATCTCTCCTCCAAAGAATATTTAGCGGCCAAGGCTAGACTGGGACAAAACAAAATTTAAAAAAATCACCCTCATGATTAGTATATGTATATATATAATTAGGGGGTAAAAAGAAAGGAATAAAAATATAAATAAAACATAAAAATATTGGGATATTCTTAGGGAAAACACTTTAATATGATACATAGATTACACTATGATTGAAAGGCCATTTACCATTCTATCCGGTATGTTAAGGTTATGTTTTTATTTTTTTATAATAATCGGGAAAGGCTTATAGTCATACATGACAACAACAAAATAATAGGAGCATCATATAAAAGGCTATCAAATAACCATTATGGAAAGCAAATGCGGTAAGTAAATTTACTTAACGTGTCTAATTGACACCCTATTGATTATTTCAAGCATAATGTTTGGTCATCATCATAGTCCTAGTTTCACGTAATTTGTACCTCCCACACTTTTGTTTTCTCTGTTTAGTTCAATTAAATATTTTATCTATTTTATTCAGCCTCCCATCCATTTTCTGGAACGCTTATTCCTCACAAGGGTCTAAATAACCTTTAATTAGGGATGGGTACCTTTCGCATTTGAACCGGTCGGTTCCAATTCCCGGTACCTGGGAAGTGATACCGGTACTGAACTGTACCAATTTTTGGTGGTTTTGCTCTGTTGTTTGTGGTATTCAATGTTAATTTATTTAACAATAAAATCTAATATATATATATATATATATATATATATATATATGTGTGTGTGTGTGTGTGGGCGTGCGTGCGTGTGTGTGTGTGTGTGAAAAAACACTTCAACAGTTAATTTTCAATTAATACAATTTGACGTGAAGACCACGCCCAACCCTCTCCCTATTCGCAATCCAACGGGTTGAACACCGATTTCAAATCTTTGTGAGGGGTGGAGCAACAGTCTGACTTCCTGTTGAGTAATCCTTTAAGGAAAATATCTCCAATGTTATGATGTAGCCTTAAATAGACAGTTTCTGCTCATACACAACTTCCCAGCCTTGAAAATGGGCTAAAATATTAAAAGAAGGTGCAGTGACTACTGGGCTGCCCAGCTACACAGCGCAATGTTCTATTTATCACACAGCCTCCTCCGGCATGGGTTAGCATTGAACAGGCATCAATATCTAAGATACCATTGAGCATGTATTTGTATTCAGCATATTTTAAAACCTTAAAGAAAAATACACTTAATCCATTCTTAAAAATACTATTGATGTAGGGTTTAAAAGTCATAGACATATTGCTGATACACCCACTATTAATAAGTTTTCACCAATATGGTTTACTCCTGGCCAGGCAGACCATGGTTTTAAGATGTGGGCTGACAAAGGGCTGCAAAAAATTGGTGATCTATATGTTCAGGGTACATTCCGAACATTTAATGACTTTTGTTTGACTTACGACATCCCAAAGAAACATATTTTTAAAAATATATTTACAATTAAAACACTTCATCTCATCAAAATATGATCAGGTTTTACAACCACTGTCTTGTCTTGAGGATGCTGTGCTAAAACATGGAAAGGGAAAACGGCAAATTTCACTGCTATATAAAATAATTATCTCATATGACAAAGAGTCTAGTTATGATAGAAGGATAGCATGGAGTTTAGGTTTTAAGGAGGATATCGGAGAGATGAGGGGGCTGCAACTTGCTTGAGGGCGCAATCACAGACTATTAAAACTCGTGTGAAACTACTTCCACACAAATGGCTAATGAGGACTTACATAACTCCTGAGAAACTCAATAAATGGTCACCTGGCATTCCAGCTACGTGTGTAAACTGTCTAACAGCAAAAGGTACTCTTATTCATTGTGTATGCGAATGCCTTAAATTGACATATTTTTGGAAAAACATTGTCTCTACTCTAAGCAAAATTACCAAAACTCAAATACCTTGCGTAGCAAAACGCTGTATTTTAGGTATATATCTGGACGAATTCTCGGCTTGTGTGGGTTTTCTTCAGGTCTTCCGGTTTCCTCCCACATTCACTCAACATTGTCCATAGGTGTGATTGTGTGTGTGGATAGTTGTTCGTCTCTGTGTGCCTTGTGATTGGCTGGCAACCAATTCAGGGTGTACCCCCGCCTACTGCCCGAAGCCAGCTGGGATAGGCTCCAGCGCCCCCCGCGACCCTTGTGAGGACAAGCGGTTAATAAAATGGATGGGTGGATGGATAAAAAACATTGCAAACAAAAATAATGGATTTGTATTTAATATTTTTTGGGAAGTTTTGCAAACAAGACCACCATGTTATGATGTGTGTATATCATGCTTAGTTTTGTTGTTTTGGCTTTGTGTCCTGTCTTGCTTGTTAGTTGTTGTTTATTTCACCTGTTCCTTTGTGCCAGCCAATCGTCTCCCCCAGCCACTTGTGTCTTGTCCAGGTGTCTCTCGTTGTCTCGTAAGTTGGCTTGTATTTACGCCCTGTCCAGACGGAAGCAAAGCCAGCTTCGTTCCTCAAACAAATCTCGTACACAGAGAAGCATTTCAAGACTTGTGTGTGTCCAAAAGAAGACGTTGAGGACGTTTAACGGCTGTAATGTTTATGCCAAGTCTGGAGTGGCGCTGTAGCACAGCCACAGGCAGTTAACGGAAACTGTAGAAGAATAATCAGTGAAGAAGACGAACACTTTTTTTTCTAACTTTATTGCAATCTAGAGAACAAACATGGCTTTGCATGTATCAAAACAACATGAAAAAGACAAACACAAGAGAAGTGACAATGGCGGGTGATTCAAGTACAACACCGCTTGTAAGCAATCTAAGGAGGCTGCTACACGGCTATCCGCCATTGTTGTTCACAGACTGACGGTTCAAGCGCAGTCACGCGAGAATTGGCGCATACGTCATCAATCTGTGACAATGCGTCGTCAACTAACTGCAACCATTACATCATCACTGGAGGAGTACCCTGCATATGGTGTCCAGACGGAAGCGTACGGGGCGCATTTTGAAATATTTCCACTCGGTTTCAAAAGTGATCGGTTTCAAGCGCCAAAACCGCGCCATCGTGTGGACGAACAGCCTAAGAAACTTGTGAGGATACATTGAAACTGGCTTTCGTGTGGACGGGGCCTAAGTTTCATGGTTTCGTTCAGTCTTTATTGGATCATTGTCGGTCACCACTCTTGTGTTTTGTTGTTAATTTGAGTTTTTGTGTTTTCAGAATTTATTTTTTATTTTTAATTTATTTACTTTTTGTTTTACCCAGTATCCATGTTAGTATTTTTGTTAATAAATTGTGTTCAGTACTCCGTTCAACCTTGCCTGCATTTGGGTCCATCCGCACCACCCCAACCATGACACAATATTTCCAAAACTTAAAAAAGAGTTTTGGTTGCACATTACGAATTTTTGTTTGCAAGTTTTGTTTGCAACTCCTGAGATTTGGTTGCAAATCTATTTTGTGGTTCCGAATCTATTTTGCAGTTGAACTATGTCGCATATAAAATGAACATTCCCAACACTTGGACAACTCCAAAATATTGTTTTCATATTGATAATACATGTACACATTATACAACCATTACAAATGCTGAAGTTGACTTATTTCAGTCTGCTCAAAAGTATTTTAATAAAAAAGTCAGGAAAAGCCAAGTAGAACATCTGAACTTTATTTGGGGTCCCTCGGAGGCATTTTAAATTGTGGTAATGTGTACTGTCTCTCAATTAACTTTGAAGGTGATTAGTTAATTCTGAACACAGCCACATTTCTAGTTATATAAAAGTGTACACACTTATCTCAGTTATTTATTTTTACTTCCCCTCCTATTAAGATTGTATTTTATTGTTGTTGTTTTTTAATTTAGGTGTGAAGGTTTTTGGTCAGATTTAATAGTTGAACATTTTTCAAAATGATTTCTCTTGGTGTCATCAAACACCTGGCCTTTGAACAGGTTTGTGCAAACTTTTTGTATTGACTCTTGTGTTTGTGTGGAGCATAATAGAGCAAATGTGCTTCTTGCTGGCATCTTGAACACATAAGCTTGTGTCGCAGGTAGCTTCTGCAAGAGTGAGTGGCCTGTAATTAGAATGTGCACGACAGGTTTTTCCTCCGTAATTAATTTAGATATGAGCAGGCAGTGGTGCATTTTTGTTTTTTACACTTTATTAAGCAGTGGTGGTAAAGTGTTGGCAGTTAAAATTGTGCCCTACTTTTACCGTCATGCTGTGAGGGATGACAAACAAAATTCAGAACAGGTTGTGTAAATCAGTCACAAGGATGACTCGGGAATGGTAAGCATAAGATGGCGCTTGTTGCATACTGAGTGTATTGTGAGGAACATGTGTCACATAGCAAGTGTCATAACTGAGGGTGTCAGGATAGAGCTTCTAAAGCTCGAAAGGTGCTGACTTGCCCACCAGTGTGTTTATATCATCCACAATTTTATGGGGGGGTGAAATCCTCTTAGGACTCAAGACTCTTATAGAAACCTTTCCAATTTTTCCACAGCTAAGGAGATTCAGAGCATAATTTTATTGGCCTGCCATTGTGCCGTGATGGCCATCACATACTGTTTTGCAGTGAGTAGAGTCTCCAAACAAGTGGTGTTATACCTTGTGGCAAAACAGCTTTTACCAGTGAAATAATGCACGTTGAGTTGCCTTGTGTATGAAAAGTGCTTTATAAATAAAACTGCCTTGCCTTGCCTGATGTAATCAGGTCACAGGAATAAAATAAGGTGAGGGGATTTGAGATGCTTTTGCTAAATAGACAGATTGTTTAAGGCCACTCTAAGTTAGACTATCTTCTAAAACAAGCTTAGTGTGTTTAGAATTCATGAAGATGATAATGGATGTTTAGTTTGCTAATTTTGGGTATGAAAGTACCACGCAGAATACAGCATTCTGCAAGTTTTCATGAGTGGCAGTTGTTGGCAGTGGGTTTTGCTGCAATTTGAATATTTTATATCTAATAATTGTTAACGATATTTAGAATTTCATACGTTGCTGTGGCTTAAAAGTGAAATCAAATACATGACTGCAGTCAATGAATGGGATGGCATATATATATATATATATATATATATCCATACTACCTCCTTTATTTTCCTTTCTGAATTATTGTAATATACCTACAGTACACTCATTATTACAAATTTGCTCCTCAAATGACACGATTGACATGCTCCTCAAAAAAAAAAAAAAAAATCCAGCCTTGGAGTTTTTTTTTTCAACTGCATTTTTTTCTGGTCTGTCCCTCAATATAGTCTATAACTACTACTGTACAATATCTGCTGCGGCAACAAACCGTATTACTAATCATAACAGTAATACTACAACAAATAATAGCAGAAAGAGTAACATTCTACACATAAAACAATATTTCTTGGTCCAATTGGGATGGGGCGGGAACTCAGATAAGACATTGGACTTTCTGCATTTCGAGTTGAATCAGAATATACACTCATATCATGCCCACACCACCATGGCACCATGCACCTGTCCCTTATTTAAGAGTGAGAACGTTGGGAATCCGAATCCGGAGCCTCAAAAAATAGTTTCCCACTAAGAACATCAAGTCCCTGAATTTTTCCATTGCAGCAAGTTAGTATGTGTGTGAGAGTCAATCGCCAGGTTGAGGGGGTGTGATGCGCCGACTCAGATCACGATTGTCCAGTTGAGCTATTTTTTGGCAATGTTGTCCGTTGTGTGGCGAGCCCTTAGACTGCAACCACAGCTTCATTAATTTGTGAGTGATATCAACACAACCACTACCAGGCCATCTGTTTGCAAAGTTGAGTACAGTGCCTCTCATTTAACTTAAAGCAACTACACCCACATTTGAATGTGATCATCCTGCAAAAATTATTCAACAAGTTCATTTCAAGAATATCTGTTTTTTAAGATGGTAAAATTGCTCTGCTGGGGAGGACTTAAACAATTTTCAACCACCAAATGCATTTGACTTTGGGCGTTGTCTTCCCGCAATGAGACTCTCTTCATGTGCTGTGAATATGAACTCTGAAATGTAGGGGACTTTAAGCACAAATACAACTGTGACTGTAATTGTGGTAGTATTCATCACACTTAAGATCACTGTCAGCATTATGAGTCCCAAGCTGCGGGTTCCGAAATAACATATTGCAGCGTTTCTGGCAGAGCTTCAGGGAAGGTAGCAGTTGGAACAAGCTAAGATTGAAGTGGGAAATAATGGGCAAGATCTTCAAAGAGTCTGCTTCACAAGTCCAATCAGGGCCGTAGTGGGACTCCTTTTGAGCCCTGGAGATTCATAACACAGATCAGCCCACTGTGGTTCAAAACTTCTTTTTTTTAATGACGATGTATCATTTTACCATTATTAGTGTGTCATTTTAAAGTAGTTTGCCTCCCAACACTGATATTCATGTTGTATTTGATCACAAATCAAAAACTGAATGCCCTTACTAAATGTGTTTATTTGAAGAAGTATGAGAATTGAGAACATAGATAATTAAAATGTAACGTGTTTAACAAATGTATTAGACCACTTGTTATTCAATATCTGTTCCAGAGAATGAATGAATTAGAGATTTCAAGCTGAATCCACCCAAATGTCAACAGTCTTACAAGGCTTCTCGAAAACTCAGAAATTAATCAAGCAATATATTCAATAACTAAAACTACTTTTCCTGTTCATGAATGCAAGTATTAACAAAACAATAATTTAATATATTAATCAAGAAATATTCATGTGGGAGGGGCCAATGATGTCTCGTGCATAGACAGCTGGGTTGTAGCCAAAGGCGGCCAGTCCGATCTTCAGAGACAGAAGCTGGCCTTATGGGATGTGGAATGTCACCTTTCTGGCCGGAAAGGAGGCCAAGCTGATATGCGAGGTTGAGAAGTTCCGTATAGTTATAGTCTGGCTCATTTCGACACACAGCTTGGTTTCTGGTACCAGTCCTCTTGAGAGTGGTTAGACATTCTGAAGTTACCCACAGAGAGAGGTGCCGAGCAGGTGTGGGGGTTCTTATTGCCCCCCGGCTTGGTGTCTGAGCATTGGATTTCACCCCCAGTGGACGAGAGGGTAACTTCTCTCCGCCTTCGAGTGAGGAATGGGTTTACTGAGTACCCACAGTCCTTGGAAAGGGTGCTGTAGAGCGCTCCCTCTGGGGACTCCCTCGTTCTGTTGGAAGAATTCAATGCTCACGTGGGTAATGACAGTGAGATATGCAAGGTTGTGGTTGAAAGTAATGATAAGCTAGCCCTCCGATTAGAACCCAAACCAGTGCTGTTTTATTGGACTTCTGTGCTCATCACGGATTGTCCATAATGAACATCATGTCCAAGCATAAGGTTGTGTATACGTGCATTTGGTACCAGGATACTCGCAGGCCGCAGTTTAATGATTGACTTTGTGGTCGTGTCATTGGACTTGCGGCCGCATTTCTTTGGACACTTGGGTGAAGAGACTGGCAGAGCTGTCAACCAGCCACGACCTAGTGGTGTGTTGACTCCAATGGCATGGGTAGATGCTGCTCCGATTTGGCAGACCCAAATGTCCCCTGTCAGACGGAGTTTCAACTTCCTCCTCTGGCAGAAATCCGCTAACGTCCCAGGGAGGCAAGTGACATTGAATCCAAATGGACTATGTTCCGTGCGGCAACCCCAAACCTTCTGGTAGACACCAGCAGTGAAGGATACCACCAAGCTGAAGAAGGAGTCCCATCGGGTCTTTTTGTCCTGTGGTACTCCGAAAGTAGGTGATGGGTAACGGCGTGCCAAGCACAACTTTGTTGGTCAGGGCAAAAAGGCAAAAACTCAGCGATGGAAGCAGTTTGGTGGGACCATGGAGAATGACTTCTGGATGGCTTTGAGGAATTTCTGGTTCACCATCGGGCGTCTCACCATCAACACTGTGTATAGTGGAGAGGGGTCGCTGCTGACCTTGACTTGGGACTTTGTAAATCGTGGAGTGAATACTCCAAAAACCTCCTCAATATCACCGACATGCCTTCCAATCAGGAAGCAGTGTGTTTCACTTGTACTGTACATTGTGTGTGTGAAAAAAAGAACATTTACATCAGTTGAGCCAGCAGATAGTTGGCATGTATGTGCAATCTCTACAATTATAAGGTGGAATGTGCAGCACTGACTATTTCCTGATCAGTAACAAAAAATATGCCTGATCACCCTTGTGAAGTGTTTGGAGCTGGCGTTAATAACGGCAACTCCTACATTTGAATAAAAAAACAGTGTTCCCATTCATTTACTTGTGATATCGAGCTGATGCCTTTGGGGTGTTACTCCCTGCTTGACATTTTGTGGTTCAACATAATTTCTGAATCTAACAAATGATGGAAATAAAATATTGTTTGCTTACAACTCTTTAGGCATATGGCAATCGACCTTTCTCACCACTCCAAAGTGCAAAATTATGCATTAATACATGATACAGAGAAGCCATCCATCAGAAATAAATTTCCTGAAAAATGTATTATTTAAAAAATATATATATTTCTGTCAAGAACATTACAGTAGGGCTGTGTGCACTAAACAAAATTATGAGTACTATATCATTAAAGCTGAATGCAGAAAATTTAATTTCGAACTGTGCTGCCACCTGTGACCAAAAAAATTAAACGGCACATGACCTCACATCTTAAGACATAGAGCGGGAAATTCAAACCCGGAATCCAATCTGAAAACTATTGGCCATATGCTTACAAGAGTACCCACTGTGAACAGCTAAGGTGTTAATCTACTAATTAGGAGATGTTTCAGTCATAAATGGTTAACATTTGGAGGGAGATGCCTCCAGGTAATTTGTGTGGTGCCTCCAGCCAGAGCGACTGTTATGGCTTAACACAGCGCTGCAGCTGTATGGATTGAGCTCGGCAACAACGTATTTGCACTGCAGTTGCAGCGTTACACCACTATATAGGCGCTATATCAACAGGAGTGCCCCTGAAAGAACTGAATCAACTACCAAAGAAGAAACGGACCATGACGCAACTCTCATTTCCTGGTTTCAAGCAAGGAAGGCAGAGGCACCCTGCAGCCGTCGCCAAAGTCATAAAACAATACAATAAACATAATAGTTTTAATACAAGACTTAACTATATTCACAATTTAATATATACTAGAGGATGGATTTGTAAAGACTGTAGTAAAAAAGTCGTGAGCGCGCACACAGCTGCCAGGTCGCTGCGGGGCCATCTACTTACTCTGCGTTCCATCCAGTTACTGCTCGGATACTCATTGCTTCCCTGGCCTATGGTCATGGCTCCATCTTGGCCGAGAGTGCGGCTTTGGTAGTCGCCGGATGTTTTCGGATGCCGGTGAGTGAGGATGACTCGGAGACCAAATGAGTGAGACTGATGGTACATTCCATTTGAGTTCTCCATTCAGAATGAACTTTGCATGCGGGTAGCAAAATCATGAAAGCAATATTTCCTCCATGGTGGTCTATATGAAACGCACGTACACACGCAATGCACATACACATGGACACAAACACTTTAAAAAAAACAAAAAAAAAACTTTTTTTTAGTCTTAAGTGCCAATAGCCATATACATGTGAAGACGTATTTTGAAAGTCCTGGACCAAAAATGATTAAAAAAATATGACTCACCATTACATGTATTAGGCTTCAATGAGCCATGGTCGTTTGGCATGTTCCAACAAGTATTATAATAGTAATGACATTGCAGTGTAGCATTTGTTATTCTATGATGAATGTTGTTAGGACACAGATGTTATCTTCTGTGCATTATTGGACATAATAATCTGGTGATTCAAGCTTCACTTTGTGTTACTGCCCTTGCTTTTCAACACTGATATCAATAGCAGGAAACGGGGTGAGCCTCAAAAGACAAATGACTTTTGATTAACCTTAGAGCTGTTTGCTAACTTCCACTGCCCATGAGTGAGCAGTGACACATTACGTCACTGGAGCAAACGGTAGAAGAATGCCGCGTCTGCAATGTGTTGTCAAATTTACATTGCAGTTACAGTGGATAACAATTTTTTTTTAGGTTTGACAGCTGTTTTTAGCATATTTTGGGGTGTGGAATCCAAAACTAATCTCAGTTTTTCTCTACCACGTCAACTTTTTGAGCAATAGGACCCCGCTTTCTTAAAAAAAAGAAAAAAGTAAAATACTGTATTTAACAGTTATGTGCTTGTTTAAAAAAAAAAAAAGCGTGGTGGGGTAGGGTGGAAACACCGTCTTCACCCTACAACTCCCCTCCAATTTTAATGCACCACACAACTGTGTGGGGCGGTCGGGGGGTGGGTGCCATCGGTTGGGGACCGCAGTATAGAGCAGTGCTGCGGTCCCCTGTCCTAACTTTCACTAAGAACGCTGGAGTGACGACCGGGGCCTTTCCCCGCTGGGGCTGGGGTTCGGGGGTGCCGGCCGTCCTCCGGTGCCCCATCTCCCATTCTGCCCCCGGTCTTCCGTCCCTCCACGCGGCGGGGGGTGGGGTGGGGTGGTCACGGCTGCCCTCTCCGCTCCGCTGTCCGGCCCCTCTTCGGCGCCGATGCCTGGGTGCGGGGGGTCCCTGGGGGCTGGGGGGCTGCCGGTTGGTTGGGGGGAGGGGGGGGGGGGTCGTGGGGGGGCGGCTGTGGACCGGTGGGGTGCCTGGTGGGCCTGCAGTGCCCCGTCCTGCTGCGTTGGGGTGGGGGGGCGCTCCTGCTCCTGGGTTTGCTCTCCGGCCGGTGGCCCTGGCGGGGCCCGGGGGTCGTCCTTTGGCTCTGCCGCGGCCTGGGGGGCCCTGAGGTGTTGCGCTTGCTCTGTCCTGGTAGGGGTCGACGGTTCCCCTCTTTGGTGGAGATTTTCATGAATGCCAGATCCACCACACCAGCATCTATCGAAACTCAGACACAATCTGCTTCTTTCTCAGGTCATTGAATCGGTGGAGGCTGGTGTCTGTGGATCTCACTCTGCTTCGTTTGTCCTTCCTTCCTTTCTTCAGTCTCTCCTTTGGTCTCTTGACGTCTCCCTGATTTTTTGGATTTGTTGGAATTTAGATGTTTCTGGGGTTGGTGAAGAACTCTGGTTGGTGGCCCGGCGGGTGGTGTCTGGTCGGTGCTGGATTTCACTTTCCTTTGTTTTCTTTGGTCCCCTCGGGTCTCTTGACGGCGGTGTTCGGTTTAGGTGAACGGTATGGGATTTTTTCTAATAGGTTTTTGGTGAGCTAACGAATACACACACACGCACGCACGCACGCACATACACATACTCACCCACATACAAAAAAAAAAAAGAGCAATGATGATGACATTATGGAATGAACAATACTGAGCTCTTAAAAAAAAAAAAATAATGCAGACATGACTGAAATGTTTAACGGTTTTAAGATTTTCTAAAGATTTATGGCTACTGTAATTATAATTGTGTAATTAAGATAAACATTTGCACACACTTCTCACCGCACTCTTGTACTGCACAAACAAGTTGCCACATAGCTGTAGTTGAGTAATCATAATCAGCTGGCAGATATTACTATAGCGAATCAGGATTTTGCTTATCTAGAGCATAAGCTCTGCAGAAAATAACTTGACGTGTTTGAAAAAATGACTGCAATTTCAGTTGCCAATTTTAATTTTTAATCAGCATAAAAATCTGACTAAGCTTTTTATTCCTACAAATTGTTCCCCAGTGTTATCCAACAAGTATTTTTCAACCTGTTTTCAACCTGTTTGAGCAATGTGACCAGCACTAGACTGGCACAAATAAATTTGACTTTGGCCCGCTGGCCCAGCCTGATTCCTGACCGCCCTTGGCTACCACGTAGCTCTATTGTTTCAGTTTGATCTCTATATTGTAAATGGATGAATAGCCTGCTCCTTCTAAATTGTGGGCTGGTCTCTCGGGGTAAAATAGAGGAAAATAGTCATTGTATAGCACCACATCGGCCCTAAAGGACACCGACCCACCGGGCATCTGCCCTGTATGCCAGATGGCCAGTCAAGCCCTGGATGTGACCCATGAACTTTTTTTGTAACATTCAATGTTACGGGCGTAATGAAGTAGTCTGCAACAATATACAAAAAATCCCTAACAGTTGGAAGCTCTTATTATATAAATAAATTGTCATCCACCTTGTTTGGAGTCTGGCATAACAGGCTGTGATGCATCTTTAATGTTAAATTGTCTTTTCATATTTGAATGGTGACGCAGAGCGAGATCCACTCTGTGAGCATGATAGCCTACAGTGTACAGTACATACCACTTCTTCTTACCCAGTGTTACAGTATTTAGTTCAGTGCCTAAAACAAAACCAAACGCACAATGGGTTCCAATTAGACTGTGAAGACTTGTGTAACACTGAACTTGCCCTTTTATGGCTCCTCAGTGTTCACTCGACACTTTGTAATTGCACCAAGGCTGACTCTTCATTTATTCCCACTCAATAATAAGGACTATAATTGATCTCAAAGGCAGACTCAGCGAGGTTCACACCCAAAAGGATGTCGCTCATTTTTAACAGTGTGTAACACTCAAACCTAAACATGTGTCTAACTTGTTTGATGTCATGACCTGCCATGCAATATTATTCCACCCCAGTCCAATAGGTGTCTAGAATGCATATTACAAAATGTGTCATAAGAAGTATTTAAAAAGTGCCCACAGCAGTTCCATTTGCTGAGCCGCAATTAAGATGAGTCCTTTAGCCCCACTTCAATATGGATCTGCACAAATAAGTACTTCCTCTGGCTCTTGCTCCATTCTTCTGCAAAGTTGTATTGGTTATTATATTATTTAACAGTATTAATATGAATAGCTGTAGGCAAGTTAAAAATAGTATCTTCTATGCCAGTTTGCTATTAAGGATTACAGTCAAAGCCCAACGTCAAAGTCCATCTATAATACATGTTGTTAGCTACCTATAGGTATGCAAACGTTTACAATTACATCCAAACTACTATTTTTAGAACAGCGCTTGGGCGTGGCCAGTTGATTTTTGGCCAAGAAACACAGGCAGGCGACTGAGGGAGTGTATTCATACGAGGCAAAACTTGTGAACTGACTCGCTATTTCACCATAAATATACTTAACAGACGTATTATGGTTAAAACAAACCTCTGCTGCTTTGGTGTCTGCCGTTATGTGTGATTGGCAATGTTGTGATCGAATGAAGGGAGTTTCCAGAGGAATGTCTACGCTGGGTTCACACAGGTTTACATGGAAAATGTCACCGAAGATACCTATATGTGCTACATTTCATCGGTGGAAATGGGCCAGCACCTGAAAATCCAGAACCAATCAATTGCAGTTATGTTTATAGTCTGCTTTCTCAGCGTTAGCCTTGCTAACTGCCTGCTACAACCTGCTAGCTCCTATACATTATGGTGTAAATGCACCAAAAATATCTCGAGTTAGCCTAAGGAAGCCACTGCTGCTTAGATGTGAAAATTAATATAAAGTATCAGCGCTATAGAACACTATGCCTACAACAGCATGCTAGTTGATCAGTGTCACGAAGATGTGAGCGGTCACTGTCACCACGCCACTTTAACAAAAGTAACTAGACAGAAGTAACAGCCCAAAGGTAGGCTTAAAATCTTCAAATGAAAATAGTGACCTCAATGTGTTTCGTTTTCGTGAAAATTAGTGCCAACACAATATTAGCAGTCATCTAGACGGCACCAGAGTGGCAGCAACGATCATACAATAAATCTGACCTTTTTATAAAAACTGCTTTCTTTCTGCCCACTTTGAGGTCTCAGCATGTCAACCACCGTTTAAGCTGTTCCAAAGTGTGTTTGTCGATTGAACCATGTTGAAATTTTACGCCTGGGTCGTCGTTCTCTTCCAAAATGATGTGTACGCGTTAGGGGTGTTAGAAAAAATCAATTCTGCAATATATCGCGATATTACAGCGCACAATTCTTAAATCGATTCGATATGCGGCCGAATCGATTTTTAAATATCATTTTTTAATGGCAATATTCAACAAAATGTATTACTTACGGTTAGGATTCACACATTAAGCATGGAATAATGTTATATTAATGGAACATTAAGCCTTAATATTTGATTTCAGTGCTATTCAGATATGAAACACATTGCAACCTGTTTGTTAAATGCATTGGCGCAGTTATAAGCCCGAATTTTCAGATAAATACATTTTCATACAAATCTTGCAGTGTACATGTACAAGTTTACTGATTATTATTTTCTAAATTTGAGTATATATATATTTTTTGCAATAATCAATTTATATATTTGTATCGGGATTAATCGGTATCAAATCAAATCGTGACCTATGAATCGTGATACAAATTGAATCGCCAGGTACTAGGCAATTCACACCCCTAGTACGCGTTTGTCCGACTTGTGCATATTAATGAGCAAAACGTGACGTAATTTGAGATCAACCCTATAGGACACAACCAACAGTACTATGACATCATACTCACAATGTATAACAGATGCCACAAGTCAACAACTCATGCAATACACAAACAGGCTGTACTAAACCAGTAAGTGTGGAATTGACTTAAATGTTGATGAAGACAAAAAGAAAGTACATGATTGCATTGTGATTATTTGAATCTGAAGTCTACAGAGACTTTTATCAATCTGCTAGGCTTACATCATCTTTGTCCTGAACAGGTGCTGCCAAGAATTGTCTTGCAATGCATATAGTAGGCTACTGTACGCTGGTGTGGCTCCAAAAGGTAAAATTCGCCGGTAACCAATATGTTAATTGCTCCCAATTTGTCACAAGGCCACTTCAGTTGTTCGAGATGAAGGACAAAGTGGCAATGTCAAGAGCAGGATTGTGGCATTAAATTTGTTCTGCAAGTTGCAGCGAACAAAGTGTTTGGCAGCAATTTCCTGTTTGTTTATGTGATTGATGGTTGCCTTTGCAAAGGATATTGTCGTGTATATGACTGACACATCATTCAGTACATACATGCAGGAGGGAAACATAAATGATGGATTAAATTGACGTACTTGAACTTTGCATGGCTTGTAGTCTTCAAAAGGGTCAACTGAACATTGGATCGTATCTATGCCACAGCATATCTAAAATGGGTTTTGCCAAAAGTACACTGATACAATCTCCATTTGCAGATTTAATTTGATCTTGTTGCTATTTTTAGCAAAGCTACACAAATGTGAAAACATGGCCAGTCTTATTGTTCTTCTGCTTCAGCTTCTGACTTTAAGGTCCAGTATAGTGAGTCATGTTTCTAACATGCTTGATTTTTGGGACTTATTTATTAATTTATTTTTTATTTTAGGACATTCTCTTGCTGGTGCAATCCTTCATCTGTTGCTCTCTGTTTGCAGATTGTACCGGAGCAAAACTAAGTAACTGCATAATAGACAGCTATAAGTACCACTACACTCCTAATGCTCCAAAAATACAGGTAAATAAAATAATTAGATAATCAGGATCAGGTATAGGGATGGGTACCAAGGCCCTGTGCTAAACCGGCACAGAGGCTGAATTATTAAAGACCAGAGATGGAGTCTTTATTTTGCCAACTACAGTACTTTTTGTCATGATGTAACGGCAAGAGATTTGAATAGATGATAGAAATAAGTAGCTGACACAAAAATCACACATGAACTCACACAAGCAAGCTTAACAAACATTTTTAAAATGTGCATCTCATATTACAGAAGTATTTTTTGCAGTCTCATTGCATGTAACAGCATTGTTGGTCTACACCAGTTTTCTTTAACACCAAATAAAAAAATTATATTGATTTCCCACACCATTTATTTTCCTGTAAATTATTGTTTATATTTATATTACATGAATGTGGTAGGAGGTAGGCGGAAGCAGGACAAGTAGAAAAACACTTTTAATTATTGTATTTGTTTTGGTAGACAAAAAAGTACTGATTAGAATACCGTAAAGCACATAATCGATATGCAGTATTAAGAGCTGTGGTATTGCTCCAAACAATAAAACATTTGCTTTTTAATTTTTATTTTCAGTATAGGCTGTTTATCTCGTTTATCTCTATTTGCTCTATAAGTGCATGTGTCAAAATGCAAATGCACAACTGTGTTTTGCCCTTGAGCAATTTTTTTTTCTTTTTGTGGCTTGCTCAAGGGCACATTTGCAGTTAATAGGAGGCAATCTGAGGCCCTGTCCACATGAAAGACAGTTTCAATGTATCCTCACAAGTTTCTTACTGTTTAGGCCGTTCGTCCACACGATGGCATGTTTTTTCTTAGCTTGAAACCGGTCACTTTTGAAACCGGGCTCCAGAGTGAAAAGATTTCAAAACGTGCCCAGTACGCATTCATCTGGACACCATATGCAGGATACTTCTCCAGTGGTGACGCCTTGTCGCAGATTGATGACGTTTGCGCCAATTCTCGCGTGCGTCCGAACCGTCAGTCTGTCAACAACAATGGCGGATAGCCGTGTCGTAGTCGTTTTGTGCAGCCTCCTTAGCTTGCTTATACTTTTGCAGCAAAATATTTTGCTTCTTTATTCCCACGTTCAACAAGCGGTGTTGTACTTCACCCGCCATTGTCACTTCTCCTGTGTTTGTCTTTTTCATGTTGTTTTGATACATGTTTGCTCTGTAGATTGCAATAAAGTTAGGGAAAAAAAGTATTCTTCGCTGATTCTTCTTCTACGCTTTCCATTAACTCCCTGTGGCTGTGCAACACTCCACTCCAGACTTGGCATATACATCACAGCCGTTAAACGTCATCAGCGTCTTCTTTTGGACACACGCAAGTCTTGAAATGTTTCTGTGTGTACAAGATTTGGTTGACGAACAAAGCCGGCTTTCCTTCCATCTGGACGGGGCCTCACCCCGGGATTACCGCCGGCGCAGCCGATTTGCTTACATTATATTAGCATGTTCAAATTACACCGGCTGCGTGTGCGCTGCGGATCGACAGCGGGCCGCGTCATGCCGGAGCCCGCCACACGGATAGACCTATTTTCAATTTTTGCCGGACGACACATCCGTCGGCATCCATCAAAAGGCAAACTAGCACAGAACATATCGAGCAGATATTTTCAGAATAAAATACCCGCCAGATCCTGGTCTTCAGTTAAGCCTTGTTGTATCTCTATATTTGTTTTAGACTTTGTTTAACTAGTACCTGGATGGCTTTTTTTTTTGTCTAATTAAACAACCCCTTCTTGAGCACACCTGCCTCCTCACTGTCCCTCCTTGCACTTGGGTCCTCAATCTCTCCTCAAACCCTGACAATCAGTGGAGCACCGTGCCACCTTGTAAACAAACATGACCAAAATAAAAGCATAAAAAAAGATGTATGTAGAATAATCTGCCATGTGTGCCACACAACTTTTCATCCATGTGGTTTTAATAGACCTGCAACATGCATCATACTGCTCTTATTGATTTTTAAACGACACAGAGAGCAAGCATCCTCCATATACTGTATGTGCTGAAATGCTATCATGCCAGCCATTAGAGCCACAGCAGGATCACAACCTCCCCCTCCTACAAAGTGTGCTCTCAGCACAGAATCCACTCATCCTGGACCTTACACACTCAGTCATGCTGCTCCCACTGGCTCCACTATGGCAGCAGCCCCATTTGATCTCTACATTGATCTGCCGTTTTCATATAATGAGCCTGTGAAACCAACTCAGTGCAAGTAACTCTTCTAAGAAGCTTTGTGAGCTGTAGCAAATGTTGATGCTGTTATCTAGTTGAAACGGTTATTGGAACACACACAATTCATCATTTAGGCACTGTTATTTTTCTTACTCCATGTGCATTTTTTTGCTAGTAGTACTCACCTGTGATTGCAACTCTTTGAATCTCCTGCCCGTTTAAGAAGAAATAAAGACATATTGATTGTGACTATGAAGTTTGGCAACCTGTTAATTTGCACTACAGGCCTATGAAAGGTGTTTTGTTAAGATATTGATCCATGTATTGTGTGGCAATTACAAAAGCTCTTATGACAGTCCAACAGAGTATCGTAACACCATCCAACACTAATCACACGCATCTCAAACAGGTAACTCCCTGAAAGCTTCTCTGAAATCACTGTCTGCCTTTTCAGCCAGCACATACACAATGACTTAGGTGATGATAGGTGGCCAATGGGATGAGTGAGCTGCAGTAACAACACAAAAATTACTTTTGACATTTCCTGAAAAGTACAATGTAGTTGCTTGTACACACATGCATGCAGTGCCACCACTACACCTTAGGGTGCCCTACGCTTAAAAGTGTGATAGTGCCCCCAAATTGTTTATTTTTTCTTTTCGTGGGATGGGGTGGGGCCAATTTCTCATTTAGCAATAATAGTTTGCATGGCTTAAAGACCCAACCCAACCTTTTTTGAGCCCCGGACTGGTTCAAACAAGTTTTCGCAGACCAGCAATCATTCACAATTCACACAGGTTGGGGTGATCAAAAGATGACCCGATTAGTAGTGGCTAAATAGCTAATTGTACGTGGGCAGCATGTGCATGCTTTCCACATGTAGCTCCACTTGTTTTAATGATTCATCAAGATTGTTGTGTTAACTGTTTTTGAGTACTTATCTTGCACATCTTCATGTACGACCCAAAAGCAAGTGGGAAGAACGATCTTGTCGAAACTGTTTCATCTTGGGAAGATGACGCCAAGCCATGGCTTGTTTAGCTGCGCGTTATTTACGTCTTCAACTTGCAAACCGCAGAAGAGAAGGGAAACCTGCAGTCTGATTGGCTGATGTCACGCACATTTCCATCGCTTCTGAGACACTCACTTTATGAGAAATGTAGGTTGCCATTCGGCTGTTCTGATTTTGGTGCGTCTATGACAGATGTTTTATCTGGGAAATAAATTATCAAATGTTTCCACGTTCCCGCTGCAATGTGCTCACGTAGTATTTATTTCTGTTTGATACACCGTTACGTTCCTAAAGGGACGATCAAAACTCTTGAATGCGTCTGATAAATGACGAAAGCACAGTGTGGGGGAGGGTGGCTCTCCCGATCGCATGTTGTTTCTTTAGGAACGCTACGAGGCTTAACTTGCTTTCTTTATAGGCGTTTCACATTGCTCGGCAGCGAGCTGCCGCCATTCTACGTCACTTCAAACTGCATACGTTGCGACGTAAATAACAATGGTGGCGTACGTCCAAATAAAGTTTCTACAAAATTTATTAAACTGGAAATTATTTTTGAAAAAATATTTTAGTAATAACCAAATAAATGATATAGAGCGAACTTGTCATGAGTCGGGGTTCCATTTAAGATCTTTCACCTGCAAATCAGTGATTGAAATGGTTTCATCTTCGATCTTAATAGCAGAACACAATTCAGTAATAAGATGTTACATGATGTGCAATCTGGATATTATTTTTGTTTGTTTCATCAAGTTGAGGACTATGACAGCTTCTGAGTAAAATTGACTATTTAGAGTGGGACCTAATAGACTCAGTTTTAGAGTAATTTTTACACTTAGAAGAGAGTAAAATAAATAATTGAAATAAAATGTTAAAATGTTTTTTTTATCTCCTCTTGGATATAAGCAAACAGTAGGAGGGGCATAGCTCAGGTGGTAGTGTGGCTGTCCCCCAAGCTGAAAGTCGTGAGTTTGTTCCTCAACCCTTGAGTGACTTCAACTTTTTTTTTTTAATTATTTTTTACTCTCTTCCAAGTGTAAATATTATTCTAAAAATTAGTCTATTTGGTCCCACTATTAATAGAGTCAAATGTACTTAAAATAGAGTCAAATTTACTGTGTACATGTAGTGAGGCATTCGTAAAAAAAAAAAGGAAAAGCCATGTGGCACAGTAAAAGCAACAGGCCTCCTATCTGACGGTGCCTCCCAGGACATACATTACCGTGCAGACAGGATGCGGATGTTTTGCAGCTCGAGAGTGCTGTGATCATAAAATGTCAGCCGCCACTTAGTCGAGAGTGGCTCACAGTTACATTTATCAGACATCTTGCTGCTATGTGGCTGTTCCAGGACCTTCTAATCTTATGGCATCCCAAACCACATGACGTGTCATGAATATGTGTCATGAATGTGTTTACATTTTGATGCTAAGCGCTTTCATTGGATTCATAGAACACCACATTATCAACACCACCTAGAGCTACTGGTATATACACATGCTATACCTATACATGGACAAAATTGTTGGTATCCCTCCGCTACTGAAAAAAAAAATAGTATTACATAATAATAAAATATATAATAATAAAAATTAATCAATAAAAATTAAGTATTGCTTTTGAATTCAACTTGGTTTAAATTCAACAGTTATTTTGTAAAACAAACATGAAATCATGAAACAGGCCTGGACAAAAATGGCCCGACTAGAAACGATTGAAAATTATTTGACCACAGGGACATTTTCAACCAAGGTGTGTTGTCATGGTTTGGTTAGGTTTTTATTTTACTTTTGTCATGGTTTAGGTTTAGTTTGGGTTCTGTTTGATTTTGTCTTGTTTCTGTCATTATCTGTTGTGTTCTGTTTTTTCTTATGTGTCTCCCTTGGTCTTGTTTTACGTGTAATCCTGCCCTTCCTCGTGTCAACCAATCAGTGCCCTCAGCCACTCGTGTCTTGCCCCAGGTGTGTCTCGTTTTGTCATTAGTCTGTGTGTGTGTGTATATATATGGTATATATGGATCCATTGTTGTTTTCCCCGTCATGCAGCTGTTTGTTTGCCCTTGAGAAGTGGCCTTCTATGAGCCCAGGGGTCCCTTTTACAAAGCATGTTCAACAAAGACCAAAGACTAAAACGAAGGACATTTTTACTGTAATTATAGTCAGTATTGTAAACATAAAATATAGTTTCAGTTAGTTTTCGTTGTTTAAAAAGCATTTTCGTTTTTATTTTATTTTGTTAACAAAATTGTTTTTGGAGTGTTCGTTTTTTCGTTAACTAAAATAACCTTGGTTCCAGGACAGCTGATTTGAGGTAGTTATATCAACGCAGAGTAGTTTCACCTTGCGTTGCCTCTACACTAAAAAGTCCACATCAATGGAGCCTCGATTTGTCAAGTCACCGTGGCAACAGGGAAGCGCAGTGTGCGGCGCCACCCTCTGCTTCCGCATTTTGTTTTGCTTTTTTACACTTTTCAACTGAAAATCTGAATGTGATCATATGACGAATTTGAACATGAAAAAGTGCAACACCGCAGCGGCTCCCCATAGAGGAAGGCGGCGTGGTAAAATGTTGCTGCTCGGGTGTCGGGTCAATGTGTAAATTTAAATGTAGTCCTTTGCAATCACAATATTTTTAATCACAATTATTATATTTAATTATTAATATTATTATTATCATTAATTCGTTTCATTTAGGTGCAATCCTGCGGGGGAGAAGTGCACTTGATTTAAGATGAAATATGAAAGCATTATTCAAACAGTTATAAGAAAAAAACGGAGCGCAACACACAATATATACTGAGATGTGAGTGCATTACTACGGCGCCGGTAATGTTGCAAATGTAAGGACGGATAAAGTTAAGTAGGTGATGGACTGTGATGTGAAACAATACCGCTCAAAAAGATAACTGTCCGGAAATGCCAGCATATCTATGCACAGTCTGATAGGAATCTCGCGAACATTACTTCCCATGATCGTATTACGCAATGTGAGGCTACTCGCCAACAAAACAGAAAAACAGCTGTTTTAAAACAGCAGTTGTTTAATTACATTCAAACATCAGTGATGGTATGCACGCTGTGGTCTTGAGATTAGAGTAACATTTCAGCATCCCAACCCCATTTATTATAAAGACACAGGGGAGGCACTACAGGCATGTTTTGTATCACTAGCAGATTTTAGATTTTGTTGTTGTTTTTTAATACACAACACAATTTTACAAAGGAATAAATACTTTATTATTTTTATTATTATTTTGGAACTACTGTTAACTGCTCAATTTATTAACTACCAAATTTCCCTTCTTACCTTATCCTTCTATATTAATTGAGGCAGCCAGTTTTTAATTAACTTTATAGATTCTGTTTTAATTCTACAATATCTACTGGTTATTGCTCGTTTGAAACATCTGACTCCCACCTGTTTTCAAAGGCAAGCCATCCATCCACAAAGCGCCGTTGCTTCCCAAAGACAGGAAATGAGACACCCTCCTCCTCTGCCGCCACCGATTATTTGACCTGTCCCTTCATTATGGAATCGAGTTACGCAGCTTGTTGGTGACGCTTTGTTTAAACATGTCAGATCTTATTTCCATGACAGCACGCCTGGTGTGATATTTTTTAAGCAGATGAAAACATGGCCTTTGCAGTACAATCAGTGGGGTGCCCACGTTGCGAACAGTTTCATCATGTTGTCCACTTACATTACCCCTGCTGTTCAATAGATAACACACTCTATTGAGGCATTGAGAACATTCAAGTTGTGTGTTATTACATGACATTGCATGATGCTGCTGGAAATAAACTCTCTCTACAAATCAAAGGAAAATAAGCCTTTTTTAATAATTTGCGGGTCTTGGGCACACTTCGAAGTCATAAATTTAAACAATGAACAAATTAGGCTCCACTATTCTTTTCCATGTACACAGTGCGTATTTGAAAGCAGACATAAACAAGACAGTAACAAATATACAATAGACAGAAGTGTCAAGAAGGCAAAGCATGA
Source organism: Leptonotus elevatus (assembly GCF_054856555.1). Classification (NCBI taxonomy): domain Eukaryota; kingdom Metazoa; phylum Chordata; class Actinopteri; order Syngnathiformes; family Syngnathidae; genus Leptonotus; species Leptonotus elevatus. The sequence goes on along the minus strand of NC_141240.1, from coordinate 7,129,717 downwards.
GTGGAGGACCCAGTCACAGGGAAGCAGGGCAAGGAGGCAGAGGTGATGGACAAAAATACATTTAATTATTCAAAAGAGAAACGAACTCCAAATGGCAAGTGAAAACAAAACGTGGGGGGGGGGGCAACAAGGCAAAAACTGGTAGCATGACGGGAGGAAAATGACAATGAACCGACACAGACAGAGGGGAGACAGGAGACTAAATACACACACGCTAATGACACAACAAGACACACCTGGGGCAAGACACAAGTGGCTGAGGGCACTGATTGGTTGACACGAGGAAGGGCAGGATTACACTTAACAAGACCAAGGGAGACACACAAGGAAAAACAGAACCCAAACATGACAAGAAGTACACTCAGCGGGGCCTCCTGTTCAAAAATGTAATGACCAATTAAATAAAACCAGGAGCAGGTGTGTGGAGTCCTGTTCTATTGTTTGGGTGGCGCGGCTCAGTGGTAGAGTGGTCGTCTCCCGTCCGTGGGGTTGTGGGTCCTCACCTCACCTCTGGTGCCCATTTTAAAGTGTCCTTGAGCAAGACGCTGAACCCCGATTTGCTCCCAGTGGACCTGGCAGCGCCCTGTGTGGCAGCAACCGACCTTTGGTGTGTGAACGGGTGAATGAGGCTATATAAAGCACTTTGGGAACTATAGCTAAACAAAAATAGACTGATATAAGTAGTAGGGATGGAGCAACAGAGAGTCCTTTTAGCTTACGGATGATTGATTGAGAGTCGCAGTTGGCTTTTTTTTCTGAATAACAGATGTGTATATGAAATGTGAGTTATCTATTGTGATCCCAAGGTATTTAAAACTGTCCACAATCTCTACTGTTTGGTTGTGAATAGCAATGTGTTGGTACTGTCATGAGTTGAATATAAGTTCCTTAGTTGTATTGACATTGGAGGTGCAGGTGGCTGTCCTCACACCAATTTGTGACATGTGTGATAGTGTTGTTGTAGTTGTCAAGGCTCTATCTGTGACCCATGCACAGAGGTGGGTAGTAACGAGTTACATTTACTATGTTACATTTACTTGAGTAACTTAAAACAAATACTTCTTAGAGTAGTTTTACCACACAATACTTTTTTCAATACTTTTTACTTTTACTTGAGTACATGTGTGAAGAAGAAACGCTACTCTTACTCCGCTACATTGGGCCCCATTTATGTATTAGATTTACCGTATTTTCACGTAAGCGCTGCACTTGACTGACTGTGAGAAAATGTTCACACATTGAGGCGCAATTCTCGTAATGTCCCGTCTCGCGCGATCTCGTAGTTCTGTAGGAGGTGCTTATGATGTTTAGGAAAAACAGACGCCCGGAGTTGTTAATATTACTTTAAAAACATCTCCCTCCCCTCATTGGGCGGGTTCGGTCATTTGATGTTGGTTTGTGTGCAAACGGATGGATTTCAACGACTAAGTGCACTGTATGTCGCTCGTTGCCAGGGGCAACAGCCATTTCTCAAGCAACGATATGGGATTGTGCGTTGAACGCCGGCATATTGGCTCCATTACTGAATCGCTTAGTGCTTAAAAAGACTTGATATCCCCTCCGGAGGCACCTCCGACACGAAAGGGAGTGGACCCTACTTCTTACTTCTTTTCTTCCGTGACCGGGCGGGGTTCACATGACTACAGAGAATGCGCAAAATGTGTTTCCATTACACTTTTGTAAAACATTTCAATTTCGGGTAATGGAAACGCACCTTGTGACTATTGCGTGCAGTGCTTACACTAGGTGGGTTTCCATCCACCTATTTTTATGCGAGAATTCAAGAATTGCGAAAAAGAAACTGAATGGAACCGCCAGAAATTCGAAAAAAGACCCACAATTTGAAAAACAGTTTTTACGCTTGGAGGGGGTGGTTTTTAAAGCGTATCGAAAATGGAAAATGTGCATTTTGGCGATGGAAACAGGTTTTGCGAATAAGCGACTACAAGATCGGATATACGTTGCACTTTTTGACTGATACTACGTCAGACGCACGTCTAAATGGCGGATGATAAAGTAGGATATGCAGTAGACATGCGAAGACGAAGAAACACGTTTCTTTTTTTGATTAATTGTAGAGAAAAAGCATTAATGCAATTTTAGATGGCTTTATTAACATCAGCTCTTAATGTAACGACACACTTCACTTACATGCGGGAGGGAAGCCAACGCGACAAACTACTTCCATTCAATCCATCCAAACCAACATTCCCACCTGGAACTCCCCATTGTCCCAAAGTTCCGTCACTACAACGTCATCTTGCGGGGCATATTTGCAAAAGAAGAGCGGATGGAAACGGGCATAAGTAACATGTCTGTTTTGCGCATTTTCACGAAATTTGCATACAAATTTCAAAACATTTGGATGGAAACCTGACTACTAAGCAGAGTTCTATAGGTGCGTTTCCATTATCCTCAATTATGCGCAAAAGAAAATACTCAAATATTGCAAAAAGTTTTTGTGCACTCTCATGGGGTGGTTTTTGAGACGTGTCGAAATATAAATATTTCGTAAAAGTGTAATGGAAACACTTTTTTGCGCATTCCCTGTAGTCATGTGACCTCTGCCCGGTCACGGAGGAAAGGAAGTTTGTGTCGAAGCTGCCTCCGGAGGGATAACAAGTCTTTTTAAGCACAAAGCATTTCAGTTATAGAGCCAATATGCCAGCGTTCAACGCACATCCCATATCGTTGCATGAGAAATGGCCGTTGCCCCTAGCAACGAGCAACATACGGCGCACGTCGTCGTTGAAATCCATCGGTCCGCACCATAACACGAGTGATAAGCTGTCACGAGTGGGTAGTGTTTGTTGGACCCCAAAAGAAAAGAGCAGACCCAGCCAGGGCGAAAGTCACTCAATTTTAATCAACCAACAAAAAGTGCACAGCACGTGAACAAAAAGGTTGCTCAACAAAAGGCGACGACTACAAAAAGGTGTATGTCGTGGGAAAAAACAAGAAAACACAAAATCACGCCGGAGGGTGGATAAAACAGAGAGAAGTGTAGTATACAAAGTAGATTAAAGAAAAACGCTACTATTCTAATTACTAGTGGTGTCGACAACACCAAGAAAGATTGCCGCTAGAAAGGTAGCAGTATCAAAACGTCAGGTATGGTGAGTAGCGTCACGGAGCAATAACCCGACACTCCTCTCTGTTGCTCTCTGTTGCTGCCAGACTTTTATTTTGGCCTGATGACCTAATGAGCAGCAGGTGTGTCGGCAGGATCCGCCCTCCAGCTGTTTCCCCAGCAACTGCAAGGGAGAAATCAGAAACAGCTGAAAACCAAAACATAACATAAGCGTGCGCACACACACCAATACCAAATGGCCGAACCGCCCGATGAGAGGAGGGAGATGTTTTTAAAGTAATATTAACAACTCCAGGCGTCTGTCTTCCATAAACATCATGAGCACCTCCTACAGAACTGCGAGATCCCGCGAGATGGGACATTATGAGAATTGCGCGTCGAAAGCGAAACGCTCTTCAATGAAAACACCGGCTAGTCGAAATTGTACTTTATCGAAATAGAACAATATCGCTTTTATTTTTGCGAAAAACTGTAATGGAAACGCAGCTTATGTGAAGCTTGGGTAAACCGTCGCACGTTTGTTTGACTCTGTGAAGGGCAGAAGGGAGCCGTTGTGCGCATGAGCCAACCTACCAAAGCAATTTGGGTTATGTAGTTGATTACATTCAATAGCGATTATATCAGCTTTGTTGTAATAAAAAATAAACGTTATTTGAAATCAAATGAAACAACAGAAAATACACATTTCGACAATAAATAACAAAATGTATACAGTGCATGTATTTGTATAATTATACATGTGATATTAGCATTATATCATTGTGATATTATTTGTGTTTTGTTCCAGGTTTATGACCTGTGGTCTTATGTTCAATAAACAAACAAAAACTAACGTGAGCAATAACAATGTGTGTGTCCTGCTGAGCCTTTTCGGAGGGCTAAAATATAAATATCCGAACACTTGGGCTAAAGTGTCTCCCTGCACTGTTGTTCGAGGTCAAAACGTTTTTATTTTTTATTTTTGTTATTTTATGATTTGAAGATACCAGCATTTCCACACAATTTTATATTTTTGTCTGTCTCATGACTGTTAAAAAAAAACAAATCTGACTTCATGTTCAAGCAGTTACTCAGTACTTGAGAATTCATTTCACTTGAGTGATTTTTTTTAAGACTACTTTTTACTTCTACTTGAATATTATTTTGAAGCAACGCTACTCTTCCTTGAGTACATTTTTTGGCTGCTCTACCCACCTCTGCCTATGCACAATCTGAGGAGCTTACCTACAGCACTAGGACAAAACATATAAGTAATTCCTGTACGTACAATTGGCGTTACGCATTCGTAAAATTAGACAAAGATAGATTAGATTAGTTAGATAGACAAGACAGACATGTTTCATGATGTTGACCTTTAGCGTTTACTTTGTATTTATTATGTGTTAGACTGTATCTATCTATCTATCGATCTATCTATCTATCTATCTATCTATCTATCTATATCTATCTATCTATCTATCTATCTATCTATCTATCTATCTATCTTTCTATCTATCTATCTATCTATCTATCTGTGACGTGCAGTCAGCTCTAGGTTTGGGTAGGCAGGCAGTCGCAAATTGAGACACACACACTAATTACACTTTTGTGTTTTGGCAGGCGAGTGTACAACATATCCTAGGGTGACCATATTTTAATTTCCCATAAAAGAGGACACTTAGCCCGACCTCAAAATATTTGATACTCAGATACAAGATGTCATACATTCAAACTATTTTTACATATGCCTCCTCTGTATGGGTAGAAAATAAAACAAGAAAACATAAATGAAGTTTTTTTTTGTTAGCATTTTTTTTGGTCCGCAATATTTATTTATTTATTTTACTTCGAGCGGAAGCTCCAACACCTGCCACTCAGCTAAAATTCTGGACCATCGTCACAGCCAGTGTGCGGCCTGCCAGCCACGGTAAATGTTGCAGTGCACTCCGCCTCCCATTTGCCGCACAACGAAAAAAAGAAAAAAAGAAAAAAAAACGGACGCCCGGAAAGAATGTAATAAAGGGAATATCTCCCTGTAAAACAGCCTAATTGCTCACAAAATCAGGCTAGCAATAGCAATGCCAAACACCATGTAAAGTGAAACAGCCGGTTAATCGAAGCACATCCAATAAGTACAAGTCAATATTTCCTTTTGCACCATCCTTTGTGAAAAGTATGAATAATTATTTGTCCCTTATTTTGCTAAAGATCCGGTCGCTAAGGCGTTGGTCTCCCATCCTTCAAAAGATGACATTTTCTGTCAAAAAAAAGGCGTGAAACTAGTTTTATATTTTCAAGAGTGGCGTCATCTTACCGCTTTGCTGTGCACTAAGTGTGTTTTTAATTCACAAATGCACCGTGCGAATGTATGTGCGCATAGGACTAATCCAACGAGGTAAAAAGGCTGCGTAGCGATCTGCCTATTTGCGTAGGACTTTTCTACTGGGAAATTGACCACGCATGCGCGAAAACACATCGGTGCAAAGCTCTTTCGCATTGCCGTCCCTTTGACTTGCAGGAACCACTGGCCATCGAAAACACAGTCATTGCAAGTCAAATTCAGGCGCAGTAATTCCAGAATCTCCTTATCTGGACGTCGCGGATCAGGGTGTTGCCTAAAGCAATCCTCCACTGCGGCGACCCCGAGATCCGTGTCAATGTCCAACGTAAAGAAGAATAATCTGCCATGTATCCGGCACGCTCTGATGTTATCAAGGAAGTCTTGTGTGTTCTTCACATAGCCAAGGTGGTTAACAGACAGACCCTAACCCTAACCGGGAACATCAGAGGTAGTGCTTTCAAGAGGACAAGTGAATTCTTTACTGTTAAAGCAAACCATTACAAATGGTTAACTCATTTTAGTAATCAGTTTATCACAAAATGAGAGACTTACCCATTCTGGTGTATATATATATATATATATCCACCCCATCCCGGATTTATTGTATTGTATTTATGCTGCTATTTTTCTTATTATATTTACAAAGTTAACAAATGTTTAGGAGGGTGGGAACTGTGTGGTGGCTTTATTATGGCTCAGTAGAAGTGTAAATCGCCCCCCCCCCCCCACCCAAAATACACAAAAATTAAATAAATAATATATCCATCCATCAACCATCAACTTTAGCCCAGACTTCCCTCTCCCCAGCCACTTCAACCAGCTCCTCCGGCGGGATCCCAAGGCGTTCCCAGGCCAGCTGAGAGATATAGTCTCTCCAGCGTGTCCTGGGTCGTCCCCGGGGCCTCCCACTGGTGGGACATGCCCGGAACACCTCTCCAGGGAGGCGTCCAGGAGGCATCCGAACCAGATGCCCGAGCCACCTCAGCTGGCTCCTCAATGCAAAGGAGTAGCGGCTCAACCCTGAGTCCCTCCCGGATGACCGAGCTTCTCACGCTATCTCTAAGGGAGAGCCCGGACACCCTGCGGAGGAAACATTTTGGCCGCTTGTATCCGGGATCTTGTTCTTTCGGTCACAACCCACAGCTTGTGACCATAGGTGAGGGTAGGAATGTAGATTGATTGGTAAATCGAGAGCTTCGCCTTTTGACTCAGCTCCTTCTTCACCACAACGGACCGATACAGAGTCCGCATTACTGCAGCCGCAGCACCGATCCGCCTGTTAATCTCCTGCTCCATCCTGCTCTCACTCGTGAACAAGACCCCAAGATACTTGAACTCCTCCACTTGGGGAAGGATCTCATCCCCGACCCGTAGAGAGCACGCCATCCTTTTCCGACAGAGGAACATGGTCTCGGATTTGGAGGTGCTGATCTTCATCCCAACCGCTTCACACTCGGCTGCGAACCGCTCCAGTAAGAGTTGGAGATCACGGCTTGATGAAGCCAACAGCACCACGCCATCTGCAAAAAGTAGAGATGCAATGCTAAGGCCACCAAACCGGACTTCCTTAACGCCTTGGTTGCGCCTAGAATTTCTGTCCATAAAAGTTATGAATATAATTGGTGACAAAGGGCAGCCTTGGCAGAGTCCAACCTTCACTGGTAACAAATCTGACTAACTGCCGGCAATGCGGACCAAGCTCTGGCAGCGGTCGTACAGGTACCGCACAGTCCGTATTAAGGGGCTCGGTACCCCGTACTCCCGAAGCACCCCCCACAGGACTCCCCGAGGGACCCGGTCGAACGTCTTCTCCAAATCCACAAAACACATGTAGACTGGATGGGCGAACTCCCACGGACCCTCGAGGACCCTGCAGAGGGTGAAGAGCTGTTCCACGCCCGGGACAAAAAACCACACTGCTCCTCCTGAATCCGAGATTCAACTTGCCGATGGCCCCTCGTCTCCAGCACCCCTGAATAGGCTGAGGAGTGTGATCCCTCTATAGTTGGAACACACCCTCCACACCACCCCGGTCTGCCAATCCAGAGGCACTGTCCCCGATGTCCACGCAATGTTGTAGAGGTGTGTCAACAACGACAGCCCCACAACATCCAGAGCCTTTAGGAACTCCGGGCGGATCTCCGGGGCCCTGCCAGCCAGGAGCTTTCCAACCACCTCAGTGACTTCAAACCCCGAGATAGGAGAGCCCTTCTCAGAGTCCCCAAGACGTGTCGGTGGACTTCTGAGTACTCTGCCCACCGACTCACGACGTCCCGAGTCGAGGTCAGCAGCACCCCATCTCCTCTACACAGAATGTTGAAGGTGCACTGCTTTCCCCTCCTGAGACGCCGGATGGTGGTCCAGAATTTCCTCGAAGCCTTTTGGAAGTCGTTTTCCATAGCCTCACCAAACTTTTCCCATGTCCAATTTTTTGCTTGAGCGACCGCCCAGGCGCGGAACATGGCCCAATCGGACTCAATGTCCCCCGCCTCTCCTGGTACAAAGGAGAAGTCCTGCCGGAGGTGAGCGTTGAAACTCTTTCTGACAGAGGATTCCGCCAGACGTTCCCAGCAAACCCTCACAATATGTTTGGGTCTGCCAGGTCTGACCGGCATCTTCCCCCACCATCGGAGCCAACAGACCACCATGTGGTGATCAGTTGACAGCTCCGCCCCTCTCTTCACCCGAGTGTCCAAAACGCAAATCTGATGACGCGACTACAAAGTCGATCATCGAACTGCGGCGTAGGGTGTCCTGGTGCCATGTGCACATATAGACACCCCTATGTTTGAACATGGTGTTTGTTATGGAAGACCCGTCACGAGCACAGAAGTCCAATAACAAAACACCACTCGGGTTCTGATCGAGGGGGCCGTTCCTCCCAATCACACCCCTCCAGGTCTCACTGTCATAATATATACAGTGCTGCTCAAAGGTTTGTGAATCTCTTGAGCAATTTGGATTTTCCAATTGTTTCAACCTGATTTTGGTGTTCCATCTGAACCATTACATTTTATATGAAATAACAGGTGTAGGTTTAGCATTTCAATGCATTGTTCTTTTTAAAAAAATCACACGTGTAGTCAAAACTAAATTAAAAAGAGTTTTTGGTCAATTCATGTAGGTGCAAAAGTAAGTGAACCCTGAGCTGCATTGCTTAAAACAAGCTGTCAAGTAGGATCAGGTTGGACAAATTGGTAGCTAAACTATCCACTGAAACGGACCAATGAAATGAGAGGTTTAGCAAAGAAATTGTGCATCACTGACTAAAACAGAGACCAAACCACGTCACTATAGTCTTACCCAGGTGAACCCATGCAGGTCAGTCATGCTGAGAGGAAGAGAAATCTCAGGGGACCTCAGGAAGTGGGTAGTGACAGCACATGTCTGGGAAAAGCTATAAAGTCATCTAAAAAAAAAAATTGCTTCATTATTCCACTGTGAAGCAGATCATCTGCAATTAGAGAACACAAAAAAATACTACAATCCAGCCTAGAAGTTAATGACCTTCTAAAATATCAGCAAGACCCACAAGACAAATGATAATTCAGGTGAAAGCCAACCTGTGCATCACATCAAGGGATTTGCAGACCTTTTTTGCTGCATCTGGGACACATGGGCATGCTTCAACAATCAGAAGAAAAGTCCATCGACAAGGCTTTCATGGAAGGCTTGCTAGATAGAAGCCTATGCTCACAAAAAAAGATCAAAGCTGCCCATCTCAACTTTGCCAGAGAGTACCTGGACAACACTGAAGCTTTTTGGAAGTCCCTTCTGTGGACAGGTGAGTCCAAAATTGTTTGGTCACAACTAAAACAGTCATGTTTGGTGAAAAGTCAACACTGCATACCAGCAACAACAAAAAAATGTCTCCCTATAGTGAAGCAGGGTGGTGAGAATGCTAAGTTCTGGGCTGGCTTTTAATTCTCAGGACCTGGACAACTCCACAGGGAATCATGAATTCAGAGGAATATTGTGAAATCTTGGATCATAACCTAAAGCCGTCCTTTGTGAAGTTAAAGCCTGGCAGAAGATGGATCATGCAACATGACAATAATCCAAAGCATTCCAGCAATACAACCAAGGAATGTCTGAAGAACAACAAGACTCATGTTCTGGATTTACCCAGTTAAAATCCTGACTTAAATTATTTCAAAATACTGTGGCGGGTAGTGATGGGCATGACAGTTATTTTAAGTGAACTGAAACTTTTGAATCAGTTCATTAAAAATAACCGTTTAAAAGATTTGTTCATTGAATCGTTCGTCGACGTAAATGAGAGGTTCACATACTTTTGCATCCATGAAATCTGAGTTGTTTTTAAATCAACAACTTTTGCTCAATAATGAATGACAATATTATCATTATCTTTGTTTAAGTCCATTATTTTTAATGTCAGCATTGTAGATTGGGGTATGACTAAACATTTACTAAGGTTATTTTAATATTTTATACCAAAAATATGATCATGCCTGCAGGGTTCTCAAACTTTACATACATATTTTAATAAATGTATATATATATATATACATTTATAAAAATATGTATGTCCTAAATTCACCTATCGTCGGTGGACGTGGCACGTAACACCTGCGAAAAGTGAGGGAACACTGTATATACACAGTAATAGGTTATCAGAAAGTATAACAATAAAAAAACTAATGAGCATCACAAGAGTGTGGCGATTCTTCAGAGCAGGTTTAATGGTGCGTAGAGATGCACACTTGAATACCCAATGAGGAGTAGAAGCCAAACTCAATTTGCAGCATCGTATAAGGCTTGAGAGACAAGCTCATTATGCAGTTCAGGACAAACTGTATCGTCAATTAACATTCATCATGCTCAATCTACCTCAAACCCTGAGTCGCCCCGCCAGGGCTAATAATGCAAAGTAGCCCTGATCTGCTGCTGCCACTGCTTGCAGCTGTGTTTGCCGACAGAGGTTAATGGGAGCAGAGTGGCATGTCACTGTATTGCCATGTATTAAGCAGACCTGTAGCAGGAAAGTTCAGCACAACCGATGTTTACCCAGTGATACGTTAGCAATGTGTTGAAGTGAGTGGCTGCCTCTAGGGTCACACAGCATCTCTGTTGAAGAGCATCTCTTCCTGGTGTGAGGTCACACCAATGAGCAGGCAGCATATCACAGCCTACAAGGAATGGCAAATAACTTGTGCACCCAGCTGGTTAAACGCTCAACCCAACAGCTATTCTTATTCTTGTGCTACTGAAGGAAAAGGAAATTAAGGAAAGAGTAATCACCTCGGCCCAAATTTTGTGTACTAGTATAGGGAGTCCTTGTGTCCTCGCAAATTCAGTTCCTAAGCTGGCAATTTAACCCAAATTTCCCAAATGTTTGTCCGTGGACCTGACGTTCAGCTCCCCCCACCCCCACTCTCCGATGTCACCGCCCGCGCATATGTCTGGGGTTTGATTTTGAGCCCGGTGACAATCACATTATTCACCCTGGTGTACTGCTCCAGGTCCGCGACTCGACTTTCCAGATTTTATATAAATACATACATACAGGAAGACCTCAAATTACGGCTCAGTTCCGTTCCTACGCTCGCAATGTAACCCGAATTTCGACTTCGAAGTCGTATTTCACATTAGTCGATATTTACATCAAAATACTTACAGTAATTAAAAAATAATAATAGTTGCGCCACCCGGAAGAGCCGGCACCAATATTTTGTGTTTCCACACAGACATTCAATGCTGAAGGACGGCAGAGCGGAGCTAATTCAAACAAACACGTAAATGTGATGCGCCTGATGGCGAGTTGACCTGCTGATTGACGTCCGTTGCTGGAGATAACAACTACACAACTTTAAATAAATTTAAAATGGTGTGATTACTGTAGGAAATTAATGAAAAAGGTGCTACGGGCCCCGTAAAATACGACGTAACTAAAGGACTCCATGTACAATGAAAAGCTCATTTGAGTTAGTCAGTCAGAATGGTTTTGCATAAAACCAATTATATTTTACCTAATTTGCTGCCAAAAAGGTATAAATATGTTCTATTTGAAATGTTTTAAGTGTCCCAAAGATGTATTTATGTTATTTTATGCTAGAGCAGGGATGGTGAGAGCTGGTCCTCGAGGGCCGAAGTCCTGCAGGTTTTGGATATTTCCCTTCTTCAACACAGCTTTTTCATGATTAGCTCATCAGCAATCTTTGCATAAGCCTGATAACGATCCTGTTAATTGGAATCAGCTGCAGTTCGAATAGAGAAACCTTTATAACCTGCAGGACTGCGGCCCTCGAGGACCGCAGTTTGCCACCCCTGTGCTAGAACATACAGAAGGCTTTGATGCAGCCTCTCAACTGCAGAAAACGGGTGAAGCAACGGTAGTAATTACAAAAACTGCCAGCAGGTGGAGTATAGGAGATCAACCAGGGCCATGTTGTAAAATTGCTCATTTACCCACAGTTCTAAACATATTTGTGAATAATGATTAAACTTAGCTATGTTTTAATGCTAATTGCTGCAAAACAGAAACTGATACAAATATACTTTTTTTCCTGATTAAAGTGACTCTAATCTTTCTTTTGGTAGGTTCTATGTTTTTAAATCAATAGAACACAATATTCTGTGGGCCTTGCAAAATCCGTCAAAATCCAGTAAAACAGCCGAAGGAGAAGGGGGTTGCTTCAGTGAAAATGGCTGGAGTGAATGAGCTACCTATAACACACATAAGTAAAAGCTGGGTATAACCAAACTGTACAAACAAAATTTCTTTAAATGGTTTGTCTGATGAGAGCAAGGTCTCTCACTAAGGCCTCTTTTCTGCCTCAGTGCCCAAGCATAACATTATTATCAAAGTTGAATAACAGGTTTATACCCAACAGTGTTAACACACCAAAATATTAATTTGCTCGCAAGCTGCCACAAGAGAGATTTACTCTTGAAGTATAATATTTACATAACACAAAAGATCAACCCAGACATGGTTGCAAGAAGAACATTTCAGCATCTATTAGAGAGAAAAACATCCAGTGAGAAATTGGCAAATAATTTACATTTCTAACCAATTAGACGGAAACTATTCCTACATTCAACACATTGAAAGACAGAGAAAGTGCCGAGCCGAAGTCACAGTATGATTTAAAAAATATATTCATTCATTCAAAAATAATAACTCAGACCATTTGTAAACTCAGAACATTGTTCAAATTGGGTTGTTCACAGTGCCACAAAATAAGGAGTTAATTTTGTAACTCGTTATCCCCAACACTGCTTCACATCCAGGTTTAAGATCTTGTTAAAATAAATGTACATAAGTTATCCCTTATTTACTCCTATAGTATTACAAAGCATGACTCATGCTCTTGCAGCTGCAGAACAGGAACAGTGCCCTTATCACAAGATAAGGACTGAAACATGTTGTTGGAAGGTGCCTTAGAGCTGATAGTAGATTGTGACTGAGCACATCTCTGTCTGTTCTCCTCGCGAGTAAAAATAATCTAAGTCTCTTGTCTTCCTTCCTTGTCTGTTGTTTATTAAATGTTCTAAATTGATTGAACCTGACAGATCTTCCGCACCTTACTCACAAGTTGGGCAAAGTACTGCCCAGTGGATGCTTCACTATCTGATTACAGCCACAAGTCGCTCATGAACGATGTCTTTCAAATAACGTATGACAACAAAGCGCTGATCTTGCGATGTGATGTCTGGTGTTGTATCAATCTAGATGGAGTACATGCCAGATTTCTTCATTTGGTGTTGGATAGTGATGATGATGATGATGTAGACAATGGTTGTTTTGAATAGGAAAGCTACGAAGGAACCTCTACCCTCTTTTGCTCCTGAGTCAGACTTATGTATCTGCTTACTTGTTTCTATACGACTGAGAGTGAGGTGTTCCTTGAGACAGACATAATATTTTACCAGCAGAAGAATTATCTTTAAAAACAAAACAAAAAAAACTTACAAATTACCATGAACAATTCGCTTGCTCCAACACTTGCCCCTTCCTGCGGACTTGTTGTCTGTGAAGTGATATCTGAAGTTCAATGAGAAGGTCCTAAATAGTCATTTTAGATGACCTTAGGAAGTAAGCCTTAGCACAATCGCTGTGATTATCACTGTGCTTATGCTCATCCACTCTAAGGTGTGTGAAGGTGGTTGTGCCAGTGATGGAGCTGCAATCTCTAAGATGAGCATGAGCCATGCAAAGAAAGCAGAAAAGGTTTTGTCTGTCTTCACTGTATTATAGCCATTTCCTGTTTGTGTCATCTTTCTGGGGAAAAAATGCTCTTTGCACTACATGCTTGTCTGATTTCTGCTGGGGCTGACAACGAAGAAATAGGTCTGATATCTCTGGCTTTGGTCTCGTGAAATAATCAACAGCTGAATCAGGGGCACTGACATGCAGTGAACACATATCTTGACGGCTTTCCACACTAATATGCATTTTATTTAAAAACTGCCACTTTAGTTGCCATCTGTAGGCATTAAAAAATGCTATGTTGCATCATTGACTGTAGCAGAAAAAATGAACAGCGTCCTTTTTATGCAAAGGGAACACTTATCTCGATGGCTTTCTACACTTGCACTAGTGAGAATTTTGTTAACAAAAACTAAACGAAAATATTTTCATCAACTAACATTTTTCACCTGACGAAAACTAGACCAGACTAAAGCTCCCATTTAATAAACAGTAACTGGGACTAAACAGTATGCATTTTCATTGACTAATGAAAATGAGCCGAAAATGTCATCCACTTAATAAAGACTGGACAAAAATCTTTGGACATATTAGTTCATGAACAGAGACGAGAATACATTTATCTGATTTTGTAACACAAATTTTAGTGGGAGTTGTTTTTAACATTAATTCAACGGCTATGACGTTCCAACGATAACATTAATCTGACTACTTACTAATACTGGCTAATTTATGGTAGCTCGTAGCATGGAGCCATAATAGCTACTTGTTGATATACTGCAATTGTGCGTGAAGTTGTTTTATGTGAAATAGTTTCAGATCAGATGAAAATGTTCAATGAAAAAGGGTAAAATTATTGTCCTGACTAAAATTCTAAAAAGTTTTCTTGGACTGAAAAAAGACCAATATGCTCGACTTATAGTCAAGTAAAACGTGATTAAAAAGAAACAGAATGAAGTTGATTAACTATGATAAAAACTATTCTGCGTGATTGAAACTGGACTAAAACTGAGACAAAATAAAAAAATGACTGCTAAAATTAACACTATCTTGCAAACTTTTTATTTAGAAACTGGTACTCAAGTTCAGTATCTCTTAACCAACTGTGCACACTTGTGTGCAGTGAGATACTGTCTGGTGTGCCGTGGGGAATTGTGCAATTCCACCTAATTGGTAACAACCAGTTACCAATTACCAGTTGGGAATAAACTAACTCCGTTCTTTTTCATTGAACTGTCTAATCTAACTAATTATTCTCCCCATATTTGAAACATCATTATCGTTATTGTATGTGACATGTCTTGCGTTACAATTTATTTATTAGTTTCAAGGCTCAAAGTAAGCTTACAAGACAAGACGTGCGGTGAATGGCTCTGAAAATGTAATTTGCGCAGTTTTTTTTTCCTGTTTTTTTTCTTTCTTTTTCTTTCTTTTTCTTTTTCTCTGAGAGAGCACTGTTGTTGTCGGACCTTGTCACAATAAAAGTGTCTTGGCAGCTGAACTGTGTAGTGACTTATTTTGGAGGTGCCGCGGGAAGTGTGTCACGACGTGACGGACGTGTCTTCTTTCCTTAGTATTTTAGCAAAGAGTCCATGTCTCTCGCCTTCAATTGCGGGTTCGACAATTTGACAAGAGTGACATTAATCAAAATAACAGTAGAGATTTACCGAAAAACGGCCGTCATGAGGAGTGATTTGTTGACAATTCTGTTCCACCAAGAACCATTAACATTGCGACTCCACCAGCACCATAACAGCGATAAAGAAAATATATCGACCGGTAAGTCTATTACGCAATTAATAGCGCCAACAATTGTATTTCTCTGATTTCACGAGTGCTAAACGCGTGAAAACTGTTGAAAGAAATATGCAGTCTCGGCAAATCACACTGGTGGAGGGGATGGAGTCGAGGTCTGTCGGGAGCACCGAACTTTTTGTTGCCACTCTAGTGCACTTGTTAATTTCATCACCACCAATACAGCTGAAAGTAATTAATAATGCCCTCTGCTACATAACCAACCAGATAATTATCAGATGAGTTTAATCTATCTATTTATCAATCAATCGATAGATTGATATATCTATTTTTAAGTTGCATTAAGAATGGTATTAAAACCATAAATTAGAACACTGAATTATAAATGATAAACTTAATTCATATATTCAGGAAGTAGGGGTTAACAGCAGAGCAGTGGGTAAATTTCCTCGGAGCACAGTCACGTAATGATCGGCATTATGATGATAAGTGGTGCTTTTCCATGGAGAAGAGTGCCTCACATCACCTCTCTTTATGTGTTTGGAACATCTTCAACTCTTAATTCATGATCAGAGTTTATACTGCTCCACAAATCAGAGGTTTTAAAGTGCAGTAATCAGTTGAGGATATTGTTGAGCAGCAGTTGTCCTCAAGGCAAAGCAGCCAACACAAGTGTGAGCAATGTAGCCTTTCACCCTTCCTACCTTATGGTTATGGATTATTTTTAACCTCTGAAGTGTGGAGGTTGTTAGTGATGTTAGTGACACATTTGCTCAAACTACTTGTATCTTTAATCATATTTTATTGCATGTGCTTTGCGCATCATTCATAAAGTTGGTTTTCTGTAGCACACGCATAATTAGTTCAATTAATCGAAGTTGTTAAAATGTCAGGATCTTGTGAGATATTATGCATCCATAATTTTACACAAAGCCTTTAACAAAACATTACCGGCCAATGTACAACGTTTTTCACAACTAGAGTGTGTGCTCATACACATAGAGGATATGGAAATTAAACGCTACCACAAATCAGAATTACTCAAAAACGTTTTTGTGTGTCTATATGTGGTGTTAAACTATGGAATAATCAAAAGCATTTATAGCATTTTATTATTTATAAAAATATTATATTATTATTTATAGATTTTAAGTATTATTTAAACAAATGGTCTGGTCACAATACATTGAGAATACTTTGTGTTAAGATGACGTCAGTGCTTTCTTTTTGTGTAAACGTGCTTGTTCCTTCTTTACTGTTGTTGGTATATTGTTTATTACCATTGCTGATATTATGCTCTCCGACCGGTGCTAGTATTGTTTACTTCCTACATTGTGTATTACTGTTGTTAAAACGAGACACTTATTGTTTCTTATGGTAATGCCACAATGCTAAATCCTTTGTATTCCTAAAGAATCTATGTGCAGTTTGTCACTTTTTTACTCATGACTGTCACCTCTGGCCCAAAGTGTAACTGCAGCCTATGTGTCAGGCTCGTTCATGGTGTGTGTGCAAGTACGTGCACAATCTTAAAGCGACAGCCATAGTTGACAAATGAAGACATGACTTTAAATTAGGTGACACCCCCCCCCCCCACCACACCCAAAAAAAGCTGATATTTATGGTCAGAGTAAAACAGGGCATTGGTGGAGCATGCCTGATGTAGAAAAATTTCCTTTTTAACGGCACAATGCAACTTTAATTATTTTTCTTGCTTCAGTTATGTAATATTCATTGCTTTCTGGGTACTTGTTTATTATTGAGTTTTAAGTTTAGTTGCAGAGTAGCTTGAAATTTTGAATGGGAGATGGAGGGAGGTGAGATTAAATAAATGTTCTTCTTCCCACTCCCTTTCAGGCAGAATTGGACTTTATCTTTTTTTTCTCTCTCTTTTTTGTTGTTTTTTCTCTTTTTGTTATTAATAATTGATTATATTTATTATGTGAAGACATCAACCATGTTGATAATTTCTCACAATAATTAGCAAACTGATAAATATCAATATGCAACACTTTTCATCATTGTGTTATGGATGCATTATATTTATGCAGTTGATGATAATGTTTTTACCCGTACTAGCAAACTTGTAGTTTACCGAGTTTTATGCAGTTATTATGATCCTTATGATAATAATGTGGTCAATAATTGTTATGCAGTTGGAACATGTTTTTCTTAGTTTGTCCAGTCACTCTTATTTAAGCCCATAGGCTTTTATTCTGTCATATATAATGAAATATATATATAAAATCAACAACTGGAAGCTACACAGCCAAGACACGCTATGAAATAAATACTAATAATTGCTTTAATTTCATATTGTAAATGTTTGTCAGTGCTTCTGGTAGTGTTTGGGCCCACCACTGGTACATTATATTTGAATCGACAGCAAAATATGCCTGCCATACTTTATGTGCTGGACCTAGACACGCTGCTTTCTCAAGGTCCACAATTTCTTTGCGGATGTTAGAGCTCCTTTTCGCTCAGCAGAATGTAATGTTCATGGCTAATTCAATTTATGCTCAAGGGCACTGAAACTAAAAAGCACTTGAGGCCACTTATGCCATTGTTACAGTGCCAACTAAAACAGATCGGAACAAATTTGATGCCTGCACTGAGACAAGAATTACAATTATGTTGGAAGATTGGCTAAAGTGTGGTTTTGTAAGGACACACTGATAGTTCTACCCTGTCTTTTGATTATGAAGAAATTAAACTTTGAATCCCAATTCTCACAAAGGGTATCAATGCAAACGTATGTGATGCATACATCTTTAGATGACCAGAGCAGGGTTTGACTCGTGGCAAGTTCGGGCCTTCAAGGCCTTTTCCGAAGGCCTAAACATGATCAAAAGCCCTGACATGAATTTAAAACCTATATACATTTGTAAATTATTGTTTCATTTATTTCCAAGTCTTTTGTTTTCATTTCATAGCATGTGTCTTGGCTGCGCATCTTGAGTGAAGGCCTAGGTCTGAGAACCTCCGCCCACTGGGTTTGATATGAACTTTTTTTTTTTTTCAGCAACAACTGTGGCTTTGGCTTTTCACTCAGTATGTTCACTAAGCAGCTGGACTTTTGTGCTTCTCTCAACTCTGAGACCTTGATTTCTTAATAAAATGTACATTTTACTTTAATCTAAAAAGAGGACTTGGAACCACTCGGCAACAGACCAGAACTTTTTCTCCTTAGCAGAGCACAGGCGCTTCTGATGTTGGTTTTGGTTCAGGAGTGGCTTGAGTTGTGGAATTCTACAGATGCAGCCCATGTCATGCAGATGACGTGCATGTGTGGTCCCTGATGCACTGACGCCAGCCTCAGTCCACTCCTTATGGAGTTCCCGCAGATTTTTTAATCGCTATTGCTTGACAATGTCTCCATCCTTGTCATTTGTGCACCATGTTTTCCCCTTCTTCTTAACGCTCTGTTGAAACAGTGCTCTGTGAGCATCCAGTTTCTTTTTGAGACCTTTTCTCTTTATGAAGGATGTCAATGATGGTTTTCTGCACAGCCGTCAAGTCAGCAGTCTTCCCCATGATTATGAAGCCTACTAATTCGGAATGAGACCATTTACAGGCTGAGGAAAACCTCTGCGGTTTTGTGTTACATAGCGGACAAAATTGGGACATAGAGAGCCTACAATGTTGAACTTTGTCACAATATTCAAATTTTGTGAAACTCTAGATTTTTTTGTTTGTCTTTTCTGTTGTAATCATCAAATAAAGACCTGAAATATTTCACGTTGTGTGTGGCGAATTAATGTGTTAAACTTTTTTAAGAAATAAATGGCCCTATCCTTGATATTTAAATTATCTGCACCTGTAGTCTTGATCAGTCACAACATATATTGTGGCAGTAAGATATTTAACACAAAAACAGTAAAATTTATTTTTAAATAAATAAACTTACAAAAACAGTACATTTACATCTCTCATGAATAAATGAAAAACAACTTAAGCGTATAAATACATCTGACACATAGAGTGTAATGTTCGCTATGGGGCAGAAACCCCTTATGTTCGAATATAGTCATACTGTCTTCATAATTGTTTCATACATCAATACAAATGGCGATTTTGTATTTTCTGTTTGTGAACCTAAGTATTATGGCAGGTTTCTCAATGTGGCTTCTCCTGGGCAGCGGGTGGCAGGCCTCGATGTTATCGTGGTCCAACTCGATCTCCTTGGACCACAGGAACTCAGCCACCTGTTTCTACGTGGACCTGACGTCCAGCTCACTTTGTGTTTCTGCACGGACATTTATTGCTGACGGATGGCAGAGCGGAGCTAATTCAAACTTAAACACGGAAATTTGACGCGCCTGATGGCAACACATCTTTAAATAACTTTAAAATGGCGTGATTACTCCGGGAAATTAACGAAAAAGAAGGCGCTACGTCAAAAGTCAAAACGATGTACGTTACTCCATGTAATGCTAATAATAATAAATAACGCTGTGATTATACACTCTCACTGCAAGACACGTAATTGTTTTTTGTAAAAGTCACTGCATACCGAACTGAACCGAAAAACCGTGAGCGCAAAACCGAACCGAATCTTCTGGTGGGTTGGCGGGTGTTCATGTGGAGCCCTGTATAGAAGGCTATAAAGATATAAATGCAACACTTGAGAACATTATTCTGCAATAATGGGAGTAAATCACATCAAAGATGGAATGTGTACTTATTGCAGCAGAGATGGTGGTCATCATCATCATCACAACAGGATGTTGTGCAAAGCGCTCTAGGGGGTTTAGGATGAGAGTTGTTTGAAAAGAAAATAACCCTTTAGTTAGATTAAAGTATCCAACTCCCCAGTGGTACAGACGCAGCATTAAATTTAATTACAATTCTTGCAGCCACGCTTGGATGATTTCCTTGAAGTCAAAATAAATAAATGTTAAGAAACAAGCCAAAAAGGCTGCTTGCCGAGGCTATTTGCAGGTACATCCCCTCGCATTCCGCTCACTGACTTTCTCAATAAATAATTTTTCCTACCCTTTGAAGTGGGGATGGGGGGGGGGGGGGGTTCTTCATAGACCCGCCACAAAGAGGACACCATGTCGCTCTCAGGGGAGTCTCACATTAAAAATGACAGAACAAAAGCACCGGCACATTCACATTCTGCAGGTTGCTTGGCTTTATCTCATCACACTGAGAAAATAAATCCTTCAAGAGGCACAATTAGAGCAAGGGAAATGGTTGAAAGTTTTCATAGAGAATGCATGATTATTACAGGGTCCCAACTTTTAGGCACCCTGCTGATGAGTTTGAGAGAAGTCAAAATGTGTCACGAGGGCCTCATGTGGGCCTTATGTTGAACAACATAATTACGCCGGTTATCATTGTGAAAACAGGACCACACGGATGGATCTAGCATAAATGAGTGGCAGACCGTCAACCACTGGTTTTCCTGAACAGTGTTGCAATGTCACATATGTAACAGCCAATGAAAAATGCACATGAGCATTTCCAGTTGGCCCTATTTTACAGCACTTTAGTCTCTTGAATCATATAGTCATACCCAATACATGTATTTTTCAAGAGTTACATGTATTTACTGTATTTATATTTGTATTGCTTAATTGTGTGGGTTGCCTCAAGCACTTTACTTGTTTCGGTTTATATTATTCAGTGACTAAAGTTTGAATAAAAGATGGCAAAAAATCTGTGAAGTGCTTTATTATGTGATTTCTGGTACAAGTATCATTTTTTAAAAGAAAGTAACATTTATTACTTAATTACTTATTTTTCTAATACTTGCATCACTGTATTTTAAGCCCTTCCACAGTTAACTATAGGCATATAATGATGACATCTTGCCTTTGACACCATGGTGATATCTTTGTTTATGAAATATTAGGTGTTTTGCTGGTTCTTTTTCTAACGCGGAAGTAAAACGCCTGGTTCAGTAAAACCCCGCCTCTCCCCGTGTGGTTGCCGCGCCCCCTGCGAGCCGGGTGCAGCCTGCTGCTGAAACTCTGCATTTGAGCACTCCTCTGAATGGCCATCAATTCGTCAATAAACATTTGAAACAAAACGGCTCCTTGCCGCAAGAAATCGTGGAGGAGGAGGGGATGAGAGGGATGAAGGAGAAAAAAACAAATAAACAAACCCGAGAGGGTCACGCACCAGGTACCTGCAGCTTACAGGGCGATCACGCTGACCACTGCACTATTCGTACTATTAGGTTCAGTAGCACAAAGGTTTTACTTGTAGTTTACACAAGTGTCTGCCAGAACCTTTTCTAAGATTTTAAGATGGCTAATTATCATTGCACTTTGGCATTGCAAATGTGTAGGATAATTGATCGCTTTGAATTAATTTAGACAGAATGTTTACTGATAAAGGCTACTTTTGTCACTATCCCATGGAGGTTTCAGAGAAGCTGGGCATGTGTTTACTCCATAGAGGCGGTGCGGGGGTAGATCCGCTCCTAAACACGTCATACAGTGAGCACCCGCTCGTTTTCTCAGGTTGGGAGGGTCTGGTGCTTCGAGAGCAGAATGAACTAGAATTTCTCAGAGGGGCGAATGGATGAAAACACCAATTAGGTGATGTTTTTGGTGAGGAATGAGCATTTCAACATGGTGCTAAAAGCTCCAAAAAGTTGATTTTTCATTTAAACATTGAGTAAAAAAAACTCCAAACAACAAAACTATTTAAATTTTCAAACACAACAACATTTTGTAGAATTTACTTAATATATCATGATATTGAATAGTACAGACTTGTAACATTAGTTTTTAGATACGTTTGTTTTCTATATATATATAAAACATTTACTTATTTACTACAGGTGGCAAGTACATTTTACATGATACTGGCAAGTGTGTTTTACTTATCAGCATCCATCCATCCATACATACATACATACATACATACATACTGTATGTAACAGATAGAAAAACAACTGTTGACAATTATTGTAATTTTGTTTATTTATGTATTATATATCCAAAATCATTGCATTATATTTCGAGTGGGTTATTATTGAATAGTCGTGGTTTTATTTTGGTTACTTCCTGTGTTTAAGTAACCAAAATAAAAATACAATGTTTGGTTACTTCCTGTGTTTTTGTGCCCTGTGATTGGTTGGCAACCAGTTCAGGGTGTACTCCGCCTACAGCCCGAAGCCAGCTGGGATGGGCTCCAACACCCCCACGACCCTAGTGAGGAATAAGCAGTTAAGAAAATAGATGGATGGATACTTCCTGTGTTTTTGTCAGTTAGAGCTTTTATTTCGAAAGAATAGGGGATATACTGTCGTTGCTCTCCTGCGTTTTCAGATGCCGTCTGGCCTACAAAGAGGTATGTGTGTGGGGAGAACGGGTTCGATAAAAAAGTTAATTTTTCTAATGTTTAAGGGTAAACATGAAGAATTTTTTTTTTATGATGTTATTTGAAAGAATGTCCGACAACTACTGTACTGTATAGTGTGATTGAGGGGTTTTGGGCGGTGGAGAGTAAGCTTTTTTGTTTGAGTGGCTCTTCCTATATGTGTGTGCGTGTTAATTTGTCGTTGCTAACTGTTTAATTTTTGTGCTAGGCATGTGATGGACGTGGGATCACGCAGCTTGTTGCCCAATTTTTTGTTTTTCTTTCTCACTTACAGGTATTTGTTTGCTGTTTATAATGTAAACGTTTTATGTGATTGTCATTCATTTGTATACAGTTTTCATTTATTTTTATAACATTGTGATGCACATTGAGATGGCGTCTGGCCTACAAAGAGGCATGTGATAGACCAAAAATTGGGCAACAAGCTGCGTGATCCCACGTATCACGCAGCTTATTGCCCAATTTTTGGTTGGAGAAATAAATCCCAACTTCGGATCCAATTCTACGCCTGTTTATTTTGTGCACCGGAACACAACGCAGCACATATATTAATTTATTATCTGAACCGCATAAAATAATCAGTGATTCCCCCCCCCCACCCCCCTGGAGTGCTTTACAAAAAAGTGAGTTCACGTTTTTTTCAGATGGTTTTCCATCCATTTTCTGAACTACTTATACTATTTTTTAAAATAAATCTTACAAGTGTTTATTATTTTCCAATGTATAAAAATTTTTTTGTGGTTAAAGGTTTGCAATACTCATGTATGGTATGTACAATCTATCTTTTGTGTTTAGAAATGTGATTGGACTGTCACACCAAAATCCAAAACCAATATAGTGTTGTCTTAGCTGAAAAAGTCAAGTTAGCATACTGTTGTGGTGCACCTGTGAGCTGTCTTACTTGTCTCACCACTTTATGTTCTCTCATGAATTCCTTACGTTGTCTCCAGAGCATAATCAAGAAAGCCTTCTGGGCATTTCAAAGTGATTTATTAGTCCTTGCAAAGCTCTAAGGCAAGATATCTGCAGTACGTGATGCAGTGTTTTGATACCACTAAACCAATCCAAGGTCATCTATTGGTGGTGCAGCTTGAGTGCAGGATTCTATCTCAGGTTGTTGTTGTTTTTGTTTTGTTTTTTAAATAGTTGTCAAGTAATGGTAAATCAATAGCAGAGGAGGGGATGATTAAATATTCTGTCTTTGACTAATGGCATGTCGGCAAACGCATCTCGTGGTCTTGAAGTCTCACATACTACTACCCCTGGCCAGCATCAAACAAATACATTTCAAGCAGAGCATGTACTACCTGCAATCATAGCACCAGCCAAGAATGGGGCTAAAGGTGCAGCAGATCTGGCTGCATATAAAGTGCTCCATCTATCTCCAATTAAAAGATGGCATCGATTCAGGCCCATTGGTATGCATGGGAAAGTGTCACGTGAGTGAGAGGTGTTCTCCCTCAGAAGGAAAACAATTGCCCGCTCGAGCAAACCAAGCACCTTTGTGCGCACCATCTTTGTACAAATTCATAAAATTACAATTACGGTACATTTGCCATTCTGAGGGTGGGAACTATGGATAAAGGGAGATTAAGGGGAGCAACGTGGTAAACAAAGATAATCCAAATGCTCAATAATGCAACCCATCTCTCTCTCAGAGGAGATAACGCTATATATTTGTTGACACTTATTAACAAATGATCCAGGGAGCTGGAATATTATCCAGCTATGAATTCATGTTGCACTGCATTTGCATCCTCACATGGTGTAATGTTCCATATTTACTGTTGGAGGCAAAACGTTTCATAAAATATGGCTAAATTGTCTCAATTTGGGCGTCTGTGAAATATACTCTCTGGTCTAATTTACCCAGGATAATGATCATTTCCTAAAAGCAATTAGGCCGGTGATGCTATTAAACATGCACTTTACATCACCATCAGCACTTGAGTCAGTCACAGGTTTCCATCTGTGTGTGTGTTTGTATTGTGATTCTCTCCATTGCGCCCAATCATAATGTACATTTATTAGTGTCAAGTAATGGCAACAAGCATTTAATGGATATGTGCTTCTAAATCATGAATTGTTCAGGGTTCCACGACAGTGCTAATACTTCAGCCGTCACATTACACAGGATGGGATAAATATGGAAGAATCAGTAACATAATTAATAATATTACCAGGGATTTTTAGATTATGGTATAAGCATGTATACACAGCCTGCTGTGTTATTAATACCCATCAAAGATTTGTTTACTGTATATGCTTATCTTTTGATTAAATAATTACTTGAAAGCCTACTTGTATTACTTAAATCATAATAGTTTTGAGTTCAATCATGCGTGACATCAAAGTCAAGAATAGGGTGTATCCTGCTGCTCACACAAAGTCAATTGGGATAGAATCCAGACCAACCCTAATGAGGACACGATAGTGTTCATTTTATCAACGTTATTGCTGTTGGGTTAATGTTACGTTATAACTATAATTTACTTTTTTTTTTAACCATTCACCGTGAATCCACCTCCTGTCTGTCCCATGTGTGTGTGCATGTTGCACTCGTTAGCTGCAGATTTGAAAGTGAGGGGGGTATCACTGTGTGTCACATGGCAGTGTGACAGCAGAGCCAAGATTTTACAAAATCATCAAATGTTCGTCCCGTTTTTGTTCATGAACTAAAACGTCCATAGATTTTAGTCCAGTTTTTATTAAGTGAAGTATGATTTTGTCTCGTCTTCATTAGTAGACCAAAATGCATACTGATTTAGTCCCAGTTATTGTTTATTAATGAGTGTTTTAGTCTAGTCTAGTTTTGTGTTGACAAAATTATTTTTGTTTAGTTTTCGTTGACGAAATTAACACTAAGACATATAATAACGCATAATAGAAAATGGATGTGGAACATTTGAATAGCTTTTAGGCCATACTGTAGGTGTAGGACTTACATCCCAACCTATGTAGAGTCATAGCTCACGTTAATTTAAAATTTGTCAAACACTGTGCCGCAGTCTGTGTTTAAGTGCCAGGCAAAAGGAATGATGAAGCATCAAACAGATATTTCACGGTAATGACCCACCTGCTCAGTGCTGCATCTAACCCGCTGCTCATGTTTCCCCAAGCAAAGTGTTGCACCTGACTTTCATCGCCTTGCTCACATCAGCATCAGAAGCCTTGATGGAGAGTGGAATGGCGGCTACCTGCAACCACTCAGCATGTCACAGTCTGCTGCCTGCCTTGTGTGGGCCAACATGCTGAGTGAGAACCTGAGGTGAATCGAGGGGATATCAATAGTATTAAGTTGAAGCAGTATGGAAGGGTTCTGACAGAGCATGGAACAAATGCCACATGAGCCTTTTTAAATGTAGTTTTTCAACCCAACTCATTACAGTACCTTGATAATGGGTATGCCCAACAAACAATTCAATCCACATCCAGAATATTCCTTAAAAACTAAATTAGCATAGCCACTGTCTATAGTAAAAGATAAAATCATTACTTTTAAAAAGCTGTGTGAGCGTGAGTTGTGCCTTACCTCATTTATCTCACTTTTTAACATTTCTAAGTGTAAAAAGAAGTGAACCAATGTTAAATTCATCCATCCATTCTCTGTACTGGTTTTCCTCACATGAGTTGTGCTGGAGCCTATCTCAACTGACTTTGGGCAAGAGGCAGGGTACACCCTGAACTGGTAGCCAGCCAATCACAGGCCCCATATAGACAAAGTAATGTAGAGTAAATTGGTTCAATTAATGATTACCTTATTAATTGTTAATTATTAAATTAATAATGAATTGACTCATTAATTGAAGGAGACTCAAATTTACTATTACACTTAATTTTGAGCCAAGCCTGTGGAGCACCACATCTATTTTTGATAATTTTATCAGAATAACAAATGATAACCTCGTTAAATCAGTCATTAAAATGAAAGTTGTACCCTTTATCAATTTTCTGAGTTCTTTGTTCATCTTAGAGGTTAATATAAATTGATAAAACACACACACGCAGTACACAATCAGGTTTTGATTTTGTGCACGTTTATTTTCTAATCTATTTGGGAAAATCTACTTGGAACTTAAAATAAGCAAAACTCTAACTACTGTAATTGGATAAATAAACAAGAACTAAAACGATAAAATAATCAAAGAAAAAAACAAACAAGAAAAGAAAAACGTTCTTAAACGATGTGATGGAACTTCCTAATCAGACAAACATGAGACCCAAAATTTAACCTAATTGCTTAACCCAATTGGATGCATCAATTTGTACAATCTGGTTAATGTTTGCAAAGTTGCACTTTTCGATGGTCTCAGTTTGGCCCAATAAGCGGAGACATGTTCCTGGATTGGATGTTCGGCCAAGCCCGTTCATTGAAGAACAGATGAAAAAGGTTCAGTTCAGGAGACAGATGAGCAAGATCAGGATGGGCAGGAGCCTCACGGCTGGACTGCTGCTGGCAATCCTTCGGGGGTCAATCTGCCGGCTGGAGAGGGTTCGTTTGTTTTGGTTTCCGAGTGCCTTTGTTGGCAAAGCCCTACGATCCATTGAGCCTGGCAAAGTCCAAAGCAGCGTGTTTCGCTGGGCCTGTCGTGGAGCAATGGCAAGCCGTGAGGAAGTCGCGTGTAGCGGTCAAGCTTTCTGCCAGCAGCCGTGCGAGATGAAGAGAAAAAGGGAGAGCCAAAGAGCAAGAGGAGCCAGGAGTGGAATTCAGAGCAAAGAGGAGCCAAAAGGAAAGAGGAAGTAGCGGCAGGGGCACACGGGTCTTATACTCGTGTTGCCCCACCCTTGCTCCAGGGGTCTTGTCTCTGTGTCTTAGGTTTCAGAGCTGGTGGGAATTTACCAGCTTTGTTGGACTTTGGTCATCATCAGGTTGAATTTGGATCCCATGCTAGACGAGATTCTAAGGTAAAAATTCAATCAATGCAAACATGTACAGTTGGACACATCAAAATAAATGTTATCTCAGGTTTACAACTGTTAAACGTGCACACAAATGAATAGTTAAGTGAGGAATATGCCACAACATTTCAAAAATGGCATACACATAACATCTCATAATTCATTGTTCTGTTCCAAAATAAGACACTCAGTCAGGTTTCTGATTTTTTTTCTTTTTCTCTCATGTCAGTCAGTCTTCTGAATTCAGAGCTGGGTAGAGCTGTTTGTGGAGGAGAGAGAGACCGTCTCTTGGTCACCGACCCCCACTGTGTCGTGTCCAGAACAAAGAAATTAAGTTCCTTTGTCCTTGATGACGTTGTTAAACTTAAAACCGGCCGTTAGTCCTTACACAGCCATTCACATCTACAAACAATTTACACTCTTCAATGAACCTAACATGCATTTTTTTGGAATATGGGTGGAAACTGGAGTAACCAGAGAAACCCCACGCGGCACCTGGAGAAAATTCACAGTCACACAGTAAGACCGAATTTGAACCCAAGACCTCTGCACTGTGAGGTGGATATGCTACCCACGCCATGCCACCCAAGGTTAAAGCTGCTTAATGCAGGTAATTGTTATTTCGAATCGCTATTGCCACTTGTGGCCAAAAAATAAAACTGCACACTCATTTTGCGTCATCTTTACGTACACAATGCACGCATGATATCACATCCGCAGACAGAGGGCAGAAAATTTGAACCCAAATAAAGTCTGAAAACTATTGGCCAGAGCCTTGCAGGAGTAGACATGTTGAATGGCTAAGGTGTTAATATGCTAATTAAAAGAAGTTTGAGCCATAAATTATCAAATGAAAAAAAAAATATATATAGGCATGAGCCGGATATCCGTACAACACGAGTATCCGGTACAGATAATCCGGTACAGATAATTCATGCTTTATTTTTTCCTCCGTGCCGTGAGCCAGTAGTCGCACACAGACCCCGCTCCGCTCCGCCCCCCCCCCCCCGCCCCCACACTCCCCCAAACACCACAGAGCACAATTAGAGTGCTTCTAATTCTGCCAGGCAGTTTGAGCTTCATGACGCAAGGTTTTAAGTCTCTCCTTAATTTTCTTCAACTCACTCGCATTTCGGTTTATATGTTTGTCAAAGTTACTTGGTGAATTTGTTTTGTTACATAACATATTAGTATGCAGGCTGTGCTTTTAACAAGCACTCTGTGGCTGGCTGCTTTTCGGTGCTAATTAAACACCCACGCAGCAGTCACTCTGTCACTCTGTCTCTCTGTCTCTGTCTCTGTCTCTCTCTCAAACTGTTCAGTAAATATTGATACACATAAATGTTTCTAAGTTTATAAAAAAACTTGTCTCTTGTTTGAAAAATAATTACTTTTGTGATCAAAAACACTGATTTGAATTTCAATTAAGCTGTTTTGCCAATAGTTTTCAAATAAACAAAAATTCTAGCAACTTTTGATCAATCCATATCAATTTCTCTCTTTATTTTACCATTTATTTTAAGTGTGAAATTGAAAAAAAAAACCTACCAAATCGATATAAGCCCACTTATTTCCGGCCAAACGACGCCCACTTCCGGTTTAGACCACGTCCCCTCCGAATACAGATACAGATATTTTAGATGGTTGAACAGATACAGATAGTGGTGTACTTGCTCATCTCTAATGTTATATGTGAGCTCACTAGACTAAACATGACATTCTGATCAACTCATTCATTGACAATTCAGTAAAAAGGGATATTTGACGTCTATAGTCGTCAATGGACGTTTGTGGAATACGAGTTATGAAGCAAAATCCAGCCATTTTTATTAATATCAGGAAGCGGCCATTTTGCCACTTGCTGTTGACTGAAGATGACATTCCAGTTGCTCAGGGCTCAGGTAACGACCAATCACACCTCACCTGTTTTCTGAAGCTGAGTTGACCTGAGCAACTGTGATGTAATTTTCACTCGACAGCAAGTGGCAAAATGGCAGCCTTCAGATACTGATAAAAACGGCTGGATTTTGCTGTTCAACGCATATTCCACTTACGCAACATTAACCAGAGTAACCCATTTAGACTAGTGGGGCAGCATAGAACATATTGTCAATAATTTTTGGGCTGGTTGGCTTCCCATTTAAACCACTTATATTTTGATTCTGTTGGATCCACACATTTTTGCATCGCATCTCTACACATTGAAACTGTGAACATCCGCATCTCATGTATCTCTCTATCATATTAACAGGGAGTCCTGGAGGTACGATGTACGCGACCTACAACGTTTCCACTTTTACAACGCACGTGCCTCGTAAGCAGCGGCTTATTTTTCGTTAATTTCCCACAGCAATCGCGTTATTTAAAGTTGTATTGTTGTTACCTCCAGCAATGGGCATCCATCGAGCAGGTCGGCTTGCCGTCATGCGTGTCACATTTCCGTGTTTAGTTTCCATTAGCTCCGCTTTCCCGCAAAAAATGTTTGTGCTAAAACACAAAATATTGGTTTCGGTATCTTCCGGGTGCCGCAAATATGTTTTTTTTTTAATTACTGTACAAAGTATTTTGATGTAAATATCGACTTAAACGGTGAAATGCAGCTTAGTCAAAATGTGGATTATATCGCCAGCGTAGGAGCAGAACTCGTTCGTAACTCGAGAACTCCTTGTATTGTATCTTATTTTGTTGTTCTATTTTTATTTTCACACGTCTTGAGACTCACTGGGGTAGTAACCTTGTACCTCTGGTGTTATATTTCGTGCCAAATCACATGTAAATGTGCGGAGGTGGTTATTTTACAAAAATATTGCTGGTCCATCGTTTGTCAGGGCCTTGGGCACCCGTCCGTTATCGCTTTCGTCACCACTATTTTAAGACCGGCAGACAGAGGTAGGCATTCCGTCAGTCCGTCATTCGTTAATAAAATGTCAATGACGGACCAATGTCCACTTCTGGAAATGTGTGTGTTGCTATAACAATACGATTCCTTACATCATTGAATCAGTTATTAAGTGTGACGATAAACAATGACTGTACAAAACTCCCACTACTCAATATATACAAGACTTGCGACCCTATACTGCAAGTCAAGCTTCTTCCATTTCAGCCAACACACTGAAAAACCTTAACAAACATTATAATTTGATGTGTACACCCTCTCACAAGTCAACCCTCTACCATCAAAATAATGTACCCTAGGACCCGGATTGTCCAAGGTTTTGTGTTAATCAATGAAATAGTTTCTGTGTATATTTTCCCAGCAAACGTTGCACATGTATAATACATGATTTTATGTTGTTAGGTGGGTGCGCTGAGAACATTTGATATGAACCCAAACAAAGAAGAAACCATAAACTGCAAATTAATGAAACATGAACAACTATCTCTGTGCTGCAAAAGTGTATTTTCTCTTTCAGGCCCTGTGCACTTTGGGCATGATGTCTTCATTGATTATTTAAATCTCTCGACACTGTGGCAGCATTTGTGAAGGTTTAATGGTCGTTAATGTACTTTGTCTTTTGTAATACAAAAGGTCACCAGATTAGAGAGACTCGTCTGCCTTCTGTAATAAAATAATGTTTACATGGGCACATTAGTATCCAGGCAGCTGATATCATGGGACATTCCAGCAATAAAAGTTAACAGGGCAAATTTGACAGGAGAACTCTCAAGGGCTTGACAAATTAAACTTTTAGCCAGTGACATATTCTTACAGACAAGACAAGTGACAAACAAGTTAACGTTCATCCAACCTGACAGATGCTCTATTTAAAAAGCACTGTATCAAAGTGTGAGGACACCGGTCATGATATGTCAAAAGAAATGCCATATTTAATTTAGAGTCCCTACTTAGTGCCTAACTTTCTGCACAGATCAAGTATTATTTTCCAACTTTAATGTATCCAAAATGTTTACAGTCCTTTAAGCATGCATTATTAAATGTTTAAACTATGTCGATGCTTACAGACTGTCATCTAGTTTGCTCATCTGACTTTTTTAAAAATAATTGAAAAAGTGACGTAATAGACAGACAACAGACGCCACACAGAACTAAATAGAATTTTGAAAATTATATGTTGGGATAGCGGAGGCAGATTCATTTTATGCTTTTGACAGACTGTTTTGTGGAAACAGAAATATGGCTTTATTTCAACGCTCTGTTGTCACAGTGATCACACACGCCCATTGTGTTTGTGTCATGTATGACAGCTGGAGTGACAGAGACAAACAGGGGCAAACAATCTTTGAACAGTGAGAATCAACATATTGATAAAAAGTGAGACGTCTTTTGTATGTTGCCAACATTTTTACCAAATGGATGCTTTGACAGGAAACAATATTTTGAAAAGCATCAACTCCTTGTCATTCCATCCATCCATTTTTTTCCCTTTAAAAAAAAAAAAAAATCACTTATCCTCATCACTGTTGCAGGTTACGTTGTATCCTATCCTTGCTGACTTTGGGTGGGGAACACCCTGGATTTGTCACCCGTCAATACAAACACACATACACATTACTGTATTATTATTGCTACTAGGGATGTTCAATACCACTTTTTTTTAGACCGATACCAATACTCAAATTACAGTACTCATGATACCGATACCAAAAGTGCCAATCCCCCCCCCCCCCCAAAAAAAAAACTATGACAGATGTAACGAATATTGCCCGTCACCCTAATTTTTTTCCCTTTTTGCCTTTTTCAACATTTCCCCCTGGGGAATGTGTGTGTGTCCCTTAACCCTGTGTTTTCTCAATCCAACCAGAGACAGTTCAAAAAGGAAAACTCTTTGAACTTCCCTCCAGCAGGGAATGAATTTCCTTTTTACAACCCACAGGAAACGCATAACTCAGCGCCTACCGAGATCTAAGAGCCTGTTTAGCAAGCAGACCAGCGATAAGACTGCTTATCAGTCCCCAGACCACTTTCTTTTTTTCTTCCCCAAGAGCTCAGTATTGTTCATTCGGTAATTTTACCGATTTTACATGTCATCATCATTGCTTTTTATTTTATTTAATTTTTTTACATTTTGGATGTGGGTGAGTACGTGCGTGTGCATGTGCGTGGGGGTGTGCGTGTGTGTGTGTGAGTGTGTACTCATTAGTAGAGAATAGTTCCTTTGCGCGCTGGTTTTAAAACTGTGTCAGCAGGGGGGCCGGGCCGTAGCCCCGCCCTTTCTGTGCGCATGAAGCAGACTTGGTCGACTAAGACCAAGCTTTTGGGATAGTATTTGACACTTTTTTGATCAGAATTGACAAGCCAGATGTTTCATTTATCTTTCTGAACACATTTCAAACATTACCGCGATCATAAAGTTATTGACTCCGCTAAGCTTACTAATTAGCTAAACTTAGGTGGCTACAGAAATTACACACATCATTCATTTGAGATAGACATACAGGTTGTGTACAAAGATAAACAACAGGAGTTACTTGATGTCAGTCAAGTACATAGAGTCCGTGTATGTCCCGAATTATGTAGACTTCAAATTAATTAGGAGCGGCAGGATTCTTGAGGATAACCGATAGTGACCGCTGGAGGGCAATGTTGTACCATTTTACTTCCCAGGGGCATTGTTTCCATAGAACACTTGGCTAATTCCTGTGGATAGACCAGACCATAAAAGATGGTCTGAGGACTGCTTATCAGACAGGATTTCAGGTCTGTCGGAGCTGTGATATGCATTTCCTGGGAGTTATAAAACAAAGTCCAGTCCATGCTGGAGGGAAACTCAAAGAGTCCTTTTGAACTGAAAACACAGAGTTAAGACACGCAAAAAACGGGAAATGTTTAAAAAGGCAAATAAAATGGAAAAATTGAGGGTGACAGGCAATATTCATTACACCAGTATTGATATCCGTTGCGAGTACTGATACCGTGAAATGTGTCGTGGATACTGATACCTGGTATCGGTACTCGCCCATCCCTAATTGCTACAGTTCATAATAATTGCTCTTAAAAACTGCTGCATACTAAAAAATAAACACATTTACGTCATATTTCTTTAAAACATGATATCTTACCTTGGATGACCTCTGTGGTAAAGTCACTCCTGAGGGCTAGAAACAGCCTTAAAGACAGGGGACAGAGCTCTGTACAGTGCAGCCAGATCTGATCTCAGGAGAGAAATCAGAGCAGCTAAGGGGGAGTACAAGAAGAAGATTGAGTCCCACTTCGAGGACAACAATGCTCGGGGTGTGTGGTGTGCGATCCACCATCTGACCAGCTACAGGGGCACCTCGCCAGCTGCTGCTACCCATTTTGATTCCTTGCTCACAGAGGAACTCAACCACTTCTTCACTCGCTTTGAGTCACCCTCTGCTGCCGCATTAAAGTCCGGTCAACGACCCATCAGCCCACAACGTCTGTCTTTCTAGCAACATCGGGTGAGACGAGCATTGATGGCAGTCAACCCTAAAAAAGCTATTGGCCCGGATGGTGTACTGGGCAAAGTCCTTCGTGGTTGTGCTGATCAGCTGACAGGCGTTCTGACTGAACTCCTCCCTCTCTCAGGCTGTGGTCCCGTCCTGTTTAAAGGCAGCTACCATCATCCCGGTGCCCAATAAGTCCACTATCACGGACTTCGGAGACTACAGGCCTGTGGCACATCTGTAGTGATGAAGTGCTTCGAGAGGCTTGTTCTCCAGCACCTCAAGTCCAGCTTTCCAAGAGACTTTGACCCTCACCAATTTGCCTACAGCACAAACCGGTGTCCTGAGGATGCCATCTCCACTGTTCTCCACACAGCCTTTAAACCATCTGGAGCACCCGGACACCTACGTATTTGTGCATTACAGTTCAGCTTTCAATACCATCATTCCTAACATCCTGGTAGTGAAGCTGACTGGACTGGAATTCTCCCCCCACATGTGCTTCTGAATCAAAGACTTCCTGTCAAAACGCCCGCAGGTGGTCAGGTGGGTCAGTGCTACTCATTCACTCTGACACCCAGCACAGGCTCCCCCCAGGGGTATGTGTTGAGCCCCCTCCTGTACACCTCGGACTGCACTCCCATCCACCCCTCCAACACCATCATCCAGTTCGCCGATTACAGCGCGGTGATGGGCTTGGTCACAAGGGGTGACGAGTCGAATTACCGAGAGGAAATACAGGTGCTGTCGGAGTGGTGCGTACAAAATAACCTGGCTCTGAACCCTACCAAGAATAAGGAGATAGATGATCGTAGACTTCAGGAGGCGAGAGGAGGTTTATGATCCTTTGATAATCAAAGGAGCACCTGAGGAGCACCTTCAAGTTCCTGGGAACTTACTTGCAGGCGGACCACAAGTGGACAACTAACACCTCAGCACTGACTATAAAGGCGCAGCAGATACTCCACTTTCTGCGGGTGCTGCGGAGGCATCATCTCGAGGAGAGACTGCTGGTGTCCTTCTACAGGGCCACCATTGAGTCAGTGCTGGCGTACTCCATCACGGTGTGGTTTGCTGCTTGCTCAGGATCAGACAGAAAGACTCTGCAGAGGGTCATCAGATCTGCAGAACAGATCATCGGATGCCCTCTGCCCCCCTTGGAGAACATTGCCAGCTCCCGCTGCCTAGGCAGAGCACAGGGGATCACTGCTGACTCCTCCCACCCTGGTCACTCGCTGCTGGAACTGCTGCCATCAGGGAAGCATTTCAGGTCCCTGAGGTGCAGAACCAACAGACTGAAAATAGTTTTTATCCGTATGCTGTCAGGACACTAAACTCCTCCCTCTGACTATTGCTGCTATTTACATTCTAAGTGCAATATATCTGCTAAACCTCACACACTGATAAATTACTACGTGGCAATATTCTTGCATTACAATTGTCCAATATATTTATGTACAAAATATATATACACTTGTCTTATATTTGTATAGTTTTCTACACCTACAATGTATAATACTTCATTACCGACGTGCAATACTTTGTACACTTATGCTCTTTGACCATTTCTATGCTCTTTTTACATTTATCTTTTTATTATTATTTTTTTTTTATGTTTGCACTGTTATTTTTTAATGATATGACCACCGTTTGCAGTGGTAGCTGCTGTAATCTCGTCATGCTATGTGTATGATGACAATAAATGTTTCTGATTCTGATTAATACACAGCTGTTCGGGGACTCCTATTGGCTTGTTTCTTTATTTTTTGACTAGGGCTTTGTTGCTTTAACAGATGCGAGTTTACAGCTTTTCAATTGTATCTAACATTTATCTTCATCCCGCGAGCTAAAAGTAAATTAAACGTTTAACTCACTTTTAACAGAGAAGTTTAAATGTGCACTTGTCATTTCCTAATGATTACAGTATATGGCAACACTTGTCTAAAGCTGCTGGACTCACTGATAAAAAACACTTTTTCAGGCTTCAGGCCCTTCCAACAATGCCACCCACTGTCAGAAACATATTAAAGTTGATTGGGGAAGAGCAAGCCTGTGGTTCAGAGACATTAGCCACATACACACCAGCCTTGGCATAAAGCACTTCTTATATAATGTCCATTTTTTCTTCTAGCCACTGGGCCTTGGCTCTTGTTTACCCCCTGAGCATAGAGGGAGAAGAATGGAGGATGAGAAAATACCAGGTAAACACTGAAATAATTAGTAAAAGGCTGTCGACCAACAGCCAGTGAAAGACATGATACACGATGTGTGTGCATTTTGGGACCGGAAGGAGAGTACGCTGGCCCATTTTGGATGGCGCTTTGCCAGTGAATATGTTTCTTTTTAGTTTATTTTAAAATGGTTTACTCTCGTGGCCGAAATTGGGACCTGGGCTTTCATTTATCTCAGTGCAATTAGCTCTTGCTGGCTACGTCCAAGCTGTCGCCCTTTTTTGTGCCAGTCAGCTGGCTAGCTCCCTCAGCTTGCTAGCTATAGCTCTCATCAGAATTTGATGGCTCAGGCAGACAACCCTCGCAATGCTGTGTTTGTCTTGCGCCATCTTCGACTCTTTTCCATCTGCCGTGTGGTGATTGTTTCTGTTTCACTTTCTCCCATTTATCTGTCATGGCCGACATCCACCTCCAGTGTTGGCTTCTTTGCGGACACCAGCTTCAGTTGTGGCGCTGCTCTGTACATCCGTACAGTTCCTCCACTGCATTTTCATCTCTGAGGGGGACTCCCCCTTTCCTCGTCCCAACTGCGTCTACTTTAGCTGGAAACTTGTCCACGATTTCGCCAGGATGGATGACGTCCCGTCTGCGGCATGTACACTAACAACATACTCACTCTTAATGTTATTTTGTTCTTTTATACAATGTATACTGTAACGTGTGTTTGACTGCCCTGAGCTGTTCAATATATATATTTTTTATTATTACTATTATTATTGTGGGAATGCTGAAAAGTATTCCCACAAAGGCAGCAATCCATTTCGTTCCATTGTCATTAGCCAATCAAACTGCCTTCTTTCCATTTCGTTCCAATTCATTAGCCAATCATACTGCCTCCTTGTCCATTGTCATTAGACAACCAAAATGCTTTCTTTGCATTGTCGTTCGCCAATCAAAGGCGTTAGCCACAGGACATCTTATCACTCCCATCTCGCGAGCAGACTACTGTATAAACTCTACGTATCTGTACAGATTAGACATACAACTCATAGGCAATAAGTATATAGATCATGCTGTTTATACTAAGTGCCGTCTCAAATGTTCTCCAATTTTGATACTGTAAATGTATAGGATCGTATGCCGAGATGCGTTTCTTGGAAGTGGTAATACGGTGGCCTCGTGGCATCGAAGTGAAGCGACTCCTGTGCAAACATAAAGGTAAAGCTAAATTGAATAAAGTATATTTTAAATGTTCTACTTTTAGTACGTTTTGCATGACCAAATATACATTGCATTGCATTACACGTATTTTTTCAACATTTTATTTCCAGTAAAGTTTTTTTAAATTCATTTTATTTTAATTCAACAAACAACATACATCAATCCATTAAAGAGTTGAAAGTACAAGCTATGGTTTGATACTTTAGATGTTCTACAGTACCATACTTAATTACAGTATTGTTTGCGTTATTTGTGGACACAACTTCAATTCAAACATAAATCAATTATTTGTCTTCTTACAACTTTCCGCAAAATTAGAATTATAGTTTTATCTGCATCTGTAAAAGAGGTTCACAAATGCCATTGTTATTGTGTGAATCTGATACATCTAAGAATAAGGGAATACAAACAGGTTACACCACACAGTGGCGTTGTCCACACGTTTTGAAAGGTATGCATTGTTAGGAGACAATTTTAAAAGTTGCATATTTTAAAAACAATATAGCTTTTTATAATTGCATCTCTTAGTCCTCAGCTGACGTTGGAGAGTTGAAAATAAAATTAAAAATCCCCTTTTTTTCTCTCTTCTTCCCCCTTTATTTTTCAGCTCCATATACAGTAGAACAATGTTCCGTTATCCTCACCACATCTAATACATGTATCAGGTGTATTCGGGTAAAACCTATTATGTTTTTCAGGAGTTATATACACTCCATTATCCAATTATATTGCAATAGTTTGAGCCATGTGTTGGCTGTCTGTTTTTGGGCTTTTACACAAATTGACTGCCATTGTTCCACTGTAAACTGTAAATTCTTCCCCCAAATCATTACTCAATGCATTGCATTGCAAACTTTCTGTTGAGGATTTGACTAGCCTGTTATAAAATTTAGAAATAATGCCTCATCCAAAAGGGTCTTTAATTAGACCTTCCTCCGGTAATGACAAAGGTGGGGTGTGCATGTTTCCCCCTTGTTCTGCCATTATGAAACTTCTGAGTTGCAAAAATATATATATATTTTTTTAAAGTTTCTGGGGAATACCAAATTTAGATACCAGATCTTGAAAAGAAAAAAAATTCCCATTTTGGTTATCAAAAATAGACCTTATTTGCCCCACCCCATTATCAGCCCAGATTTTAAAGCCACCATCTACTCTACCCGGCGTAAAATACTTATTTCCCCAAATCGGGCTGAAATGGGAGAAGGAAGAGGATTCTTTCATATATTTCCTAACCACTAGCCATACAACTATTGTATTTTTTACAATAGGATTACTCACATTTGTTTTAAGCTTTTTAGGTACATTAGAGTACATATAAAAAGGCATCGGATCTTTCAAAGAGCATAACTCGCATTTTGTTCTCTGTGTAATAAAACATCGAAAATCTCAATTGAGCCGCCCAGTAGTACCACAATATGTTGGGACATTGGATCCCACCCCTGTCATAAGGTAAATACAGGAGAGATAAACTGAGCCTGGACCGTCTATTTTTCCATAAAAAATTAATGAACATTGATTTAATCTTGGAAAAAAAGTAGTTTGGAGGCAGGGGGATATTCTGAAATAAATATAAAAGTTTGGGTAGCACATTAATTTTTAAAATGTTGACTCTGCACATCAAGGAAATAGGCAGAGCTGACTATCTATCAAAATACTTGGATATGGATGTTATTACTGGGTTATAATTTGTGGCTACAATATCTTCCAACAAAGGAACAATTTCAATTCCCAAATAAGTAAATGTATTCACTGATTTAAAATTACTCACACATTCAGGTGGGACCAATCTTCTATCTTTGGTATTTAAAAGCAATAAGGAGGATTTTTTTTATTATTTATTTTATAACCAAAACTATTATCAAATTTAATTATAACATCTTTTTTTGTTTTGTCTTTGTTTTTTGAGAGAGCTCAGTATTGTTCATCCGGCAATCTTACCGATTCGACAAGTCATCATCATTGCTCTCTCTCTTTTTTTTTTGTACAGTATGTGCGTGAGTATGTGTGCATATGTGCGTGCGTGTGAGCGTGTGCTCATTAATTCACCTAAAACCTATTAAAAATCCCATACCGTTCACCTAAACCAAATACTTCAGAATCCAGCTAGAGTCGTGAGGTTGTCAGGAGACCCGAGGAAGGATCAAAGAAAATAAAGAAAAGTGAAATCCAGCACCAACCAGACATCACCTACTCCCCATCGGGTTACCAACCAGAATCTTTCACCAACCCCAGAAATCTAAATTCCAACAATTTAGGGAGACCTCAAGAGATCAAAGGAAGGAAGGATAGATGAGTGATATCCACAGACATCAGTCTCTACCGGTTCAGCGACCAGAGGAAGAAGCACATTGTGTTTGAATTTCGGTCGATGCTGGTGTGGTGGATCTGGCATGCATGAAAACATTCACCAAAGAGGGGAGCTGTCGACGCTGGCCAGGACAGAGCATGTACAACCCCCCAAGGCCCTCCAGGGCCACCGGCCGGAGAGCAAACCCAGGAGCCGGGAGCACCCCCCACCCCAACACGACCCGCGCCCCAAGCTCAACGCAGCAGAACGGGGCACAGCAGGCCCACCAGGCACTCCATACATACATATATATATATATATATATATAAACATACATACATTGATTGATTTTCATATCTCAATTAAAAATGACTCATTACTTCGTCTGGCCTGCAGGCAAAAATGCTGCAAAAATTATCCTCCTGAAGGCACACAGCTCCTTTGCTTTTCCCAGCCCTGTCTGCGTAGGAATGTGTGTTTGCGCATGCAGTCAATTTCACAGTAGAAAAGTCCTTTACGCAAATAGGTAGATCGCTACGCAGCCTTTTTACGTCGCTGTATTATTCCAATGCGAACGTACGTTCGCACAGTGCATTTGTGAATTCAAAACACACTTAGTGCACAGCAAAACTGTAAGATGACGCCACTCTGGAGAATGTAAAACTATTTTCACGCCTTACTTTTGAGGAAAATGTCATCTTTTTTTTTCTTAAAGAGCTCAGTATTGTTCATTCGGTAATGTCATCACCATTGCTCTTTTTTTTTTTTTTTTGTATGTGGGTGAGTATGTGTATGTGTATGTGCGTGTGTGCGTGCGTGCGAGTGTGTGTATATTCGTTAGTTCACCAGAAACCTATTAAAAAAATCCCATACCGTTCACCTAAACTGAACACCGCCGTCAGGAGACCCAAGGAAGGACCAAAGAAAAGAAAGGAAAGTGAAATCCAGCACCGACCAGACACCACCCACCGTCTGGCCACCAACCAAAGTTCTTCACCAACCCCAGAAACATCTAAATTCCAACAAATCAGGGAGACCTCAAGAGACCAAAGGAGAGACTGAGGAAAGGAAGGAAGGACAAACGAAGCAGAATGAGATCCATAGACACCAGCCTCCACCGATTCAATGACCTGAGGAAGAAGCAGATTGTGTCTGAGTTTCGATTTTGTGAGGAATTAGGCTGTTTTACAGGGAGATATTCACTTTATTACATTCTTTCTGGGCGTCCAGGCGTGTTTGAAATTGTCCGTTTTTCGTTGTGCGGCAAATGGGAGGCAGTGCACTGCAACGTTTACTGTGGCTGGCAGAGACAGTTGTTCAGTAACCAGAAGGTCGGCTGTTCGATCCCCGCTTTCCCCAAGTCATGTATTGTTGTGTCCTTGGGTAAGGCACTTCACACACATTGCCTCCAGTGCTACTCACACTGGTGTATAGAAGGTGCGAATGTTTGGTGGTGGTCGGAAGGGCCTTAGGCGCACACTGGCAGCCACGCTTCCGTCAGCTTGCCCCAGGGCAGCTGTGGTTACTTATAAGTAGGTTACCGCCACCACGGTGTGAATGTGTGAGTGCATGAATAATGTGGCCGTTCCATTGTACAGGGTCTTTGAGGATCTGATTAGATAGAAAAGCGCTATATAAATATGATGCATTATTATTATTATTATTTATTATTTAACCTTACAATGGTTCACAGTTAAATTCCTTAAATGTTTAATGACATACCATTTCAGAGTCACATCTTATCTTCCTTTGATTCCGACTGCATTATTAGAAGTCTGGCACACACTTACTGCTAGACTCGGTTTGACAGAGCCATCACTTTAGCTCCATTACTCTCTGTCTGCTCCTTCTACCAATAATGCCACTGCATCCATTGAGCGTGATCTTAATGGAAAATGATATGCTTGTTGGCCGCTGAGTGTAGCTGTACTGCAGTGACCCATATCATGTTAAAAGGAAATGGAGGAAGGAAAGGGTAGCAGAAAATGCAGCAGCTTCTCCTTTTACATGTATTCAATCTGATTACAGTGCTATTCTTTGGCAGAATTTGAATAGATAACTGGATTTGTGAATACATGATGTTGTGTGACTTTATGGAGAATTCAAAAGTGCTGTAATGGCACTTGTTCCCCTATGAAGCAGGACATTAAACTCTTATTTGAAGTATAACACCAAGAGAAGCAAAGCAATCAATGATAAGCAGCAAATAATATGCCAAGTTACTTGACCTAATTCAAGTAAGGTTGTTGTCCTTGGTTGTCACGAGGATTAGATTTCCAACATCCCAAAAGATTTGAAAAACAGCAGGTGCAAATTGCCATTGACAAAATGTCACCGTGACTGCTCCTTTTTTTTTATAATCAATTTCACTATTTTGACCTGCTATTATGTTCAATTATTTTATGTCGCTGATGCAGCAATTGCCATCACATCTGCACACTCTGTGGAGGACAAACTAGACCAAGTTTTACTGTTCCACCTTTGACATGTACAGAACATCGACAGTCTTGTGTCCAAACGTTTTGTAAGAAAATGTTTCATTTGCGAATAATCCTTGGAGGTTTAAAAATGTTATATTAATTGTACCCTGGAAAAGTACAATGGTGCTTATTAAAACTATTTTAGGATGAAATGTACTCATGGGGACCTTCTGGCACTGTGCGGCTTGTTGACTACTCATTCATATTCAGCAATTGTGTGAAGCGTGAAGGACAATACAAAGGTACAGGGGGGTGGAGACAAATCAAAAATGGTACCTCATTTATCAATGAATTAGATCAGTATTCTATTTTACTTGCTCTTTAATGTTCTGGTTGATTGGGACTAACTTTCACAGTGGACTTCAGGGAAAGGCGGGGTATGACCTGGGCTGGTGGGCAGTCAAGGGACACAGTTAAACTGAAACTGTGCTGTCTGGTGTAGTGAGTGAATATGTGGAGCTTGCTGCTTTATTATTTGTCATCTAAGTATGGAAACCAATAAGAAGCCCTCATTCTACTCTATGCGGGTCATTTTGGGGCTATAGTACACAAACGTCTGATAGATACAAGAATATAAACAGGAAGAAGGTTTGCTGTCCTGTAACAACGAGGGAGTGATTAAATGTTAAGTGGAGATGTCAAACGATTAAATGTTTTAATCAGATTAATCACATCTTAGAATTTTTATTAATCACGATTAAAAGTTTATTTAAAAAAGGCTTTTTTTTATCAACATTTTTTGTCTGTTTTCAACAGATTTGTGAATAATAATGAAATTTAGCTATATTCTAATGCTAATTGCTGCAAAACGGAAACAGATAGAAATATACTTTTTTTTCCTGATGAAAGAAGAGACTCTAATCTTTGCCTTGCAAAATTGTCAAAATTCAGTAAAGCAGCCGGGAGCAAAGGTGGTTGCTTCAGTGAAAATGGCTGGGAGTGAATGAGTTAAAAGCACAACCTGAGTTTATTTTTGCTTGAGCAAAAAAATAAATGTCTTTAGGTGTTATACTATCTGAACCAAAGATGTGTCTGTTAAGTCAAGGGGTCAAGGTGTTCAGATGACACACTGTGATAATGACATTCAAGTGTGATCACAGCATATTAACTCATCCGTGTATCTTAAATGTAATGTTGTGGCACTATGAAGGGAAAATAACCATGGTTTGATATGTCCTCATGTAACCTCTTATATAAGGATATGTTGTTGTCCTGAACTGTTGTACGAATCCAGTTGCCCAACAATTTGTAAATAAAGGGCGAAATCAGCCTGGGAGTGAATACCTTGTTTATAGTACAGCCTTCCCTGCTTCGCAAACATGTTTTCGAGAGTGTCTGGGAGAGGGCTTGGACAGCCCGGTTTCTCACGCTCACAACTTTTTGTTAACGAATAAAAGACGGAGCAGCACACGGCCCGGGTGGAGTCAGCTGTGGAACACGTACGATTGCCCAGCCGTTTTGCAGCTCGCTTCACCCGGACCGTAGGCTCCCTGGTCTAGTGTCAAGGTAAGCGCTGATGATGATCATATTATGCTGCTTAACGTTGTAGTGTATTGATTGCTGTTTGCGGGGAATAAAATACACCATTATTCTAGCAAATCGAGTTGTGATGATTGCTGTTTGCGGGGAATAAAAGGTACAATCATTCTACCAAAGCACAGGTGTTGATTACTGTCTGCGGGGAATAAAACGTACGATTATTCTAGCACAGTATAAAAGTGTTTATTGCTGTTTGCGGGGAATAAAAGGCACAGTTATTCTAGCAAAGCATATCAGTCTCTGTGTATTCATTGTTGCCGCCGACCACTCACGCTCCTGCATAAAAATATAAAGGTGAAGTAGTGTTTTCCACAAAACACGCTATTACTAAGCACACGCTACATCACATACTGTAATACAAAAGAGGAGCCAGATACAGAGATTTTGCACGGGATTTATTACCATGGCAAAAAATTACAATTAGCCACTCACCCAGACACACAGAGGGCAATTAATCTTAAGAACTCTTTGCAAAGTGAACTGTACAAGCCTTT
The DNA here is from genome assembly GCF_054856555.1 of Leptonotus elevatus. Classification (NCBI taxonomy): domain Eukaryota; kingdom Metazoa; phylum Chordata; class Actinopteri; order Syngnathiformes; family Syngnathidae; genus Leptonotus; species Leptonotus elevatus. The sequence goes on along the minus strand of NC_141240.1, from coordinate 7,085,574 downwards.
ATTACGTTCTTAGGCTCTTCATACAGTGTACTGTATCACTTTTATTAATCCATAAAAAGATGGAGTGTCAGGTTACTGGAGAAAGAGTGTATGGGGGATAATAAAGACGAAAAATTTTGTATGTTGAAAGGCGGGCTCGCTCCCATTCCTTTGAATGTAACCAATGCGGTGCGTACGCCGCTAATGTATATTTTTTTACCAAAAGCTTTGCTAGTTCATTCACAGGTGCAAATTAAAATTATAATTAAGGTTAAATATTGTTTGTAAAAACACAATATGTGAATTGTAAATATACTGTACTGTATTTATATCGCTTGGCTGCGCGTGGTGGGCTCAGGCTGTTGTGTCTTGTTCGCTTATAACCCGGAAATGTATTTATTTATTTTTTTACCTGTGTCAAAGTTTTCGTACATTTTAATTGGCTATGAATTGTGATGTCACTACATTGTGCAACTGCGATTCAAATTTTGCCACATAACCATTGGCCAAGACTCGTCAACTCGTGAAATTTCCACACTGCGCAAGTGCTGAGTGAGTTCCGTGTGCAGCTGCCCTAAGGTAAAGGTTAATGTGCTTATATGCTGGTTTTAGCAGACTGAGGTCTCATAACTTTCATTTCAACAGAGTGTATTTGCTGTGTTCACAGTGTTGAGAAGACACATTGTTTCTCATGAATGTCCAATGCATTTCATATGTAAAATAATACACATTAATAAGCCCCCCAAAAAACTTAAAAAATAATAATACATAAAATAAATTTTAAAAACTTTTTGCAAGAGGAGTTAGATATATATATTTTTTTATTTTGTCGCTCATATTATGCATCAGAGCTGCTGAAGTGAGACACCTGATGTCAAGATTTATTGAGATACTCGCCTGCTGGTCGGTTAAACTATAGAAAATTGAAGATAACAAAAGTTTCTACAGAAAACCAAATGCTTAATGCTGCACCATGTATTAACTATATTTAATACAAACATCGCTCACATAAGTGTGAGTGTGAAGATTAACACAGGCCTGACGTGCCGTGGTGAAGATGCTCATGCACTGAGGTTCAGGAGCAAAAATCTCATTAACGAGGTCAAATTTATATTTTATTTGGCTATTATTTTGCAAATATGTATTTTCCATTGTTAAGTGAAATAATGATTTTTAATTGAAGTTGATAGCAACACACTTCACAGCAGTGAACTCAAATAACAACTCAGGGGAGCGCTTCCAAATTGAGGCAGGCGGGCATTCATTCTCCCTCAGCACCTCTACCCCTGTTGACGATTTGTTTCCGATGGGTAAAAGTCAGTTTGCAACCCAACATTTGCATCGGACATCAACTCACCTTCGCACAGCACTGTGAGTGCATGCGATAAAATGATGAGTGAACACAGATTCCTAGTTTGCTGTAGGTACATTATTTAAGTTTGGCTTTCGTTCCATGAATACGAGTACTCAAACTGACTATTTTATCTGAACGTAAGCTTACACTGAGCATACTTTTGCACAGTTCAAAATGTTTTGTTACAAACAGAAATAAAATGACATGTTCGCTGTAGCAGCTCATTGATTAAAAAAAAAAATGCAACAGTTATTTTATTCTGTAAAAGACGGTCAAAATGGCTCTTTGACCACTGATTTAGATGAACATTGGCTTTAGTGATACAAAGCTAAGAAATCAAGCTATATTCAGAATGCTTAAATAATGATCTACTGCCGGTATTGTGCATAGCTTGAGCTAATAAATAAATATGCTCAATGGGTCCAGCTAATGTCACACTAAACAAACAGAAAAATAATCTCAGATAGTCAAACATCAATTTAAATATGAAACATAAAGAGGATGGCTCCAATAATTGAAATACTGCTGGTTCAATTGAAAATGCATATATAGTTAGTTTGTTTGTTTGTTTATTGGACATATAAACAAGTAGCAGAAAATAAATTATTTAAAAAAAGAAAAAACTTGTAGTGTCATCAGTCACGGTTTGCATGTTCTAAAGGGAGTAGGAATAACTTATCTAGTCTTATCCCTTATTCTTGGTATGTTTTGACTTATTTCATACAATTTGATACAATAATAGGTTAATATATTTTAAATGAAAGAAAACAATTATAAACCTGCTCATGTATACAACTGCACTTTGACGTGCGTACATTTGCCAGCAGCATATGTACATGAAATTCATGTATACACTGCGCCAAGCGATGGAACATCAATCAATCCATTTTACCTCATTAGTGTGACAGTGTGACATAATACAAGAGAAAAATATTAAACAGAAGACGCCTAAAGCGGGGGGGGGATTAAAGGCTATGACTATCACATGGAAGAAATAGTACAATCTGGAGGGCGGCAGATAAGCCACTACTACGCAAAACTTTATTTCACCATGGCAAAATTGAACCATTGTTATAGAAACACAGAACCAAGGACACAATGGCAAAAACAAAAACACAATCGAACTGACTTTGTTAAATTTAAGGATACGTGTAATGCTTGAGAAACAACACCAAATAAATAAATAAATGAACAATGTCAAAATGAAATTAAGACTACTGAATAGAAAAACCTAAACTCAAATATGTTAACAGAGTCGAAGCAGAAGGACGATGCCCAGAACTGCACAAGATTAGAAAGATAATGGACATACTGTTGTACAGAGGGAGAGGAGGGGCTGGAGAACTCACCACCAAGTTGACTGTGCTCTCATGTCTGTCCTCAGTCAGGTCCGCCTTTCTTGTATAAAAGCAGTCAGATTTTGGACCTTGGTCCACATACAAGGCGCACCTCACTATTAGGCGCACCCTTGATTTTTGAGAAAATTTAAGCCATTTAAATTGCGCCTTATAGTCGTGAAAATACAGTAGTATACTGTATAGGTACACTCCACTAAATGTATACACTTTGATTTGGGTGCTGCCTGCACATCAAAAACAGAGTGTTGCATATGGGCAAAAAGCAAGTTATTGTGTATTTGAGAGAAGATGGAAAATTGCTCAGAGTCATTACAAAATGTCTATAGCCAGCATGAGCACTGGAAAATGAATATTGTGCGTTTGTCCTTTTTGCACACTAAAGTATAGGTCAGGCCAAGTTCAATTCAAAGTCTAAACAGCCGTCACAACAATTGATACATTCAAAATAAAAGGTAGATAAGTTATTCCTTTTTTCTTTTTCTTTTAAGAGCTCAGTATTGTTCATTCGGTAATGTCATCATCATTGCTCTTTTTAAAAAAATGTTTTATTATTATTTATTTATTTTTGTATGTGGGTGAGTATGTGCATATGTGCGTGCGTGCGAGTGTGTGTGTATTCGTTAGTTCAGCAAAAACCTATTAAAAAAAATCCCATACCGTTCACCTAAACCGAACACCGCCGTCAGGAGACCTGAGGAAGGACCAAAGAAAATAAAGGAAATCCAGCACCGACCAGACACCACCCACCGGGCCACCAACCAGAGTTCTTCACCAACCCCAGAAACATCTAAATTCCAACAAATCAGGGAGACCTCAAGAGACCAAAGGAGAGACTGAGGAAAGGAAGGAAGGACAGACGAAGCGAAGTGAGATCCACAGACACCAGCCTCCACCGATTCAATGACCTGAGGAAGAAGCAGATTGTGTGTGAGTTTCGATAGATGTTGGTGTGGTGGATCTGGCATGCATGAAAATCTCCACCAAAGAGGGGAGCCGTCGACCCCTGCCAGGACAGAGCAAGCACAACACCTCAGGGCCCCCCAGGCCGCGGCAGCGCCAAAGGACGACCCCCGGGCCCCGTCAGGGCCACCGGCCGGAGAGCAAACCCAGGAGCAGGAGCGCCCCCCACCCCAACACGGCCCGTGCCCCCAACCCAACTCAGCAGGATGGGGCACTGCAGGCCCGCCAGGCACCCCACCGGTCCACAGCCCCCGCTCCCCCCACCACCCACATCCACCCCCGCCATCCACCCCAACCCAGCCCAGCCGCCCCCAGACACCCCCCCCCCCCCAACAAAGCCGCCCCGACCCCACCCCGACCAACCAGCAGCTCCCCAGCCCCCGACCCCCAGCTCCCGGGGACCCCCAGCTCCCGGAGACCCCCCGCACCCAGGCTACGGCGCCGAAGAGGGGCCGGACAGCGGAGCGGAGAGGGCACCCGCGCCCACCCCACCCCCCGCCGCGTGGAGGGACGGAACACTGGGGGCAGAAGGGGAGATGGGGGCACCGGAGGACGGTCGGCACCCCCGAACCCCAGGCCCAGCGGCGAGAGGCCCCGGTCGTCACTCCAGCGTTCTTAGTGAAAGTTAACCCCTGTTATTGAGTCCGCCAGCTCGCCGACTGGCGAACTCTACCCCTAAACCTTGAATGTGACCCCACCCAGTGTATATACAAGTGTGTGTGTGTGTGTGTGTGGTGCATTAAAATTTGGAGCAGGTGAACCGGAGCAGGGGGAAATGATATCCCCACGCTCCGATCCACCCGCCTCCCAGGCATGTCAGTGAGTGTATGTGGTGCATTAAAAAAATAAATACATAAGTCATTCCTATCCACATACAGTATTGCTTGTTTTGCTTTTATTTTAAAGTGAACTCTTGAGGCGGGTTGCATACAAGACTATCATGAAGGGTTGTGGCATCTGGCTTGACTAGCTAACATTGGCCGTGAGTTATCTCCGTGTCACTGGACCGCAGCTTCGACAGTCCAAAATATGTAATTCGGCGGTCCGTGGTGAAAAAACGAGTGGACAGCCGTCGTTGCCCCAGAGAGCTCTGCTAACTAAGCTAGTTGATCACAATGAGAGAAATCCCAGAGCAGACGGATCGAGGATCCAGGAGCAGGGGACCCATTGGCGCTCTTCCGGCCCGTAGCCCTCCCAGTCGACCAGGTACTGCACCCCGCCTGGAATCTCTCTCTCTCTCTCTCTCTCTCTCTCTCTCTCTCTCTCTCTCTCTCTCTCTCTCTATATATATATATATATATATATATATATATATATATATATATATATGCAGACAGACAGGCAGACATAAACATGCAAGAAAATCCTTGTTATCAAAGCAATTCAAACCTCAGCCAATCTTTTTATCCAGTCCATCAAGCAGAGTTTCCACTTCACTTGAATTAATTGCAGCAATTGGGTCTAACAGCACAAAATCAGAGAGCTTTTTGGAATTAGTTTTGATTCAAAAATTACTGGCAAGTGCAGTTTGTCGGCTTCAAGCCCAGACTAGAGCCCTTAAAATGCTATTCTATTTATGATGACGTCACAGCTTGATGATTACTTTTTCATTTTGACTAAAAGCATGTAAGTTAACAATCATATAAAGCCTTTAGGAAACACTATCTTTAACGAATGTCACTCGTGATTTCCTATCTATCTTATCAAGTTTTGAAGCAGTGAGGAGGCCTTAAATTCGTACTGACTGAGGCAGCTTAAATTTAGCATTGGAAAACCACATACCAAAAATGTTAAACTACCAGCAAACATTTTTAATAATGTGCACTTACCTTAAGTTATGCTCCTTTAAAAAAATTAATATTAGATGTTTTCACAGTAAATTGATTTTGTTAGTTCTGAAAATGTGGACATAAGTAAAAAACAAAAACAAAACAAAGTTTATAATTGTCACTTGTCCTATGTGTAAGTAAGCCATTTGATTACTGGACATTTATAACTTTGTCTACTTTAACCTTCGGCTGCAACAGATCAATGTGGCTTCAAAAGATAAACGATGTTCCCCATGTGAGCACTCGGCTAACCAAGCATAAAACATTAATCTGTTCACTTGCCCTCTATAAATCAGTCAATTAACTCAAAGAACAGTCATACCTGTTTCATTAATTGTGTCCCCTGTTTTTAATTATCTGATTAAATTTAAAAAGCTGAAACTTAAATCTGCTTGATTAAAAACATGGAGAAAGGGAAAATAAAGTACTGCAGAACCTTTCCGATGAATGAATAATTATGTCAGACAAAAACACAATATGGCTCGTTTTAATGACTACAAATCTACACACAAAGTGTGTGTTCACATTACACTGCAAACTGTTTTATGTTGCATTTTTCTCCATGTAAACAGAATTCCTTTTTGAGTTTCAAAACTTTGAAATGTCAGAGTCTATGGTCATACCTAGAAATGCTTAGGGGGTGTGCGTGTGTGTGTGTGTGTGTGTGTTTGTTTTCCCTGACTCAGAGGGAAGGAGAGGCAGTGAGCTGTTCTTAGTAGGTGTATAATGAGAGAAGAAGAGACAGATGTTGACATGTGCTAGATGGCTACAGCATGTTTTTCTGGTTAAACGACAAAAGCACAAGCCACATAAAAATTGACATTAATGCTGAATTATATCTTGGGCACTTTTTAGCTGCAATTCAAATGAAAGTAAAGTACCGTATAACGTGGACAAAGCCCACAACTGGTCAAATCAGGCTTAGAAACATTTACAGTTTCCACCACAGGACTGTGTTTTTTCTTCAGGTTTGAACAGTAAAGAAGCAGACAAAACAAATAATACTCTTCTGCTGTTATTGTGTAATTAAATACCGATTGAGTGTATTTACCTCAAGGCTCTTTATAAGGCATAATTTCTGCATAAAAACTTCCCCACTTAAAACTAAACTCTTCACCCATCTACAGAATTGGCCGGTGATCAAAGTGAATCAACAGATTAATTAATTTGAGATCCATGCTGTTCCTGGATCCCATAATCAAATGCAAATCACTGTTAAGAAGGAAATAAAAACGGTCTCAACGACTAACAAACCACAGCCATGCTTTGGAACTGTTACCTGAAAAAAAAATCTAGCACTAGTGTAGGCTAAACTAGCAAACCTCCTCAAAGACAATATAACTCCTTTCTTTTGTCCTGGGATACACTAAAGTGTGGGTTGGTTGACAACAAGCTGCTTTTCCATTAGCCTCGCACAGTACGCTACCACACTGCACAGAATGACACTAAACGGACCGCATTGCATTTCTATTACAACAGGCACACGGCGGGATGGGGGCGGGATCATTTGAACTGTACAAGCTCGCACACTCGCAGTGAGTGGCAAGTCACGCCAGACTTCAATGGACATGTTGGTGCAGGAAATGGAGGTGATGAGGAGGTGATGGGCAGGTTTGATATCCAGGAGAGGAACGCAGAAGGACAGATGGTGGTTGACTTTGCAAAAATAATGGAAATGGCTCTGAATACTTTCTTCCAGAAGAGGCAGGAACATAGGGTGACCTACAAGAGTGGAGGGAGGAGTACACAGGTAGACCACATCTTGTGTAGACGGTGTAATCTGTACGAGATCAGCAACTGCAAAGTTGTGGTAGGTGAGAGTGGCTCGACACGGATGACCGAGCTTCTCACCCTGATTTGTACCTGTAAAAAAGAAAAAATGTACTTGTAGAAAAAAGTGTAAATTTGCATATGTAAAAGTTGTGATTTGAACCTGTGGAAATGACAACATGTAGTTAAAGAAGTCGCCACTAGGAGTCAGTCACAATTGTTCTAAAGAAGGTGGCGGGCTTTGGTCGCAATGTAGGATCATTTTGACCAATCAAGTGAGAAGGACTTGGGCGGGCTGAAGCTGAACCTCACTGGTTCAGCGAATGACGGTGGGTTGATCTCAAATGATGTCACATTTTTCATATGCATAACGTCAGAAATTCCGTACTCTACAAGTACAAATCAAAACCAAGCGAATAACCAAAATGATGGTTATTAGCTAAAAAAAAATGTTTTTTTAAGACGCTGGAAGGACTCCTAGAAGCCAGAGCAGCTGGCTGGCAGTGCCACATGTATGTGACATAAGCGCGTGAGCAGATTTGAGCTGAGTTTTGCGTTTTGGGCCAATTATCTGGAGGGTGGTTTCAAATTTGTGCGTTTTCAAGCACCCCAAAAACGAAAGGCACTTCTGATTTTCCCCCCAAAGCGCATCCTCGTATAAATGGGCCATGAGAGCACAAAACAGGACATATGTAGTGACATCACTGAGAAGTGTGAATACTTGGCTATGGTAGTTGTTAGCTATCTTCCAATATCTGCTGGCAAGATTGTGATGTTTTCATCTTTGTTCAGCAATGTCACCATTTTGATCCATTTGACACAATGCTTACTTTATTGCTCAGTCTATTACAAAACATTCCAAGAACTATGAGTGATGTTTTCTTGACTTTAAAAGTAATATGTAAGGCCTAAATCACCACGCTGTGAGTTTGCAGTTAAGTGGGTTGGCTGATTGATAAATGAGGCTTTATTTATCATGCTAACTGCATGTGATGACTTGTACCTAAAATTGTGTTATTATTGTTCACATATAATCAGAATGATGAATGCTAATATGAATGTGTTTATCTACATTTAAAATAAAAAAAGTATAAAAATATAAACTTGTCAAATCTTAACTTCAATGCACGGTTCCAAGTTCATCCACTCAGAGCTTTAGGTTGATACTCTTTTGCCTCTGCATTTAAATCGTAGTGAACACATCAAACTGTGTTTTGGGGCTGTAAATATCTCCACAGCACACTTTTTTCCCCAAACACACATATTTCACATTAAAAAACTTTAAATCCTCACACAGGTTTTTATTGTGAACCAGTAACAAGCAGGAAAATTGCGTTTGTCACTGAAGTCCAGCTTTATTGCCCTTGGGCAATTCAGCTCTGTGTAAAAAAAAACTAAACACCAGTGAGATTCTGAGAGACAAGCTACAGCAGTAATTCATTTGTGTAATGAAAATGAAAAAATTGTGTACTGTGAATGCCCCCCCCCCCCCATTTTATGTTTTCACACACATTTGTTAATTGAAAAAAAAGGAAAATCTGTTGCAAACCAAATGACAAATGAACATGAGTAGAGAAACATGCCTACACAACTGTTATCAACATCGCATGTTGCATTATCTCTAAGGGATTTAGTCCACCAATGTGTCCTCAGCTGTTCTCATCTTGCTTCCACTGCTGTCTACATTTTGGACACAGGCCACAATCATCCAGCTACCGCAACCACAGTGATCTGCAATTACTGAAATAATCAAATACTAGTGATGAATACATTTTCTCCTGAATTGTAAAGTACCACATGGTAAGATAATGATAATATGGCAATGCTGCATTGCAATGATCAGTCTTTGTCATGACATACTTTTTATTCTATATAATATTCCTAAGATTTTGTGTCAATGAAATTCAATGATTCTCTGTCCATTGCTGGGAATATGACTGTATTGGTGGAGCTTGGTCACATGATGTGTAATCAGGAAGCAGAAGGTATCCTGTAACAAGTAACAAGGTTCTCTAGCTAAATAAGTGATTTTTGAATTGGGGGAGCGGGATATTTTCTTATTCCTTGTAACAAAAAAAGAGTTGTGAAACATAAAGCTAAATGCACATTTATTTCCTGTTCAAGCCCAAGAAATGACTGTGGTTGTAAGTTAACAACTGTATCCCATGTAAAATAGTTGTTTAATGTTTATTTTGACAGCATTAGAATGATTCAAGGAATTCACTCTGGGGTAACAGAACATAAAATTAATCTATATGCCGATGATATTTTACTTTATTTAGAAAAGCCTGCTATTTCATTAGGGGAAGTATTTAACTTAATAACTAAATTCTCACAGTTATCAGACTATTCTATTAACTGGACAAAATCAACACTTCTACCTATTACAGAAAATTCATGGAACCCTGCAAGCCAGGACCCATACTACTCATTTCCTATAGGTAATTTAAAATACTTAGGCATAAAAATCTCACCTAAATTAACTGATTTAGTTCATTTAAATTTCACTCCACTTCTGGATAGCATTTATAGTGACTTGGAGCGCTGGAATAATCTTCCTATTTCTCTAATAGGACGAATAGCCACTATTAAAATGAAAGTTTTACCCAAAATAAACTATTTTTTTCTCAATGATTCCATTTAAACCTACGGCTAACTGGTTCCAGTTGTTGGACTCAGCCGTTACAAAATTTTACTGGAAAAAAAAAAAAGCAAAGATTAGTCTATCTACTCTTCAGAAAAATAAATCCAAAGGAGGTCTAGAGGCACCAAATTTTATGCACTATTATATAGCCAACCAGCTACAATATATTATTTTATGGGCACAACCCAATAGAGATACTAACTGTTGGCTGGAACTAGAACAGAAGGATTGTAATAACCTCAGACTCCTAGATTTACTCTTTATTACAACATCGATTAAGCGCCATAACTGCTTTAAAAATCCAATGATTTCCGCCACCCTGACTGCCTGGTGGAAGGCACTAGAAATGACAAAAGCCAAAGTGGAGCCCAGCGGGCTTTCTCCCCTATGGCATAACCCCGACTTTCAAATTAACAACCAATCGTTTTATTTGAATGTGTGGGAGCAGAAAGGAATTACACATCTCCACCATCTCTTCTCAGATAATATGTTTATATCCTATACATCCTTGCTCCAAAAATATAACATAAAAAACGGAAACTTTTTACATTATTTGCAAGTTAAAAGTATGATAAAGAAACAAATTCCAACACTCCAGGGTACGCTCCAACCGCCTGTTTTAGCTAAAGATATTACCAAGCTTTCTCCGACAACAACAAAAAAACTCTCAAAAATATATAAGTTACTTTCATATACTGATAAAACGTCTTTACCCATCTCAAAATGGGAAACAGACTTGTCTATAGCTCCGGAATCTGTCTTTTGGATTCAAGTTTGTGAAAATGTTTTTAAAATGACAAAACACACAAATTTACAACTTATCCAATATAAAATTATTCACAGAACATACATTACTCAATATATGATGAAGAAAATGGGACTCTCAGACTCCGACATTTGTCTCCAGTGTTTACAAAACACTACAGACACTTATTTTCATGCTTTATGGTTATGTACTCCGGTTATGTGTTTCTGGACTAAAGTCTTAGAAAAACTTTCCGCTGTCTTGGACTGTAGGATACCGTTCTCTCCAAACTTGTGTTTGCTAGGTGACTTAACAACAATTGACTTACCACATAAACAATTTCAATCTATACTTGTAGCCCTTACTATCGCAAAAAAAACAATTCTTGTTAACTGGAAAAATAAACAAACTTTGAATATCGACCAATGGTCTAACCTCCTCATAAATCATATTTTAATGGAAAAAATATCTGCCTCAAATAAAAACCAAATGTCAAAATTTAAAGAAACATGGTCTACGTATATAGAATTTTTTAACCTAAACTTGGATTTTAATTCTGCCTGTTAGCGAGAGCCACAGCAGCGTTATAACTGGCATTGATGTTTCTGTATTAGGCAATTTGTAACTAATGGTTGTGTTTCCATAGTCAGGAACCCGGCTGCTGCCAGCGGGATCGAGCGGATTCACCTCCGATGGGCACCAGGGGTTGATATTCGGATTCACGGCATGCCAGTGGGTTAATTCTGTGGGTGCTGTCCCCCCTGGCGGGGAGTGGGCGGGTCTGCCCCTCTGTTGGCTGCTGGGTGGCGGCTGCGTCTTGGCCGTTCCCTGGGTCTCTTGGGGGGTGCTGCGTTGCGGGGCTTTCCCTGGTGTCGGGGGCGGCGCCGTTCCGGCGCGGTCCGTCGCTCTGGGCCCGGCGACGCGGTTCGGGGCCTGTGGGCCGCCGGGGTGCCCGGTGGTTCCCTCTCCCCTCCCCCTTCCTCCCCCTTGCTGCCTCTCCCTCCTCGCCTCTCCCCGCCCGTCCTCCGCCTCCCTGTCCCCTCTCCCTCGTCGCCCTTCCTCCTCCTCTCCCCCTCTCCTTGCGTCCCTGCCGCTGCCCCCTGCCCTTCTTGTCGTCCCCTTCCCTCCTCCCTTCCCCTTCCCCGGTACGCCTTCCTTCCCCTCCCCTGGGCCGGGGGCTCCATCCATGGCCCGGGTCTCGGTGCTGTGGGGGCCGGCGGGGGTGGCTGGGGTTTGGTGTCGTGCCCGCCCCGCTCCGGTGGGCGTCCTGACACCTCGGGCGGGACCCAGTATCCGGGGGGCGAGCCCTATCGCCCCGCCGGACGGGTCCCATATGCCCGCCGGGGTCCTGGTGGGGTGGGTGGGGGCTTGGTGGGCCGGTGCGCCTCCTGCCCCCGCCCGGTTGGGGGGGGGCCCGCTGGTCACACCTCTTAACTCACTACACTAGGTTTGCACAATACACTTTTATAGACATATAGGGCACATAACACACTTTGGGGGGTGGGGTAGGGTGGAAACACCGTCTTCACCCTACAACTCCCCTCCAATTTTAATACACCACACAACTTGTGGGTGGGGGGGGGGCTTGTGGGGGTGCCATCGGTTGGGGGCCGCAGTATAGAGCAGTGCTGCGGTCCCCTGTCCGTGTCGCCACCCGCTGGGGTGACGACCGGGGCCTTCCCCCGCTGGGCCTGGGGTTCGGGGGTGTCGGCCGCCCTCCGGTGCCCCCATCTCCCCCTTCTGCCCCCGGTGTTCCGTCCTTCCACACGGCGGGGGGTGGGGTGGGCGCGGCTGCCCTCTCCGCTCCGCTGTCCGGCCCCTCTTCGGCGCCGGTGCCTGGGTGCGGGTGGTCCCCGGGGGCTGGGGGTTGGGGGGCTGCCGGTTGGTCGGGGTGGGGTCGGGGGGGGGCGGCTTTGTTGGGGGGGGGGGGGGGCGGTGGTGGGGGTTGCGGGGTGGGGGGTGCTGGGGGTGGGGGGTGTCTGGGGGATTGGGGGCATGGGGCGGCTGGGGCTGGGTTGGGGTGGGTGGCGGGGGTGGATGGGGGGCGGGGGGTTGTGGGGGGGCGGGGGTTGGGGGCCGGTGGGGTGCCTGGTGGGCCTGCAGTGCCCCGTCCTGCTGCGTTGGGCCGGGGGCGCGGGCCGTGTTGGGGCGGGGGGCGCTCCTGCTCCTGGGTTTGCTCTCCGGCCGGTGGCCCTGGTGGGGCCCGGGGGTCGTCCTTTGGCGCTGCCGCGGCCTGGGGGGCCCTGAGGTGTTGTGCTTGCTCTGTTCCGGCGGGGGTCGACGGCTCCCCTCTTTGGTGGAGATTTTCATGCATGCCAGATCCACCACACCAGCATCTACCGAAACTCAGACACAATCTGTTTCCTCCTCAGGTTATTGAATCGGTGGAGGCTGGTGTCTCGGATCTCACGCGGCTTCGTCTGTCCTTCCTTCCTTTTCTCGGTCTCTCCGTTGGTCTCTTGAGGCCTCCCTGATTTTATGTTTTTTGGATTTGTTGGGGTCTGGATGTTTCTTGGGCTGGGGAGGAGTTCTGGTGGGGGGTGTCTGGTCGGTGCTGGATTTCACCTTCCTTGGTTTTCTTCGTTCCCCTCGGGTCTCCTGGTGTTCGATTTAGGTGAACGGTATGAGATTTTTTTTTTCTAATAGGTTTTCTGGTGAGCTAACAAACACACGCACGCACGCACGCACGCACACACACATACTCACCCACACACACACAAAAAAAAAAATGTATGTATGTATGTATGTATATATGTATGTATATATGTGTATATATATATATATATATATATTTAAAAAAAAAAAAAAAAAAGAGCAATGATGATGACATTTCCGAATGAACAATACTGAGCTCTTAACTCTTTGACTGCCATAAACGTTATAAAACGTTTAGCATAAACCTAGGGAAGGGCGCCGAGGACGTTAAAAGACGTCCCCTATGTTTTTTTTTTTTTTTTTTCAAAAACGGGTGCAGGAAAGCCTTGGGCAGCTGTGCTGAAAGAATCAGGCTGATCTGATTAGTCAAAGACTCGTTTTGGCCCCTAGAGGGCAGCGATGACTCTCTTTGCACAAGGTTGGATGGGCCGCCCACCGTGGGCGTCAGTAGAAGACGTGAGGCGGAGCTAGAGTGTTGAGGAGACAATGGCTGATCCAAGCCACAATGGCTTGACCAAGCAACCGGTTACAAGCAGCTCAGCTTGAGCATTTTTTTCAAAGACGGAAAGCATCAATCAATACTAAAAAGCGCATTGATGTCAACGATGATGATGACAACGAGCTCTACGCCAAAGTTGGAAGCTTTGGCGTGACTGTTATGAACACGTAGTAAGCCTCACGGCTAAGCGCGGCTAGCGCGGCTAGCGCTGCTAAGGCCGGAAAACGCGCACAATAGCCGGCCGGGTACTTCTACACAATCGGACATTCGATCGGGCGATGGAGAGTTGGCATCGACCAATGCAGATTGATGATGATGATGAAGATGACTCTACGCCAACGTGACTGTTATGAACACGTAGTAAGCCCCACCGGCAAAGCGCGGCTAGCGCGGCTAGCGCGGCTAGCGCTGCTAAGGCCGGAAAACGCGGAGCTGCACAAGCGGACATTCGATCGGACAATGAAGAGTACCCCGAGTCCAATGCATATTCATCGGAGGAGCGGGTACAGTCTGATCACGGAGAAGACACTGTTTCTGGACTACGATGCCACCATGAATGGAGTGGATAAAATGGATCAGAACATCTCCGACCAACCCGGTATAGCAACTGAAGGACACGGGGAAGCGAGACGTAACACCACCGTAACGTAACCGTAGCATGATCCTGATATTAGACGTGATGACACACTGCAGTATATACTTGCTATTCCCCGGAAAAAAACGGCCTGCAAGAAAGTGGCACACGCGAAGAGGCAATCTGTTGTGCAAATGCTGTTACGTCTCTTTGCACGCAGGAGAGTGTTACAAAAAGAAAAACTGTCGTTGAAACATCCACATATTTGTAAATAGCACCACAGTTGCACACATTTGTAAATAGTTTGCCAAATTGTTGTCAAATTGTTACACTGTTGAATGTAAATAAACGTATTTTGCTATCAAAAAACACTTTTTCATTCTTGGTGGTAGTGTTTTATAGAAGTAAAGCACTATTTAGGTGTTTGTGGCATCATTCATGGACAAAAAGAAGTGTCAAATTCACTAGAATGCATGAAATAATATCGTTTCACTAAAAGCTTGATTTCTCCGTATTTTGGTCCAACACGGGCGAAATTGGGTCAAACTAACCATTTTCTATTGTTGATTACTAAAGAACGGAATAAGGTAGAAACAAACTCTTTTTTTCTGATGAAAGATGAAAGTCCAATCTTTCATTTGGTAGTACGTGTGTTTCCATAGTCCAAACAGAACATTTTCTGTGGACCTTGAAAATCAGTCAAAATGCTTAAATCGGCTGGCACTGGCGGCATCCCTTTTCTGAAAACGTCTGGCAGTCAAAGAGTTAAAAAAAAAAAGATAAAAAAAAAAAAAAAAAAAATGATTTTCATTTCATGAATATTTCTGAAACGTAAATGTTATTTTTGTCTTAAACAGCACCCGATACAGTGATGTTACCTCACACATACCACTCTTTAACATTTACTGTCACTAAGGCCCTGTCTACACATAGCTGGGTATTTTAAAAATGAATATTTCCCCCCTCCCTGTGTAGAAAAAAAGTCTGTCCACATTGCCTCGTTTGTTTACAATAAAACACAGCCACAAAATTGCACACACACGGAGAAATACATTTATAAGATTATTTACATGAGGAGGACTCGCCCAGTACTTCGATCTCGTCCAACGTGGAGCCGTGCGAGTTTGCGTCAGACGAGAAGTTGAGCAGTACACCCGCTGTAAACTACTGCTTGAGTTTCTTGAGGTAGTGTGTGTGTGAGTGATGTGTGTACAGCGATGACGTAAAACTGTTTGCGACTGTTATACGTAAATGCGGATCAGGAGAAAAACACAATCTTCACTTTGGCCGAAGTTTTTTTAAACCTTAGTTTTTAATGAAAAAAAAACAACAACCCGGGAATGTGTGTCAAACAGGACAAAACACATACACCCTGCTACGTGTAGATAGGGCCTAAATAGCCTAAACTCAAATTTGCTATTGATGTGATGCTGCTGGTGCTGAATGAAATCAGGTTGTACGGTATACTGTATATTTGGGTTGGGACGATCCACTTCTGTCACGATTCAATCCGGATCCCGAGACTTTGGTAGCGATCCGATACGTATTGCGATAGGTTTTTTTGTTTTTTGGGGGGGGGGCTTTTTTGGGGCTAGTATTAACCTTAACATGTGTATTTAAAAAAAGAGATCATCCGGCCGGGATGGCCCATATTTCACTCACTTATGTTTTTGTTGTTTTTTTTTAAATCAGGAAAACAATATTATCATGCATTATCAATGTCAGCCATCTGTTTTGGTGAATCTGGAAATAATATCAGTAAAAGTGAGGATCAGAAAAAAGTTTTCCATTCAAAATGCACATACTGTACATACATTGCCTAAGAATTTCCCAAAAATGTCTCTCAATCCTCCACCTTATGCCCACTTTGACCAAACATCAAACGATTAGCTTCTCCACATCTGATTTAAAAGAAAAAAATAAGAAAAAGAGCAGTCCACATGTTTCTTTCTATTATGAATCCCGAAGATATGAATCAACGCAATCAACGCTTTCCGAGAGGCTTTTCTTAAACTAAATTGTTCGCAAGTTTTTATATATTACATTTAATCTATAAAAGTTAGGACTTACTTTTTAAACACGTCTAGTAGTCATTCATCCATTTTTTTGTATCGCTTCTCCTCATGATGGTCCACACCAAGCTGGAGAGCCTCCTCGCTAGAGCTCCCCTGTTCCGGTGCTCCAATGTCCAGCCATTCTCTACACAAACTTCCTGACTGGCGTGCTGAATTATTTAAAAAGTCCAACTTTTCGACCGCGCGCGCTTTGTTCGGGTGCTGTTGTGGAGCGCTCTAGGCGACAGTTGACACTGTTAAAACATTTCTGGCAGAAAGACAGATGTTTGCCCCGTGATTGCTGCATCGGCGGCGGCGTTCACATTAGGTTGCTGCAGCCCAAGGCATATTAGCTTGTAGGCTAGTAGGCTACACTCTAGTTCATGTATTTTTTTGAGTTGCCTCTAAGCTGCGGTGGCACAGCGCTGCCACCTAACGGCTTGGCAGAACATATGACAGGCTCCTTGTGAGCAGACGGCGGTGCAGGCGCTCACGGCAATATAAGGTATCCAAAAGTATCGATACTCACTTAATGGATCGATACTGAGGATTAGGACGGACAGTATCGCAGTATTGTCCCAGCCCTACTGTATATGTATAACTGCACAATGGACGACTGATTACCCCAGCCAACTCACAGCGTGAAGGTTGTCAGTTCAAATCCAGGCTCCAGCCTCCCTGTGTGGAGTTTGCATGTTCTGCATGTGCCTGTGTGGGTTTCCTCCTACATTCCATAAACTTGCATGGTAGGTTCATTTGAGACTGTAAATTGTTGATAGGTGTGGATGAAAGTGCTCAGTGCTCACTTCATATTTCCATTTCCTGTTTGATTTAAAGTTTATTCGACATGAGATAAAATCACTCTAAAAGCATCAAACACAAGCCGGTCGTCCATGACAAGAAAATATGCATGTTTTTCAAATCACCATAACTCTTGAACCCTTAGCAACGTAATTCCAACGGCTTCTGAAAGCAGAGAAGTAGAGCTTTACATCGATACCAGATACATTACGGTAGCTGGCAGATAACTTGTTGACTCCCTGCAATATTGGCCCGCCCACAGCACCATCTGATTGGTTGCTCGTGCAGTGCTAACAGCCAATTAGCAGCGAAAGCTCGGTTCTTCTCTAGAAGCTCAAATGCAGAAGAGAAAATCGAATGCTGAAGGGCCACCGGGCCGGTGTGCAGTTTAAGAGGTAGTTGACAATGCTCACAAGCTCACAAGCTCACAAGCTCACAAGCTACTAAAACGGCTATTAGTTGTTTTTAGTAGCTATTTGGGAGTGCGGAGTGAACGGTTAGCCCGCAAGCTAACGGTTAGCGGACATTTGGGAATTAGTGTGCTGGCTAACTAGGGTTGCCAACCATCACTTGAAATACGGAATCGTTCCGTGTTTATACCTATAAGTACGCCTCCCGTATTGAGTTGTCAAGGGACGCACTTTGTCCCGTAATACCGTGAGAGTAAAAAATTGTCCGTAAAATGACAATGGAATTAATGAATAACAGTGACCTTTATGTTAAAACTTACGGAAAAGTTCCACGGACCTCCTGCTCTGTGACCAATGAGCTGACAGTACATTCATTCACGTATATGACGAGAATCCGCTCATCTTATTGGTTGACGTAATGTTGTTTGCGGAAGTACATAACTGACAATCCGACCGGCAGCGCAGTAGCAGTGCTCCTCCGAATAACGGCAGAAACTATTGTAAAAATACCGAGGACTGGGATACAAAACACATGGGTCGAGAAAGTGTGAGGAAATATTTATCAAGCGCACTGTACTGTCTGCTGGCGCACTTTTACCATAGCCCCGATGGCGGACTGCCCGGCCTCAAGTAATGCTTCCAGTGGTGCAGCCGTGCAGGACACATGCGGAATACTGTACAACGCACAACTAAACTAGGGGAGCCCCAGAAAAAAAATAATTGTCCACCAGGCAACGCCAGCGATAGATATGATATGTAAAGAATGATTCTTTAACTCCCTGATCAAGGTTAATATGGGAATTTGCAATGAATATCTGTATTGTATGGAAAACATAGTAGATTGACAAGTACGTTAAATAGATAATACATAAAAGTAACCATTGATGTATAACACATACAGCCTTACATGTATTACAAGTTAAAACATTTTTTTAAAATTTTTCCTGTACATGCAGTTGATGTATAACACTAACTGTAAATATATACAGTAAAAACTGTTTATCTAATTTACAGGAGTGTTGCAGACGTCTTTCACATTGTATGCATGGTTTGAGCTGTAACTCAGCTGACTGTGCTCTAAAGTTGACTCTCAGAACACTGAATGACGATGATGAAATATAAATGGGAAAGATAGGCAAATATATATATATAAATATAAATAGTCTCTACATAATGTGGCATTGAGCTTTTGATAAGTTACAGGTTGAATGTTCTGCTTATTGTGTATTGTTTAAGGGATACTTAACTCATTGAGCCATTTTCAGCAGGAAATAGTTACTATTTTGTCCAGAATGAATTTGATAATTTCATTATTTTTCATGTAAAATAAATACCTTTAAAAATATTTTTTTCAACTTACTGTCTACTGAAGATGACATAACCCGTGCCGAGGAAGTAGGCAACAACCAATCATGGCTCAGTTTGCTGACCAAATCCAGAAAACAGGTGAGGCATGATGGTCGTTACTTCCTCAGCACAGGTCATGTCATCTACAGTTGACAGCAAGTGGAAATATTTGTACATGAAAAATAGTGAAGTTATCAAATGCATTCTGGACAGAATATTAACTATTTATTGCTGAAAATGGCTCAATGAGTCAAGTATCCCTTTAAGTTGAGTAGGAAAGGTTTCTGTTTGAGAGATATTTATTTTCGTAAGTTAATTTTGTTAGTTTGTATTAAAGTTGTTTTTTTTATACCAACTTTTACATGTGTTCACATCATTCCAAAAAAAAAATTATGTCACCTATCACCTACAAAAAAAAAAATCACGGCAGCAAGGTTGAAGCATTCAGGTTGGCCGTCCTTGTCGATGAGGTGTCCCTTATTTATTTTTCAAGGAGTTGGCAACCCTAGGGCTAACGGTTAGGAAATATTGATGAAAGTAGGCAGTGAGCGAGTGGATGTACGTTCCTGTATGTGTCTGTGTGTGTAAGCCACATTATAGTTGGTGCAGAAGCTGATAGCAAACAGTTCAAGTGTAAGTCACTCATTGCTGTTTCACTACTTTCTACCACAGAAAACCACTCTGGTGAAGACTACAGCGGCATATGGGGCACACAAGAATGACGGAACACCCACAAAAAGCAAAGGAAAAAAGACAGCCGTGTTGATCAAAGACATTCATTTCTCAGCTCATTAGCTGCGCTGAGGATACACTTTTTGTTTTAGAACTTTATTTCATTGGATTATGTCTTATAAAGTTAAACGAAAACAAATATCTTATTAAAATTTACTATAGTAAGTACAGTCCAGTTATATATATATAATATATATATATATATATATATTTATATATGTATGTATATATATATATATATATATATATATATATATATATATATATATATATATATATATATATATATATATATATATACATGCATATATGAAGTGATGCATCTCTATTTGCAGTGTTTGCAATAATCACAGGCCTCTTCGTATGTGGTGGCATAATTTTGCACTTTCCTTCCACTTTGATAGCGTGGTTTTAAAAAAAATTCAAAATCCTGGTTGAGCCTGGCAGTTTTCCCCTTTTACTGTTCCTCCCTAACTTAACCAAAGCTGAGCATTCAAACAGGGAGGCATGACAAATTTTCTGTAAACGGTTCTACCTCCTGAAAACAAAAACTCAACGAGCAACCAGTTGGTGTCACTCTCTAAACGTCATTGTTTGGTAGTAAAGTTGACAAATTGAAAAGTCTGTACAACCCGTAGTGAACCTGTCTTTGCAGATATGACTTTTATATTCAGGTTAGCTTTGGCTCAGAGAATAAATACAAAATAAAGAGCAGCCTATTGCTTCCCCTTGGTTTATGTCCTATACAGTATATCTTAGAATTGGCCTGGCTTATTTATTCGTAAGGCTAGACTGTTTGCAATTGTCAGATACAATTAGGCAGCTCAGTCTGATAGAGCTGCTTCAGTATCAGAAGTCATCAGAAAAGAAAACATAATTTAAATCCTCTCTGGCCCACACACAGACACTCCATGGTAATGATTGTGAAAGTGGGTAGAATATTCCAAAAATCTTAATTTCATCTAGATCCGGAGTTGAAGAGCCCTTGGAGGGAATGAGATTCTTTCCGTGTTCCTCAAGGCTCTGATTGTTTGTCGGGCAGTCCTGGTTGACATGCTCCTGTAACATCACATGAACCTTGGAGAGAGTGCCCCTGGATAGGATTATTGTGGTCCCCATGTTTAAGAAGTTGGACTAGGAGGCTTGTTTACAACTTCATGGTCAATTGCCTAATCTGTCTCCTTAGTAAGGTCTATTTAGGGGTGCCGGAGTGAGGGGGTGCATCGGGAAGTCTAATCTCAGTTTCAGAAGGAGCAGGGTTTTTTTCATCCTGACCATGGAACGGTGGACCAGCAATAAACCATCAGCAGGATATATAGTAGGAGATCCAAGTTTCTACCTCAGGGGGACAATTCAACATTTTTACATATCTTAGGCAAGCTATAGGATGATTGAATTCAACAAAATTAAAAATGTCATATAATGTGGGTCAGATTGTAAAATACACAATGCTTGGTTATAATGTTATAAAAAAAACTAGTGGAGTTAGAAGATCCAACCTTGATTTACAGTTTCTTTTGGTGCCAGCTTCATTGAGAATAGATTTTTTTTTATAGCTCCTTTGTTCAAAGTTCATCATCATAGTATTCAAGTATTCATATTGGTATCAAAATCTTCATTTTTTTAATTTATTTTTATTTATTTTTTACATATTATTTTTATCCTACAAAACTGACGGTATGGAATACTGTTCTTCAGTGGTAATGGATGATTTAAATCAGGTCTCAGCAAGGAATTGCGAGCTCTACGTTTCGTATATGCATTTGTATACAGCTGATTCTCCTCTCTTATGATCCATGAATCCGAAAAACTTAAATCGTTGTTTATGATAGTCTATGGAAAATGTTAAAAATGGACAACAGGAATTTAAATATGCCAAAGTGGGATGGGGGTTCCCATAACAAATTTTGTTATCAGGTTTGTTATTTTTCTCATTTCCTACACCATGGGGAATTGAACTGCTCATCTCGGATGCTGAACTGACACCTAATAAGAATAATGTCGAAACCGGTCTCCATTATATAAACTACTTTTCCATTCTGTCATACAGCTACACTCATGTACTCTTGATCAGCACCTCATTAGGCACACTCAGGTAGGCTGCTTAGAGTCTAATTTGGCAGATATTTCCCTAGACACCTGGATGTGGTAGCTGTATGTGAGGTCAATACTGTACGTCTGTACATATGCTCACAGCCCTTGCGTTCACCAATATGTCTCCTGTGGACATTCCAATGGGAAAATGTCCTGTTTGTATGTGTTTTATGGTGATGACTTTCTTTTATTTGCAATGACCTTGGACATGCAGGGAACCCCACTCCCTCCCATGCCCAAGCCCTATTTGCACGTGTGATGTGCAGTGTTAATCAAAATTGGTTTGGAGAATGATAACATGACAGACATGACTATGCATTCAATATCCACATGCTCCTTGATACAAAAGCAAACCTGATATTACCACTGGTAACATTTGGTCTGTGTGAATAGCGATTTCCAGTCTAATAGATAAAGTGACATTTACTTTTGGATATTTGCGGCAAAATATTTTGTATCCTGCATGCTGACGTTTCGCCACATTCACTTGCTTTCTCATGACCTTTCAGAAATAAATGGCTGCTTACAAGTGGAACGGTTTGGGTGAATAGAATAAAGAAAATATACTTGCTGACTTTGGGCGTCACCTGCCACTGTGGAGACCTCAGTTGGACAGTAGACAAACAGCTGTGGTGTCCTTGAGCAAGACACTAATATGCCAAATTGCTCCATTGGTGCTTAAGCAGCCCACTGCTCCAGTAGGTGCTGCCAGTAATGTGGGTTTGCTGTGAATGGTCAAATGCAGAGGTCACATTTTGTATAAGTTTATACATGACAACAATTTTTAAATGATTTGTTGGCTTGCCATCATGACGCAGTAGTGTTATTTTGACTCATTGTTTCCTGAATATGAATTACAGGCAGTGATGGAATTTCTTAGAAAATATAGCTGCAGCAATGGATACAAAACAACATGCTGTAGGTATATTTATTGATTTATGTAAAGCATTTGATACCATTGATCACCCATTACTTTTGGAGAAATGTGAACAATATGGCATGAGAGGTGTTGCGTTGAAATGGTTAAATAGTTATTTAAATAACAGGTTTCAATATGTAAAAATGTATATTGAAGAATCATATATATATATATATATATATATATATATATATAATCATATATATATATATATATATATATATATATAGATTATATTTACCATCTTCTCGCAGACGAGTCTAAACACAATAATGTTAAGCAATGGCAATTTTCTTTTAAAGTGCCAGTAAATGGCTTGACTCGTTTTGCTCCAAAGCTCCCTACTACTGTAGTAAAGCAAGATTTTGAAGCTGTTGTATTGAGCACGATTGGACAGTGGTTGGCATGCTTACATTTGTTAGGCAACAAAGACGTGGTCAAAAACAAAATAAGTGTGTTAGAAAAAGAGGAGGATGAGCATGTGCAGGGAAGAGAATTTTTGAAGACATCCTCATAACATTAAATGTCAAAAGAAGTAACACATAACAGATGCTATTCAAATTTGGCGGGCAAAAATTGTTAATTGAAAAAGCCTTTTTAATTAAGCGATTCATCGTGATTAATCAAAATTCTAAGATGTGATTAATCTGATTAAGAAATGTAGTAGTTTTAAAGCTCTACTTATAACATAGCAAATGCTTCCCCTTTATCTTTGGCATCCTCGACAGAGACAACCGCAAATTAATGGATCATCAGGACATGATGTCATAACGGATTTGGGGATAGAGGGCTTGATTTAGATGGGTGCGTTTTTCCAGTATGAGATGAGCTGGGGTTGACCTCAGAAATCAGCTGGGTATCCAAACACCGTGTGGAAAATGAAGCAGTGACTCTGTCGAAAGGCACGCCTGTCCCAATGTGCTCAAGTTAGCTCGTCCTTTATGTGTCCTCAAAAGAAGTCAGTGTTTGCATTCATATCAGCTCAAGTGCAGTATAAACTGCTGATTCAGCTGGAACTTTTTTTTTTTTTGGTCAACTTAACTCTTTGACTGCCAGACGTTTTCAGAAAAGGGATGCCGTCAGTGCCAGCCGATTTAAGCATTTTGACTGATCTTTCAAGGTCCACAGAAAATGTTCTGTTTGGACTATGGAAACACACGTACTACCAAAGGAAAGATTGGACTTTCATCTTTCATCAGAAAAAAAGTTTGTTTCTACCTTATTCCGTTCTTTAGTAATCAACAATAGAAAATGGTTAGTTTGACCCAATTTCGCCTGTTTTGGACCAAAATACGGAGAAATCAAGCTTTTAGTGAAACGATATTATTTCATGCATTCTAGTGAATTTGACACTTCTTTTTGTCCATGAATGATGCCACAAACACCTAAATAGTGCTTTACTTCTATAAAACACTACCACCAAGAATGAAAAAGTGTTTTTTGATAGCAAAATACGTTTATTTACATTCAACAGTGTAACAATTTGACAACAATTTGGCAAACTATTTACAAATGTGTGCAACTGTGGTGCTATTTACAAATATGTGGATGTTTCAACGACAGTTTTTCTTTTTGTAACACTCTCCTGCGTGCAAAGAGACGCAACAGCATTTGCACAACAGATTGCCTCTTCGCGTGCGCCACTTTCTTGCAGGCCGTTTTTTTCCGGGGAATAGCAAGTATATACTGCAGTGTGTCATCAAGTCTAATATCAGGATCATGCTACGGTTTCGTTACGTCTCGCTTCCCCGTGTCCTTCAGTTGCTATACCGGGTGGTAGGAGATGTTCTGATCCATTTTATCCACTCCATTCATGGTGGCATCGTAGTCCAGAAACAGTGTCTTCTCCGTGATCAGACTGTACCCGCTCCTCCGATGAATATGCATTGGACTCGGGGTACTCTTCATTGTCCGATCGAATGTCCGCTTGTGCAGCTCCGCGTTTTCCGGCGTTAGCAGCGCTAGCCGGTGAGGCTTTATGACGAGAGAATAACGGCCGCGTCAATGCTTCCAACTCCGGCGTCAACCTCGGGAGTGACCATCATCATCATCATCAATGTGCATTGGTCGATGCTTTTCGACTACTCTCCATCGTCCGATCGAATGTCCGCTTGTGCAGAAGTACCCGGCCGGCTATTGTGCGCGTTTTCCGGCCTTAGCAGCGCTAGCTGCGCTAGCCGCGCTTAGCCGGTGAGGCTTACTACGTGATCGTAAACACGTCACGTCAAAGCTTCCAACTTTGGCGTCAAGCTCGGAGTCATCATCATCATCATCATCAATCTGCATTGGTCGATGCCAACTCTCCATCGCCCGATCGAATGTCCGATTGTGTAGAAGTACCCGGCCGGCTATTGTGCGCGTTTTCCGGCCTTAGCAGCGCTAGCCGCGCTTAGCCGGTGAGGCTTACTACGTGATCGTAAACACGTCACGTCAAAGCTTCCAACTTTGGCGTCAAGCTCGGAGTCATCATCATCGTCGACATCAATGCGCTTTTTAGTATTGATTGATGCTTTCCGTCTTTGAAAAAAAATGCTCAAGCGTGAGCTGCTTGTAACCGGTTGCTTGGTCAAGCCATTGTGGCTTGGATCAGCCATTGTCTCCTCAACACTCTAGCTCCGCCTCACGTCTTCTACTGACGCCCACGGTGGGCGGCCCATCCAACCTTGTGCAAAGAGAGTCATCGCTGCCCTCTAGGGGCCAAAACGAGTCTTTTACTATTCAGATATGCCTGATACTTTCAGCACAGCTGCCCAAGGCTTTCCTGCACCCGTTTTTGAAAAAAAAAAAAAAAAAAAACATAGGGGACGTCTTTTAACGTCCTCGGCGCCCTTCCCTAGGTTTATGCTAAACGTTTTATAACGTTTATGGCAGTCAAAGAGTTAAAGGCATCAGGTCTGAAAGTTTCCTCTGACTTCAGAATCCATAGTGAGCTCAGCGGAGCTGCTGATGTTTGAGTGCATCTGCTATTTGAGTGGGGCCTTCCCTCTAATCTGCCCCTTGACCTCTTACGCTCCCGGGGCAAAGTCAACAGATAAAAGGGTTTATCTCCACAACTCCAAGCAAATCCTTCAGACACTCTTTTTTTTCCAGGTTAATTTTTTGCTCAGCTGGAATACCAATGCACTTAACTTATCGTCTTGTGTTGCGATTTATGGATAAGATGATGGAGTACATAATGGAAAGGTGCCCCTACCATGCCTTTCAGTACGACATCCAGTGACACCAATTCCTCCTCTGGCTCTGGAAAGTTTGTCATTGCTTCAGTGCCACTTAAGATGAATACACATGGTGGGAATAAAACACATTTTGAGGCCAATTTCAAGTTGGTTGTCTCTCTCTCTCTCTCTCTCTCTCTCTCTCTCTCTCTCTCTCTCTCTCTCTCATTGTCTCGCTCTCTCTATCAGATTTAAGATGGATGCATTACTCAAGGAGGCGAACACTCAGGCAAGGGTCGGGTCACTTGTTCTTATTCTGTGATGTAGCAAGAGAGAGCACACGTCACATTCACAGAGGCAACGGTAAGGTCTCTCCCCCGTACAGAAGCCGTCTCTGCTTTTGTTTTAGTTTTTTTACACTATGTGCACCTTAAACAAATATACCTAAAAAATAAGGTACAACATTTTAAAGAAAATAACAGTGTGTCATTGTAATTAAAGAAAATCATGGTTGGTAAATATAAACCACCTCAAATAAAATTGTAGTCACTGTATCACATTTTGAATACAAAAAAATATATTTTCTAAACCAAAGTTTGCACGAAAAAAGTACATTTTTATATTATTACTAACCACATTTAGTTAAGTTTATGTGTAACCGTGAACATTAAATTAACAATGAATAAAAAAAACACACCTGTGATGGAGCAAGAGAGAGCACACGTCACATTCACAAAGGCAACGGCAAGGTCTCACCCCTGCATCGACAATGTGCAGATAAGGCAGACGCCGTTTAAAATAGTTTAGCGTCACTTTTACCAAACAAAACCAACACTAAAAATCAGTCATAGACTCATAGTATATCTACACTACATTTCATAAAAAATGGAGAGAGCGTCTTACCCGTACAGAATCAGTCTCTGCTTTGCCGGGAAAACGCAGCTACAACACGCAATGTTACTGTCCAATGGTTACAACTCTTATACCGTATTGTCTGCCCACCCACACAGAAGGCAGCACAGCCTAGCCCATGTGACAATGTGTGACCCCATGGTCTTAAAGGTCCCCTGACATGAGCTTTGCAGCGATTACATCAACCATTCTCTGGACGCCCTAATACTGTATCAAAATAATTTTCTACGAAAATCCACCTTGTTGAGAATTAAAATTACAGGCGCCACAAGATCTACTGTGAGCCCAGCATCAAACGAGCGGACTTTGGTGGGTGTGGCAAAGGCTCGCCTGATTCTAAGCACTTCTTTTTATGGCTGGCAGAAGCGGACGCACGCCTTGCAGTCGTTCTCCCTGTCGTTCTCCCGGTTCCGGCGTCCTGCCCGGCAACGGAGCCCATCATTCCCGGCACACTCTTACTGCCTTACTGGATTAGGGTCGAGCCTCCCAAAACGTCATCATCCTTTCTGGGTTCAGCGCCAGCGTCTTCCAGTGTGTGAACAAGTGGCCGAGCAGGTAAGGGATGGTAGCCAGCCAGCTGGAGCGAATGGAATCATAGTTTGATTCCCTGCAAGTACTGGACAGCATGCATGCCCGCTCGAAATCCCTCAAACGGGTGGAGACGCCGTTGCGTACGCTGAGTCAAGTTCAGTTAGACCTGACCACTCTCAAACAGCAAGTGTCCGACCTGTCCTTCCATTTGCCAGCAACTCAGGGGCACCGCAAAAGGGGGAGCACGTCCGCTCGGCACCGCCAGGCCGCTGCTACGGTAGGCGAGCCCCTTATGGGAAAGCTTGGGGCCCGGCCGGCTCAAGCTAACAGTCGTTTGTCGTCTGTTTTTGTTGTCTGTCCAGAGGCAATGCTGAATAATTTCCACCGTTTCAAGCTGGGCAGGCACACCGCCAAGAAGGAGCTGGAGATTGCCACGACTGAGGAGGAGGATGCGGAGGGTGAGGAAGAGAAAGAAGAAAAGGAGGAGAACCAGGAGGTGGAGGAGGACCCCGGGCCGGAGCTATGCCACACACCACCCGAGCTCTTCCTGGAGGACCTGTGCGCACTCCCCCTGGAGGACGCGGGCGATGGGCGCGACATGGCCCTCGATGAAGGAGGTAGGGTTCCTCTGCCGCCATACAGACCGCCTGCAAGATTTCCACCTACTCGTAGCCTAAACGTTGACCAATTGTTTTTCTTTTGGGGGTTTTCTCCAGGCGGCACGGTGGGTGACTGGTTAGCACGTCCGCCTCCCAGTGCAGAGGATGTGAGATCAAGTCCGGGCTTTGGCCTTCCTGGGTGGAGTTTGCTTGTTCTCCCCGTGCTTGCGTGGGTTTTCTCCGGGTACTCCGATTTCCTCCCACATTCCAAAGACATGCATGGCAGGTTAATTGAACACTCCATGGATGGTTGTTCGTCTCTGTGTGCCCTGCGATTGGCTGGCAACCAGTTCAGGGTGTACCCCGCTTACTGCCCAAACCCAGCTGGGATAGGCTCCAGCGCCCCCCGCGACCTTTATGAGGACAAGCGGATAAGAAAATGGATGGATGGATGGTTTTTCTCCACCCCACCCCCACCTCACCCAAAAAGCAGCTGCTGGCACACGGCGGCGGGAAAAAAACAGGACGGCAAAGACAGCAATGACGGAAGAAGGCCCCGTGCCTGCACTGGGACATAGAGGTAGGTTTTCCCCGCCGTTAAACGGACCATGTAAGAGATCCACCTGTCTGTAGGTTAAAGTTTGACTGTGTTTTCTTTTTGCTTATATTTTCTTTTCACACCGACAACGATGCGACCATTGATAATATGGTAGTCAAATATAAAGAGAATTATTTTGTCAGTCATTCAGCCATCAAGACTTTTTTTTCTCACTCTGCTGCCCATCCAGGCCTTGTACATCATAGATAACAACTCTGGAAGAGCCTTTGTCAAGTGGACTTGCATGATTTCAATGGAACCTGCAATCAAGGGACATATCATGTCATCCAAATGATCCATAAAAAACTATTTGGATAGAAAGCTTCCTTTTGTATGAGGGACTGCAGTGTGGTGAAGGGAACTATCCTGTCATATTACGCCACTTACAACACAGGTGAATAGGTTCATGCACTGTAATTGTTGTGCAAGGACTGATCAGCAACACTGGCTGAAATAAATGAGTTTCTGATGTGTCCTATATTTTATGTCTGCAGCAATTATCTTGCACAACTAAGTGGAGTCTCAGTTAGATTTCCCTTCCTCTAGAAATAAAGCTTTTAAAATTGTATATTGCGTTTACAAATTATTTTTGTGACATGGTAAACTAACTTTACAAATGATTTTTGTGACATGGTAAACTAACTTTACAAATGATTTTTGTGACATGGTAAACTAACTGAATGTCTTTCATTGCTGAAATGTTTGTTTGACCCTTGCAAAATAAAAAAGGGCAAGTCCTATGCGAAACAGTAAAATATGTCTATGGTATTCTGCTGTGTGGATCATGTATGATGAACTACTTCTATATTGATGATGGATTTCTGTCACAGAAAGTCTCCCTGCAAATACCTTCTACCATTTGAACTAGTGCAAAGTCATCTAAAGCCCTGTCCACGCGAAAGCCAGTTTCAATGTATCCTCACAAGTTTCTTACCGTTCAGGCTGTTCATCCATACGATGGCGTGGTTTTGGAGCTTGAAACCGATCCTTTTTGAAACCGGTTCAAGAGTGGAAAGATTTCAAAATGCGCCCCGTACGCGCCCATGTAGACACCATATGCATGATATTTCTCCAGTGATGACGTAATGGTCGCAGCTCGATGACAACGCATTGTCGCAGATTGATGACGTATGCTCCAATTCTCGCGTGACTGCGCGTGAACCGTCAGTTTGTCAACAACAATGGCGGATGGCCGTGTCATAGTCGTTTTGCGCAGCCTCCTTAGCTTGCATATGCTTTTGCAGCAAAATATTTAGCTTCTTTATTCCCACCTTCAACAAGCGGTGTTGTACTTCAATCATCCGCAATTGTCACTTCTCCTGTGTTCGTCTTTTTTATGTTGTTTTGATACATGCAAAGCCATGTTTGTTCTGTAGATTGCAATAT
This sequence comes from Leptonotus elevatus, assembly GCF_054856555.1. Classification (NCBI taxonomy): domain Eukaryota; kingdom Metazoa; phylum Chordata; class Actinopteri; order Syngnathiformes; family Syngnathidae; genus Leptonotus; species Leptonotus elevatus. The sequence continues at coordinate 7,055,669 of NC_141240.1, read as the reverse complement.
AGTTAGGGAAAAAAAGTGTTCGTCTTCTTCGCTGATTCTTCTTCTATGATTTCCGTTAACTCCCTGTGGCTGCGCTACAGCGCCACTCCAGACTTGGCATATACATTACAGCCGTTAAACGTCCTCAGCGTCTTCTTTTGGACACACACAAGTCTTGAAAAGCTCCTGTGTGTACAAGGTTTGTTTGAAGAACGAAGCTGGCTTTGCTTCCGTCTGGACAGGGCCAAAGTGAAGATGTTTGTCTCTTTGCACAGTTTTGGAATGATCCGTAATCCTCAGAGACAAAAACAGAAATGCCCATCACCCATCACAGTAGCCAATCAGATTCCCTCCTGTTGTGGCTAAGTGATAACACAAAGAAGCATTCCCCCCCACACACATTTTTATCAGTGTGATTGTAGTTGGGGATGTGATGTGGTGACAGCCCAGAAATTGCTGATAGAACTTAACCAATGTCTTTTGTCGTCCATTATCTTGCTCTTGGTGACACACGCTGATAGATAGTATAGGCCCAATGTAGCTTTTCAAGCATTTTTTGTGACCATCATTTATGGCCATTTTTAGTGTGCACCGACATTAAAATCAAAAAAGTAGAAGAGTAAACATCTTATGCTTTCTATCTACAGATTAAATAACACTCCTGCTATCGACTGATATTTGCTTTAAAAAAAAAAAAAAAACTGGTGTCGGGTGGCAAACTAAAGGCTGCAGCAATAAGCCCGTGCCACTTTCTCAGCATCTTTGCCGGCAGCAGCAAGAACATATTACATCATTAGTGAAACATCATTCTGTGCTGAGGCCATTTATTTCTATCTTTTTCTATGCCTCTGTTTTGTGATACGCATACGCACGCACACACAGACACACACCTATGCTTGTCCTTGTGCACACTGGGAGCATGACAAAACTTGAATAAGTACCCATTTTGTGGAAATTGTGGGATAACATGCCAGTGTTTATGTTATTGACCACATCACCCGCCATCCAGAGCCTCCACAGGCACCCCATTCCCCAATGTATTCGATTCAAACTCCTTCATCTCACCCATAAAGCCTTCTATAGCTCTCAAAGACCTGCTCCACCCCTGCACATCTGCATGCAGCAACAACATCCACTCTTCCACCATAAGCTTTCACGCCATAGCACAAACCAAACACAAAATCTGGGGTGACAGAGCCTTCTCTGTTTCTGCTTCTACATTCTGGAACTATTTTCCACAACATATACAAGACTGCACTGACATCATTGTTTAAATGACTACTCAAAATGCACCTATTCTATTCTGCTTTCATCACCTTTCCATAGTGATCCGGACGTTGACGTCACACGTCTCAAAATGGCCGTCAGCGCAACCATTTTGGCAGGAAACGCCTCTGCCACTTTGAGTAAATGGCAAACGGCACACTTTAACAATGATTGACAGCTGTTGTGGACCAGCTGCCACAACGAGAAAAGGCAAAAAAAGAATCGAGCATTCTCCAGGCTACCAAAAGATGAGCCAATATTGCACTTTATATATGGTGGCTAAATTAGCGGATGCTAACTGTTACCACACGCAAAATGTGGGGAAAATAATCAGTTTCGTTCATTTGTGCTGCTACGGTTGAATAGATATTACACAGTTGAATTTAATAACTGACCGACACCACAAATAATACTTTTTACGGCATAAATGACGGCGGCTGCAGCCAAATTAGCAGCTGCTTAATTGCTAACGTACCTAAATGAACAGCAAGACTTGCGTGAAACTACTAACTTCGATGGCATTTTGACCACACATAAAGGGGAAATAAATCTGAATTGTGCAAACTTGTAAAGCCTTTGTATCAGATTTGAAAGCACTCACCGGCAAGAGAAGAGGTAATTTCACGTAGTAGCGTCACCGAGTAAAAAAAGAAAAGGAAAAAAAAGCGCACTCCCGATACTTAATCGCCAATCCAACATGTCCACCTCGTGCATGCATATCATGTAATCAAAGTGACTGTCAATGCTCTTGGATGGAAAGTTGACAGATAACCGCTATTTTTTTTTACTTATTTGCTGTTGTAGTCCATTAACGCTGTGCCGCTACTTTTCCTGCCACAAGGGGGCATGTTCAGAGAAATAGTCACGTGACGTCCAGATCTCTATTGTCTCACTTCCCTACCTACTTATTTATTTCTGTTGTTAATGTAATCTTTTATTCCCGAATGTGTGTGTTTTACTCGCTTTATTCTGTTACCTGTTCGTCATTTTTTCAACTCAGTTTTTTCCCCGGTGGAATGGTGGATGACTGCACAACCATTAGCATACAACAACAAACAACAAAATAACCACCATCTATATATTTATATTTATATATTATACATTAAGGGCTCTCTAGCATTAAGACATTATTTTCACGGACGGCGTAAAACTGCTGAACAGCAAACCTGTAACATTAAGTGCAAACAATTTTTTGTGTGCATTTTTTTTCTCCTCAAAATTTTTTATGCTATTAAAGTAGTGTGTTCATTTTTTTCATACATGTTTTTTTTTTTTTTTTGCCAAGAGCCTGTACTCATTGTAGAATCCATGTTCCACCAAGTCATCACTGCTATGTTAAAGCACTTATTTCCTTTTTATTTAATTTTTTTATTTTGTTTTTTTTATGTTTTGGGGATGAAACTGAATGCAGACATTCCCAAAAATGTAAAAATGTAATTTAAAAAATTGACAAAAATGGATATTTGTTTTTTATATATATATAGGCTTTCTTTTAATCAGCATTTTTTGCCCGCCAAATTAGAATAGCACCTGTTATGTGTTAATTATTTCAATATTTAATGTTATGAGGATGTCTTCACATCTTTTGATCCACTGCACACGCTCATCCTCCAATTTTTCTAATCAGTTAATTACTTAAATAATTAAAATTAGGGGGAAAATGACCAATATTTTGACATGAACAAATATTCTGAATGTCATGCACAAACATTTATTAAATGGTTTACTTAAATGCAAGTAGTTATTTTTATTGCTCAAACACAACCTCTACTACCTTTAACGTAGCCATCAGCTACGTATATATATATACATATAATATTATATTGTATTGTGTGTGTGTGTGTGTGGGTTTGTGTGTGTGTGGTGCTGGTCGGGGCAAAAAAAATGTTTTCATCACATCACATATAATCTGTGCAAGTGCACACACCAGTGATGCCAATCAGTCAGAAAGCACAGCCACTGCTACATCGTTTGAAGTGGGTTCCTTGCAGAGATGTATCTATTTAGAAGGGACTGTGCAGAGTTCCTCTCTGGATGCTTTTCTACTCCCATTGTTAGGTCTTCGGCAACATTTGTAATACTGTAATCCCCATATTCAGAAAGTATCATCAGCCAAAGTATTATCAGACTTAGATCTAGAATCATATGCTTGAATACAAAGGGCATAAGTTATTTCCCCTCCCCGCTACCAAAATGAATTGAATACATTTATTGTTATTTTACACAAAATGAGTCATTTAACAATACACAGAAGTAAATTTTCTTTTCACATCTTACATTTCAAGTAAAACCTTGATCTGAAAAGGAGCCTTTGAGACTAGAAGTTAAAATTTCATGTTTGCCTCAATGCCTAAAAACACCTCTGTTCCTTTGTTCAAAGTAAATATGGTGCTGTGATTTGTTCAGAAGTAATTGGACATTTTGAGGGCAGAAAAGAACTGCTGTAATGCTTTACGCTGACCTGTCACATGCACTTGCAGGCTTTTCTACTGACACAGATTAAATGGAAATCCAGTTTCCCCGAGCTTTTACTTGTTTTGTTTCGTTACAAAGGAAATCAATACATCATAGATATACATTCCTGTGTCGCAAACCAAACCTGACACCTGGTGCCACCTTCTATTCACACCAATGTAACTGCAGAGGAAAAAACAACCCCCCCCCCCCCCCTCACAGTCAGAACAAGGGCCCTCGACGGCATGCAGCATGATTTTAAGACAATTGCTTCAAATGCTTTCTCAAATGTCACCCAATCAAGCTACTTTTCCTTTTTCTTTTCCCAGCATTTGCAGACCAAAAAAAAAGAACAAAAGAACAAAAGCAAAAATCTCCTCGAGGGTTGCTTTTGTGACTCAAAAAACCAGCAACAGCCAGAGTTTTAAGTTGCCACCGCCAGTGAATGCTTTAATTAAAGAATGCAAATTTCATGTTTCTGGTCCAAGGCTGACACATGCGCGAGCCCCAGAGGTCCGCAGGAAACGCGCAACCCAAAGCATGCTTGCAAAGAGACAACCAAAGGCACAAATCAGTCTCTCTCATCCCCTTTGTTCTCAAAGATGGAGATAAGGGAGTCTGCGGAGCAAATGACCTCACAGGGGTAAAACCCGGGAATCTGATTTTAAAGAATGTGCATGTAAACAAGTTTGCCAATATGCAAAGCGATAATGTTAAGTGGGTCACAACTTCCTGAAGTTTGCTAGGGTAGGACCGTCGTGGGGTTCATTTGAATGCTGAAACAAGAAGAAAAGTTGATAAAATAGAATCTGTACTGGCATGTACATACTCAGAGGTAGACACAAATTCAGAGTAAAGAATCATGCTTTCTTTTGATTGCTGCTTATATTTCTGTTTCGATCAGAATTGAGTTATGGAAAATGTATTTTAAAATATCTGATCTTGTGATACGATTTCGCCCCAAAACTTATTACATCAAAAATATAATGGATCAAATAGATTGAATCAGAGGTCACAATCAATTCAACTGTGTTATCATGGCAAGCCTGTAGCTCTGAAAACTACACAGAAGCAATTAATGAGGTATTGAGTGTTACTGCATGCAGTCAGGGCCTTCAAGGCATCTCTGGTGACCCAAACACTATCAAACACTGACCTACATTTACAACTCAGATGTGTTGTGTTAATTCATTCCCAAGAGTCTATTATCTTCATTTCACAATGTGTCTTGACTGTGCAACTTCCTGTCATTTGTGGATTTATTTATTTATTTATTATGCTAGAACATACAGAAGGCTTTGATGCAGCTTGTGACCTGAAGAGGATGTTTAAAGCAATGGTAGGTATTACAAACGGCCAGCAGGTGGCAGCAGAGTATAAGAGATCATGTTGCAACAAGCTCTTTTTCCCAGCGTTTTCAACAGGTTTGTGAATAATGATGATATTTAGCTATATTCTAATGCTAATTGCTGCAAAATAGAAACATATACAAATATATATTTTTTTCCTAATGAAAGAAGATACTCTAATATTTCCTTTGGTAGGTTCCATGTTTTTATAGCAATTGAACAAAGTATTCTGTAGGCCTTGTAAAATCAGTCATAATCCAGTAAAACAGCCGGGAGCGAAGGGGGTTGCTTCAGTGAAAATGGCTGTGAGTGAATGAGTTCGAATAACAATTTTCTTATGAGGCAAAGATTGCAAGAAACATATTACACTGTTAATTTTCTTAAAAATCTTACACAGTCTCAAACAATCACCCACTCTTCCTAGTTTCAAGGGAAACGGAAATCACTACAGTAGCTTTGCCTACATCAACTGTTGGGGGCTGGTTGAGATTTTAAAAATAGATACCTCTTAAAGCTCTAAAATATGACATGTATCTGTTGTCATTTGCACAGGATCTTCCAAACTTGAATGGACTTCTCGGACTGCATGGTCCATTATTCTGAAACCCAAAGTTCCAATACTCAAAATGACCCAATGCTTGCCTGAATCAGCCCTGTTGGCGTGACATACAGAGGATCCGACGTAACGATCTGTGAAGACAACACACTGTGGATTTACGAGCCTTGATCTTCCCTGTGTATATGCACAGGCAATGGTAGGCGTGCACCCTGGAAAACGTTAAGCCGTTAATGACTCTTGACTCAATAGTTTGGCTTTGTGGAGCCAGCCAGCTGCGCAATAAGCTTCAGACCTGTGTGGTTGTGTGTTTGCGCACAAGTCAGACATCTTTCAGTGACAGTGAAATGTAGCTCGATGTCTTTAATCCCCGCCTGTTTAATTATAAATCCCTCAAACTGTCATGGACTCCATTCTCATATCCCGTGAGTTTTTGTTAATACTTAATGTCTTCCTCACACATTACAACCACCACCCTTAGCCTCAAGAAATATAGAAGGAAACAATGACATGTTAGCTAAAGTTAAAAAAAAAACAATTCTAAACTTGAATGCCGATTAGTACTTTTATACGACGCCACATTAGGGCCACGTATGTATTTGGGGATTTTTTTCAGTGGGGGGGGGGGGGGGGCAATATTCTAAGAAAAAACTCTTTAATTTGCCACTTTAAACCTCAGAAACTTACGACAAATACACATAGCGTAGCTATAGTGTAATGTTAGGATTTGTTGGTGGTTAATGGGACAGGATTGAGATGGATTAATGTTTTTTTTTCCTTCTTTTTTTTCTAGTTAAGAGCTCAGTATTGTTAATTCGGTAATGTCATCATTATTGCTCTTTTTTTAATTTTTTTAATTTTGTATGTGGGTGAGAATGTGTATGTGCGTGTGTGCGTGCGTGCGTGTGAGTGTGTGTGTATTCGTTAGTTCACCAAAAACCTATTAAAAAAAATCCCATACCGTTCACCTAAACCGAACGCCGCCGTCAGGAGACCCGAGGAAGGACCAAAAAAAGAAAGGAAAGTGAAATCCAGCACCGACCAGACACCACCCACCGGGCCACCAACCAGAGTTATTCACCAACCCCAGAAACATCTAAATTCCAACAAATCAGGGAGACCTCAAGAGACCAAAGGAGAGATTGAGGAAAGGAAGGAAGGACAGACGAAGCAGAGTGCGATCCACAGACACCAGCCTCCACCGATTCAATGACCTGAGGAAGAAGCAGATTGTGTCTGAGTTTCGATAGATGCTGGTGTGGTGGATCTGGCATGCATGAAAATCTCCACCAAAGAGGGGAGCCGTCGACCCCTGCCAGGACAGAGCAAGCGCCAGGCACCCCACCGGTCCACAGCCCCCGCTCCCACCACGACCCCCCCGCCCCCCATCCACCCCAACCCAGCCCCAGTCACCCCCAGGCCCCCAAGCCCCCAGACACCCTCCACTCCCAGCCCCCACTCCCAGCCGCCCCCCCCCCAACAAAGCCGCCCCCCGACCCCACCCCACCAACCGGCAGCCCCCCGACCCCCAGCACCCAGGCATCGGCGCCGAAGAGGGGCCGGACAGCGGAGCGGAGAGGGCACCCGCGCCCACCCCACCCCCCGCCGCGTGGAGGGACGGAACACCGGGGGCAGAAGGGGGGATGGGGGCACCGGAGGACGGTCGGCACTGCTCTATACTGCGGTCTGCCCCAACCGATGGCACCCCCCCCCCACACCCCACACACACACACAGTTGCGTGGTGCATTAAAATTGGAGGGGAGTTGTAGGGCGAAGACGGTGTTTCCACCCTACCCCACCCCCCCCAAAGTGTGTTATGTGCCCTATATGTCTATAAAAGTGTATTGTGCAAACCTAGTGCAGTGAGTTAAGAGGACCGACCAGCGGGGCACCCCCCAACCGGGCAGGGGCAGGAGGCGCACCCGCCCACCAAACCCCCACCCCACCGGGACCCCGGCGGGCATATGGGACCAGCCCGGCGGGGCGATAGGGCTCGCCCCCCGGATACTGGGGCCAGGAGGTCCACCGGAGCGGGGCGGGCACAACACCAAACCCAACCAACCCCCCATCCCCCGGAGCGCCGAGACCCGGGCCACGGATGGAGCCCCCGGCCCAGGGGAGGGGAAGGAAGGCAGACAGGGGAGGGGGAAGGAGACGACAAGAAGGGCAAGGGGCAGCGGCAGGGCCGCAGAGAGAGGGGGAGAGGAGGAGGAAGGGTGACGAGGGAGAAGGGACAGGGAGGCGGAGGACGGGCGGGGAGAGGCGAGGAGGGAGAGGCAGCAAGCGGGAGGAAGGGGGAGGGGAGACGGAACCACGGGGCACCCCGGCGGCCCACAGGTCCAGAACCGCGTCGCCGGGCCCAGAGCGACGGACCGCGCCGGAGCGGCGCCGCCCCGGACACCAGGGAGAGCCCCGCAACGCAGCACCCCCCAAGAGACACAGGGAACGGCCAAGACGCAGCCGCCACCCAGCAGCCAACAGAGGGGCAGACCCGCCCACGCCAGACCCGCCCACGCCCAGCCAGGGGGGGGACAGCACCTATAGAATGAACCCACTGGCATGCAGTGAAACCGAATATTAACCCTTAGTGTCCATTGGAGGTGAATCTGCTCGATCCTGTTGGCAGCAGCTGGGTTCCTGACTATAAAAACACAACATTAGTTACAAATTGCCAAATACAGAAACATCAATGTAAGTTATCGCGATGCGGTGGCTCTCGCTAACAGGCAGAATTAAGTGACCTGATTTAGGTTAAAATATTCTATATACGTAGACCATGTTTCTATAAATTTTGATATTTGTTTTTTATTTGAGGCAGATATTTTTTCCATTAAAATGTGGTTTATGAGGAGGTTAGACCATTGGTCGATATTCAGAGTTTGTTTATTTTTCCAGTTAACAAGGATTGTTTTTTTGCGATAGTAAGGGCTACAAGTGTAGATTGAAATTGTTTATGTGGTAAGTCAGTTGTTGTTAAGTCACCTAGCAAACACAAGTTTGGAGAGAACGGTATCCTACAGTCCAAGATAGCGGAAAGTTTTTCTAAGACTTTAGTCCAGAAATACAGAACCGGAGTGCATAACTATAAAGCATGAAAATAAGTGTCTGTAGTGTTTTATAAACACTGGAGACAAATGCCGGAGTCTGAGAGTCCCATTTTCTTCATCATATATTGAGTAATGTATGTTCTATGAATAATTTTATATTGGATAAGTTGTAAATTTGTGTGTTTTGTCATTTTAAAAACGTTTTCACAAACTTGAATCCAAAAATCAGATTCCGGAGCTATAGACAAGTCTGTTTCCCATTTTGAGATGGGTAAAGACATTTTATCAGTATATGAAAGTAATTTATATATTGTTGAGAGTTTTTTTGTTGTTGTCGAAGAAAACTTGGTAATATCTTTAGCTAAAACAGGCGGTTGGAGCGTACCCTGAAGTGTTGGAATTTGTTTCTTTATCATACTTTTAACTTGCAGATAATGTAAAAAAATTCCGTTTTTTATTTTGTATTTTTGGAGCAAGGATGTATATGATATAAACATATTATCTGAGAAGAGATGGTGGAGATGTGTAATTCCTTTCTGCTCCTACACACCTAAATAAAACGATTGGTTGTTAAATTGAAAGTCGGGGTTATGCCATAGGGGAGAAAGCCCACAGGGCTCCACTCGGGCTTTTGTAATTTCTAGTGCCTTCCACCAGGCAGTCAGGGTGGCGGAAATCATTGGGTTTTTAAAACAATTATGTCGCTTAATCGATGTTGTAATAAAGAGTAAATCTAGAAGTCTGAGGTTATTACAATCCTTCTGTTCTAGTTCCAGCCAACAGTTAGTATCTCTGTTGGGTTGTACCCATAAAATGATATATTGTAGCTGGTTAGCTATATAGTAGTGCAACAAATTTGGTAAAAATTGGATACATTTTTAATGGAGTACCGCACAAATTATATTTTTAAACCGCAAGGCCACGTGACTTCAGCAGCTTGAACCGGAATGAGGTCAAAATTAAGCCGGCTCATTGACGAGCAATGCAAGTAGTGCTTGTTTTGTTCTCATTTATCCCCGGGAAAAAAAAATGCCGAGTAAACACAGCTGTTATGGATCTTGCAGAAACCACTCCAGACACTACAACCGTCCGCATATGAAGGATGTATTCTTTATTCGTTTTCAGAAGCCAAAAATTCAGAGTGATAAATGTGAACAGGGGTCAACTTTTGCAGACGTCCAAAAGAGCAACTTAACGACAGCAAAGTGACACCTTTTACCTTCATATGTAGTAAACATTTTGTTGGTTGGCATACAATGCATGCTCCTACGATGATAATCAAGCTCTTGCCGGCCACTGCTGTCCCGAAGAGGTAAGCGATTGTCTTTATTTTTTTTGTCTGGCGTTCTGGACTACTCCGACTGCCGGACAACAATAATGAATGACGAGGGGAAAATGCTTAAATGGCGTTGCCACTGTTGTTCGGCTTTTTGTGTAGCTGTGACATGTATGAACATGTATCTGTAGGGCCTTTTCTGAATTAAGGAAACTGGTTTATAAGGAAGGATGTAATAATAAAAAAAAATTGAGGTATAGCGAGTTTTTTTTGGTTGTGCCCAAGAATTTCCGAGTAGAATTGCGATCGCTACACACACACACACAAAAGCAATAAAAAAATTACCCCCAACAATTGTCAAAGACGTAAGACATCCGGATATGACAGACAGGGCATATGGTGATAATGGAAGAATAGCTTGTTGAAACTGGAGAAGGTCAGTGTCACTTGCGTAGGACGAAGTTTTGAGGGGGAGAATTTTTTTTGTTTACCTCTGGATCAGGTTTCCCGTCTTTTTCAGCCATTGAACACTCAAGCCATCTCCTTAATTGAACGTTAGTATGTTCTTCGATGTCCAGTGAATTTGGCACCAGGGATATAATTCTCGGACAGAATTAGTAGATTTAGCGCAGTAAACATCTCACTAGAAGACTGTTTGCATCAGTGGCGTAACACCATGCTGAGAGGCCCCGGTGACAAAAACATTTTTTTGGTGTCCCCTTTTTCCCTCAATTTTTCCCCCCTTAAATTTTTATTTATTTAAGTGATTAAATCATCATTTCCGACATCGTATTTACAAAACAACCGTTTATTTCCCCATTTTTGTTGTTTTTTTCTTTCTTTCTTTCTTTCGTAGCGATTATTTGGGTTGCCGTAATGGCTTATGAGAAATTTAGACAGTACTGAGGGGTGTTGTAATTTCCTCAGCAACCTCTGGGGCACCACGTTGACTTTGCGTGTTTGTAGGAGTAAAATAAATGATAAAAATCCTATTATCAAGTATTCATAATCTGAAGTTGCTACTTTAGCTAATCATGGAGTTCCTTGCTTTCATAAGAGATTACTAATCCACTCAGTAAACACAAATTATTCGGCAGAAATTGAGTTTCTAGACAACAAATTTATTTAGTAAACACACACATATATCAGTCACAGCCTAACCTATTAATGAAACGGAATACAAATGTGAATAAAAGATAAGAAGAAAAATGCAACCTAAGTAACTAAGATAAAAAGGGAAGGAAAAAGGTAGATGGGGGATAAAGATGGAAGCATTTTGACCTGTCAACCCTTTTATGTTTGAATAAAAGCATTGTACCAGTAGTATATGGTCAGATTGCAATGAAGGCACAATTTACGGACTGGTTCAGTCGCACGGGAGAGAGAGAGAGAGAGAGAGACTCGACGAGCGTCGATCCTCAGTTAAATGCTGGAATGCTGCACCAGGTCTCCGGCTGGTGGTGATGTGCTTACGCGGTTGAGAGGCCGCAGTCAGTTAGTGTGGGCGCTGCGGGGCGCCTCGGGCTGCGCAGGGTGGTTGCGAGTCCTTGCTTGATGCGTGCTTTGGGACGCACGTTGTGGCTCAGGTCCGGGGCTCAAAGGGAGAAACCGCGGGGTCACCCTCAGCGACCACGTTTCTAGTGATGATCAGGAAAAGTTCATGGGGCCAGACATGAGGTGAAGAGCAGGAGGGGAAGAGGAGAGACTCCTTTGCGCGCTAGCTTTTAAACTGTGTCCCAGGGGGCCGGCATTTTGGTCCCACCTCTTCCGTGCGCATGAAGCAGACTTGGTTGACTGAGACCAAGCTTTTGGGATAGTATTTGATACATTTTGATCAGAATTGACAAGCCAGATGCTTCATTTATCATTCTGAACACATTTCAAACATTACCGCGATCATAAAGTTATTGAATCTGCTGAGCTTACTAATTAGCTAAACTTAGTTGGATACAGAAATTACACACATCATTCATTTGAGATAGACATACAGGTTGTGTACAAAGATAAACAACAGGAGTCACTTGATGTCAGTCAAGTACATAGAGTCCGAGTATGTCCCGAATTATGTAGACTTCAGATTAATTAGGAGCGGCAGGATTCTTGAGGATAACCGATAGTGACCACTGGAGGGCACTGTTTTACCATATAACTTCCAAGGGGCATTGTTTCCAAAAAACACATGGCTAATTCCTGTAGATAGACCAGACCATAAAAGATGGTCTGGGGACTGATAAGCAGTCTTATCGCTAGTTAGCTTGATCAAAACAGGCTTCTCGGTCTGTAAGAGCGGTGGTATGTGTTTCCTGGGGGTTGCAAAACGAAATCCAGTCCCTGCTGGAGGGAAAATCTGAGTCATTTTAAACTGAAAACACAGAGTTAAGACACGCACACACATTCCTCAGGGGCAAATGTTTAAAAAGGCAAATAAAATAGAAAAATTGAGGGTGACGGGCAATATTCGTTACACTTTCTTTCTTTCCTTTATTTCCCTTCTGTCATGGGCCCCTGCGCTGTCTCTGGGCCCCGGTGCAACGTCGATATTTACGCCACTGGTTTGCATGCGTCTAGCATGACTGGATGGCCGAGTTTGACCCTCTCGCTAGACTCATGAATATTAATTAAGTGTGGTAACATATATCTTGCGGTAACCCATTTCAACTTTACACATACACGGCAGCTAGAGTGACAACTATCCCCTATTAGCTGACTAACACTAACCAATCAGAGTCTAGCATACTTTAGGGTTTAGGTAAATGCAAGCGAATGACGCAGAGCAGCAGATTTGACACATCAACTTAGCTACTTGTATGAAAAAATAACAAAATGGACGAATGTGTAAATAATAATTCTGGAAACATAAATGTACAAGTAAATATACATTTGAACAAATTAACTTAAATGTTTGATCCTCAGGGTGTGGACCTTTGCAAAGCGAGGCGTCTTTGTTGTTGGCTGTACCCAACGCTTCAAATAGTGAATGCTTAACATGATATGGTTAATTTCTGCTAAAGCAATTACTATCTCCTTATTTGAAAACCAGACCGAATAGTATTAGCACAAACATTCGAGTAGTATGCTACGTGTATGTCTTGTAAGTTTCTGAGGTTTTTTCTCGCAAATCTACAACTTTATAAACTTGCAAATTTGCCACTTTATAAACTCGCAAATTGACGATTTTTTCTCGCAAATTTGCCACAGTTCACGCGTTTTTTTTTTCTCTGAATATTGCTCCCACCCTCTAAAAATATATACATTTATACGTGGCCCTAATACGCTGACGTACTTTCATAAATGTCTATGCAATTGTAAAATTGCACATATCCCAGAGTCCGCAAACATTTTGCCCTTTACCAATTGTGTGCATTTTGTGCACATAAACACATTTATTTTCTACAGCAAGATAAATTTAACCTCTCCGTAGGCCATGACATGGGATAGATTACTGGAACATTGTGCAAAAACAGAGGGAAAAACATGACGAGAGCCAAGGGATGGAGAATAACTGCAGAGAAGTGGTACGGTGGTTGCAAATACGAGAGCAGGCAGCGGATATTAAGGTCTGAGAGCGATAAGGGAAGTGTGTGTGGGAAGGAGAGGTGAAGTGGCAACACCAACAAAACAAATTGTTAGCACAAACATTCATTCGAATACAAACAATTGCACTTCCTGGACTGCACAAATCAATACCTATCATTATCCTGCAGCAAACCAAACCAAATAATTGTATTCTCTCTCTCAGCGAACACAAAAGTGACCTGTTTCCAGATCCCATGAGGACAGGTGCCACAACTGTGACCCTCGTTGTGACCTTTTTTGCTGCCTTCTCCTTGATCAGACTATTTGGTACCCTCCACAGCATTCTCTTGAGTCACAGACGTATAGTGACCTTTATTCAAGCCAGTATGGGTGCTCGAGCCATTGACCTCCATGCTCTACTGTCCCCTTCTCCATTGTCAGGTGCAGTTTTACTCAAGAGATGCTGTTTACTACATGGAAACTTTTCAAACTTCCTTGAGCTATGTAAACCTCAGCAACAATTTGTAAAGGCTGCAGATTCAAATAAGGAGATAACTGCACAAGCTGCCAGGTGCCATGAAAAAAAAAGAAGATCTGTCTTTGTGCCAACATTGAGCAGAGGCCTTTGTAAACAGTGTTAGAATGTGGCGTATAATACGTTCATTGAAATAGTGCAGACGCTGCGTTGCGGGGCTTTCCCTGGTGTCGGGGGCGGCGCCGTTCCGGCGCGGTCCGTCGCTCTGGGCCCGGCGACGCGGTTCGGGGCCTGTGGGCCGCCCAGTGGTTCCCTCTCCCCTCCCCCTTCCTCCCCCTTGCTGCCTCTCCCTCCTCGCCTCTCCCCGCCCGTCCTCCGCCTCCCTGTCCCCTCTCCCTCGTCGCCCTTCCTCCTCCTCTCCCCCTCTCCTTGCGTCCCTGCCGCTGCCCCCTGCCCTTCTTGTCGTCCCCTTCCCTCCTCCCTTCCCCTTCCCCGGTACGCCTTCCTTCCCCTCCCCTGGGCCGGGGGCTCCATCCATGGCCCGGGTCTCGGTGCTATGGGGGCCGGCGGGGGTGGCTGGGGTTTGGTGTCGTGCCCGCCCCGCTCCGGTGGGCGTCCTGACACCTCGGGCGGGACCCAGTATCCGGGGGGCGAGCCCTATCGCCCCGCCGGACGGGTCCCATATGCCCGCCGGGGTCCTGGTGGGGTGGGTGGGGGCTTGGTGGGCCGGTGCGCCTCCTGCCCCCGCCCGGTTGGGGGGGGCCCCGCTGGTCACACCTCTTAACTCACTACACTAGGTTTGCACAATACACTTTTATAGACATATAGGGCACATAACACACTTTGGGGGGTGGGGTAGGGTGGAAACACCGTCTTCACCCTACAACTCCCCTCCAATTTTAATACACCACACAACTTGTGGGTGGGGGGGGGGGCTTGTGGGGGTGCCATCGGTTGGGGGCCGCAGTATAGAGCAGTGCTGCGGTCCCCTGTCCGTGTCGCCACCCGCCCCCCCCCCCCCCCCCCCCTCGCCCTATCTATTTTTTTTAATGCACCACATACACTCAGCAACATGCTTGGGTGGCGGGTGGATCGGAGCGTGGGAATATCATTTCCATCGGCTCCGGTTCACCTGCTCCTAATTTTAATGCACCACACACACACACTTGTATATACACTGGGTGGGGTCACATTCACGGTTTAGGGGTAGAGTTCGCCAGTCCGCGAGCTGGCGGACTCAGTAACAGGGGTTAATTTTCACAAAGAACGCTGGGGTGACGACCGGGGCCTTCCCCCGCTGGGCCTGGGGTTCGGGGGTGTCGGCCGCCCTCCGGTGCCCCCATCTCCCCCTTCTGCCCCCGGTGTTCCGTCCTTCCACGCGGCGGGGGGTGGGGTGGGCGCGGCTGCCCTCTCCGCTCCGCTGTCCGGCCCCTCTTCGGCGCCGGTGCCTGGGTGCGGGTGGTCCCCGGGGGCTGGGGGTCGGGGGTTGGGGGGCTGCCGGTTGGTCGGGGTGGGGTCGGGGGGGGGGCGGCTTTGTTGGGGGGGGGGCGGTGGTGGGGGTTGCGGGGGGGGGGGGTGCTGGGGGTGGGGGGTGTCTGGGGGATTGGGGGCATGGGGGCGGCTGGGGCTGGGTTGGGGTGGGTGGCGGGGGTGGATGGGGGCGGGGGGTTGTGGGGGGGACGGGGGTTGGGGGCCGGTGGGGTGCCTGGTGGGCCTGCAGTGCCCCGTCCTGCTGCGTTGGGCCGGGGGCGCGGGCCGTGTTGGGGCGGGGGGCGCTCCTGCTCCTGGGTTTGCTCTCCGGCCGGTGGCCCTGGTGGGGCCCGGGGGTCGTCCTTTGGCGCTGCCGCGGCCTGGGGGGCCCTGAGGTGTTGCGCTTGCTCTGTTCCGGCGGGGGTCGACGGCTCCCCTCTTTGGTGGAGATTTTCATGCATGCCAGATCCACCACACCAGCATCTACCGAAACTCAGACACAATCTGTTTCCTCCTCAGGTTATTGAATCGGTGGAGGCTGGTGTCTCGGATCTCACGCGGCTTCGTCTGTCCTTCCTTCCTTTTCTCGGTCTCTCCGTTGGTCTCTTGAGGCCTCCCTGATTTTATGTTTTTTGGATTTGTTGGGGTCTGGATGTTTCTTGGGCTGGGGAGGAGTTCTGGTGGGGGGTGTCTGGTCGGTGCTGGATTTCACCTTCCTTGGTTTTCTTCGGTCCCCTCGGGTCTCCTGGTGTTCGATTTAGGTGAACGGTATGAGATTTTTTTTTTCTAATAGGTTTTCTGGTGAGCTAACAAACACACGCACGCACGCACGCACACACACATACTCACTCACACACACAAAAAAAAAAATGTATGTATGTATGTATGTATATATGTATATATGTATGTATATATGTGTATATATATATATATATATATATATATTTAAAAAAAAAAAAAAAAAAAAAGAGCAATGATGATGACATTTCCGAATGAACAATACTGAGCTCTTAAAAGAAAAAGAAAAAAAAAAAAAAAAAAAAAAGAAATAGTGCAGACGTGACAACATCTTGATGCTGGTTTTGTAAAAGTATAAGTCTTTTTTCCCCCAAGACAGTATTCAGCCTACATAATTAAATTGTGCATGCAACATGGAATTAAAATATCTGCATCCTGAATACTGCCAACATTTGTGACATTCTTGTATTTATTGTAGATCATGTTTGTTGTTGTTTGTCATGGCTTGCAAGGTGAACCAGAAAAAAACTGCATATATCAGTGAGCATTGCCTGGATAAAAAAATAAATAAATCAGGTATGTGCAGGATTGTTTCCATCTTTTTAATGTATTACACCGATTACAATAACTCAAGGGTGAATTCAATTAGTGATTGTATATTTTGGCTGTACACCACACAGACAAACCGACTCCACATCTGCAAGCACGGGAAGATGTGAAAGTGTTGGAGCACACAAAAAGTGACAGCTTTAGGACAAAATTAACGAAGATACAATAATGTTAAAAACAAACACACACACACACACACACACACTTTCTCGGCCAGTCTAAGCCCACGTCCGTCACTCATCATAGTGTACGTTTTTTACGTGCATGAAGTTGGCCCCCCACCCCATGCAAAATTGGATGGAAGTAGTCTGTACCGTTTGTGCTGCGTCCCCTCCCGCCCTCCCTAGGTCCACAAATAGGTGGTCTAAATCATAGGTCTCAAAGTCTGGTCCTCGAGGGGCGCAGCTCTGCATGTTTTAGAGGTTTTACTCCTCTAACACATCTGATTCAAATGATCAGCTCATAAGCAAGCTCTGCAGAAACCCGTAACGATCCTGATCATTTAATTCAGCAGAGGTGCATGACAGCGTTACATTCATCAAAACAAATTTTCGGACACAAAAGCAAATAGACAATACTTAAAGGATCTTTGTGCAGTTTGTCACTCTTTTACTCACGACTGCCACCTCTGGCCCAAAGCTTAACTGCAGCATTCCAACAGTGGAAAGTTAGCAGCTCATGCGTGCAGTGTCATACGCTAGCTAGCTGCACAGGCTAATGCTAGCACAACGCCACATGTCAGCTAAGCCGTGGGGACGCGCATGATTTTACCTTCCACCACTCCCCAAAGAAACTGTGGAGTGTGCATGTTCCACTATAAAGGGAAGATAAAAGCTGTATAGGTGCAGTTTGAGTAAAACAGTCAGGGCCCTTCGTTCTCATCTGGGCATTGGTGGAGCATGCATGATGATAAAAAAAAAGCTTTAATATTACCTTTTTAAATGCACCTTTAAATTTATAAATCATCAAGACAATTTTACATAAAACTGTGAAAGAAAATAACATACATTTAAATGTTTTTACATTTACAATTTAAAATTGGTGTTCAGGTATAGCAGTGCAGTACAATTAGTATTGATACTTTAGGATCGTAATCAGTAGGCAATTACAGTATTGAAATATCAATGCCAAGGAATCGGTATACTAATCACTACATTGGACTTTCAACACCATGGCTGTGGAGTCTACTTGTGGACCATACTGTATTTCATTTGAACACTATTATTTTTATGTCATAATTGAGCAGCCGAAAAATATTGTTGGAATTTTCATAGATTTAAAAAAAAGCATTTGATACTATAGATAATTTCTATATTAATGAATACATTTGAAAGATATGGCATAAGAGGTTTGGCATATAAATGGATGAAAAGTTATTTGGATAATAGATATCAGTACTTATAGTTTAACAATATACAATCAAAACACTTGAAGATTACTCATGGAGTCAAGGGTCTGTACTAGGCCCCAAATTATTTATATTCTATATAAATGATATATGTTGTGTCTGAAAAATATTTAAAAGTGTCTTATTCGCCGATTACATAACTCTCCACTGTTCAGGTGATAACCTGAAGCAGCTTCTGACTACTGTGGAGTATGAATTAA
This sequence comes from Leptonotus elevatus, assembly GCF_054856555.1. Classification (NCBI taxonomy): domain Eukaryota; kingdom Metazoa; phylum Chordata; class Actinopteri; order Syngnathiformes; family Syngnathidae; genus Leptonotus; species Leptonotus elevatus. The sequence continues at coordinate 7,037,325 of NC_141240.1, read as the reverse complement.
AGACATTTAAAAAATTGTATGATATGAACATATTATTAGTAAACTTAAATAAAATAAAGTTGATAGTTTTTGGTACTTGACAAACCACACAACAGGTCAAACTTATGGTAAATTCAATTGAAATGAAAAGAGTGGATGAAAATACATTTATTGGAGTAGTTATTGATGAAAAATTATTTTGGAAGTCACACATAGATAATGTCAAAAGGAGAATGTAAAAAATTATAGGGATACTCTCTAAAACTTAGGATGTCCTGAATAAGAAATCATTACAAACATTATATTGTTCATTATTATTACCATATCTGGCCTATTGTGTGGACATCTGGGAAAACACATATAAAACAAATACCGATTGTGTTTTTAAACTGCAAAAAAGAGCCATAAGAAGTATTAATCGATCAAAATATACTGAACAAACTCATTCTTCATTTATTAAATCAAATACAATGACATTTTACGACTTAGTTGAGTTTAAAATAGCACAAATAATGTATAAAGTACACAACAATCTACTCTGTCACAGTACTTAGAAGCTGTTTGAAATTAGAGAGAGTCCTTATAACATATGGGCTACAAGTGTCGACAAAAAATTAAGAAAGGAACAAATATGAAGCAAAGGTGTGTTTTTGTAAAAGGTGTTAATTTGTAAAATGATTTTGTAACTGACTTGAAAAGATGTCAGTCACTTGCTGAATTAAAAAAAATGTTTAAAAGCAAAGTTCCAAAAAAATACTTAAATCAGACATGAGCTGTTAGAATTATACATATGCTGTAATTTCTTCGGATGTATCGGTATGAGTGTGATGAAAATTGTATATGTGAGTATGAGGATATGATTCATAAATGTATTATGGTATATGCCTATGAATTTCATGTACATATGTTGCTGGCCAGAGGCGGACTTACCATTAGGCAAACTTAGGCAGTTGCCTAGGGCCTCATTTTAATAGAGGGCCCCATAAAATTCCTCATACACTATGGCCAATATAGCTTTTACTTATTTACGCACAATAATTATGTTTTTGATCCAAATCATTCGCACGTCTCTTGCCCATCCCCCCACCTCCTCAGTTTCCACTAATGGATCAGTCCATCTTTCTGCGCATGTGCATGCGCCAAAAGAACAGAGCGGAAGGAAGCAAAGTCTCGGCGGTGAGTGAGACTAGAAAGGGGAACGTTAAAAATGAAAAAGCTTATTGACAATTTACCAAAAATGACAAATATTTTCACTGCGTCTATGGCAACTTACAGCCTGCAGAAGCAACAAGAGTGATGCCTGTTGGGGACCCAAAAGTAGTGAGTAACTGTTCAGCTGGTGACATTTCCCCTGTATTGGTAAGTATTTCTTCATCTCATTGAACTTGGGACTGCCCGTTATCGTTGCAGCTTACCACCAGCATGATGCTATTTTTAGAACATTTAAGAAAAGTGTGTCACTACCCTGGCTACGTGCCATTTTAAAGCTCATTTTAAATTAATTTGTGTGCTTTTGGACATTTTAAACAATGTTCATATATTTGTAGCATCACTTGTACTCCCGTGAATTGCTGCGAGCCTGTTTTTAGGCTTGTCATGATGCATTTTCCAAACTGGCCCAGAGTGATTTTTTTTTTTAAGTTTTGTCTTAAGAAGTCACCCCGCAAAGGAATATTCTTTCACTTAAAGCATTAAATCATCATTTTGGGGCTATATGTTTTTCGCTGAGCAGGAAAGCTTAATATGTAACCAGCAACATAATTTACAGTGCTCAGCGTAAAAGAGTACGACCCCTTTGAAAAGTAACATTTTAAACAATATCTCAATGAATACAAAAACAAATGGGAAAGTGTTTTCTAAGTATCACCCATTTATAATCAACTGTCTGCTTGACACCTGTGTAATGAATAATGAGACTCACCTGTAGACGCTTGTAGTCTAAGGCCCCGTCCACACGAAAGCCAGTTTCAGTGTATCCTCACAAGTTTCTTTAAGCCATTCGTCCACATGACGGCGCGGTGTCGGAGCTTGAAACCGATCACTTTTGAAACCGGGCTCCAGAGTGGAAAGATTTCAAAAACGCGCCCCGTACGCGTCCGTCTGGACACCATATGCAGGATACTCTTCCGGTGATGACGTAATGGTCGCAGCTCGATGACGACGCATTGTCGCACATTGATGACGTGTGCGCCAATTCTCGCGAACCGTCAGTCTGTCAACAACAATGGTGGATAGCCGTGTCATAGTTGTTTTGCGCAGCCTCCTTAGCTTGCTTATGCTTTTGCAGCTAAATATTTTTCTTCTTTATTCTCACGTTCAACAAGCGGTGTACTTGAATCACCCGCCATTGTCACTTTCCTGTGTTCGTCTTTTTCATGTTGTTTTGATACATGTTTGTTCTGTAGATTGCAATAAAGTTAGAAAAAAAAAGTGTTCGCCTTCTTCGCTGATTCTTCTTCTACGCTTTCCGTTAACTCCTTGTGGCTGCGCTACAGCGCCGCTCCAGACTTGGCATAAACATTACAGTCGTTAAACGTCCTCAGCGTCTTCTTTGGACACACGCAAGTCTTGAAATGTTTCTGTGTTTGACGACAAAGTCGGCTTTGCTTCCGTCTGGACGGGGCCTAAAATTTGGCCTTTTGGGGCTTTGCTCCAAAGACGTTCTATGAGGTGTACTCATTTTTGCAACACCCTTATTTGAGTAAAACTCAAAATTTAATTCATATCTTTAACCTTACTTTCATGTTATAAGTGAAACAAATGTTATATAAATTTAGTCTTGTCATCATTTTGGAAATTGTTTTTGTGTTCATTGACATATTGTTCAAAGTGTTTTTTTCCAAAGGGGGTATACTCATTTATGCTGAGCACTGTACAATAGTTGAGTAGAGAGTGCAGTATTTGTCTCAGTGAAATCCTCAAATTTCTACATTAGCATTTGACCAGGCTTCTTCTGAATAAGAAGCCTTATGCTGTGTTGTGTGTGTTTGTTTCAGAATGAGACAGGAATGTGCTGTGAGAGTTCCAAAATTATGTCATGCAATTTTAAGGAAAATTATTATATTGGGATTTATAGGTCTGCCTTTAAAATGATCTTTCTTTTTTTAGGAGGGAATTTTCATGTAGTGGTATCGGTATCTGGTATCAGTATCTGTGACTACTCAACATTTGCGCTATTGGTCTGAAGAAGAAGAAAAGCAGTATTGAATTTATTTCAAATATATATCTGTCTTCTCATTCGAAAGGGCCCCATGCCTGCCTTTGCCTTAAATCGACCCGTTGCTGGCAAATGTGCGTATGTTAAAGTGCACTTGTATATATGAATAGGTTTATACATTTTTTTTTTGTTGAAATACATTAACCTTATCATTGTATCAACATAAAACGAATAAGGGGTAGAACTTAGATACGTTTTTAACTTCCTCATACCCCTTTTGAACATATAAACTATTTTCTTTCTTCCTATTCTTGTTTTTCTTTTTTTACTTCAACTTATATTTTATACTTGTAATGTGTTTTGTGTTTTCTTCATGTTTATATGTTCAATAAAACCAAACCAAAACCTTGTAAGATTGAGATCAAATCAAGATCAAGAAAATTATTGACCTTCTGTACCACACTGGCTCTTTTAGAATCTGTATATGCTGACTGGAAAAGCAACACAATTGTGTATCCACTGGTCCACACACGTTTCTGTGTCTGTGTGCATTTCAGCAAGACGTGACGTGTACATTTAGGGATTTAAGCATCATTGTGCGAGCGTGTGAGTTGTGAATGCTGCAGACAGGCACCCTCAGGTCAGCTGAGCTTTGTGCAGGGATTAGTTGCCTGTTGGCAAAGTCAGAGCCTCAGAATCACTTTCCCTGCAGGCTCTTTGTCACTCGGCCACAAAGTGAGAGACAGCTACAGCGACAAGCAGACGGTGCGGGCCCATTTTGGTTCTGGGCCATTTCCTTTCCTTCTTTCTCTTGACAAGATAATACTTACTCACAGCAGCTCCATGAAAATGCTCTTAATTCAAATTTGGGGCATTGCGCAATGGTATGATGCAGCATTGCCAACTTCACTGTGCATTATTTCAAATGCAACACAGTGACAGCAATAGAATATAGCCTGCCAAGAGAAATTGTCATTCATAAATAGTCACTGTACTTGTATTGTTGTATACATGTATACAAGGCTGCATAGAGTGGCATACATAAAGTAACAATCCGTCAGTGGAATATTGCCAGCATCCCATCAAGGCTGCTCATTGATACCTGCTACTTATGGTTGGTGAACATACACCAAGTTGGGTTTATGCAACAAAAACTTTGACAAAGTAGTGTATAGCATACACATATTTTTTTACATAATGAAACTAATTGATTATACTGAGTGAACTGATGATACGTTCATTTATGGATCCAATGAAAATGACACCTTCTATATGCAGAACACATACCCACTGGGACTGTCAGTAGTTTCTGTCTTTGGGACTGCTGGAAGTTTCTAGTAACAATGCACCTCAATGATAACACTATATAAGCAAGTTAAAACGGAATTGTTCTAAGTTGAGTAAATAGAACTCACACCTTGAACAGTGCTGAATAGCCTGATTTTGGATCAGCATCACATTGCAACGCTACGTAGGGGAGAGTGGGGTAATTTGTGCCAAGGGGCAAGTAGTTCCACCCCTGTTAGAAAACCATAGAAGAAGTTGGTCATTTGACCACATATTTTTGAAGAGACATCCATTTTGCGAGAGAGCGCGCGCCAAACGTGGTAAAGTGGGTCGTTAAGCTCTGAAACAAGCAAAAAAAAAAAGGGAGGACACCGCGCAGGCCTGCTTTAGTGCCTTTGCAGAAGTTAGAACACACTAAGACCATGTACACACGAAGCAGGGTATTTTTTAAAGCTGATATTTCCCTCCTCTGGGTGTAGAAAAAGATTGTGTCTACACCCCCACGTTTGCAGAAAAGAAAACATCCACAGCTAACTGCATTAATGCATTTTTAAGTACGTTCATAACAATTCCAGACCTTAAGGTGGCAACAGTTCCCCAAATCCTATCCAATCAAAATACGCCTCCGTCTGGCGACGCCACTTCCACAAATTGGGCTTACAATGAGATGCATGCCAAGTCTCTAGGTGACCAAATACTGCTCATCTCTTGACGTCACTTCACAATACGTCACACAAGCACGGACTGTCAGCCACTGATCTGTATACATGCGGATCAGTGCTGTCAGCGCACACAAGACTTTTTTAAAAATTATTAATAAATAAAAAAAACTTGTAAACAGTCAATGAGTACGTCATAAACAAAGCATAGAGGAAAGCAAAGAGGATAAATACAAAATCTTAAAAAGCTGCACTTTTTTTTTTAACAATTTTTTTCCCCACTCACTCACCACACACATATACAAACATGGTCTCCCCTCTCGCCTTTTTTTTTTTCTTTTTTAATAACTTGAGGTATGTGATTGAGAGTGACGTGTGTAGAGGACGACGTAAAACTTTGTTTACTAACGGACACATGCGACCGCGGAGCCGGAGAAATACGCAAATCTTCACTTTGGCCGGAGTTCTTAGAAGCCTTTGATTGTAAAGAAAACAATCCCCACAGACGTGTGGATGACAGGGCAAGCTGCAGAAAAATATCTCCCGTTTGCAAAAAACCCGGCTATGTGTATAAATGGCCTAAGTCACGAGCTGGAGCAACGAGGAGAGGACAACATCGATCAGTGCGGGAGGAAACGGGGCAGGGGGAGAGGAGGAAGAGCCATGTCTGCTAGCAGCATTCTTGTGACACATCCACACTATATTATATTATTCTATATGTAAAAATGCTGCAGACGCCTGATGACCTCGAATCTCCGTACACTTTTCACCGTTTTCCGAGGACAAACAAGTGCACCAACCACTATTTGTCAGTGACAGTCACCCGCTCTCTCAAGGCTTCAGCTGATGCTCCACCATCAAGTTGTACCACTTCTCTATTCCTCTTCGTTCTGTCTTTCTGCCTGTTCTAACTACATCTGATGAAGTTCGACATCAGTATATTATTTTTCATAATATGGCTCAGTGCTAAAGACATTGTCATTGTCATCAGTGTCATGTTTGGGGCTCTGGTTTTGGTTGGGGGTCTCGATTGGTCCTGAGTGTGGTCCTGCCCTTCCTCGGGTTGACCAATCCGGGCCCTCAGTTACTTGTGCCTGGCCCTAGGTGTGTCTAGTCACCTCGTTAGTGTGTGTGTATTTAGTTCCCTGGTTGTGGTCAGTCGGTGTGGGATCATTAATGCTTGTCGCGGTCACCTCTGGTCTGTTACTTTGATTTTGGATCCTTTCAGATTTTTGTTTATTTAATACTAACCAGTACCCCGGTTAGTGTTTTTGGTAATATAAAGTATGTCAGTTTAACCTGCATTCCTGCCGTGGTTCTCCTGCCTCCCTGCATTTGGGTCCTCCACTCCGCACTCGTGACAGACTCAACTCCGGACAGTGACAGATCCATAACAATCAGTGTCATTATCAGACATGTTATCGTTTGTTTTCAGTTATAATTACGATGGAACACGCGCATCTGTCAGCTGCATGAAAAATATAGTGCCAGGCGGCAATGAAGTCTGACTTTTTTTCTAATTTGCGTTTTTGTCATGCAAATGTGTAACTCTTTTGAACACACATTTTTTTTTAGAAGAAAAATGCTTTATTTCTGTGATCCCAGCTAATTAGCTGGACTACTTTCGTCTCAACCAAAACCAGACCAGATCTCGGGTCACAGGAAGTTGTCAGGGGTAAGTCTGTGCTGATTGCACACCATTGTAGGTGAGGATGCCATACAGATTAATGTCCAAAAACCCGAACTATCCCTTTAAGGCCGGGAGCGCGTGATCGCGCTTCTATCGTGAAAGCCGGGAGTGCTCCAGCGCTCTTCTCCTTTTAAAGCCGGGAGAGCAGATACGTAATTTTGTTTTGACCAATTATTGGTGTCTTAGCCGATGAAATCTATCAGAATATACACGAGACATGCCTGAGAGGCGGGTGGATCGGAGCGTGGGGATATAATTTCCCTCTGCTCCGGTTCACCTGCTCCTAATTTGAATGCACCACACACACACACACTTGTATATACACTGGGTGGGGTCACATTCAAGGTTTAGGGGTAGAGTTCGCCAGTCGGCGAGCTGGCGGACTCAGTAACAGGGGTTAACTTTCACTAAGAACGCTGGAGTGACGACCGGGGCCTTTCCCCGCTGGGCCTGGGGTTCGGGGGTGCCGGCTGTCCTCCGGTGCCCCCATCTCCCCTTCTGCCCCCGGTATTCCGTCCTTCCACACGGCGGGGGGTGGGGTGGGCACGGCTGCCCTCTCCGCTCCGCTGTCCGGCCCCTCTTCGGCGCCGATGCCTGGGTGCGGGGGCTCCCCGGGGGCTGCCAGTTGGTCAGGCTGGGGCTGGGTTGGGGTGGGGGGAGCGGGGGCTTTGGACCGGTGGGGGGCCTTCAGTGCCCCGTCCTGCTGCGTTGGGATGGGGGCGCGGGCCGTGTTGGGGTGGGGGGCGCTCCTGCTCCTGGGTTTGCTCTCCGGCCGGTGGTCCTGGCGGGGCCCGGGGGTCGTCCTTTGGCGCTGCCGCGGCCTGGGGGGCCCTGAGGTGTTGCGCTTGCTCTGTCCTGGCAGGGGTCGACGGCTCCCCTCTTTGGTGGAGATTTTCATGCATGCCAGATCCACCACACCAGCATCTATCGAAACTCAGACACAATCTGCTTCTTCCTCAGGTCATTGATTCGGTGGAGGCTGGTGTCTGTGGATCTCACTCTGCTTCATTTGTCCTTCCTTCCTTTCCTCAGTCTCTCCTTTGGTCTCTTGAGGTCTCCCTGATTTTTTGGAATTGAGATGTTTCTGGGGTTGGTGAAGAACTCTGGTTGGTGGCCCGGTGGGTGGTGTCTGGTCGGTGCTGGATTTCACTTTCCTTTGTTTTCTTTGGTCCCCTCGGGTCTCCTGACGGCGGTGTTCGGTTTAGGTGAACGGTATGGGATTTTTCCTAATAGGTTTTTGGTGAGCTAACGAATACACACATGCACATACACATACTCACCCACATACAAAAAAAAAAAAAGAGCAATGATGATGACATTACCGAATGAACAATACTGAGCTCTTTAGAGAGAAAAAAGAAAAAAAAAGAATATACACGAGAGGGTGACTTGGGCCTCGTAGCAAGTCATGGAATTTATTTGAGCATTTATTTTGACGCAAATTCAAGTTATGAAATAAATGACGCGATTAACGATGGTATGGGAGGAATTCGAATCAGTGAGTCGACAGTGACATACTGTTAAGAAATATGTTTGTAAACAATGAGGAGGATGAAAATTTGGACGGCTTTGTAACGAAATAGTCCACAAATAATTACCACTCGATCACTCGAGTTTACTACAACTGTGCTCCAGTGTTGAAGGTAAATATACCCGGATATGTGACACAGTTGTTTAAAATAAATAAATAAATAAATATATATATATATATATATATATATATATATTGAAGGTTTGTAATAATAAACTTAGGTTTGTGTAAATGCCATAGGTGTAAACTCTGAAATGTTTTTGGAATTATGTTTCTGTCTGCTTCAGGAGCTGAGATATAAATTATTTAGTAGGCATTAACAATTTTATTGAATTTCCCAAAAAACTTCAGGTTTTCGGGGGTGACGCGAAAGTCACCCATAGGTTTTAGAGCAGGGGTGGGCAAACTCGGTCCTCGAGGGCCGGAGTCCTGCAGGTTTTGGATGTTTCCCTTCTCCAACACAGCTGATATATGATCAGCTCAACAGCAAGCTCTGCATAAGCCTGATAACGATCCTGTTAATTGGAATCAGCTACGTTGAGCAGGAAAACATCCCAAACCTGCAGGAGTCCGGCCCTCGAGGACCGAGTTTGCCCACCACTGTTTTAGAGGCATGTTGTGGCAGGTACTTTAGGTCTTAATGGGTTGAACTGCAAGAAAGATGTGCTAACTTAATTTGTATTTATGGTAATTATTTCTTTGTACATTGTGAAATGTTCTTCTTCAGCAATCAGGCGAGATCAATCAAAATACGCTTGAAAACAAATTGTCTTTTGGGCTTTTAATATTGAAACTTCATTAAGCACAGGTCTGACAAAGCCGTCTTCATACAGCATTGTCTGTAAGTAAGTGTTTAGAAAAGAATAATGGCAGAGACAGTGAGATGACAATTTACAGCAATCTTAAACAAAGAAGTACTTTCCTATGTTGACGATATCGCAGGAGACTTCTCTGCCAAAGTCTTCCTGGTCTGGCTTCACAGAGAGCCTTCATGAAGTGAAAGGCTCATTGTTTAAAAAGCGGATGGTCACAACAAACAATAAATATGTTATGCTGATGCTTGCAAAGTAGTTATTTTCCATAACAACATTCATTATTAACCATTGTTTAGAATGTAACGTTGACTATACTCCAGTTTAATTCAAGTGCAAATGTGCCTTTGGAGGTTTACTCTTTTAAATAATCCTTCATAAAAATCAAGTGATGCAATTTGTTATCACTAATATATTATGAACAAAACACGTGAAAAGTTTTATATGATCAGTTATGATGTGTTTTTTATTCGGGATAATAAAAATCACAAAAAGTAGCAGTATCGAAAAAAAATTGCCAAAAACTAAACCAGTATCGTATCCAATCAAAATTGTCTGGTATTGTTTATCATTAATCCAGTGGTCTGAACATATTTCTATAATCATTCATTATAATGATTCTATTACATGAAACATATTTAATTAAAGAAATTAAATAAAATCCATCGACTGTATAATTAAGTAGACATACAAAGTAGACATACATGTTTTGCATTGTTGTCTTATTAAAGGTCATACATGTATTCAAGTTCATACATTTCTGTAATATAGAGGTGTGTATACATTATTTAGCTTGGGTAAATATATATTTTCTTCCCAGCCGAAACATGGTACAGTGACTCTGACACTGCCAAGTGCTACAGTGATTAATCCCGTCCTGTAAAAGGAGTGGAGGTCCCCATGCCAATGAAGAAAACAAAGTAAATATTGCTGCTGTAGAAATAATTTCCAAACAAAACACAGTAGTTTATCTTGGTGGCAGTGTGAAAAGACAAAATGCAAAATCCTGTGATGGGGTTGTGTTGTTATATCGGGCCTACGCGTGAACATTACCAAAGAGAGGACAGCGTCTCTTTTCATAACCCTTTTGAAAGTAAAAGAAGATGGCAGCTGGAGTCCGAAAGGCTTCCCACTGCAAGTCAGCTTGTCCACCTGTATGAAAATGCTTTGATTTGAGCTTGAGAGCAAAGCAAAGAGCATCTTGCTAAACACACATACATTTTAATGATGAGCTTGAGGAAGAGAAGCATGACAGCACTCAACATCCCTGACCAATCAGAGGTATACGCTGGACTTGCAGAATAAAGAATGAGTTGACACGTCATCCAAGACACCACGATTCAGGAGCAAGTAAATGGGGAAAGCGAGAGGAAGCTTGTGCTGCACTTGAATGTGGTTGTTGTTGAATTCAAACTTAGTGGCACAAACCAGCTACTCATTAGACAGGAATCTCTGTATTCAGTCTCTGTCTAGACTGAAGCTCATTAAGACTTACCTCCATTCATCAATGGTACAAGAGTTGGTGTAGAATTGCAGGATAAAGATCCCCGGGTTCACTTAACAACTTGTTTATTAACACCACAATTGGGAGCTTACAAACGAAGCGTACTGTCCGGATGTGTCTGAACTCTCGTTCCCAGTCTCGCGAGATGAACATGCAAACGAAGCCATCCTGAATAAAAAATTTGATTAGAAGCATCTATTATGACATTGAACAGTAGTTGTCATACATTGTCCTCATTGTTTTGCATGCAGAAAGCGCAGATATGTTTTCTGTAAAAGGCATTCATGCATGTTCACTTCAATTTGGAGTTATATTTAATTATTATTTATTCATTTAATTTTGGTTAATAAATATATATATATATATATATATATATATATATATATATATATATATATATATATATATATATATATATATATATATATATATATATACACATATATTTACAATATAAGGGCTGGGTATAAATTCAGATTTCCAAAATCGATTCGATTCAGAAGGGCTCGATTCGATTTGATTCACATTGATTTTCAATTTAGTTAAGGATTTCATGCAGTACCGATTTTACTTTTCTTTGGAAGACATTCTCAGAAGTAGCAATGTTGCAAATAGTAGAAACGTATTTCTCTTACTTGGTGCATTAGTAAAAATATGAATATTTGCATTTATAATTGAATCCAATGCAGTTACATTAATCATTGAACACGACCTGATCAAAACAACAGGGCTATGTTAATAAAGTGGCAAAAATACTAACACTAACCTAAATCACGACATTCACATTGCTGTGACAGTTTTTATGCTAAGTTATTAATAATAAAAAAATAATAAATTAATTTACATAAGAGACACAGACAGTCATAGTGCATAATTATGCATCCACATTTTGTGTTTTTATGTCCAATTTCTTACCTTACTTCTTTTGGGGGGGGTATTTGTGTTCAGTCTTTCGTTTTTTCTTTCATTTAATGTACAGTTTAATTACTGCCACATGCATGCACCCCGTTTAATAAGGTGGCGGTAATGCACCAAAAGCACCTGCCAACCGCGATAAGAAAGAAGAAGAAGTCATGCATTGCCGCCAGTGGCCTTCTTCATAGCCATAGGTATGTATCTATGCTAAAGAAGGGGGCGCTAATGAATCAAAAGTATTTGACAACCATCAAATGGAAGTAGAAGAAGTAGTCCGCCGTCTTGTGTAAGTTATAGTGTAGTATGATTTATTTACTATTTAGAGCAGCATAATGCGCAGTAAATGATCAGGATTCTACTTCTGGCTCCAATGTGACGCAGAATTTTAGTTAAGGTAAGCCATTTAAAACTACTGCAAAAAGAAAAGCTTTTCCATAGTGCATCTGTCTAAACAGTGTGTGTTTGCATGTGTGTATTTTTCGAGGGAGACCCGCGATGCGATCCGCTTGCATTAAAACACAGCCCATTTTTAAAGTTATATAGCAATCAGCAGCTCTGAGCAGCTCATACTTGAGCTGTTTCCTTTCTTTGTAAGCACTGGGCTCCTTTTGGGGTACTCTGAATAACAGAAGGGCAAACGAACAACGCTCACATGAGGTTTTGAACAAGTACGTGCTCACCCCGGGCACATTAATTTACCAGAAAAAGCCGTATTAAAAATATCGATACATGGTTTTATGAATCAATATTGCATAGATGACAGGTCAAAAGTTTAAACTGAGAAAATGTATAATTTTAAGGGGAAAATATGTTGATTGTAAATTTCCTGGTGCCAACAAATCTCAAAAAAGTTGGGACAGGTAGCAATAAAAGGCTGGAAAAGTCAACTGCACTTACACAATTACACAAAAAAAACAGCTGAAAGACCAGCTACCACTAATGAGGTCCATTGGCAACTTGATTAAAGTATAAAAAGAGCTTTTCGGAGTGGCAGTGTCTCTCAGAAGCGAAGATGGGTAGAGAATCACCAATTCCTCCAATGTTGCGCAGAAAGATAGTGGAGAAATATCAGAAAGGTGTTTACCAGTGAAAAATTGCAAAAAAGTTGAAGTAATCATCATCTACAGTGCATTACATCATCTAAAGATTCAGAGAATCTGGAACAATCTCTGTGTGTAAGGGTCAAGGCCGAAAAATCATACCGGATGCCCTTTAACGGCACTGCACCGCAAACAGGAATGCTTACTGAAAAAATTATGGGTGAACACAATCCACCGTGCCAGCCACCGTTGCAACCCAAGTTCTTATCAGCGCTCAGTTTATAAGCCTGCATCTATGATGGTATAGGGTTTCATGAGTGCGTGTGGCATGGGCAGCTTCCACATCTGGAAAGGCATCGTCAATGCAAAAAAGGTATATTCCGATTGGAGAACAGCATATGCTCCCATCCAGGCATCATCACTTTCAGAGAAGATCTTGCATTTCTCAACACGATAATGCCAGACCACATGCAGCACCAATTACAACATCATGGCTGCGTAGGAAAAGGATCCGGGTATTGAAATGGCCAGCCTGCACTCCACTTCTTTCACTTCTAGAGCACATTTGGCGCATCATAAAGGGGAAGGTGCAAGAAAGAAAGCCCAAGACAGTTGAACAGCTGGAGAGACGTGTGTTAGACAAGAATGGGACAGCATTCCTATTTCTAAACTTGAGAGACTTGTCTCCTCTATCCCCAGACGCTTGCAGACTGTTGTAAGAAGAAGAGGGGGTGCCTCACAGTGGTGAAATGGCCTTGTCCCAACTTTTTGAGATTTGTTGACGACATAGTTTTCCCTTAAAAGTATACATTTTCTCAGTTTAAACTTTTGACCTGTTCTCTATGTTCTATTCTGAATAAAAGATTAAAATTTGGCACGTCTACATAATTGCATTCTGTTTTTATTCACAACTTGTATAGTATCCCAACTTTTGGGGAATTTGGTTTGTGTGTGTGTATATATATATATATATATATATATATATACACACACACACTCATAAATACATACAAAATAAATCCTACACGGCTACATTAGACATTTTGTATTGATTTTCTTTATTTAATGGAAAAAGTACTTTTTATCTTTTCCTTTTTTTATGCTGATCCGAAAAATTATCCGATCTGTGACTCAAATCCGTTGCATCACTACTACTAATAGATTTTGTACACAGGTACATTTATCAATAATAATATACAGTGGGATATGTATGAAACCCCTCACATTTACTGCACTTCATGTACAAAGTTGTAGAAAGGAATGCAGTATGCATAAAATACTGCCATAATGTTTGATAATTCAACTACATTAAATCACTTAAATTGTCAATCTGAGCAAACATCACACAAGGGGAGTGTCTACAGTATGTGTGTCTTATGTGCCCGTTTGCTTGATCCAACCTCCAAATGATTGATGCAAAGATTCAGTGTCAAACTGCACACGGGAGGGTTCAAGATCAGGCCACATATTTAAACATGAGTGTTGACATTAAAAGGTGACCGGATGCTCAGATACAAGCAGAAATGTGAAGCCAGAAAAGACGTCAGCGTCGTCCTTTACTTCACTGCAAATGTCATCCATAATTCCTCTGACAGTTCACAATTAAGATTAGATTATGGAAATCAAAACAGGGGAAATCCAGCCCTACCCTGCTCTTATGTAGGCGGCTAAGCCATAAAAGCAATGGGTGGACACGGTAAATAAATCCCAAGTAGATTTGCTACAACTGTCGGGTCACGTGATTCCTCATGGACGCTGTCTCGCGTAATGCAATAAAAGACAGCAGCACGCAAGATATAGCATGTGGGGGTGAGCATTTGCCTTTTGAAGTACATGACGTGTCTGACCTTGTGTGTCCACACTCTCAAGGCATTAACCTTAGGGTGATTAAAGCTTGTCGCTCTGCTCATATTGTTGAAATGCGATGGCATTGCCATTGTTGGGATGAAGCAGGTAGCTGGGACGCAGCCTAAGAATCGCACAGTTGTACTGATTTAAATGTGGTAATGATTTTGTCAGTCGCGGTCTTTCATTATTGCCTCGATAAATGGCAACTCTTCTCAACCGTAGCTTGCCTATTTTCTCGCTCATCTCTAAATCCAGCAGAGGACTGCTCCACTGGTTGCCACGCAACTGACCTCCCTGCAGCATCCACATCCTCTTGTTCTCTTTCTCTCTCTTTTGCTGCTTTTGCTCCTCTGTCTTTCTTGCTAGCACTAACCAGCATCTCCTTGCAGAAGCCTGCTAAAAGGGGTCATTTTACTCTTTAGGGTCAATGTGAGATCAGTCATTTTCTATAACGCGTGTGCTCAGTAAGGTCAAGCTGGAGCCTACCTCAGCTAACTTGGCAATTACTGTATTTTATAGTTCTGGACATACAAACAATGTCTGCATCATTTTTTCCCTACAAAACAGACTTGAGTAGTCATTTTAAGGTTGTTTCCAGCAGATTGTTAACTTAGCTTTGCAAGATGAATTCTCACGGTATTTGGGAATTCACAAACTCTGGAGAATACATCTTGTACCGAGCTAGTTGATTTCCACCCATAGTTCGGACTAGTCACAGAACGACATTGTGTTTGGGGATGTGATATGCAGCTGTGACGAAACCAGGAAGCGCCGACGCCGGGGGAAACAAACAAACCTAACATGGATGAATGGATTCATGGATACCTTATATAGTGGGAAGCCATTTTGCCACTTGCTGTCTACTGAAAAGGACATCACAGTGCCTAATGGATCAGTTTGCAAATATCACACAACCAAACCCAGAAAACAGGTGAACTGTGACGGTCGTTACCAACTGTCCTGGGGGCGGCAATTACTTTTTTACTGATTGGTCCAAAACAGATTAAGATGATTGAAAATGACAACCTGTTTCAGTTCTTGAACAAAAAATACATATAGAGAAATGATTGGTGAATTTTATTCCCCACCAAACTTTTTTAGCCTATTGGATCTCCTTTGATTTTCTACTGTACCTGATGATGTGGAATATTGTAGCCTTGCATACAGGTAAAAACATCCATTTTCTGAACCGTTTATTACTCTGAAGGGTCACAGGGGTGCTGGAGCTAATCCCAGCTTTCTTCGGGCGGTAGGCAGGGTACACCCTGAACTGGTTGCCAGCCAATCGCAGGGCACACAGAGATGCACAACCATTCACACTCACAATCACACAAGTTAGACTCTTTAATTAACTTACCATGCATGTTTTTTGGAATGTGGGAGTTAACCGGAGTACCCGAAGATACCGGGAGTTGGATATGCTAACCATTTAAACACTGTGCCGCCTTACAGGTAAATATTAGTCATTATTCAAAGAATATCCTAATTTTGTTGGTTATTAATACATACACTATAATGTATTTATTGTCCCTCAGTAATGTATAATGGATAGAAATAACTTTTTTTTTTTTTTTTTTTTTTTTATCACATGACTATTCAATAGCCACGCTATGACACTGCCCTGTGGTGTCATGTGGCATACTATTAGTGCCACTGGCTGTGAGGAATGATTGATTAATTTTAGAATACAGACCATCCCAAAATAAGCGCATTTACCACTGAACCTCCATTTATAGGGGACTTTGTCATATTTCCTGATACGACAAGGGCAGGGGTGAATTTGTCTCCCTGTGGAAATATACTTTATATATAGCATCATTATTTAGCCTAATTGCAGTGAAGGGTTATGTGCTTCCTCGTTGTAATGAAGTATATGCATCTATCACACTGGATATACAAATTGATTGCATGTGTGCACAACACAAAGGATGCTGTAACTAACATTGGGATAAGAGCATTCATTGTGTATGCAAAGCATACATTTACATATTGCGATAGAATACGTCACATGGAGGTAGAGACAGGATTGTCCACGTACTAACATCTCCACTCTACCGCTCACTTCTCTATATTTTCCACACATTGCCAAAAATGTACACACACACACGCGTGCTGTCGAAAAAAGACAGTTGGCCCCCATCTGTCAGTATGATTCATGAGGAATGGGGATCTAGCCCCATGAGCACCGAGTTCTCACACTGAATGGCCCAGTCCGAAAACTCGAGGAACACCATTTTCTTTTATGAGGAATCTTAGTAAAAATACGAAATCATGTTTTGCTGCCCAAAATTTGAATTAATGGAGAGCTACCCAATCTATCATGACACAACTTGTTCCTTGGAAAATAATTTCCATGATGCAGAGTACATTCTGGCTGGCGACAATGATGTCCCAATTCTTAGCATTCGACCCCCAGACATTTTAAATCATACATTAAGTGAAAACGTGTTTGTATTCGTGCATATCATTAAATAATTGTCATTTGTCTTCTCATTGGCCAGTGCTCACTTTTTTTTTTACACGAGAGAAAAGTCAAGTCACTTTAGCAACAATATAGATCAAATCAGCAGACCCTTACAATAAGTTAGAACACCAACGGGAACACGCTGTGTTGCCATGACTAACAGTTACCACTTAAAACAATAATAATAATAAAAAAAACATCCTATGAAATGTGGGCATTTGCATTTTAGTTGCGGAATATTTGTTATATATTTATGTAGGAGAATATTTAAAAAATTAATTGAATGCGTTTTCATATGGTTCTTGTTGTCACTATAGGCATGTGCTGATTTTCCATTTGGACGGTATAACAATGAGCAAAAATATTGCTATGTCACGATATTAAAATTAGAGCTCTAAAATGTCCTTTTTTTTTTAAATGCAGTATTTGGGGTGAATAAAAACAGATTCCCCACCAACCCAACCATTGAACACAATAAATGTATTTTTTTTATTTTATATTAATATTAATATTTTGTACATTAACAAACATGTCCCACGTTAGGTTTAATTAAATTCTTATGTTTAAATTCTTCTTAGCAAGTCACAGTATCCAATCAATGGCTAGCTCTTTTTTATAACAGAGCCCAGCTACTTCTGTTGTCAATTATGTCCCACTGGCACCTACACATGTACAATGTTTTCAGTTTGTTTTGTTTTTTTTAACTGCCAAGCCAGCCATTTTTATCTATCACTAATTCCAACTCCCGTCTCTTCTTCCCCCCTCCTCCACTTCCGCATGTAACGTGTGAGGGTTCGCTGGTGGTTAATGGAACACTCATTATAAAATGAGAAAGCAGGATGGAGACGGATTTCTTCTGGAACAACGCTGTTTGTGTTTACTAGTCACACACGCAACTACAGCGACAACACTTCCTGACCACTCCTCAGCTGACCAACACTAACCAATCAGGAGCTAGCAAACTTTAGATAAATGCAAGAGAAATAGAACAGCAGATTCAACACGTCAACTTGCCACAACGAGCCACCAATTAAAGCTAAAGGAGCCGCACGTGGCCCGCGAGCTGCGCAATGAGTATCACTGCTATAGGCACTCACAGTACAATAACCTTGTAACCTTTGTTCATAATCACAAATACTACGAGAGTACATCTCGTACTGTTCCCACGTTTGCACCTTTTTTTTAGGTCGGCCCAATCAGGCGTTGTTTAGGGCTGGACAAAACTACACACCTAACATGGACGAAAGGACGCTGCAATTAATTCTGTTCTCGCAGAATTACTCACCGTTTCCTTGTTGAATGTTGAACAGTGAGAGGCGCCTTGTGCATTTTCATCTGGTAAAGATGTTTGTACGTTTTTTTTCTCCTAAAACGAGACCGAAATATGACATTTTCATCCGTGGTCGTGATTGGTCAAAAAAAAACGTCCACAAGATGCCGCATCGTCCAAACAGCTCGAAGTATTGTACAGCAAGTCCCTCCTTTTCCGAACGGATCTGTCAAGTGAAGTTCCTGTACAACACAGACATTAGACATTTGTCTAATTGTGCGAGACAAGCATAAAAAAACATATTTTGTAAATACTGTTTTATCTTACTTAATGATATTTATAGGCAGCGAGTGGAAACGTGGTAAGTAAAGGTTGTGGGTCCAAATCTGCTTTGGTGGGTTTTGTCTGGATACTCGACAGTACTTCCAGAAGAAGAAAAAAACATGCTTGTCTATCTGTTAATTGAGAAATTGCTCATAGATTGTGAATGTAAGTTTGAATGGTCATTTATCTTCATGAGCCTTGTGATTGACTGGCGACCAGTCAACTTACTCACAACGGCCCTAATAAGGACACACGTAAAGAACAGGGTTCCCTATATAGTTCTTAAACCAAAGGCCAAATTATGTCAAGGTTGCCAAGTCGTGGGACAAACTGCCAGGGAGGGTTTTTTATTTTTTTTCATTGGACCACTAAATATTGTCTTATGTGCAGATGGTATGATTTGATACAGCCACAATTATGGCTGTACGACTTGTAGTTGCTAAACTATTTGACTGCCAAAAACATTAAATAACGTTTAGTAAAATCCTACGGAGGGCTGCCAAAGACGTTAAAAGACGTTCACTATGTTTTGTTTTTTTGGGGGGGGAAACGGGTGGAGGAAAGCCTTGGCCAGCTGTGCTGAAAGTATCAAGCAGATCGAGTTAGTATAATGACTATTGTTGGCCCCTAGATGGCAGCGATGACTCTCTTTGGACAATATTGGGTAGGCGTCAGTAGAAGACGTGAGGCGGTGCTAGAGTGTTGAGGGGAGAATAGCTGAGGAAGCGAAAATGGCGACCGGTTGCAAGCAGCTGATGCTTGAGCATTTTTTTCAAAGACGAAAAGCATCGACCAATGCTAAAGAGCACATTGATGACGACGATGATGATGATGGTGACTCCGAGGTTGACGCCGAAGTTGGAAGCGTTGACGCGGCGGCTATGATCACGTCGTAAAGCCTCACCGGCTAGCGATGCTAACGCCGGAAAACGCGGAGCACAACCGAGCACTTCTGCACAGGCGGACGTTCAATCGGACAATGAAGAGTACCCCGAGTCCAATGCATATTCATCGGAGTGGGTACAGTCTGATCACGGAGAAGACACTGGTTCTGGACTACGATGCCACCATGAATGGAGTGGATAAGATGGATCAGAACATCTACCACCCGGTATAGGAACTGAAGGACATGAGGAAGCCAGACGTAACACCACCGTAACGTCACCGTATCACGATCCTGATAATAGACTTGATGGCAACATGGCCAAACACACACTGCAGTATATACTTGCTATTCCCCGGAAAAAAAGGCCGGCAAGAAAGTGTAGCATCTGCACGCGAAGGGGCAATCGCAGTGAAACTAATCTGTTGTGCAAATCCTGCTGCGTCTTCTTGCACGCAGGGGAGTGTTACACAAAAAGAAAAACTGTATTTGAAACATCCACATAATTGTAAATAGTACCACAGTTGCACCCATTTGTAAATAGTTTGCCAAATTGTTGGGTCAAATTGTTACACTGTTGAATGTAAATAAACGTATTTTGCTATCAAAAAACACTTTTTCATTGTTGGTGGTAGTGTTTTACAGAAGTAAAGCACTGTTTAGGTGTTGTGGCATCATTCATGGGGAAAAAAAAGGTGTCAAATTCACTAGAGTGCATGAAATAATATCGTTTCACAAAAATCTTGATTTCTCCGTATTTTGTTTCAAAACAGAGCATTTGGATGAAAACTAACCATTTTCTATTGTTGATTACTGAAAAACGGAATAAGGTAGAAACAAACTGATGAAAGATGAGAGTTCAATCTTTCATTTGGTAGTATGTGTGTTTCCATAGTCCAAACACAATTTTTTCTGTGGACCTTGAAAGATCAGTCAAAATGCTTAAATCGGCTGGCACTCACAGCATCCCTTTTCTGAAAACGTCTGGCAGTCAAAGAGTTAACCATGACAATGCGCCAGCTCACGATCCCGAGCATCCGATAGTTTCTGACAGAGAAGAATATCCCCGACCTGGCTCAGTGTCTAGTTAGATCCCTCCTCCTTTTGTCAATTTGTGTGTGTGTGTGTGTGTGTGGGGGGGGGGGGGGGGGGGGTCTCTCAAAAAGCCCTGTTTTGAAATTGTTAATGACATTAAGATTGTGGGGGTCCCAGAAGGGAGTGCATGAAGGTGCGGCAGCAAAGATGCATTACATCAAGGAGATTTACTTCAAAGGAGAAAACTTGTCATTTCAATTTTGATATAAATCGTTTGTGACAGCAGTCCTGGAACCTTTGTGACACACCATGCATTGAGTGGCATTGTATTTCTCAATGTGTTGCATTGGCAACATACCTACCGCAATTTTGAATTTCCGCAAAGGTTGACTTTTTATTTGTTAAACTTTTTCCCATGAGCATGTCTCAAAATTCACCCAGTTATGGAAGGAATTGTAATTTCTGTTTAACATTGAGGTCACACCCGCTCGTCATTGTTTTTCAAAAGAAAAACTAAGCTCTTGCAAACCTGATCACATTCAATCTCCTGTGAAGTTAGGCCAGAACTTTAAATTGCAGCCTGTGCAATCCCTTTAAATTATTTCCATCACCATCATTGTGACTTTAATTGATCGAGAGAACAAAGTAGTTGAGCGCCATGTGTCTGCCAATTACCCTCGCTCTCTCTGCAATGGGAGATCTCTGCATAAATCACCTGACAGTGTTGACTGGCAGCTCGGTTTCTATCTCCAGCCTGGTTGCTGCCATTACAAAGATGTCAGCCGCAATTGTGATATCATCAGGGGAAAAAAGCAACTGATGTACAGTATATATAGAATATTCTTTTTTTGCAGCCATGCACACACCACATTTTCTGCTGGGGAACGAGCAGGAAAAGGATAAGAAGGGGTCCAGGGGAGTAAGATATAAGTGCAATTACACTGGCTGATGTGCTTTGGCACATAGTATGATGTTGGTGGAGGATAAGACAGCAAGACACACACACACATTCGGGAGAACACAGTGCTCAC
Organism: Leptonotus elevatus; assembly: GCF_054856555.1. Lineage (NCBI taxonomy): Eukaryota > Metazoa > Chordata > Actinopteri > Syngnathiformes > Syngnathidae > Leptonotus > Leptonotus elevatus. The sequence continues at coordinate 7,015,896 of NC_141240.1, read as the reverse complement.
ACACAGCCGGCCAAGCTAAAACGGATAAGGAGATGCAAGCCTCCTCCTACACCAGGAAACAGATGAGCTTCTTTCCTCGCCACCAAATGACATACACACACTTGAGGGTTGTGAGACATGGATGGCATGAGATCAAAATATTATTGGCATACAGCCCAGTGCAGATGATTACACCAGACTGAAGGAAAAAACAAACCTGCATCCTGCTTATTTTCTTTAGTTTAATAAGCAATATTAAATGACAATTCACAATAGATTAGGTAACCATAACACGTAACAAGTAATTTGTAATAATTTTGAACAGAAACTTCAGTTACTGTAATCTACAATAGTCACTGATATTATAGTCAGCGAGTTCATGGTGTAGTCACTTTCCTAGCTGTCCTCAACCATGAAACGGTCAAGCGTAGATGAATGAAACTAAATGGTAAAAGTAACATTATATATGCCAGTTTAGAAAAAAAAGCAGCAAGCAATATGTATTTCAGAAATGTTATTTTATTGTTTTTGTGCATCAGGAATCCACTGGGTGAGAAAATGGAGAGCAGCCAGACAAGCATTTTTTTATGCCAATAATTGTACACGCTCAACACTAACAGCACTTACCCTGTAATCATTGTGTGATCATTTGAGACTGGAGTTACGGTACACTGCAGGTCCAAGTATCCAATTCCACTGTAATGCCAATATCAACATTTTTTTTCTTCCAATTCTTCATGTAAGCGGCTGTACTACTCTGACAGTGACTGATCTCCATTGATCTTGGAAGCTAAGCAGGGTCTTGGATAGTAGTTGGATGGGAGACCAGCTTGGAATGTTAAGTGCTGTTATAGCTTACCTGGTCTCTGAGGGGGCAAGCCAGCCCAAATCAGTGCCAATTCCACACCCAAATAACAAGGGATTGTTGGAGTCAGTCAGGACAAACGTTTCATAAAAAAAAAAAAAACTACACCCAAAAACAGCCACCTTGAACAGAGAAGATTTACATTTTTCAATGTATGCGTCCTATATGGCGATGTTTACATATTATCTGATTCCCCGAGGTGGGCTGTCCGTCAGGACCAGGGTTATTATAGTTTTGGGAATTTTCATTTTAGTTAGTTGTATTTTGTTTAGAATTTTTATTTTTAGTTAGTTAGTTTTAATTAGTTTTCAGTGTGGTTCAGTTTTTATTAGTTCTAGTTGTTTTTTTAAAATGGTTAGTTTTAGTTTCAGTATTATTTTTTTGTGTATTACTTGTGCTCAATATTGAATAAACACCATGGTAAAAAAAAAAAAAATAGTAACACATTTCTTACCTAGTGTTGCATTTCAGCTGAGTTAAATGAAAAAGCAGGCGAGTCGAGCCATTGGAGCCAAAAGTCAAGCAGGTAAATTTGTCGCCTAACAGCGACTTCATCTCAAGGTGCCTTTTTTTCTGGCTGCTGCTAGATGACATCACTTCTATGTGACACACTTACAAAAGTCATTATTCTAGTTAATATCAAAATAAATATATTTAAAATAAATATATTTAAAATCATCCACAAAGGCTCATGTATTAAATTAATTACCAAAGACTAAAACGAAGGGCATTTTCGCTATGATTATAATTTTCGTTTGTTTTGTAAACATAGTTTTCGAAAAAAAAAAAAAAGCATTTTCCTTTTCATTTTATTTTGTTAACAAAATAGTTTTTTTAATTTTAGTTTTTTCGTTCATTTTTGTGAACTAAAATAACCTTGGTCTAGACTGACGGACTGTCCATCAGTCTGTCGCCAATGGACCCCCGTCTTGCTGATGAATGGCGAAGGATGAAGAACTTAAAAAAAAAAAGGACTAAGCAACAACAGACGTGAATTTTCTCTGTCAGTGTAATCATCACCCACCGCGTCAAGTACCGACATACTCAGTGTTGGGAATTTTGCTTTATACAAGTAATTAGTTATAGTTACTCATGTCTGAGTTATTAATTGAAGTACTTTACAAAAAAAGTAACTCTGTACCAGGCAGAGTAACTATTTTCATTACTTTAAATATTTTTTTTATATCAAATAATTTGGATTATTATTATTATCTTATTATTATTATTATATATATATATTTTTTTTAATATAAGTTCAAATTATGTCCAGGCTACATAGGGTATTTTCATTGTTTTTTGTGAACATTTATGTCACAGAAATGTCTCACTCAATAATGACAGATGTCAAATGTCACTGCCAATTACTACAGCAATCAGAAAAAAAAACTTGATATACGGTGATTTGTGGCAAATATGTCGCCCTATCCAAAAGTTACAATCCTGGTGGATTCTTGCAACTTTTAGATCCTTGTTGCTCAAAGTGGGGGGAAAAATAAAAAGTCAACCTTCGCGGAAATTCAAAATTGCGGTAGTTATGTTACTTGCTAAGCACAATTGCATATTGCGCCTTCTTTTGCATCATTGCTACAACCAGCCATGGACCACCAATAATGGATGTTTGATTCTGTTGAACTCCGGAACACCTGTTGTTGTCAGACAAGTGACCGGAGCATCCTCCTGCAGCTATCCCTCTCATTCACCAGGCGCCCAGGCACCTTGTCTCTCCGTCTCTCTCACAACCAGAAGCTTATTCTCTCTGCTTCCATGTCCAGAGCTTTTCCCCAGACATTCCCACTTCACGCAGATGCTATGTCGTTGGTGAGTTGATGCAACCCATCTCACAGGTAAATAGACTAGTAGGTAAGTAGACTGTAGCAACTAACCTGCACCCCTGCATTCAGCAGCCAGTATTTGCTCTTTTGCACTTGAAGGCAGCCTGCATTTCTACTTCCCAGGGGACAGGGAATTCTATGAGCAATTCTAAGTAGCCGGGGACTAAAGCAAAACATAACCCTTGCTGATATCATCCCTCTTGCTGGCCTTGTACTAGCAGTGTGGTGTTTCTCCCTAGCTGAGCACTGCTCTTCCAAGCTGCACTCGCGTTATTAGATTTGATGAATTATTTAGTTTAAAGTCCTATTTCTACATCTTGTCATTTTAATATGGTGCGGATATCAAATATGGTAAGACATTACAAAATCATTTCTCCACTTTTTGGCAGTACGTTTGGATCTTAACATGAAATTGTGGATGTACTGACGGATGAAAATCCGTGAAGTAACGCCTATAGACACTATGTCTTTGATTATCCATGCATTATCCAAACCGCTTATCATAACGAGGTTTGCGGTTCTTTGATTAATAATACCAACACAAAACATAAATGTGCAGTGCAGCTATTGTTTTTGTCACCTTCCTCACAGTCTGCACACACAGTAAATTCTGTAGAGTAAATTTGACTCTTGAGTAGGATCATAGAGACTCGGTTTTAGAGTAATATTGACACTGGAAAAGAGTAATATAAAGAATTGTAAAAATAAATAAAAAGTCATTCAAGGGTTGAGGAACAAACTCACGACCTTCAGCTTGGGAGACAGCCGATCTACTCCCTGAACCACGCAGCTCCTGCTGTGTGTTAGTATATCGCTCATGCCAGCTGGAATCTTCCTAAATCCAAGAGTTACACATTTGCTTGGAAGCAAACAGTAGGACGGGCATAGCTCAGGTGGTAGTGCAGCAGTCTTCCAAGCTGAAGGTCGTGAGTTAGTTCCTCAAACCTTCAGTGACTTCTTTTTTTCCCCCAATTCTTTATTTTACTCTCTTCCACGTGTAAATTGGTTTCACTCTGAATAGAGTCCAATTTACTCTAAAGAGTCAAACTGTGCAGTAAAAAGGGTCGTCATGTTATGATGTCGAGATGTAAAGTTTTGAAAAAGAAGAGGAGAAACAGCCATAAGAAAAGGTATGCAGATTTATATGAGTGATGTGGGTGAAAGTAGGCTATTGGCTATTGATTAGCCTCTTGCTTATATGTTGTTCGCAGAGTGTGCAAATCTAGCCAGGACCGCCTCTCACCGTAGTGCGTTTCGGCTGCATTCTTTTATGTAGTGATATGTAGAGGTGAACTTTTACACACTGTACCTTTAACTTATCATCTCACAGTAAACACCAATGATAATGATAATGCCCAAAGATGTACAGTACATTATAAAATGAAGCTACAAGCAGGGGTGGTCAAACAAAAGTTTAGCTTCCTTGTACAGCTGTCGTAAAGCCTAAATAAATTAATTTAAACTGAGCCCTGAACGTTCATGCTTGAAATTATTTTTTTAATTAACACTTTTGCTAAAATTATAGCTAGTTTTAGCTAGTTTTGTAAACGTACAATGTATTCAGTTAGTTAAAAATTTTTTTTTAAATTATTTAGTTTTTAATTTATTTGATTTACGAAAATGTTTATTGCATTTTAGTTTCAGTTATTCTGTTTGTAAACGTTAATCTTGGCTTCATCCAAGCAGTTTAGTCTGGTTAATCCTTGACCAGGACTTCGTGCCATTCTTAGCCTTTTATTCTAGCAACAGCTTTATGTTTTGGGTTTTATAGTTTTGGGGGATTTTGGGTCCTTGACCCGTGATCTTTCCATGAGACCAAGCCTTTTGACACTCCTGGCAGCGCACTTCGCTCCAGAATGCCTTGACCAAATTGACATTTCATCACAATTTGCACATACTCACGACACTCCGCGCCAGAGCAATGAAGCTGCCTCCATGATTCATCTCTGTGTCTGGAAACAAAGAGGTGACATGAATTGCCAAAAAGCACCAGATTTGTCTTTCAACAGGGCATTCTCCCAGAAGCGTTGTCAATATTCATTTTGACAAATTGTAGTCCCTTACAAGTTATTTAATGGATGAGTGAGGGTTTTCTTTAATGAATTGATGAATGAACAATGTTGTCTATATGTCCAGACTCACTGTGTAAAATTAAAACAGGCAAAACAAGTGAATATATGAAAAAAAAAAGGTTTGATCAGTTTTAATATTAAACATCTTGTCTTTGTAGTTTATTCAATGGAATATAGGTTGAAAAAGATTTGCAAATAATTTTATTCTGTTTATATTTATATTTTACACATCATCTCAACTTTATTGGAATTGCGGTTTGCGTATTTGTAACGTGTCAAGGTAAAAAGCACACATAAAAAACACCTAAGACAGTGTCATACCAAGGACAATCATCGTATCCCTAAAGACAGGAACACACCAAGGCAATGGTTGGCCGTCGGACAGTTGGTGCGCTTCAGCCGTCATTGGGTTAAAAACTGCCTGACGATGGGCAATTCGAAATATTGAATAAGCGTCTGCCATCAGATGCAGTCAGTGACAATTGATCACTCTGGCTAACTGTTTGTTAGCGAATCTGTGCATACTGTGCATAAGACAATAGGCAGAAGTGACACAAGCAAAGTGCTTGGTAAATATCATTAGCTCTTTCTATCCAAATCTATTTAACATTAGTCAGCTGATTAGTATGTCGAATCCATCCTTTCCAACAAGAGCAGCAAAATAATACTTGCTACAGGCATGAATTGGACAAGTTAAAAAGCACAAACTTCTGATGTAGCTGTGTCTTCTTAAGTAAAAAAAAATAAAATAAAGAAAGAAAGAATGGCAGGCAGCACTGGATTTCCTGACCTTGCTGTACTTAAAAATAAAATAAAAAACTGACCAAAAGAAAGGAGACCACTTCCAATGTAACCAGGGTAAATGGACACTTTTTTTTTGTCAAGTACAAAGACGTCTTGCTTTTTAAATTATTTCTGAATCACCCTCAGATGGCTCCAGAGAGAGCTGTGTTGGCAGCTCAGAGGAGCCCTGCTTTGTTGAGGATGAGCAAAGCTCCTGTACTCTGCTAGAAGAATCCACCATGAAGGGAAGAAATCATTCTCACAAGCTGGAGAGGAACGCCCATAGCATATTTATGACAGTAGCTAACTTGCAATACAGTGTTCCCTCGTTTTCCGTTGGGATTAGATTGCAGAAACCCAAGCAGCATTTTTAAACATATAGAGAGCCTGACATTGACGTCACGCGTCCCAAAATGGCCGTTAGTGCAACCATTTTGGGAGCATAGAAAATGCCACACTTGAACAATGATTGACAGCTGTTGTAGACCAGCTGCTACAACGAGAAGAGGCTAAAAAAAAGGATTGCGCATGCTCCAGGCTACCAAAAGAGGAACCAAATGTGTAGCCAATGTTGCACTTTGTACATGGTGGCTAAATCAGTAGATGCAAACTGTTACCAACGCAAAATGTGGGAGAAATAATCGGTTTCGTTCATTTATGCTGCTACGGTTTAATAGATATTACACAGTTGAATTTAATAACTGACCAACACCATAGAGAAGACTTTTTACGGTATAAATGACGGCAGCCGTGCCCAATTAAGCAACTGCTAAGTTGCTAACGTACATAGATAACATTGCAACACTTGCGTCAAACTGCCAACTTCGATGGCATTTTGAGCACACGTAAAAGAGAAATGAATCCGGATTGTACAAACTTGGAAAGCCTTTGTATGATCAGATTTGAAAGCACTTCACAGCAATAGAGGAGGTAAAATCCACATAGCAGCGTCGCCGAGGTGAAAAAAGCACTCCTGACACTTCATCGGCAATCTAAACCTGTCCACATCACGCATGTATATCATGTCCTTTTCATCAAACTGACTGTCAATGCTCTTGGGCAGAAAGTTGACGGATACATGCTAGCTTTAGCCTTCCTATCAGTTCTAGTCCATTAGCGCTGCGCCGCAACTTTTCCTACCGCAGGGGGGCGTGTTCAGAGAAAGTCACGTGACGTCAGGATCTCAATTATTATTATTATTTTTTAAATCTTATCTAGAAGCTGCATTTTTGACAAATTTATTCTGTTAGTTGTTTCAAACACTGTCTGTGGTGAGTGGTCATAATAAGCTATTGGTTGATGACAAAATCACCAAAACACATTAAAAGAAGCCCAAAGGTGTTGATTGAGAAGGATTTCATTTGTATACATCCAATGTTTATGAAGTGTTTATTTCTAAATGAAAACTTAAGACCCAACCTTTAAAGTTGCCCATATTTGTTAAACACTCATAATACTAGTAACGCATATTACTTAACATAATTGGTGAAACATTTTTACACTCAAAGATATTGAGTAGATTGGAAAGTTCTGACATTGGTTAAAAAAGAAAGCATGAATCATGAGTAAATCCAAGTAATCCAAGTACGTCTGAATGAATTGACTTGGCTCAACTACTATATAAATTAAGTAAATATAACTGAAATGCTGAGAAATTCCAAGTAATATTTTCAAGTATGTCTGAAGGAATCGACTTGGCACAATTACTTCATAAATTAAGTGAATGTAACTGAAATGCTGTGGTAACCTTATGAAAAATAGAAAGAAAACACTGAATAAATAACTGAAAACTTTTGTGCTAATATGTTACGGCCCTGGGCCAAGTCTCAGTGCAATTGACCTTACAGTAAACCACACCCACATGACCTAGTAAACCAATCAAGACATGTCATGTCTGCGTCGGCACGTGTGTTTTGGTGCGGGCAAAACAAAGCAGTCCAGGTCCAGGTAATGCATTGTCTGGTTATCCAAAAGCAAAAAATGAATAAAAAATCAACACAAATTGTTAAACGCTGTAGTCGCGGCTTGTGTAAGAGTAATAACCGTTACCCCGGGATCACGCCGCATGTGTGTGCGTTGCGGCTGGCCGCTCCACTGCGTCTTGACTGCGTGCTCCGGACACGTCAATTTCATGGTCAAAACTCACCGGCTGCGAACAGCTGCAGTCCGATAGCTTCGTCGCCGACAACTTCCTGATGTGTCTCGCGTGATTGTGCGTGATAATGTGACATTATAAACAACGACAAACACACAAAGTCTGTGCGAAACCAAGAAGCAAAACAAGAGGTGGACTTCCTTTGATTGAACTTACCGTCCACTCGCACTGCTTCTACTACGACGTTCCTTGCAGCATAAATTTTTAGGTTCTCCAAATAAAAAGGATGTGCCGTGTCATATATAATCCACCTCCTTATAAATGTCTCCATGTTCGCTGCAGTGAATTAAGCGTTAAGCATTAGGACGTTTTGCTGACATGATTGCAAAATAGGATTTGGCGAGTATTTTATTCTGAAAAGTAACCGGAATTTTTTTATTTTGAAACTGTGTCACTCTTCCTTTTGCTGCTTGATGTGTTCTGTACTAGTTTGCCATTTGACAGATGCCCACGAATGCGCCGTACGACAAAAATAGAAAATTGGTCTATCCGTGCGGCGGGCTCTGGCACGACACAGCTGGTCCGCAATCTAGCAAGCGCATACGCAGCCGGTGTAATTTGAACAAGCTGATAGAATGGATACTAATAGGCTGTGTTATCCCGATCGACTAACCGTTGTCCTGCTGTAGTCAGACAGCTCATGTAAGAGAGATTTCCGTGTCCGGTTTATTGCCTTCCCTAAACCCTCAAACAACTATGAAAAATGTCTGCGCTGCATCAAACTTTGTGAAAGACTACACAACCAGCTGAATCCCTCCAAATTACCAGAAAAGTATTTGCACTAAGGTAATGTTCTCCATTGTTGGTTTTAGCCAAAGGCTAATGATAGCTCCTGGTAGCTAACCACTAATTATTGTGCATGCATTTTAGCTCATATTGACCGGTAAATGTCCGAGAGCGCTGCTCGTCGTATTTTGTGGGCGGGGAGGGGCTTGCCACGGTAAGGTCAATGGGGTATATGCCACGGAGGAGGCGGGACTTACGACTTCCGGGTTTCACACATCAGCGCTGTTTCCGGTTGCTGTTTGCGACGTGTGAGCCGCATCCCAGTGCTTGTGCTTCCGCCCTTGTGCCCCTCAGTTGCGCGTTCCCGTCGACGTGTGCGAGTGTTAAGTGTGTCTGTCTCAGTTGTCCGAAGCATTTCAGAGAGCTGAGACGCTCTCAGCGCGCTCCCACCCATCGACGGGAGAGCACGGTTGAGGGGCGCAGGGGTGGGGGTGTGAGTGGCCGGAAACAGCGCTGATGTGTGAAAGTCGGAAGTCCGTGGCATCTACCCAGGGCCGGTCCTAGGTGATTTGGTGCCCTAGGCGAAAGTGTAGATTCTTTAGTTTTGGTTTTGTTTACTTTTGTTGTACTTCCCACCATTGTCTTTCTGAGATCTTTCTTTTTTGGCATAATAAATTTGTCCTGTTATTTTCGCCATCCACCTGCTCCATCGTTTTCTACCTGCCTTCTTAACATCCTAACATCCTCTGGCACATAACATAATAACTTAATTAAAAATGTGTTGTACTGACTGATTTTTTCCCCAATTGTTATTTGAAAAATATTCAGTAGCTACTATAAATGAATATGACCAAGAGTTTACAATACAGGAAAATTACATCCCCCTCCCCCACATCTGCACATACTAGCAGCAACATTAAGCATATTGCAATTGCTAAACAGGGTGCCCCCCACTCCAAATATTCTCCACAAAAACTGCAGTGGGATCAAACAGAGGGATTCAACTGTGATTTCCCCCCGTTACAAGAAAGAAAAAAAGTATTAGTAAAGACGTTGGTTGTACACATTAAAATCATGCTTTACCAACACGAATAGGCCAATTGCACAAAATAACAATCATGGTGGGGGAACATGATTATAATGTGTGCAACCAATGTCCATACTTCTTTAAAATGTAAATCCAACAACCAATGTATAAAAGATTAATATAACTAACGTATGGGAAAATGTTATCTCCAGCACGTGGCCTCATGTTTGGAAGATGAGACTCAAAACCTTCTGAACCTTTTGCATCAAGCAAAAACAGACTGTACCATCAGAAATTTGTGAGCTATTTGAGTCTCATTGGTGCTCACCCAGCAGACAACTACATCATGGCATTGTTTTTCAGTCTTTGCACCTTTGTTAACAGGTTCTACAAACATCTTTTGAAATACTGTAAAAGTGTACTTGAGAATTTTGGGGTATTTTAGATCCAAAGCAAAGGTTAGTCCAAGCAAGTGATTGCGTACAATGGAACCCTCAATGACGGTCCCTACGTCCCTGATTAGTCCATTTGCACGTCGCACAAAGTACAGAGGCATTGTCTCCGTTCCCAGTTCTTCTTCCACATTGACGGCTGAATCATCAGAAGCCCATAGACATTGTAAAGGAAAGCAGAACAGGCAATGTCACCAGAATAAAATAAATGACCAAACAACATAAAATCAGATGTACAAATATCAAAGTTCTAAGTTTCATATTCTAAGTTCTAAGTCTGTTATTTGAATTAGCATAACAACTTTGAATATGGAGATACCTATGCAAATATCAAGAATAATAATGACTACAACACTTAAAAGGGTATCTGTCATGAATCCAGGTCACAGATGTCCCAATGATGTTGTATTAAATTAAGTGGACTGTTGGCATCCAATTGTTTGTAGTTTTTATTTTTGGCCACTGGATTAGGAATTATGATTATAAAACCATATAGGTAAGGCACATGTGATGTCAACTGGTGCAGAAGTGAAGCCACCGGTGGCCATCTTACATTTGCACTCATGAGCCAAAAAAACGAATTTCTCTTATAAGGTGTATCTCTGGATACTAAAAGATGTGTCTGTATTATGTTGTCACTTGTCAGAACCATCAATCTAGTAAAAGCCCATCTGCAATAAAAAAAAAAATGCTACACGAGCGTCAATTGACAATCCATTCATATAGGTCTGTCTGTACAGTGTTGACCACTTAAAAACTATTGTTGCATACACTCGATAGGATTGCAGACTTGTATTATAGTTCGATTTTGTTGATGCAAGTCACCAGTGTGGGAAAAGTTACTTTAAAAAAGTAATTAGTTGTAGTTACTCATTACTTGCTTAAAAAGTAACTGAGTTAGTAATTCAATTACTTCATAATAAAAGTAACTCATTACCAGGCAAAGTAACTATTTTCACTACTTAAAAAAACATTTTATATCAATCATAATAATAATAAAAATAAAATAAATACTGTATATATGATGATTTTTGGCACATATGCCATCTATAGGTAATTTGTAGACAGTTCAAGAAAGTCCCTCCAGGATTTCACAGGCATTTTTTATGATTGTTGCAGGCTAAAATAATCAATAATATATATAAAAGAAATCACCAATGCTATGAAATATACAGTGCTTAATTCTATCATAGCCAAAATCATTGTCATAACTACTACAGGTGCAAATTAGTAAGAGCTGCTATAATGGGGCATATTTACAACTTAATTTGTTGTTCATCAACTTGTCCCTTTTAAATAAAATGAAATGAAAATAAAATACTCAATTTCCTTAATCCTCAAAATCATCATCGTCTGAACGACCGTTTCTCACTTAAATTAGTTCGGTGCTCTCGACTCCATGGCCGCCGTCAGTGTGATTTACTGAGACTGGATATTTCTTTCAACACTTTTCACGTGTTTAGCACTCTTGAAATAAGAGAAATACAATTGTTGGCACAATTAATTACACTAGACGAGCGTGTTGCTATGACTTACCAAACACCGGTATCTTGTTCTTTATTGCTGTTATGGTGGTGAGTCGCGATGTTAATGGTTCTTGGTGGAACAGAATTGTCAAAAAATCGCTCCTTATGGTGGGCGTTTTTTCTGCAAAAATCTACCGTTATTTTGATTAATGTTACTCACGAATGACTTCCAGCCAAGTGAGGTGGACTCTTTGCTAAAATGCTAAGCTAAAGTCCAAAAGGAAGACACATTCGTCACGCGGTGACACGCTTCCCGTGGCACCTCCAAAATAAAAGTCACTATGTGTTTCAGCTGTCAAGACACTTTTGTTGTGACAAGGTCCGACAACAACAGTGCCTCTAACGATGCGCAAATGAAATTTCAGAGCAAGATTTCTGCAAAAGAACAATACATGACTACACAACGTCTTGTAGCTTACTTCGAGCCTTGAAACTAATAAATTAATTGTAACGCAACGCATTTCACATACAATAACGCCGTTTCAAATATGGGAAGAATAATTAGTTAGATTAGTCCGTTTATGGAAAATAAACTGAGTTACCTAACGCCGTTAGTTTAAACGCCGTTATTCCCAACACTGCAAGTAACCCATATTATGGGAATTGACAAGGGATTATGATCCACTTGATGGAAGCACTGTAAATAAAGCCTGCACCGTGCATTTAACACGACGACGTCACTCAATGCCATGTTTGATCGCAGCATGTAGATCTACACCTCTAACCACTTCTTTCCACAGAATAGAACAATTTATTAATATAAGCTTTTAACTGATTAAAATGTGTACATGCAACAAACGTAATTTCTTATGTACAGAAAGCCCTTGATTTTAAGTCAAACTAACTCAATGAATCAAGATGGCAGCCACTGTGCAAAAAGAGTTGTCGTTGATATAAATGAGCTCATGGAGAATTATTATTATTTTTTTTTTAACACCATACCTAAGAATTGTATTTATAGTAATTTCTTTAAATATCTGGTGATGAGTTATTAACATTGTTTTTTAGTTTTAAATTATATTTTAGCCGTATATAATTATGTTAACTCAGTATGGCTGTATGAATAGACCTATATTCTTATCTGTGTTACTTTCATGAGAAAGAGCAACGGGTCTGTCTATTCATTCTGTAATCTAAAAGGGAGGTTTCCGGGGCTATGTCACCAAGGGAGTCAGGCTCATTATTATTGTATTCTTTTAATCTGATTTATACCCATGGGAACGGATTCTCTTGTATCCAGTTGTAACCAGGTGTGTTGTGGGCTGACCTTTTTCTGAACCCTTTTTGTGAATAAATAACGATGTGAGCTGGAGAGAGGGAGCCACATTTGAACAGAGACATCGCTTGGGTGACTTTAAATGTGGACCAGAAGCTTCTGTTAATTAAAAACCTTTGCAAAGGAACTCCTTCAACAGAATCTCACCATTCAGTTAATTGAACACGCAAAGAGTACAATACTTAATATTGTCTACTCTAACAAATGGTGACCGCCGACGCTGAATTATAACGAATGGTCTCCTCCGTTGAACCAAACGGACGGTGTTATTCTGACATGGAACAAGCTGCGGCGTTCAAAGACGGGCGGAACTTCTAGGCCTAAATAAATAAAGTACGGTAAGTGGAGATCTTTATCCACGTAGAAGAAGTTTTGTCTGTCTGGTCCGCTGCAGCTGGTTTTTTCGTCTTCCAAATTATCTAAATTTTAAAAGAGATCTGTGTGAACGAGTTGTAGTTTTGATGTCGTTCTATTGTGAGTTGTGATAATTCCGACGATATTGAACTAAACACGTCGTGGAGTGGTGCATTTGAAGGTGACGTAATGCAGACTCGAAGTGATGAAGCTTTTTTGTACAGGAAGAAATAGCGGTTAATTTTTTGATTTGTTTTGTTTTTCGTCAACGCTATGAAGAATCCTTAGACCATAATATATAAAAGGGTTTGCCGGATGACGTAACAAGTCCTTCTTGGTTACTAAGTATCGCGAAGATTATGGTACGCGCTTCTGTTTTTTAAGCAGTTTTGGCCGGATTTGAGGACTAAGTAACATAATTGTTCATGGCTCTTGGTGTGAAAACGTCCTAAACACGTAATATGTCTTTTATTTGAAAAAGCGCCTGTTTGAAATTGAACAGAAAGGGGTCCAGGTTGATTACAGCGATGATTGGATTTTTGTATCACTGTATTTGCAATCGAGAGATTACGTGAAAGATTTTATTTGGAGTTATGGCGCTCCTACTTTTGTAGTTTTGGGGTCAGGATTTCCGTATGAATACCTTTTGTTCTACGGTTAAATTCGATGGTACGTGACATTTTATTTTGAAAATGAGCGCCTTGCAGAAATTTTGCAATGTATGGAGAACAGTTTAGCTCAGCGGGATTGGGTAACCGCTGTGTATAAACGAGAGGTCACGTAATTCTTATGTCTGTCTGTGTGTGGCCATATGTGTTAACATATTGAACTATTAATACTAAAAGTGAGACGTCACTGTATTAAAACCGAATGTATACATCAAAAACTACAAACAAAAATGGAGGCGATTTCGACCCGGATACAGAATGGTTTGTCCTGAATGCGCTTCCGGTTCAGCGAAAAATAAAAGCGTCGATGAACAATGAAAAAACGAACTATGGATCGATTGTATACAAAGCTTTCGCTGGACAAAATGGTATGTCAGACTTTTGTATTTTCTTTGTTGGTAATGGAAAAAGGCTGAATTTGATGCTAAAATGACTCCAGCATTTGTGGAGCAGTTTACGGATGGGTTGTTCAAAGTTACTAGTTTATTGAAATCACCGTATAAAACTGCAGTTTAAATGCTATAAGATTTGTAGACAACGAATTGAAGGAATAACACCGTTTATTTTTTTTTTATAATGACTGAAGAGTGTGCGTATGCATTTGAGTGTGTGACCTAGCTTCTAAAAAAAGGTGGGGGTTTGTAAGTGAGAAGTGTGCATATGGGGATTTTGTTTGTTTTTCTTTAATATTTTAACTAAGTTTGGTGTTGTTTTGTGTGAGATGATACTGTTGTGATAGTGGCGTTTGTTTTATTAATGGGAATATGATAAAATAGGTTTTGCGATTTATAATGTTAAGATTCCTCCCCCCCCCCCCTTCCCCCGTTTCTAGGTTAGAAAAAAAGGTGGGGGCTGAGCTGTGCGCTGTGAGCATAATGTGTCCTCGTAATGGGACTCTTTTTTTGTCAAAATGGTAAGAGAGGAATGATAAACAATATAAAATAAGTAATAGTATTTGACTGAGCTAATAAATCTTTACACTTTAATGATTGATGACGAGGGTTAATTTGTTAACTTTCCCTTTTCGGGACAAATGAATAAAGAGTAATGATAAAATAATGGCATTTTGTTTGAGAGTTGATATAATTATGCCTACATCTTTATAGCTGTGGCTGGAAATAAGATAGTTGAATAAAGAGTTATGAATGTTTTTGAAATTGACATGTTGATAATGATTTTTAATATTTGTTTTTTCTCTGAGTGTGTCATTTCAGAAACTGATGTTTGAGTTCCAAGGCAGATGAGGGTTTGATGGCCTTCACTGATTACAAACTGCGAACGGGATGCGCCCCAGCTGCTGATACGTTGTATGGCTAGTAGCTATTTGAAGGGGTATTGAAAAAAAAAAAAAAAGAGAAATTAATAAAGAGGCTGTGTTTTTTTTTTTTTTTTTTTTTTTTTTTTTACGAAACATTTTTGAGAAAGCAGGGAGTGAACTGTCTTGCTATGATCCCATATCCTCAGTCTGGCATTTTTAAAGCATTGTATCAACGAATGTGCATTTTTTGATCAGGTGAGCTCTCAGAAAGACTGTGTGTCATCGGATCCACATTGCAGACTGCGTCTGAATGGATGTGGCAGAGATCAAAGGTCAAAAGCCGCAGAGCAACAGTCTTCTCGTCCTGTGCCTAAGAAAAACATGATGTTCAAATTCCTCGATGCCCAGTGACTGTGTATACGCCTCATTCTAGTGACTTCTCCCCTATGGCTGTTTTGCATCCAGAGGAAATCTAAATGCCTGCTCTGAACATTGCTGCCACAACAGCCGCCATGCTGGCCAGGACTGAACATTGACAACAGCTGCCGTCCTGCCTTTTGCTGGGGGTCTGGACAAAGAAAGTTGGTGGTCGGAATGAGATGTGATCCATTCAGTAAAATGCTACATGGTGATTACAAGGCATTTTTAATGTGTTGAGGGGGGAGCTGTGATCTATAGCAAGATATTTCAGGAAATTGAAAACGACATATGTAAATTTGAAATGAGGGATTGAGAAAATTTATTTCAATCTATAGCCTACTAAATTTTTGCCTATATTTTTGGGAGAATCAGTTTCTGAATTGGTACAATGGGAATTTTATTAATATGTTATGATATGATATATTTTTATTTTTTCCGTGAGGAACTTTTTTGGACTTCGTCCAGCTGCAGCTATAGTATAAAATAAATAATAGAATAAAATGAGTAGTAACAAGTAAAAGACTAACTAAGAGTTTGATGGCTAAGTTTGATATATATATATATATATTTTTTTTTTACAGCACTGTGATTTATAAATCCCAGAAATATTTTTGTGTGCTGTGTTTTTTATGAGCCCCGCTAATATGTGAAAGATTAGCAGTTTGAAGATGATTTTATCCTCAGCCCCACTAATCTATAAAAGAGGTGAGGTTGATTGGCAGTTTAAATAATTTTCGGGACTCTAGGAGAATTAGAGTAATATGGTTACCTCTATTTTTATGGCCCCAAAGTCATCATATATTAGTGTCTTAAGTTGTATCTGCTTATGTTTAGTTTTATAGTGTTTTTTAGCTCTTTTGTTTATCTCATAGCCTGATTTAGAGGGTTGAGTTATTTATGACGTCTTTTGAGTCATGAGGTCTCTATTTTGTCCTCCCTTTATCTTGACGTGTTTGAAAAAATCAGTGGATCTTTGTCAAATGAGGGAGTTTATGTTTAAGAATTTAACCAATGTAGACGAGTTAGAAAATTAAAATCAAACTTAAAAACGAAATTAAAAAGGTTGTGGGGTATCGGCCTACACTCTAATTGACAGGATGAGTTTGAAAATGATCATTCACAGTTTGAATATGAAGAAATCTATCAGAGGAAATCGATCGCAAAGTAAGTCTGAAGCAAGCAAGGACAATAATGCATATTCGCCGAATGAAGGTAATTATATTATATTATATCTTTTATCTCAGAATCACATTTGAAAAATGTAATGTTTGGAGCCCAGTGTTTGCAAAAGAGTATAGATAATATGAATATATGTGAGTTTTTCCCAGCATGCCAGGATTCGGCCGGTCATGGGATTCTGGGAAGAGAATAAGATATGAAAGGCACAGTTATGCAAATTTAGAACAAATTTAGTCATGGTAAAAAATTACCTATTATTGAACAAAACCTATTTGAAAGATAAATATTTACAAGCTCTGTCTTATATTAATGAATGAGTGAATGTCATTCAACTCAATCAAGGGCTGGGCTCTATTTTAATGTCACAAAAATAGATCTTTTCCTGTTCCAACAGCACAGGACCTACGGATCTTAATCAAATAACATTTACTAATCCCAACTAACAAAAACTATCAGGGTTTTTTCCTCCAAATAAAATTTATGTGAGTTTATGAGAAACTAAAAATGAAAAGTTTCTGCACTCAGGAGAACGGCCCCAGGGGGTTGGTGAGGAAATCTTGTGCAGTTTTCTGCACAGAGAAAATTCCACATCTGGTCTACAAGGCTTCCGGAGACGTGCCAGGCTCGGCCATCTCATCAACTGATGCTCTCAGGTTGAAAGGAGAGACGAAATTCCACAACTGGAGCATCAATCTTATCACCTCCGACCTGGAGCCACGTCAGCTGAATCCGTGCCCGGTTCCGGAGCTGCCGTTTGAGGACATCAGTCAACGGATCAAGAGCAAGTGCCTTTTCTTGGGCAATCATTCCTTTGATCAGTCACATTTTGGGCAGAATAATCCCAGGTGACAAATCGAAGAATTTGGGTAGTCTACCCCAAATTCTTAAAGAAGAGACGAACTATTGCGACACTCTTTTCATTAAAAAAAAAAAAAAAAAAAAGAGACCTTCAAAGAACTTCATCACAAGATGGCTTCAAAGAACACATATTCGTCTGCCGATACATTGCGACACTTTTCAATGAACAACATTTTATGTTAAGCCTCACATATGCTATGCTTATTCCACTAAAAATCTTTTAAATGTATCAAATTGTTTTTTAATGTCATATGATTGCTAAACTATCTCCTCTTCTGCTAAAGGGATGTTTTAAGGATAATTATTTTTATCACACAACCATTGAAAAAAAAATGTTTTGATGTGTTGAGCTCTCAGGAGCTCAAATGAGGGAATGATGAGTTATTAACATTGTTTTTTAGTTTTAAATTATATTTTAGCCGTATATAATTATGTTAACTCAGTATGGCTGTATGAATAGACCTATATTCTTATCTGTGTTACTTTCATGAGAAAGAGCAACGGGTCTGTCTATTCATTCTGTAATCTAAAAGGGAGGTTTCCGGGGCTATGTCACCAAGGGAGTCAGGCTCATTATTATTGTATTCTTTTAATCTGATTTATACCCATGGGAACGGATTCTCTTGTATCCAGTTGTAACCAGGTGTGTTGTGGGCTGACCTTTTTCTGAACCCTTTTTGTGAATAAATAACGATGTGAGCTGGAGAGAGGGAGCCACATTTGAACAGAGACATCGCTTGGGTGACTTTAAATGTGGACCAGAAGCTTCTGTTAATTAAAAACCTTTGCAAAGGAACTCCTTCAACAGAATCTCACCATTCAGTTAATTGAACACGCAAAGAGTACAATACTTAATATTGTCTACTCTAACACTGGCCAGACAGCAAAGTCTCTATGTGGAGTATGTCTTCACTTACAATTATTTTTAGCTCAAATCAGCAATCACTGTTGTATATATTTTCAGGGTTGGGGAATGTAGGTCCAGAAAGTAAAAACGCTACCACAGATTGGCTTTAGCCACAGGTGCTTCTACTTAACTGGCAGGTAAACGAGCTCATATGTTGAGTAGAAGCACCTGTGACTAAAGTCAAACTGTTTCAGTGTTTATTCTTTCTGGACCTGGGTTCCCCAACCCTATATATTTTACATTCCAGTTTTACTGAAAAAAACCTCATTACAAAAGTCACATTTCCCGTCTTCATGTTAATCAATAATTTAAAAAAAAAAGTGTCTCTTTTGGTCATTAGATATTACGTTTGGAAATAGATATTAAAAATAGAAAAACGACTTGTTATTTGATTTTCGTTTTAAAATAGAAACACCAAAATTGAAATACAGCTTGATTTTCTCGTTTGGCTGTTTGGGAAATGTCCAATAGCAGTTTGATTTTCCATTTTTATTTCAGAAACAACAATAGGATATAGCAGGAGACACAAATCGAAAAATGGCCCGTATTTTTGTTTTTGGTTACCGGAAGTTGTCACCACGAGCATTTTTCATATTGGCCAGGAGATGGCGATAGTACGGCGTCCGAATATTGTCTTCTGTATGACCATATCCAGCCAAAATTCCACAAACGGTAACCACACGTGGAGATAATTTCTGGTGCCCGTCTTTTTTTATTTTTATTTTTTTAAAGAGCTCAGTATTGTTCATTCGGTAATGTCATCATCATTGCTCTTTTTTTAATTTTAATTTAATTTTTATTTTTTTTTGTATGTGGGTGAGTATGTGTATGTGCGGGTGTGGGTGTGGGTGCGTGCGAGTGTGTGTGTGTTCATTAGTTCACCAAAAACCTATTAAAAAAAATCCCATACCGTTCACCTAAACCGAATACCGCCGTCAGGAGACCCGAGGAAGGACCAAAGAAAACAAAGGAAAGTGAAATCCAGCACCGACCAGACACCACCCACCAGAATTCTTCCCCAACCCCAGAAACATCTAAATTCCAACAAATCCAAAAAAAATCAGGGAGACCTCAAGAGACCGAAGGAGAGACTGAGGAAAGGAAGGAAGGACAGACGAAGCCGAGTGAGATCCACAGACACCAGCCTCCACCGATTCAATGACCTGAGGAGGAAGCAGATTGTGTCTGAGCTTCGATAGATGCTGGTGTGGTGGATCTGGCATGCATGAAAATCTCCACCAAAGAGGGGAGCCGTCTTTTAATGCAAGTATAACAACAACAACAATAATAAACCAACGAAACTCAGACATTGCTTTTAAAATTGTGGTTTAGAAAAACCTGTGTAAAATGCACATTTTCTGTGTTATTGTAAAATTTGAAATGTTCCTTAGTCCTCCATGCAAGCAAACAAGTTATCTTTGTATTTTAAGAAAAAGAAGAAATCATGGAGATTGGAGTTGGGGAAAAAAAGAGAATTATTTTTTGCCCATTTTCTGACAAGCTGCAAACGAAACCCTGTTGCAAGTAAAACCCAGAGAATGCGGTCGTTGCCTAGTGATGGTCGAGAATATGTCAGAAATGTTTCCCAAATGAGCTCTTATAAGTTTGAAGATATCTGTGATGCCCATCGACACAATTTGAACATGTCCCGACTCCCTATAGTCAAATTATTTTCAATCTTAGAGGCATCATTATTTTTTGTTCATGTCTCTTTCATGATTTTTTATTCTTTTTTTGCTTGTTGTATTGCTTTCTTTCTTTCTTTCTTTCTTTCTGTTGTTTGTTTTTTCTTTCTTTATTTTTTTCAAAGTGTCTACTAAGCGTTTGTGAAATTTAGGATATTTATGGATCATTACAGAACACTAAATCGTTTTCGGATGCCACGCTGTGCCATCTCCTGGCCAGTATGAGAAACGCTGGCGATGACAACTTCCGCCAATCCAAAACAAAAACACGGGCCGTTTTTCGATTTGTATCTTCTGCTATATCCCATTTTCGTTTCTGAAATAAAAATTGAAAATCAAACTGTTATTAGACTTTTCCTAACCGTTCCAGACATCCAAACGGGAAAATCAAGCTGTATTTCAATTTTGGTATCAAAAATCAAATAACGAGTCGTTTTTCTATTTTTAATATCGGTTTGCAAACGTAACATCCTATGACCAAAAGAGACACGGACCCCGTAGGCACCTGCATCATATACTCAGCTTTTAAAGGATGGTTCTGAGATGTATTAAGTTGTCCTAAATAAATACACTCCTGAGTAAAGTCAGGGCAAAAATGTCTGTTCAGAATCAGTATATTGTTATGTTAAGGTTGCTTTCTCTGTTTTAATTTAAACCAACTTTTTTTAAATAAGTTATTAATTGATTATAATGTGTTACTGGAACAAACTAAAAAAAAATATGCATAGAAAGCCCTTGATTTTCAGCTGTACCTACTAACGCCATGAACTGTTTTTCAGAGTGTGGTGGAGGCAAAGGTTTCCCAGCCAGAACACCGAATCAGTTTGGGATGATCCAATGAGCTCCATCAGCAACATTCTGCCACACTTTCTTTCCATATCTGGACACCAAAAAACAAGAAAGTCCAGTGTAAAACATGAAGGCTAGTTTCAGAATGAAAGTCGAGAGTCTACAATAGACATTCCCCACAGAGGACTGTCACAGTAGTATTTGATTTTTGCCTTTTCCAGACACTCAAAGGCGCTTTACAGTGGGTGCATTATTCCTATGCTCACACATTCACACTCTGGTGGCGGTAAGCTACTTAAGTAGCCACAGCTGCCCTGGGGCAGGCTGACGGAAGCGTGGCTGCCAGTGTGCGCCTACGGCCTCTCCGAACACCACCAAACATTCGCACCTTCCATACACCAGTGTGATTAGCACTGGAGGCAATGTATGTGAAGTGCCTTGCCCAAGGACACGACGACGCATGTTAAGGGTGGATTTGTCCCGATAATTGGGTCCAAAACCAATCGGGCCGACAATCTTAAATGAACGTTTTCAATATGTATGACGAAAATCTTCGTGCGTGTGGGGAAAGCCGATGTTCTCCCGAGCGAGCTGACGCCACAGACTGTGACGTGAATGGCATGTAGCCAATCAAAGAAGTTATCTGACATGACGAACGTACAAAAAACTAATTAATATCACCTACCAGAATGAATACCAAGAGGTTACAAGAAGAAGCAGGCAGCTTTACTGTGAATTGCGTGATAACTACAAGAAGCAGTTCTGCTCTAAACTGTGTGTTCCCGTGTGGGCTGGAGGGCAAGCTTTTATCCCGCAAGTGCGTGGTCACGGTATCGAGCCCCGCTTTCTCCGTGTTTTTTTAATTAATTTTTTTAACAACAGCCTATATGCTTACCCTTTGTCATTTTTGTATAAATGTGGGTACCCCAGGCGCTGGAATTTTTTTTAAACAATTATTTATTTATTTGAAGACATTAACACTTTATACTTCTCTTGTCTCCTGTCCCCTTCTGAAACATTTGGCAACCATCGGCGCATACCCGGTAGTGTCTGGTCGTCTTCGTGTTTGGGGGTTTGAAGTCACGCGTGATCACGCGAGAGCTTTCCCTTGGATGACTGGATTCTTGACCAATGGTGGAAGATAATCTTTATGTGTGTGGGGAGCTGTGATGAGATTATATGAGCACCCCACACACAATCACACAGTACGACCAAAACTGTTAAATACAAGCTGCGTGATTCCACGTTTATCACATGCCTAACACAAAAAGTAAGCAGTTAGCGGCGACAAATTAACACACACACACACACACACACACACACACACACACACATATAGGAAGAGCCACTCAAACAAACAAAAAGCTTACTCTCCCACCGCCCAAAACCCCTCAATCACACTATACAGTACAGCAGTTGTCTAACATTCTTTCAAATAACATCATATAAAACCATTTTTGTTTCATCTTTATACTTAAACATTAGAAAAATAAACGTTTTAATCGAACCCGTTCTCCCCACGCACGTACCTTTTTGTAGAGACAGACGCCATCTGAAAACGCAGGGGAGCAACGACAGTATACCCCACCCCCCATTCTTAAAAAAAAAGCTCTAACTGACAAAAAACAATAAAACCAAAACTGTTCAATAATAACCCAATCGAAATATCAATTGAAACGATGCAATAATTTTGGAGAAATTAATACATAAATAAACAAAATTACAATAATTTTCAACAATTGTTTTTATATCTGTTACATGTGTAAAGGGCTTAACCTGCCGCAAAAGTATCCATGATTTCACCCTCCAGTATTTTCTTTGTCTATAATCAATAGGGTTAACGCAAGGTGTGGTCTAACTGTGCACTTAGGTGGAGTTTCCTTTCTATTGGTTGGTATTTTTGTAGATAGGCGCAGGTGCAAAGAAGGTGGTAGACGCCAAATTTGTCCACCAAATTCACAAACATGCTAGAATAGACTTGTCCCAGCATGAAAATTAAGATGCAGCCGCCCCACTCGGAGCCCGAAACCCGGATCAGGGACAGAGGGAGGAAGGCGGAGCGGGGGCAAAAACTAAAATCTTAAGTAAGTAATAATTTCTTAAATTGAACCTAAATTTGCTTATTTTGATTTGACAAGATATTTTTACTTAAAATTAAATTGTCAGGCAAGATCATTGTGCTTAATTTAAGATACTTATTACGAATATTTTTCTTATTTTACCATATTTTTTTCTTAAAATTTCTACAGTCCTTTTTGCAGTGTGGGAATGGTCGACGACAAGAAGGGGAAGGGGTGGCGGTAGGGCAGCAGGGGGATTGGGTAGGAAGATGAGGAAGAAGGGACCGGCAGAGGAGGACTGGCAGGGGGAGATGAGGAGGGAGAGGCGGCAAGGGGGAGGAAGGGGGAACCACAGGGCACCCCGGAACCCCGCCCGCCCCGAGCTGCGTCGCCGGGCATGGAGCGATGGACCACGCCGGGGCGGCGGCGCCCCGAACACCAGGGAGAGCACCCCAACACAGCACCCCCAAGGGACCCAGGAAATGGCCGAGACGCACCCGCCACCCAGCAGACAACCATCAAGCACAGAGAAATCAGACTATGGGCAGCATGATTGTTTGTTTTCCCTTTTGAAAACACAATTTGTGCCACACAAGTGTCAAAAGGGCCTTGGTTTGGTAATACCTGCCCAGACTGTGTTCATGGAGATATTCTGATGACAAACTGCTGCTGCAGACAGTTATAATGAGACTTAATCTTCCGGTGGTATTATAACATGCTGCCTGTCACAAATCAAGGACTGATGAAATCCTGACGCATACAAGTAATCACATAACTGATGAAAAACTGTGTTTCAGTGTCTAAGAGCATAATTTCAATCTGCTCCAACTCTTGTTGTTCTGATACATTTATAGCTGTTTGGTTATTTAAAAATAAAAACAAATAAAACGCTTGTTCCTTTTTGACTGACATTGATACATTTTCCTCTCTATGTATTAGAAAACAGCCTTACTTTAGTAAATGTTTCAGTTTGTTTCAGCGTAATAAGATTTTTCTAGTGCCCTCATTTCACATGCAAATTGATGCACACCCATATTATAAAACCTTACAGCACATTTATTCTCACTATCAATCATCCTAAACTTTACTGCAAGTGTCATCCGATCCTTTCAAAATCAAAAAAATGGAAATGTAGACCACTGCCACTCAATAATTATCACATCTTATTCATGTATTTATTAGAACTTATTAACTCATTCACTCCCAACCAATTTTCACTGAAGCAACACCCTTCGCTTCCGGCTGTTTTACTGGATTTTGACTGATTTTGCAAGGCCCACTGAATATTGTGATCGATTGCTATAAAAACATGGAACCTACCAAAAGAAAGATTAGAGTCTCTCATCAGGAAAATAAGTATTTCTATCTGTTTCCGTTTTACAGCAATTAGCATTAGAATATAGCTAAATGTAATCATTATTCACAAATCTGTTTAAAACAGTGTAGGGGAGGGGGGAGCATTTTGCAAAATTGGCCCTGGTCAATCTCTTATACTCTGCTGCCACTTGCTGGCCGTTTTTGTAATAACTACCATTGCTTCAAGCATTCTCTTCAGTTCAGAGGCTGCATCAAAGCCTTCTGTTTGCTCTAGCATAAAATAACATTTAAAAAAAAACATCTAAATATTTACCCTGGCACGGTGAAGGACTGGTTAGCACGTCCGCCTCCCAGTGCAGAGGACGTGAGATCGAGTCCGGGCTTCGGCCTTCCTGGGTGGAGTTTGCATGTTCTCCCCGTGCTTGCTTGGGTTTTCTCCGGGTACTCCGGTTTCCTCCCACATTCCAAAGACATGCATGGCAGGTTCATTGAACACTCTAAATTATCCATAGGTGTGATTGTGGATGGTTGTTTGTATCTGTGTGCCCTACGATTGGCTGGCAACCAGTTCAGGGTGTACCCAGCCTACTGCCCGAAGCCAGCTGGGATAGGCTCCAGCAATCCCCGCGACCCTTGTGAGGACTAAACGGTTAAGAAAATCCAAGAAGATGGATGGATATAAATATGTCTTTGGGAACATGGTAAAATTTAAAATAGAACGTATTTATACAATTTTGGGAGCAAATGAGTTAAGTATACGCAATCACTTGTAAATGTGCCTACATGAACATATCTGGATTATATACCACTCCAACTCCAATAATGATCCATTACATTACGGAGAGGATATATCACAAAATAAGAGTGACTCAAAAGTTTTGCTCTCTACAAACTTATCATGTCAACTAAAAGGCGCTGCATTCCGTGCTTCAATCAGAAGTTTACTTTATCACTCTATTTTTCTAGTTTTGTGGGAAGACATGGGAGTGGTTATAAAAGGCATAACAACAGGTGTTGCGGCACTGAACAAGGGAGGTGTCCAGCCCACCACTGGAGATTTGGATTAAAAATATCCAAGGAGGTAGAGGTCAATTCAAGGGAGAACAAAAAAGGTTGACACCATGGTGGGAACAAATTTGTAGGTGGAAACACATGGCAGGTTAAGCTCAGAGGGAAGTAGCACCTCTATCATCAGGAGTGT
Source organism: Leptonotus elevatus (assembly GCF_054856555.1). Lineage (NCBI taxonomy): Eukaryota > Metazoa > Chordata > Actinopteri > Syngnathiformes > Syngnathidae > Leptonotus > Leptonotus elevatus. The sequence continues at coordinate 6,990,507 of NC_141240.1, read as the reverse complement.
TGATGGGCTGAGAATCTTTTGAGAAAATTTTGGAGCAAGCACTGCACTTAAAAATGTTACTGTGTTACTGCCTTATGTGTCAATTCACTTGACATCATCATCATGCTCATCATGCTTGGTTTATGTCACCAATCTTTTCTGTCTATCTTTTTGTGGTAAAACTAAAGAAACTACCTGAAGGTTGGATTTTTTTAAAATCGATCAAAAATCAAATCAAACCTTACCAGCTGCAAAGATTAAACGTATTGATGCAGTCAGCTATGAAGGCAACCTCTCTATGAAGGTTAGGGTAGCAGAAACACCGTTGAGATGAACTAGAACAGAGATTGTGAGTCAGGTCCAACATCAACACGGCAAAAACAGTATCCTTTACATCAGGGATGGGTAACCGACATGCTTTTTTGACAGATATCTGATGCCGTTTGCACAAAACGGGACACATGTGCCCTACCTACCTCCTGCAGGCCGACAAGCCAGAGCTGTGTGAACCTGTGAACGCAACACACATGGGCCAAATATTTGATCAAGACGACAATTTATTGAAGGCTTTCCCACCAAATACACAACATGCTGCATTTGTGCCTAATAGGTTTACTGGGCCCAAATGAGTGAGAGTTTTTTTTGAGTAGTATCACAAGAAGTGAAAATGTGGTAATCCAAATGCGTCCATCAGATGTGCTTGTTGGGGATCATGTAGGGTTCAAATGAAGGAAGACAGCTGTGGCCTACTTCGCAGGCCAAAGGCTAACACTGACTTGTAGGCATGTGACTCATGATTAGCAACATCTAGCGCATGTTTGCTCCCACTCTATTGGCTTGTTGAAAAGACACAGTCATTCCTTTCACTTTATTCGGCACCCTTTGCTTCAAAACACTTTTTTAGAACTTAGAACCTGCCCTATGTCACTTGAGATAAATTGTCATGACAGTTTCCTTGAGCCACATTTGTCAGTCAGCCTCCAATGGACCAATAACTTGATCTCCCCTACAGATTGATGGAACTGCAAACTGTAAACTTGGATTACACAGGTGAAATTGTGTAGAGTGCTCACTTTTAGCTGACATCTCTATTTATTTATGGTAACTAGAGCACGTAATCACAATTCTTGTTCTTCAATAGGCTTTATTCAACCATTGCTTGGAGTGCCAATAGCCAATATGGGAGCCCTCATTGGTTCCAGCCATCTATATTGTCACCAAATTGTGTCACATTTATGACAATGACTCTTCGTGCAGTGCCGCTAAGTGTTCTACAGTGACGCCATCTGGGCAATTAGAGTCATAGTGTTTAAAGTCCCTGTAAAGTGCAAATTAACATGTATTTTAAGCTTTACACAACAGAGGATAGTGTTAACAACACTGGCAAGTTTGAATCATAAAAAAATAAAATAAGCCAAGTGTACAAAAATTTGGCTTCAAAATGGTGAAAAGTCGTTTCCACTCTCAAACACTGCGGGTGTATCCACTGCATGTGTGAAACCACGTCCCACTCAACTGGCAATCAATTACCCACTACTACAACTTGTAAAAATCAAGTCTACGTCATCTAGCATCTTTCTTATGCCTACATATACAGTCGTGATCAAAAGTTTACATACACTTGTAAAGAACATAATGTCATGGCTTTTCCAAGCTGCCAGTTATTTCTATAATTTTTCTCTGATAGAGTAATTGGAACAGATACTTTCTTGTCACAAAAAAAGATTCATGAATTTTTGTTATTTTATGACTTTATTCGGGGTAAACAGAAAGAGTGAGCAAATCTGCTGGGTCAAAAATATACATACAGTAATGCAAATTTTTGGTTACATGTCTCTTGGCCATGTTCACTTCAATTAGGCGCTTTTGCTAGCCATCCACAAGATTTTAGTAAGCTTCAGTTTGAATCTTTGACCACTCCTCTTGACATATTTGTTACACTTCAGTTAAATTTGTTGGCTTGCTGACAAGGACTTTCTACAACATTGTCCACACATTCTCAATGGGGTTTAATAAGTCAGGACTTTGGGAAGGCCATTCTAAAACCTTAATTCTAGCTTGATTTAGCCATTCCATTACCACTTTTCATTATGCTGTTGAAACATCCAACAGAGGCCAAAACCCAAACTTTGAGTTGATGAAAAAAAAAGAAGAAGAAGCCCCACAGCATAATACTACCACCGCCGTGCTTGACAATAGGAATGTTATTGGGGTTAAGGGCTTACCTTTTCTCCTCCAAACCTATTGCTGGACATTGTAGCCAACAGCTCAATTTTTCTTGTCTGACCACAGAACTTTCCTCCAGAAGGTCCTATCTTTGTCCATATGACCAGCAGCAAACTTCAGTTGAGCCTTAAGCTTCCTTCTTGCACAGCAGCCTCCCAGTCCATGGCGATGCAAATCAGGCTTGACTGTGGATACTGACAACTGTATTCCAGCAGCTTCTATTTCTTGGCAGATCTCTTTTTGGTGGTTCTCGGTTCTCTCTTCACCATCCTGACCAATTTTCTCTCAGCAGCAGGTGATAGCTTGCATTTTCTTCCTGATCATGGCAATGATAAACAGTGCCATGCACTTTATACTTGCGAACAATTACTTGCATTGCTGGTCTTGGGACCTGCAGTTGTTTTGAAATGGCTCCAAGAAACTTTCCTCACTTGTTCAAGTCAACGATTTCCGTTTACAGATACGTTTTGACACCATTGAGCACCTTAGACTGTCCATTCTAGCGTTTGTGGTCATTGGTATCCAATGAGCCTGATTTCAATGGCCTCAGAGAAGTCGCAGTCACTCAAAAACACACACAAGACGTTAAGAGGCAATGGTATGAAGCTCATTTCATCGACAAACTTTCTAAGTCACCAACATTGCCAGTTCATTTTGCTATATGTATATTTTTGACCCAGCAGATTTGCTCACTTTTTTCTGTTAACCCCGAATAGTCATACAAGAACAAAAATTCATGAATCTTGTTTTTTGTTTTGTTTTTTGTGACAAAAAAGTTCCTGAAAGTTTTGGGGTCAATATCTTTTTACTAAGGAATTGGTTGCTATGGACATTTGAAAGATGCAAGGACCAACATTTTAAACTGTTAGTCAATTTTTGAGGTATGTCCATGTATTATATACCATTTGAAAGGGAATTAAGTGTAGAAGTAGAATATATAAATATATCACTTTTCTCAAAATTTTCATGTGAGGACCATTTTTCTCAGAGCCAGTCACTTATTGTTATATATAGGCCTTTCTTTAAAATGATCTGTCCTTGTTTGTGGTGTGTTTTTTTTTTTTGTGTGGGGGGGGGGGGTGTTATGTACTAGTGGTATCGGTATTTGGTATTGGCATCGGGGACTGCTCAAGCATACCACAAATCAGACACATTCAGCACTATGTATTGTATCAATGTAGTACACACAACAAAACACACCTGTCAGTCAAGTGTTCCAACTTTTGATCACATGAAGAACGAGTTATGGGTCCGCCAATTTCTATCACTCAACTGATTGATATATTACATGAAGGTGTTGGTAGCTCTGCCCATACAGAGTAGCAGTAGGGCTTTGAAATCACCAACATCAAAGTCAGCGTGTGCTGTGTCCAGACCCACCCACTCTGTCTCTGCCATGTGCATATCACAGGTTGCAGCCAGCTCTGACAAAGCCTCTAATACACATGCAAGGGTGCAAATGTACATGCACGGGTGGCAGTGCATCAACCTGACAGGCCATCGCCTTTGCTGGCCATGATAAAGAGTAACTTATGATTCTCACTTATGTTATAATTGTTTTTATTCATTTCAAAGTGGCCATTTCAAACAGGGTGACTAGTTGGCCAGCATGGAAATAAGGCAACATCTGTCAGCAGAAAGCAGCCAAGAGCAGGGCCGGCTATACGCTGGGGCAAGAGGGGGCACGGTTCCCTTAAACAAAGGCTGAGCCTTGCAAGCTTCCTCAACGCTATTTTTTTCCTTTTGTGTTGTACTTGTGCCAGCTGTCTGTGATTTACTGACAGCAGCGAGACTTAGAAATGGCCAAAAAGTAATTAACTCATTTGTTCCCAAAATGTATAAGAATGTTAAATTTCAAATATTGTCCCAAAAATGTATTTATGTTTTTTTTTAATTGTTTTTTTGTTGTTGTTGTTGTTTTTTTATGCTAGAGTATACATAAGGCTTTGATGCAGCCTCTAACCTGAAGAGGTCACTTATAGCAATGGTAGTTATTACAACAACAAAAAATCGGCCAGCAGGTGGCAGCAGAGTATAAGAGATCAACCAGGGCCATGTTGCAAAAAGCTCTTATTCCCAGTTTTTTTTAAACAGATTTGTGAATAATGATGAAACTTAGCTATATTCTAATGCTAATTGCTGCAAAACGGAAAGAGATAGAAATATAAGGAGACTAATCATTCTTATGGTAGGTTCTATGTTTATATAGCAATAGAACACAATATTCTGTCGGCCTTGCAAAATCAGTCAGAATCCAGTAAAACAGCCGGGAGTGAAGGGGGTTGCATCGGTGAAAATGGCTGGGAGAATTGTTAAAATGGACTCTTTAGTTGGCTTAACTTTGGCAATTATATATACGTAATAGTTCGACTTAAAACTACACTTAAGATACCTCTCAAGGGAAAAAATATATCTGTATATAGGCTTGTTTTTCTGGTGTGTTTTAGCAGTGTTAAAACAACCATTTTTCACTTCAGAAACTCAAGAACCTGGGAACATGGGAACGACGCAAGTCGATTGCTATTGTTTCCTTGGTTACTGGGTGTTATTTTCCTGTGAAAGTTGAATAATTAAACAAAATAAAACAAATGGGATGGACCAAGTGTAATTCGCAGCAATTTTAAAAGATAAAGTGTTTTGGTTGGTGTTTGGAATGAGTCCATTGGTCCATTTCAGTGGTTAGTTTAGCTACCAATTTGTCTACCTGATCCTACTTGACTGTTTGTTTTAAGCAATGCAGCTCAGGGTTCATTTATTTTTGCACCTACATGAATTGACCCAAAAATCTTTTTAATTAAGTTTTGACTACACAATTGATTTAGAAAAAAGAACAATGCATTGAATTGATAAACCTACACCTGTTATTTCATATAAAATGTAACGGTTCAGATTGAACAACAAAATCAGGTTGAAGCAATTGGAAAGTCCAAATTGCTCAAGAGGTTCACAAACTTTTGAGCAGCACTGTATATGTATCATAGCCTCTGGCCACTATTTTTTGCCTTGAGACTTTATCTTATAGCTGTGCTTCATCATGTGTCAGTTTTGATCTGCCTATTTTGATGAGATTAATAGCACAATGACAACTGAGAATTTTTACCATTTTAACTTCCTCATGCCTGAAGCGATGTTTTTTTGTTTTGTTTTGTCAACCGGAAAATTCTAAGACCACATATGTAATTACTTGTAGAGAAAACGAAGGTCCTAACTTAACTTTGACCTCAACAATATTGGCCATTTTATCAGCTCTCATTTAAAACCTTACTAGTCTGACCTTCGACCTCAGCTATCTCATTTACAATCATGCTTCGGACTGACACAGGCACAGCAGACAATAGGCTTCCCTTCATTTTGCTGTTACCCATTGCCATCGTTAGTGGGCCAATTGGAACCCAGGACTTATCACTGTAATTGGTTCCTCTAAATGTTGGGTATAATATACATTTTTCCCTTTTCAATTTCACAGTTTGAAATTACATTGTTGTGTTGGAAGATAACTATGATGTGCTGCATGATTACAGTTACAGTAGATGCTGAATATTTATGAGCGAAACATTGCAGATAGCATCATTAAGTGTGATTGTGGAAAGTACAATACATGACACTACATCAATGTACAAGTACTGTAACAAAAACAAAGTATTCATTACTTTTTTAGAATGCAGCTACAATGCCATGTTCCATTCTATGGTAGCAGTTGGCTATTAAATATAAAGACACATTAAACAATTGTGTTTTTGGACTTGTTTTCTAAGTGTTACCAGAGTTTTTGTTTTGATTGCTAAGATATAAGAAAATGAACAGCAGCATCTGTTTTTCAGGCACAAAACGAGATACGCCGACAACTTGCTTTTCATTCATTTTAATCTGTTAATTTGTTTTACAGTGAAGTCAGTTACTTGAGGGCCCTTTTCCAACAATCACAAATGTGATGGGCAAGAGAAAGTCTCTCAGGCAATCTCTTTGTACTGGATCCCCTTTTCTTACCCCACTGTAACTATTAGTGCAGTGGTCCTCAACCCTGGTCCTCGGGGACCGGTATCCAGCCTGTTTTCCATGTCTCCTACAGCCAACACAGGTGGGAATCGTTATCAGGCTTCTCCAGAGCTTGCTAATTAGCTGATGATATGAATCACCTGTGTTGGCTGCGGGAGACATGGAAAACAGGTTGGATACCGGTCCCCGAAGGACCAGGGTTGAGGACCACTGTATTAGTGCACCCCAGATTCAAGTGTGTCACTGCGCTTTTCTGTATGGAGAGAAATGTGTGTCTTTATTTTTAATCAAAGAAAAAAGAGATTTGCTATCAACAATGTTTTTTCAATAAAACAAACGTCAAATAAATTTCAATCAAACAAATTTCAATCAAACAAATTTCAATCAAACAGAAAATGAATTAGAATTTTTTATTTTTTTTTGCAAAATAAAAAAAAACAATAGCAAGCAAAATTAATGGATTTGTATGTTTGTTTCTTTTTTAACTTTTGCAAGCAATTTTTTAGGTATTGTTTGCAGTGACATGCAGTGAGCTCTAGGTTTGGGTAGGCAGGCAGTCTCAAGTTGAGACGCACACACCAATTACAAATTTGTGTGTCGGCAGGCGAGTGTACAACGTATCCTAGGGTGACCATATTTTCATTTCCAAAAAAAGAGGACACTCACCCTGTTTCTTGTACAGCAGGGGTGTCCAAACGTTTTCCTCTGGGGGCCACATACAGAAAAATAGAAAGATGCAAGAAACACTATTATATTTTATTATTTCTATTTTAAGTTATTAAACATGGTAAAACCAATCAAGCATGCAAGTAGTTACACATTGTTTATATAATGTTGATATTTTTGAAAACTTGCTACCCTGGCCCTGTATCCCCCCTGGAAAAGATCTGCCCCTCCACTGAGTAGCAGCTGAATCCCATCTCCACATTCAGAACCAAATCAAGAGCAATCTGTAATCAGATGAATTGACTTGATAACCTTTAGTGTATGTCCATAAATCAGACCATGACACTAAACAGAAAGTGGAAGAAACCATTTTTGTTTCTGAAACTGAATTACCTTGATTCTCCACAGTGTTATAAAGACAAAGTGTCTACTATTTTACATTTATGTGTGTCTTTTTATATCTAGAAAAGTTTATTAGTAGCGGTAGTGATCGTCCCCATTACTCAGATTCCCCTACTTTTTCAACTTGACTTGAAAACAACCAGGAGCAATAAATAATCATCACAAATTTAATATCTACTTCAAACATCCAAGATGTAGGGGGAAGCAGCTACTGTAAATAAATTTGACTCCCAGTCCTGCTTGTATGTGAAGCGAATACAAAGGTTTCTTTATGAGTACAAAACAACAAAACTTCATACTAACAGCTATCCCAGTGAGCCGTATATTTGTGTGTTTCGACTGCCAACAACATAGCTTCATGAATGAGTCAGGTATCAAACTATCAAAGCTAGCTAGCATTGCTAAGCAATGCTGAGTGAGTGATTACGCTAATTGTAATGGTTAGACCAAAGCACCAGATAAACAATAGATCAAGTGTTGCTTTTAGATAAATATAAGATGCAACTAAAACAGAAAGGTAAAATAAAGAGCAATATTTATCTCGATGCTGGCGGCGCCTGTAGAAGGAAGAGTCAGACGGACATTGTCACACCCCCATTCGTAGCTGACCAATGAACGTTGTCGTAGCGGCTTTCAAGCTGACCAATGAAAAGGCTTCTATCATCGGTTGAGTAGAAGGCCCGCCCACACAAGACAGAAAAAGATTTGCAACCAAAAAAAAAGATTTGCAACCAAAAAACAGATTTGCAACCAAAAATCAGGAGATGCAAACAAAACCGAAAAAAAAATACAAATCCATCAATTTTGTTTGCAATTAGTTTTTTTTGTTTGCAAATATTTTTTTTATTTGAAATCCCTTTTTTGTCTGATTGAAATTTATTTGAGGTTGCAAATCCCCTTTTTGTTTTATTGATTTTTTTTAAAATTGCAAATCCTGTTTTTGTTTGATTGAAAATAAAGACACATATTTCTCTCCATACTTCTGTACCAAGCATTTCACAGGTAGAATAGAATAGAATAAAATAGAATATAATATTTATTGTCATTGTATCATGTACAACAAAAATGTAAGTGCCAAACCACTCAGTGCAAAAACATTCAAGTTATATAAATTACTAAATTAACTAGTGACGTGAGCAGGGGATTTCAGAAAAATTCCGTACGCCCGCGGTCCGTCCAAGGCAGATTTGAACCGGCGTTTATTATTATTGTTATTATTATTGTTATTATTATTTTTATTTTATTAATTTTTTGCGACCCTCGTGTTTTACAATACACATATGTATCTTTTAAGTAAATATATGTACAGCCAGCCCACTACTTTATAAATACAGGCCGACTAGTCCAGAAGAAAACCATAAGAAGCACCCAACGGCTCCGTAGCCGCGCTCACCGGCCGCCACTTGCGAGGACACACAGGCAATTAAGTACAAATACTAGCGCACGAGCGCATCAGGAGTGCACAAGCCCCGCGCGAGCGTGTGTGTGTGTGTGGGGGTGTGTGTGTGTGTGTGTGTGTGTGTGTGTGGGGGTGTGGGTGTGTGTGTGTGTGTGTGTGTGTGTGTGTGTGTGTTTGCCTTTGTGTATTATGAGGACATGTCACCTGAATACACGCAACACTGCGAGGACATTTTGAATTATGAGGACACAGCCCATGTCCTCATAATTCATTCAATGCAGAAGTGCTTCTAGGGCTGTAGAAGGCTTAAATCCAAAGTTTTAGCCAATGTCCTTGTAAACCATAATTACATGAATTTGTGTATTTTTGTGTATTTGATGACGCCCCCTGTAGGAAGGTCCTCGTAATGCACCACTTCATGAATTATTCACACCAGTGTATATTTCACAGCATTTGATTGGCTGACCGTCACCTGTCCCCACAATTACGCACATGTCCCCATAATTCCGTTTTTTCTCAAAATGCTGTGTATTGTGAATGTTTGTCTGTAGACGCAGAGCCTTTTTTTTTTTTGCAGCCACCAATTCCTAAGTAGATAAATTAAATAATGAAATACACTATGACATTTAATTATATATTTCAGCATTTAATTCTTGCAGTGGTTGTTTATTTGAAAATATACAATGGTTAACAGCTGTTTATTACATCACTTTGAACAGCTGGAGGCAGAGACAGAGAAACTGTCAGTGCCGTATATTGATTCATCATTTAACATCCCACCCTGCCTTTACAATGTAACATCTTTCTGTACACCAGTGGCCAAATGTTTTGAGAATGACATTGATTTTCTAAAAATCTCCAGTGCTGACTTATTATTATTGTTTTTTTATGATGGCAATTTGCATGTACTCCAGAATGTTATAGTGATTAGATGAATTGCAAAGTCCCTATTTGCCATGAAAATTAAAGTAATTTCCTTTAGTGACCTTACAAACTTTAAGTGAAGAAGGCTTCAGGGCACCCAAGAAAATCCAGCAAATGCCAGGACTATCTCCCAAAGTTGATTCAGCTGCGGGATAAGGACATCACCACCAGTGTAGAGCTTGCTCAGGAATGGCAGTAAGCAGGTATGAGTGCATCTACACCCATGGTGAGGGAGTAAGACTTTTGGAGGATGGCCTGGTGTGACCAGTGAAAAGGGGATTCCATAAATACAGACCAAAATAAGAAAAAAAGAGTTGAAGTTATTTTCTCTGATTAACCCCCTTTCCAAATGTTTGGGGCATCCGGAAAAATGCTTGACTGGAGAAGAAAAGGTGAGCGCTACCATCAGTCCTGCTTCATGCCAAAAGGAAAGCATCATGTGACCATTCATTTGCAGGGTTGCTTCTCAGCCAAGGAATTGGGCTCGCTCACAATTTTGCCAAAAAACACATGCATCCATTACTAAAGTATAGTACTAAAACATCCTCGGACAGCAACTGTATGACAGCAGCAAGGTTATTTTATTTACTAAAGCAAAAAAACATTTTCGTTAATGAAAAAAAAAAACTTTTTAAAAAACTGAAACTGAAATCACATTTTATGATTACAAAATGATCTATAATTCTAGCAATAATATCCTTTGTTTTCGTCTGTGGTAATTCATTTAATATATGAGCCTTTGGGGTTAATTTTAAATGTGATCTATTTTTTTTTATTGACACTGTAAATCATAGAACAATAGCCACTCTTATCAACAAAGTTCATAATCCAACGACTGAACCAATTTGTTGATTTGAACGGGATTTATTATATTGCCCTGAGTACGGAAGTGACGTCATCTAGCAGCCCCGATAGAGAACCGCCCCCGGCTCTATTTACTTCACGAGATGTGATGGCGTG